>NC_139514.1:74210745-74879418 GCF_947247035.1 Vipera ursinii | reverse complement strand
TGAGCCGGGGGAACATGAATACGTGTTTGTTTTTCGAATTTGAGCTCTATCTGCAAAGGGCACTTTTCTTGCTAAAAGCAGTTTTTCCTAACAAATGCAAGATATAACATGGGCTATCTCCGCAAGGAGACATCAGATCTGCAAAACGCATGGTTTTTTGGTCTTCGGGGAGGTTGGGGAACATGAATACGTGTTTGTTTTTCGAATTTGAGCTCTATCTGCAAAGGGCACTTTTCTTGCTAAAAGCAGTTTTTCCTAACAAATGCAAGATATAACATGGGCTATCTCCGCAAGGAGACATCAGAACTGCAAAACGCATGGTTTTTTGGTCTTCGGGGAGGTTGGGGAACATGAATACGTGTTTGTTTTTCGAATTTGAGCTCTATCTGCAAAGGGCACTTTTCTTGCTAAAAGCAGTTTTTCCTAACAAATGCAAGATATAACATGGGCTATCTCCGCAAGGAGACATCAGATCTGCATAACTCATGGTTTTTTTGTCTTCGGTGAGCCGGGGGAACATGAATACGTGTTTGTTTTTCGAATTTGAGCTCTATCTGCAAAGGGCACTTTTCTTGCTAAAAGCAGTTTTTCCTAACAAATGCAAGATATAACATGGGCTATCTCCGCAAGGAGACATCAGATCTGCATAACTCATGGTTTTTTTGTCTTCGGTGAGCCGGGGGAACATGAATACGTGTTTGTTTTTCGAATTTGAGCTCTATCTGCAAAGGGCACTTTTCTTGCTAAAAGCAGTTTTTCCTAACAAATGCAAGATATAACATGGGCTATCTCCGCAAGGAGACATCAGATCTGCATAACTCATGGTTTTTTTGTCTTCGGTGAGCCGGGGGAATATGAATACGTGTTTGTTTTTCGAATTTGAGCTCTATCTGCAAAGGGCACTTTTCTTGCTAAAAGCAGTTTTTCCTAACAAATGCAAGATATAACATTGGCTATCTCCGCAAGGAGACATCAGATCTGCAAAACGCATGGTTTTTTGGTCTTCGGGGAGGTTGGGGAACATGAATACGTGTTTGTTTTTCGAATTTGAGCTCTATCTGCAAAGGGCACTTTTCTTGCTAAAAGCAGTTTTTCCTAACAAATGCAAGATATAACATGGGCTATCTCCGCAAGGAGACATCAGATCTGCATAACTCATGGTTTTTTTGTCTTCGGTGAGCCGGGGGAACATGAATACGTGTTTGTTTTTCGAATTTGAGCTCTATCTGCAAAGAGCACTTTTCTTGCTAAAAGCAGTTTTTCCTAACAAATGCAAGATATAACATGGGCTATCTCCGCAAGGAGACATCAGATCTGCAAAACAAATGGTTTTTTGGTCTTCGGGGAGGTTGGGGAACATGAATACGTGGTTGTTTTTCGAATTTGAGCTCTATCTGCAAAGGGCACTTTTCTTGCTAAAAGCAGTTTTTCCTAACAAATGCAAGATATAACATGGGCTATCTCCGCAAGGAGACATCAGATCTGCATAACTCATGGTTTTTTTGTCTTCGGTGAGCCGGGGGAACATGAATACGTGTTTGTTTTTCGAATTTGAGCTCTATCTGCAAAGGGCACTTTTCTTGCTAAAAGCAGTTTTTCCTAACAAATGCAAGATATAACATGGGCTATCTCCGCAAGGAGACATCAGATCTGCATAACTCATGGTTTTTTGGTCTTCGGTGAGCCGGGGGAACATGAATATGTGTTTGTTTTTCGAATTTGAGCTCTATCTGCAAAGGGCACTTTTCTTGCTAAAAGCAGTTTTTCCTAACAAATGCAAGATATAACATGGGCTATCTCCGCAAGGAGACATCAGATCTGCATAACTCATTGTTTTTTGGTCTTCGGGGAGGTTGGGGAACATGAATACGTGTTTGTTTTTCGAATTTGAGCTCTATCTACAATGGGCACTTTTCTTGCTAAAAGCAGTTTTTCCTAACAAATGCAAGATATAACATGGGCTATCTCCGCAAGGAGACATCAGATCTGCATAACTCATGGTTTTTTTGTCTTCGGTGAGCCGGGGGAACATGAATACGTGTTTGTTTTTCGAATTTGAGCTCTATCTGCAAAGGGCACTTTTCTTGCTAAAAGCAGTTTTTCCTAACAAATGCAAGATATAACATGGGCTATCTCCGCAAGGAGACATCAGATCTGCAAAACAAATGGTTTTTTGGTCTTCGGGGAGGTTGGGGAACATGAATACGTGTTTGTTTTTCGAATTTGAGCTCTATCTGCAAAGGGCACTTTTCTTGCTAAAAGCAGTTTTTCCTAACAAATGCAAGATATAACATGGGCTATCTCCGCAAGGAGACATCAGATCTGCATAACTCATGGTTTTTTTGTCTTCGGTGAGCCGGGGGAACATGAATACGTGTTTGTTTTTCGAATTTGAGCTCTATCTGCAAAGGGCACTTTTCTTGCTAAAAGCAGTTTTTCCTAACAAATGCAAGATATAACATGGGCTATCTCCGCAAGGAGACATCAGATCTGCATAACTCATGGTTTTTTGGTCTTCGGTGAGCCGGGGGAACATGAATATGTGTTTGTTTTTCGAATTTGAGCTCTATCTGCAAAGGGCACTTTTCTTGCTAAAAGCAGTTTTTCCTAACAAATGCAAGATATAACATGGGCTATCTCCGCAAGGAGACATCAGATCTGCATAACTCATGGTTTTTTGGTCTTCGGGGAGGTTGGGGAACATGAATACGTGTTTGTTTTTCGAATTTGAGCTCTATCTACAATGGGCACTTTTCTTGCTAAAAGCAGTTTTTCCTAACAAATGCAAGATATAACATGGGCTATCTCCGCAAGGAGACATCAGATCTGCATAACTCATGGTTTTTTTGTCTTCGGTGAGCCGGGGGAACATGAATACGTGTTTGTTTTTCGAATTTGAGCTCTATCTGCAAAGGGCACTTTTCTTGCTAAAAGCAGTTTTTCCTAACAAATGCAAGATATAACATGGGCTATCTCCGCAAGGAGACATCAGATCTGCAAAACGCATGGTTTTTTGGTCTTCGGGGAGGTTGGGGAACATGAATATGTGTTTGTTTTTCGAATTTGAGCTCTATCTGCAATGGGCACTTTTCTTGCTAAAAGCAGTTTTTCCTAACAAATGCAAGATATAACATGGGCTATCTCCGCAAGGAGACATCAGATCTGCATAACTCATGGTTTTTTTGTCTTCGGTGAGCCGGGGGAACATGAATACGTGTTTGTTTTTCGAATTTGAGCTCTATCTGCAAAGGGCACTTTTCTTGCTAAAAGCAGTTTTTCCTAACAAATGCAAGATATAACATGGGCTATCTCCGCAAGGAGACATCAGATCTGCATAACTCATGGTTTTTTGGTCCGGTGAGCTGGGGGAACATGAATATGTGTTTGTTTTTCGAATTTAAGCTCTATCTGCAAAGGGCACTTTTCTTGCTAAAAGCAGTTTTTCCTAACAAATGCAAGATATAACATGGGCTATCTCCGCAAGGAGACATCAGATCTGCATAACTCATGGTTTTTTGGTCTTCGGTGAGCCGGGGGAACATGAATATGTGTTTGTTTTTCGAATTTGAGCTCTATCTGCAATGGGCACTTTTCTTGCTAAAAGCAGTTTTTCCTAACAAATGCAAGATATAACATGGGCTATCTCCGCAAGGAGACATCAGATCTGCATAACTCATGGTTTTTTTGTCTTCGGTGAGCCGGGGGAACATGAATACGTGTTTGTTTTTCGAATTTGAGCTCTATCTGCAAAGGGCACTTTTCTTGCTAAAAGCAGTTTTTCCTAACAAATGCAAGATATAACATGGGCTATCTCCGCAAGGAGACATCAGATCTGCAAAACGCATGGTTTTTTGGTCTTCGGGGAGGTTGGGGAACATGAATATGTGTTTGTTTTTCGAATTTGAGCTCTATCTGCAATGGGCACTTTTCTTGCTAAAAGCAATTTTTCCTAACAAATGCAAGATATAACATGGGCTATCTCCGCAAGGAGACATCAGATCTGCATAACTCATGGTTTTTTTGTCTTCGGTGAGCCGGGGGAACATGAATACGTGTTTGTTTTTCGAATTTGAGCTCTATCTGCAAAGGGCACTTTTCTTGCTAAAAGCAGTTTTTCCTAACAAATGCAAGATATAACATGGGCTATCTCCGCAAGGAGACATCAGATCTGCAAAACGCATGGTTTTTTGGTCTTCGGGGAGGTTGGGGAACATGAATACGTGTTTGTTTTTCGAATTTGAGCTCTATCTGCAAAGGGCACTTTTCTTGCTAAAAGCAGTTTTTCCTAACAAATGCAAGATATAACATGGGCTATCTCCGCAAGGAGACATCAGATCTGCATAACTCATGGTTTTTTTGTCTTCGGTGAGCCGGGGGAACATGAATACGTGTTTGTTTTTCGAATTTGAGCTCTATCTGCAAAGGGCACTTTTCTTGCTAAAAGCAGTTTTTCCTAACAAATGCAAGATATAACATGGGCTATCTCCGCAAGGAGACATCAGATCTGCATAACTCATGGTTTTTTTTGTCTTCGGTGAGCCAGGGGAACATGAATACGTGTTTGTTTTTCGAATTTGAGCTCTATCTGCAAAGGGCACTTTTCTTGCTAAAAGCAGTTTTTCCTAACAAATGCAAGATATAACATGGGCTATCTCCGCAAGGAGACATCAGATCTGCATAACTCATGGTTTTTTGGTCTTCGGTGAGCCGGGGGAACATGAATATGTGTTTGTTTTTCGAATTTGAGCTCTATCTGCAAAGGGCACTTTTCTTGCTAAAAGCAGTTTTTCCTAACAAATGCAAGATATAACATGGGCTATCTCCGCAAGGAGACATCAGATCTGCATAACTCATGGTTTTTTGGTCTTCGGGGAGGTTGGGGAACATGAATACGTGTTTGTTTTTCGAATTTGAGCTCTATCTGCAATGGGCACTTTTCTTGCTAAAAGCAGTTTTTCCTAACAAATGCAAGATATAACATGGGCTATCTCCGCAAGGAGACATCAGATCTGCAAAACGCATGGTTTTTTGGTCTTCGGGGAGGTTGGGGAACATGAATATGTGTTTGTTTTTCGAATTTGAGCTCTATCTGCAATGGGCACTTTTCTTGCTAAAAGCAGTTTTTCCTAACAAATGCAAGATATAACATGGGCTATCTCCGCAAGGAGACATCAGATCTGCATAACTCATGGTTTTTTTGTCTTCGGTGAGCCGGGGGAACATGAATACGTGTTTGTTTTTCGAATTTGAGCTCTATCTGCAAAGGGCACTTTTCTTGCTAAAAGCAGTTTTTCCTAACAAATGCAAGATATAACATGGGCTATCTCCGCAAGGAGACATCAGATCTCCAAAACGCATGGTTTTTTGGTCTTCGGGGAGGTTGGGGAACATGAATATGTGTTTGTTTTTCGAATTTGAGCTCTATCTGCAATGGGCACTTTTCTTGCTAAAAGCAGTTTTTCCTAACAAATGCAAGATATAACATGGGCTATCTCCGCAAGGAGACATCAGATCTGCATAACTCATGGTTTTTTTGTCTTCGGTGAGCCGGGGGAACATGAATACGTGTTTGTTTTTCGAATTTGAGCTCTATCTGCAAAGGGCACTTTTCTTGCTAAAAGCAGTTTTTCCTAACAAATGCAAGATATAACATGGGCTATCTCCGCAAGGAGACATCAGATCTGCAAAACGCATGGTTTTTTGGTCTTCGGGGAGGTTGGGGAACATGAATACGTGTTTGTTTTTCGAATTTGAGCTCTATCTGCAAAGGGCACTTTTCTTGCTAAAAGCAGTTTTTCCTAACAAATGCAAGATATAACATGGGCTATCTCCGCAAGGAGACATCAGATCTGCATAACTCATGGTTTTTTTGTCTTCGGTGAGCCGGGGGAACATGAATACGTGTTTGTTTTTCGAATTTGAGCTCTATCTGCAAAGGGCACTTTTCTTGCTAAAAGCAGTTTTTCCTAACAAATGCAAGATATAACATGGGCTATCTCCGCAAGGAGACATCAGATCTGCATAACTCATGGTTTTTTTGTCTTCGGTGAGCCAGGGGAACATGAATACGTGTTTGTTTTTCGAATTTGAGCTCTATCTGCAAAGGGCACTTTTCTTGCTAAAAGCAGTTTTTCCTAACAAATGCAAGATATAACATGGGCTATCTCCGCAAGGAGACATCAGATCTGCATAACTCATGGTTTTTTGGTCTTCGGTGAGCCGGGGGAACATGAATATGTGTTTGTTTTTCGAATTTGAGCTCTATCTGCAAAGGGCACTTTTCTTGCTAAAAGCAGTTTTTCCTAACAAATGCAAGATATAACATGGGCTATCTCCGCAAGGAGACATCAGATCTGCATAACTCATGGTTTTTTGGTCTTCGGGGAGGTTGGGGAACATGAATACGTGTTTGTTTTTCGAATTTGAGCTCTATCTGCAATGGGCACTTTTCTTGCTAAAAGCAGTTTTTCCTAACAAATGCAAGATATAACATGGGCTATCTCCGCAAGGAGACATCAGATCTGCAAAACGCATGGTTTTTTGGTCTTCGGGGAGGTTGGGGAACATGAATATGTGTTTGTTTTTCGAATTTGAGCTCTATCTGCAATGGGCACTTTTCTTGCTAAAAGCAGTTTTTCCTAACAAATGCAAGATATAACATGGGCTATCTCCGCAAGGAGACATCAGATCTGCATAACTCATGGTTTTTTTGTCTTCGGTGAGCCGGGGGAACATGAATACGTGTTTGTTTTTCGAATTTGAGCTCTATCTGCAAAGGGCACTTTTCTTGCTAAAAGCAGTTTTTCCTAACAAATGCAAGATATAACATGGGCTATCTCCGCAAGGAGACATCAGATCTGCATAACTCATGGTTTTTTGGTCCGGTGAGCCGGGGGAACATGAATATGTGTTTGTTTTTCGAATTTGAGCTCTATCTGCAAAGGGCACTTTTCTTGCTAAAAGCAGTTTTTCCTAACAAATGCAAGATATAACATGGGCTATCTCCGCAAGGAGACATCAGATCTGCATAACTCATGGTTTTTTGGTCTTCGGTGAGCCGGGGGAACATGAATATGTGTTTGTTTTTCGAATTTGAGCAATATCTGCAATGGGCACTTTTCTTGCTAAAAGCAGTTTTTCCTAACAAATGCAAGATATAACATGGGCTATCTCCGCAAGGAGACATCAGATCTGCATAACTCATGGTTTTTTTGTCTTCGGTGAGCCGGGGGAACATGAATACGTGTTTGTTTTTCGAATTTGAGCTCTATCTGCAAAGGGCACTTTTCTTGCTAAAAGCAGTTTTTCCTAACAAATGCAAGATATAACATGGGCTATCTCCGCAAGGAGACATCAGATCTGCAAAACGCATGGTTTTTTGGTCTTCGGGGAGGTTGGGGAACATGAATATGTGTTTGTTTTTCGAATTTGAGCTCTATCTGCAATGGGCACTTTTCTTTCTAAAAGCAGTTTTTCCTAACAAATGCAAGATATAACATGGGCTATCTCCGCAAGGAGACATCAGATCTGCATAACTCATGGTTTTTTGGTCTTCGGTGAGCCGGGGGAACATGAATACGTGTTTGTTTTTCGAATTTGAGCTCTATCTGCAATGGGCACTTTTCTTGCTAAAAGCAGTTTTTCCTAACAAATGCAAGATATAACATGGGCTATCTCCGCAAGGAGACATCAGATCTGCATAACTCATGGTTTTTTGGTCCGGTGAGCCGGGGGAACATGAATATGTGTTTGTTTTTCGAATTTGAGCTCTATCTGCAAAGGGCACTTTTCTTGCTAAAAGCAGTTTTTCCTAACAAATGCAAGATATAACATGGGCTATCTCCGCAAGGAGACATCAGATCTGCATAACTCATGGTTTTTTGGTCTTCGGTGAGCCGGGGGAACATGAATATGTGTTTGTTTTTCGAATTTGAGCAATATCTGCAATGGGCACTTTTCTTGCTAAAAGCAGTTTTTCCTAACAAATGCAAGATATAACATGGGCTATCTCCGCAAGGAGACATCAGATCTGCATAACTCATGGTTTTTTTGTCTTCGGTGAGCCGGGGGAACATGAATACGTGTTTGTTTTTCGAATTTGAGCTCTATCTGCAAAGGGCACTTTTCTTGCTAAAAGCAGTTTTTCCTAACAAATGCAAGATATAACATGGGCTATCTCCGCAAGGAGACATCAGATCTGCAAAACGCATGGTTTTTTGGTCTTCGGGGAGGTTGGGGAACATGAATACGTGTTTGTTTTTCGAATTTGAGCTCTATCTGCAAAGGGCACTTTTCTTGCTAAAAGCAGTTTTTCCTAACAAATGCAAGATATAACATGGGCTATCTCCGCAAGGAGACATCAGATCTGCATAACTCATGGTTTTTTTGTCTTCGGTGAGCCGGGGGAACATGAATACGTGTTTGTTTTTCGAATTTGAGCTCTATCTGCAAAGGGCACTTTTCTTGCTAAAAGCAGTTTTTCCTAACAAATGCAAGATATAACATGGGCTATCTCCGCAAGGAGACATCAGATCTGCATAACTCATGGTTTTTTGGTCTTCGGTGAGCCGGGGGAACATGAATATGTGTTTGTTTTTCGTATTTGAGCTCTATCTGCAAAGGGCACTTTTCTTGCTAAAAGCAGTTTTTCCTAACAAATGCAAGATATAACATGGGCTATCTCCGCAAGGAGACATCAGATCTGCATAACTCATGGTTTTTTGGTCCGGTGAGCCGGGGGAACATGAATATGTGTTTTTCGAATTTGAGCTCTATCTGCAAAGGGCACTTTTCTTGCTAAAAGCAGTTTTTCCTAACAAATGCAAGATATAACATGGGCTATCTCCGCAAGGAGACATCAGATCTGCATAACTCATGGTTTTTTGGTCTTCGGTGAGCCGGGGGAACATGAATATGTGTTTGTTTTTCGAATTTGAGCAATATCTGCAATGGGCACTTTTCTTGCTAAAAGCAGTTTTTCCTAACAAATGCAAGATATAACATGGGCTATCTCCGCAAGGAGACATCAGATCTGCATAACTCATGGTTTTTTTGTCTTCGGTGAGCCGGGGGAACATGAATACGTGTTTGTTTTTCGAATTTGAGCTCTATCTGCAAAGGGCACTTTTCTTGCTAAAAGCAGTTTTTCCTAACAAATGCAAGATATAACATGGGCTATCTCCGCAAGGAGACATCAGATCTGCAAAACGCATGGTTTTTTGGTCTTCGGGGAGGTTGGGGAACATGAATATGTGTTTGTTTTTCGAATTTGAGCTCTATCTGCAATGGGCACTTTTCTTGCTAAAAGCAGTTTTTCCTAACAAATGCAAGATATAACATGGGCTATCTCCGCAAGGAGACATCAGATCTGCATAACTCATGGTTTTTTTGTCTTCGGTGAGCCGGGGGAACATGAATACGTGTTTGTTTTTCGAATTTGAGCTCTATCTGCAAAGGGCACTTTTCTTGCTAAAAGCAGTTTTTCCTAACAAATGCAAGATATAACATGGGCTATCTCCGCAAGGAGACATCAGATCTGCAAAACGCATGGTTTTTTGGTCTTCGGGGAAGTTGGGGAACATGAATACGTGTTTGTTTTTCGAATTTGAGCTCTATCTGCAAAGGGCACTTTTCTTGCTAAAAGCAGTTTTTCCTAACAAATGCAAGATATAACATGGGCTATCTCCGCAAGGAGACATCAGATCTGCATAACTCATGGTTTTTTTGTCTTCGGTGAGCCGGGGGAACATGAATACGTGTTTGTTTTTCGAATTTGAGCTCTATCTGCAAAGGGCACTTTTCTTGCTAAAAGCAGTTTTTCCTAACAAATGCAAGATATAACATGGGCTATCTCCGCAAGGAGACATCAGATCTGCATAACTCATGGTTTTTTGGTCTTCGGTGAGCCGGGGGAACATGAATATGTGTTTGTTTTTCGTATTTGAGCTCTATCTGCAAAGGGCACTTTTCTTGCTAAAAGCAGTTTTTCCTAACAAATGCAAGATATAACATGGGCTATCTCCGCAAGGAGACATCAGATCTGCATAACTCATGGTTTTTTGGTCCGGTGAGCCGGGGGAACATGAATATGTGTTTTTCGAATTTGAGCTCTATCTGCAAAGGGCACTTTTCTTGCTAAAAGCAGTTTTTCCTAACAAATGCAAGATATAACATGGGCTATCTCCGCAAGGAGACATCAGATCTGCATAACTCATGGTTTTTTGGTCTTCGGTGAGCCGGGGGAACATGAATATGTGTTTGTTTTTCGAATTTGAGCAATATCTGCAATGGGCACTTTTCTTGCTAAAAGCAGTTTTTCCTAACAAATGCAAGATATAACATGGGCTATCTCCGCAAGGAGACATCAGATCTGCATAACTCATGGTTTTTTTGTCTTCGGTGAGCCGGGGGAACATGAATACGTGTTTGTTTTTCGAATTTGAGCTCTATCTGCAAAGGGCACTTTTCTTGCTAAAAGCAGTTTTTCCTAACAAATGCAAGATATAACATGGGCTATCTCCGCAAGGAGACATCAGATCTGCAAAACGCATGGTTTTTTGGTCTTCGGGGAGGTTGGGGAACATGAATATGTGTTTGTTTTTCGAATTTGAGCTCTATCTGCAATGGGCACTTTTCTTGCTAAAAGCAGTTTTTCCTAACAAATGCAAGATATAACATGGGCTATCTCCGCAAGGAGACATCAGATCTGCATAACTCATGGTTTTTTTGTCTTCGGTGAGCCGGGGGAACATGAATACGTGTTTGTTTTTCGAATTTGAGCTCTATCTGCAAAGGGCACTTTTCTTGCTAAAAGCAGTTTTTCCTAACAAATGCAAGATATAACATGGGCTATCTCCGCAAGGAGACATCAGATCTGCAAAACGCATGGTTTTTTGGTCTTCGGGGAGGTTGGGGAACATGAATACGTGTTTGTTTTTCGAATTTGAGCTCTATCTGCAAAGGGCACTTTTCTTGCTAAAAGCAGTTTTTCCTAACAAATGCAAGATATAACATGGGCTATCTCCGCAAGGAGACATCAGATCTGCATAACTCATGGTTTTTTTGTCTTCGGTGAGCCGGGGGAACATGAATACGTGTTTGTTTTTCGAATTTGAGCTCTATCTGCAAAGGGCACTTTTCTTGCTAAAAGCAGTTTTTCCTAACAAATGCAAGATATAACATGGGCTATCTCCGCAAGGAGACATCAGATCTGCATAACTCATGGTTTTTTGGTCTTCGGTGAGCCGGGGGAACATGAATATGTGTTTGTTTTTCGTATTTGAGCTCTATCTGCAAAGGGCACTTTTCTTGCTAAAAGCAGTTTTTCCTAACAAATGCAAGATATAACATGGGCTATCTCCGCAAGGAGACATCAGATCTGCATAACTCATGGTTTTTTGGTCCGGTGAGCCGGGGGAACATGAATATGTGTTTTTCGAATTTGAGCTCTATCTGCAAAGGGCACTTTTCTTGCTAAAAGCAGTTTTTCCTAACAAATGCAAGATATAACATGGGCTATCTCCGCAAGGAGACATCAGATCTGCATAACTCATGGTTTTTTGGTCTTCGGTGAGCCGGGGGAACATGAATATGTGTTTGTTTTTCGAATTTGAGCAATATCTGCAATGGGCACTTTTCTTGCTAAAAGCAGTTTTTCCTAACAAATGCAAGATATAACATGGGCTATCTCCGCAAGGAGACATCAGATCTGCATAACTCATGGTTTTTTTGTCTTCGGTGAGCCGGGGGAACATGAATACGTGTTTGTTTTTCGAATTTGAGCTCTATCTGCAAAGGGCACTTTTCTTGCTAAAAGCAGTTTTTCCTAACAAATGCAAGATATAACATGGGCTATCTCCGCAAGGAGACATCAGATCTGCAAAACGCATGGTTTTTTGGTCTTCGGGGAGGTTGGGGAACATGAATATGTGTTTGTTTTTCGAATTTGAGCTCTATCTGCAATGGGCACTTTTCTTGCTAAAAGCAGTTTTTCCTAACAAATGCAAGATATAACATGGGCTATCTCCGCAAGGAGACATCAGATCTGCATAACTCATGGTTTTTTTGTCTTCGGTGAGCCGGGGGAACATGAATACGTGTTTGTTTTTCGAATTTGAGCTCTATCTGCAAAGGGCACTTTTCTTGCTAAAAGCAGTTTTTCCTAACAAATGCAAGATATAACATGGGCTATCTCCGCAAGGAGACATCAGATCTGCAAAACGCATGGTTTTTTGGTCTTCGGGGAGGTTGGGGAACATGAATACGTGTTTGTTTTTCGAATTTGAGCTCTATCTGCAAAGGGCACTTTTCTTGCTAAAAGCAGTTTTTCCTAACAAATGCAAGATATAACATGGGCTATCTCCGCAAGGAGACATCAGATCTGCATAACTCATGGTTTTTTTGTCTTCGGTGAGCCGGGGGAACATGAATACGTGTTTGTTTTTCGAATTTGAGCTCTATCTGCAAAGGGCACTTTTCTTGCTAAAAGCAGTTTTTCCTAAAAAATGCAATATATAACATGGGCTATCTCCGCAAGGAGACATCAGATCTGCATAACTCATGGTTTTTTGGTCTTCGGTGAGCCGGGGGAACATGAATATGTGTTTGTTTTTCGTATTTGAGCTCTATCTGCAAAGGGCACTTTTCTTGCTAAAAGCAGTTTTTCCTAACAAATGCAAGATATAACATGGGCTATCTCCGCAAGGAGACATCAGATCTGCATAACTCATGGTTTTTTGGTCTTCGGGGAGGTTGGGGAACATGAATACGTGTTTGTTTTTCGAATTTGAGCTCTATCTGCAATGGGCACTTTTCTTGCTAAAAGCAGTTTTTCCTAACAAATGCAAGATATAACATGGGCTATCTCCGCAAGGAGACATCAGATCTGCATAACTCATGGTTTTTTTGTCTTCGGTGAGCCGGGGGAACATGAATACGTGTTTGTTTTTCGAATTTGAGCTCTATCTGCAAAGGGCACTTTTCTTGCTAAAAGCAGTTTTTCCTAACAAATGCAAGATATAACATGGGCTATCTCCGCAAGGAGACATCAGATCTGCAAAACGCATGGTTTTTTGGTCTTCGGGGAGGTTGGGGAACATGAATATGTGTTTGTTTTTCGAATTTGAGCTCTATCTGCAATGGGCACTTTTCTTGCTAAAAGCAGTTTTTCCTAACAAATGCAAGATATAACATGGGCTATCTCCGCAAGGAGACATCAGATCTGCATAACTCATGGTTTTTTTGTCTTCGGTGAGCCGGGGGAACATGAATACGTGTTTGTTTTTCGAATTTGAGCTCTATCTGCAAAGGGCACTTTTCTTGCTAAAAGCAGTTTTTCCTAACAAATGCAAGATATAACATGGGCTATCTCCGCAAGGAGACATCAGATCTGCATAACTCATGGTTTTTTTGTCTTCGGTGAGCCGGGGGAACATGAATACGTGTTTGTTTTTCGAATTTGAGCTCTATCTGCAAAGGGCACTTTTCTTGCTAAAAGCAGTTTTTCCTAACAAATGCAAGATATAACATGGGCTATCTCCGCAAGGAGACATCAGATCTGCAAAACGCATGGTTTTTTGGTCTTCGGGGAGGTTGGGGAACATGAATACGTGTTTGTTTTTCGAATTTGAGCTCTATCTGCAAACGGCACTTTTCTTGCTAAAAGCAGTTTTTCCTAACAAATGCAAGATATAACATGGGCTATCTCCGCAAGGAGACATCAGATCTGCATAACTCATGGTTTTTTTGTCTTCGGGGAGGTTGGGGAACATGAATACGTGTTTGTTTTTCGAATTTGAGCTCTATCTGCAAAGGGCACTTTTCTTGCTAAAAGCAGTTTTTCCTAACAAATGCAAGATATAACATGGGCTATCTCCGCAAGGAGACATCAGATCTGCATAACTCATGGTTTTTTTTGTCTTCGGTGAGCCGGGGGAACATGAATATGTGTTTGTTTTTCGAATTTGAGCTCTATCTGCAAAGAGCACTTTTCTTGCTAAAAGCAGTTTTTCCTAACAAATGCAAGATATAACATGGGCTATCTCCGCAAGGAGACATCAGAACTGCAAAACGCATGGTTTTTTTGTCTTCGGGGAGGTTGGGGAACATGAATATGTGTTTGTTTTTCGAATTTGAGCTCTATCTGCAAAGGGCACTTTTCTTTCTAAAAGCAGTTTTTCCTAACAAATGCAAGATATAACATGGGCTATCTCCGCAAGGAGACATCAGATCTGCATAACTCATGGTTTTTTGGTCTTCGGTGAGCCGGGGGAACATGAATATGTGTTTGTTTTTCGAATTTGAGCTCTATCTGCAATGGGCACTTTTCATGCTATAAACAGTTTTTCCTAACAAATGCAAGATATAACATGGGCTATCTCCGCAAGGAGACATCAGATCTGCATAACTCATGGTTTTTTGGTCTTCGGTGAGCCGGGGGAACATGAATATGTGTTTGTTTTTCGAATTTGAGCTCTATCTGCAATGGGCACTTTTCTTGCTAAAAGCAGTTTTTCCTAACAAATGCAAGATATAACATGGGCTATCTCCGCAAGGAGACATCAGATCTGCATAACTCATGGTTTTTTTGTCTTCGGGGAGGTTGGGGAACATGAATACGTGTTTGTTTTTCGAATTTGAGCTCTATCTGCAAAGGGCACTTTTCTTGCTAAAAGCAGTTTTTCCTAACAAATGCAAGATATAACATGGGCTATCTCCGCAAGGAGACATCAGATCTGCATAACTCATGGTTTTTTTGTCTTCGGTGAGCCGGGGGAACATGAATACGTGTTTGTTTTTCGAATTTGAGCTCTATCTGCAAAGGGCACTTTTCTTGCTAAAAGCAGTTTTTCCTAACAAATGCAAGATATAACATGGGCTATCTCCGCAAGGAGACATCAGATCTGCAAAACGCATGGTTTTTTGGTCTTCGGGGAGGTTGGGGAACATGAATATGTGTTTGTTTTTCGAATTTGAGCTCTATCTGCAATGGGCACTTTTCTTGCTAAAAGCAGTTTTTCCTAACAAATGCAAGATATAACATGGGCTATCTCCGCAAGGAGACATCAGATCTGCATAACTCATGGTTTTTTTGTCTTCGGTGAGCTGGGGGAACATGAATACGTGTTTGTTTTTCGAATTTGAGCTCTATCTGCAAAGGGCACTTTTCTTGCTAAAAGCAGTTTTTCCTAACAAATGCAAGATATAACATGGGCTATCTCCGCAAGGAGACATCAGATCTGCATAACTCATGGTTTTTTGGTCCGGTGAGCCGGGGGAACATGAATATGTGTTTGTTTTTCGAATTTGAGCTCTATCTGCAAAGGGCACTTTTCTTGCTAAAAGCAGTTTTTCCTAACAAATGCAAGATATAACATGGGCTATCTCCGCAAGGAGACATCAGATCTGCATAACTCATGGTTTTTTGGTCTTCGGTGAGCCGGGGGAACATGAATATGTGTTTGTTTTTCGAATTTGAGCAATATCTGCAATGGGCACTTTTCTTGCTAAAAGCAGTTTTTCCTAACAAATGCAAGATATAACATGGGCTATCTCCGCAAGGAGACATCAGATCTGCATAACTCATGGTTTTTTTGTCTTCGGTGAGCCGGGGGAACATGAATACGTGTTTGTTTTTCGAATTTGAGCTCTATCTGCAAAGGGCACTTTTCTTGCTAAAAGCAGTTTTTCCTAACAAATGCAAGATATAACATGGGCTATCTCCGCAAGGAGACATCAGATCTGCAAAACGCATGGTTTTTTGGTCTTCGGGGAGGTTGGGGAACATGAATATGTGTTTGTTTTTCGAATTTGAGCTCTATCTGCAATGGGCACTTTTCTTGCTAAAAGCAGTTTTTCCTAACAAATGCAAGATATAACATGGGCTATCTCCGCAAGGAGACATCAGATCTGCATAACTCATGGTTTTTTTGTCTTCGGTGAGCCGGGGGAACATGAATACGTGTTTGTTTTTCGAATTTGAGCTCTATCTGCAAAGGGCACTTTTCTTGCTAAAAGCAGTTTTTCCTAACAAATGCAAGATATAACATGGGCTATCTCCGCAAGGAGACATCAGATCTGCAAAACGCATGGTTTTTTGGTCTTCGGGGAGGTTGGGGAACATGAATACGTGTTTGTTTTTCGAATTTGAGCTCTATCTGCAAAGGGCACTTTTCTTGCTAAAAGCAGTTTTTCCTAACAAATGCAAGATATAACATGGGCTATCTCCGCAAGGAGACATCAGATCTGCATAACTCATGGTTTTTTTGTCTTCGGTGAGCCGGGGGAACATGAATACGTGTTTGTTTTTCGAATTTGAGCTCTATCTGCAAAGGGCACTTTTCTTGCTAAAAGCAGTTTTTCCTAACAAATGCAAGATATAACATGGGCTATCTCCGCAAGGAGACATCAGATCTGCAAAACGCATGGTTTTTTGGTCTTCGGGGAGGTTGGGGAACATGAATACGTGTTTGTTTTTCGAATTTGAGCTCTATCTGCAAAGGGCACTTTTCTTGCTAAAAGCAGTTTTTCCTAACAAATGCAAGATATAACATGGGCTATCTCCGCAAGGAGACATCAGATCTGCATAACTCATGGTTTTTTTGTCTTCGGTGAGCCGGGGGAACATGAATACGTGTTTGTTTTTCGAATTTGAGCTCTATCTGCAAAGGGCACTTTTCTTGCTAAAAGCAGTTTTTCCTAACAAATGCAAGATATAACATGGGCTATCTCCGCAAGGAGACATCAGATCTGCATAACTCATGGTTTTTTGGTCTTCGGTGAGCCGGGGGAACATGAATATGTGTTTGTTTTTCGTATTTGAGCTCTATCTGCAAAGGGCACTTTTCTTGCTAAAAGCAGTTTTTCCTAACAAATGCAAGATATAACATGGGCTATCTCCGCAAGGAGACATCAGATCTGCAAAACGCATGGTTTTTTGGTCTTCGGGGAGGTTGGGGAACATGAATATGTGTTTGTTTTTCGAATTTGAGCTCTATCTGCAATGGGCACTTTTCTTGCTAAAAGCAGTTTTTCCTAACAAATGCAAGATATAACATGGGCTATCTCCGCAAGGAGACATCAGATCTGCATAACTCATGGTTTTTTTGTCTTCGGTGAGCCGGGAAAACATGAATATGTGTTTGTTTTTCGAATTTGAGCTCTATCTGCAAAGGGCACTTTTCTTGCTAAAAGCAGTTTTTCCTAACAAATGCAAGATATAACATGGGCTATCTCCGCAAGGAGACATCAGATCTGCATAACTCATGGTTTTTTGGTCCGGTGAGCCGGGGGAACATGAATATGTGTTTGTTTTTCGAATTTGAGCAATATCTGCAATGGGCACTTTTCTTGCTAAAAGCAGTTTTTCCTAACAAATGGAAGATATAACATGGGCTATCTCCGCAAGGAGACATCAGATCTGCATAACTCATGGTTTTTTTGTCTTCGGTGAGCCGGGGGAACATGAATACGTGTTTGTTTTTCGAATTTGAGCTCTATCTGCAAAGGGCACTTTTCTTGCTAAAAGCAGTTTTTCCTAACAAATGCAAGATATAACATGGGCTATCTCCGCAAGGAGACATCAGATCTGCAAAACGCATGGTTTTTTGGTCTTCGGGGAGGTTGGGGAACATGAATATGTGTTTGTTTTTCGAATTTGAGCTCTATCTGCAATGGGCACTTTTCTTGCTAAAAGCAGTTTTTCCTAACAAATGCAAGATATAACATGGGCTATCTCCGCAAGGAGACATCAGATCTGCATAACTCATGGTTTTTTTGTCTTCGGTGAGCCGGGGGAACATGAATACGTGTTTGTTTTTCGAATTTGAGCTCTATCTGTAAAGGGCACTTTTCTTGCTAAAAGCAGTTTTTCCTAACAAATGCAAGATATAACATGGGCTATCTCCGCAAGGAGACATCAGATCTGCAAAACGCATGGTTTTTTGGTCTTCGGGGAGGTTGGGGAACATGAATACGTGTTTGTTTTTCGAATTTGAGCTCTATCTGCAAAGGGCACTTTTCTTGCTAAAAGCAGTTTTTCCTAACAAATGCAAGATATAACATGGGCTATCTCCGCAAGGAGACATCAGATCTGCATAACTCATGGTTTTTTTGTCTTCGGTGAGCCGGGGGAACATGAATACGTGTTTGTTTTTCGAATTTGAGCTCTATCTGCAAAGGGCACTTTTCTTGCTAAAAGCAGTTTTTCCTAACAAATGCAAGATATAACATGGGCTATCTCCGCAAGGAGACATCAGATCTGCATAACTCATGGTTTTTTTGTCTTCGGTGAGCCGGGGGAACATGAATATGTGTTTGTTTTTCGAATTTGAGCTCTATCTGCAAAGAGCACTTTTCTTGCTAAAAGCAGTTTTTCCTAACAAATGCAAGATATAACATGGGCTATCTCCGCAAGGAGACATCAGAACTGCAAAACGCATGGTTTTTTTGTCTTCGGGGAGGTTGGGGAACATGAATATGTGTTTGTTTTTCGAATTTGAGCTCTATCTGCAAAGGGCACTTTTCTTGCTAAAAGCAGTTTTTCCTAACAAATGCAAGATATAACATGGGCTATCTCCGCAAGGAGACATCAGATCTGCATAACTCATGGTTTTTTGGTCTTCGGTGAGCCGGGGGAACATGAATATGTGTTTGTTTTTCGAATTTGAGCTCTATCTGCAATGGGCACTTTTCTTGCTAAAAGCAGTTTTTCCTAACAAATGCAAGATATAACATGGGCTATCTCCGCAAGGAGACATCAGATCTGCATAACTCATGGTTTTTTTGTCTTCGGTGAGCCGGGGGAACATGAATACGTGTTTGTTTTTCGAATTTGAGCTCTATCTGCAAAGGGCACTTTTCTTGCTAAAAGCAGTTTTTCCTAACAAATGCAAGATATAACATGGGCTATCTCCGCAAGGAGACATCAGATCTGCAAAACGCATGGTTTTTTGGTCTTCGGGGAGGATGGGGAACATGAATACGTGTTTGTTTTTCGAATTTGAGCTCTATCTGCAAAGGGCACTTTTCTTGCTAAAAGCAGTTTTTCCTAACAAATGCAAGATATAACATGGGCTATCTCCGCAAGGAGACATCAGATCTGCATAACTCATGGTTTTTTTGTCTTCGGTGAGCCGGGGGAACATGAATATGTGTTTGTTTTTCGAATTTGAGCTCTATCTGCAAAGAGCACTTTTCTTGCTAAAAGCAGTTTTTCCTAACAAATGCAAGATATAACATGGGCTATCTCCGCAAGGAGACATCAGAACTGCAAAACGCATGGTTTTTTTGTCTTCGGGGAGGTTGGGGAACATGAATATGTGTTTGTTTTTCGAATTTGAGCTCTATCTGCAAAGGGCACTTTTCTTTCTAAAAGCAGTTTTTCCTAACAAATGCAAGATATAACATGGGCTATCTCCACAAGGAGACATCAGATCTGCATAACTCATGGTTTTTTGGTCTTCGGTGAGCCGGGGGAACATGAATATGTGTTTGTTTTTCGAATTTGAGCTCTATCTGCAATGGGCACTTTTCTTGCTAAAAGCAGTTTTTCCTAACAAATGCAAGATATAACATGGGCTATCTCCGCAAGGAGACATCAGATCTGCATAACTCATGGTTTTTTTGTCTTCGGAGAGCCGGGGGAACATGAATACGTGTTTGTTTTTCGAATTTGAGCTCTATCTGCAAAGGGCACTTTTCTTGCTAAAAGCAGTTTTTCCTAACAAATGCAAGATATAACATGGGCTATCTCCGCAAGGAGACATCAGATCTGCATAACTCATGGTTTTTTGGTCTTCGGTGAGCCGGGGGAACATGAATATGTGTTTGTTTTTCGTGTTTGAGCTCTATCTGCAAAGGGCACTTTTCTTGCTAAAAGCAGTTTTTCCTAACAAATGCAAGATATAACATGGGCTATCTCCGCAAGGAGATATCAGATCTGCATAACTCATGGTTTTTTGGTCTTCGGGGAGGTTGGGGAACATGAATACGTGTTTGTTTTTCGAATTTGAGCTCTATCTGCAATGGGCACTTTTCTTGCTAAAAGCAGTTTTTCCTAACAAATGCAAGATATAACATGGGCTATCTCCGCAAGGAGACATCAGATCTGCATAACTCATGGTTTTTTTGTCTTCGGTGAGCCGGGGGAACATGAATACGTGTTTGTTTTTCGAATTTGAGCTCTATCTGCAAAGGGCACTTTTCTTGCTAAAAGCAGTTTTTCCTAACAAATGCAAGATATAACATGGGCTATCTCCGCAAGGAGACATCAGATCTGCAAAACGCATGGTTTTTTGGTCTTCGGGGAGGTTGGGGAACATGAATATGTGTTTGTTTTTCGAATTTGAGCTCTATCTGCAATGGGCACTTTTCTTGCTAAAAGCAGTTTTTCCTAACAAATGCAAGATATAACATGGGCTATCTCCGCAAGGAGACATCAGATCTGCATAACTCATGGTTTTTTTGTCTTCGGTGAGCCGGGGGAACATGAATATGTGTTTGTTTTTCGAATTTGAGCTCTATCTGCAAAGGGCACTTTTCTTGCTAAAAGCAGTTTTTCCTAACAAATGCAAGATATAACATGGGCTATCTCCGCAAGGAGACATCAGATCTGCATAACTCATGGTTTTTTGGTCCGGTGAGCCGGGGGAACATGAATATGTGTTTGTTTTTCGAATTTGAGCAATATCTGCAATGGGCACTTTTCTTGCTAAAAGCAGTTTTTCCTAACAAATGCAAGATATAACATGGGCTATCTCCGCAAGGAGACATCAGATCTGCATAACTCATGGTTTTTTTGTCTTCGGTGAGCCGGGGGAACATGAATACGTGTTTGTTTTTCGAATTTGAGCTCTATCTGCAAAGGGCACTTTTCTTGCTAAAAGCAGTTTTTCCTAACAAATGCAAGATATAACATGGGCTATCTCCGCAAGGAGACATCAGATCTGCAAAACGCATGGTTTTTTGGTCTTCGGGGAGGTTGGGGAACATGAATATGTGTTTGTTTTTCGAATTTGAGCTCTATCTGCAATGGGCACTTTTCTTGCTAAAAGCAGTTTTTCCTAACAAATGCAAGATATAACATGGGCTATCTCCGCAAGGAGACATCAGATCTGCATAACTCATGGTTTTTTTGTCTTCGGTGAGCCGGGGGAACATGAATACGTGTTTGTTTTTCGAATTTGAGCTCTATCTGCAAAGGGCACTTTTCTTGCTAAAAGCAGTTTTTCCTAACAAATGCAAGATATAACATGGGCTATCTCCGCAAGGAGACATCAGATCTGCAAAACGCATGGTTTTTTGGTCTTCGGGGAGGTTGGGGAACATGAATACGTGTTTGTTTTTCGAATTTGAGCTCTATCTGCAAAGGGCACTTTTCTTGCTAAAAGCAGTTTTTCCTAACAAATGCAAGATATAACATGGGCTATCTCCGCAAGGAGACATCAGATCTGCATAACTCATGGTTTTTTTGTCTTCGGGGAGGTTGGGGAACATGAATACGTGTTTGTTTTTCGAATTTGAGCTCTATCTGCAAAGGGCACTTTTCTTGCTAAAAGCAGTTTTTCCTAACAAATGCAAGATATAACATGGGCTATCTCCGCAAGGAGACATCAGATCTGCATAACTCATGGTTTTTTTGTCTTCGGTGAGCCGGGGGAACATGAATATGTGTTTGTTTTTCGAATTTGAGCTCTATCTGCAAAGAGCACTTTTCTTGCTAAAAGCAGTTTTTCCTAACAAATGCAAGATATAACATGGGCTATCTCCGCAAGGAGACATCAGAACTGCAAAACGCATGGTTTTTTTGTCTTCGGGGAGGTTGGGGAACATGAATATGTGTTTGTTTTTCGAATTTGAGCTCTATCTGCAAAGGGCACTTTTCTTGCTAAAAGCAGTTTTTCCTAACAAATGCAAGATATAACATGGGCTATCTCCGCAAGGAGACATCAGATCTGCATAACGCATGGTTTTTTGGTCTTCGGTGAGCCGGGGGAACATGAATATGTGTTTGTTTTTCGAATTTGAGCTCTATCTGCAATGGGCACTTTTCTTGCTAAAAGCAGTTTTTCCTAACAAATGCAAGATATAACATGGGCTATCTCCGCAAGGAGACATCAGATCTGCATAACTCATGGTTTTTTTGTCTTCGGTGAGCCGGGGGAACATGAATACGTGTTTGTTTTTCGAATTTGAGCTCTATCTGCAAAGGGCACTTTTCTTGCTAAAAGCAGTTTTTCCTAACAAATGCAAGATATAACATGGGCTATCTCCGCAAGGAGACATCAGATCTGCATAACTCATGGTTTTTTTGTCTTCGGGGAGGTTGGGGAACATGAATACGTGTTTGTTTTTCGAATTTGAGCTCTATCTGCAAAGGGCACTTTTCTTGCTAAAAGCAGTTTTTCCTAACAAATGCAAGATATAACATGGGCTATCTCCGCAAGGAGACATCAGATCTGCATAACTCATGGTTTTTTTGTCTTCGGTGAGCCGGGGGAACATGAATATGTGTTTGTTTTTCGAATTTGAGCTCTATCTGCAAAGAGCACTTTTCTTGCTAAAAGCAGTTTTTCCTAACAAATGCAAGATATAACATGGGCTATCTCCGCAAGGAGACATCAGAACTGCAAAACGCATGGTTTTTTTGTCTTCGGGGAGGTTGGGGAACATGAATATGTGTTTGTTTTTCGAATTTGAGCTCTATCTGCAAAGGGCACTTTTCTTGCTAAAAGCAGTTTTTCCTAACAAATGCAAGATATAACATGGGCTATCTCCGCAAGGAGACATCAGATCTGCATAACGCATGGTTTTTTGGTCTTCGGTGAGCCGGGGGAACATGAATATGTGTTTGTTTTTCGAATTTGAGCTCTATCTGCAATGGGCACTTTTCTTGCTAAAAGCAGTTTTTCCTAACAAATGCAAGATATAACATGGGCTATCTCCGCAAGGAGACATCAGATCTGCATAACTCATGGTTTTTTTGTCTTCGGTGAGCCGGGGGAACATGAATACGTGTTTGTTTTTCGAATTTGAGCTCTATCTGCAAAGGGCACTTTTCTTGCTAAAAGCAGTTTTTCCTAACAAATGCAAGATATAACATGGGCTATCTCCGCAAGGAGACATCAGATCTGCAAAACGCATGGTTTTTTGGTCTTCGGGGAGGTTGGGGAACATGAATACGTGTTTGTTTTTCGAATTTGAGCTCTATCTGCAAAGGGCACTTTTCTTGCTAAAAGCAGTTTTTCCTAACAAATGCAAGATATAACATGGGCTATCTCCGCAAGGAGACATCAGATCTGCATAACTCATGGTTTTTTTGTCTTCGGTGAGCCGGGGGAACATGAATATGTGTTTGTTTTTCGAATTTGAGCTCTATCTGCAAAGAGCACTTTTCTTGCTAAAAGCAGTTTTTCCTAACAAATGCAAGATATAACATGGGCTATCTCCGCAAGGAGACATCAGAACTGCAAAACGCATGGTTTTTTTGTCTTCGGGGAGGTTGGGGAACATGAATATGTGTTTGTTTTTCGAATTTGAGCTCTATCTGCAAAGGGCACTTTTCTTTCTAAAAGCAGTTTTTCCTAACAAATGCAAGATATAACATGGGCTATCTCCGCAAGGAGACATCAGATCTGCATAACTCATGGTTTTTTGGTCTTCGGTGAGCCGGGGGAACATGAATATGTGTTTGTTTTTCGAATTTGAGCTCTATCTGCAATGGGCACTTTTCTTGCTAAAAGCAGTTTTTCCTAACAAATGCAAGATATAACATGGGCTATCTCCGCAAGGAGACATCAGATCTGCATAACTCATGGTTTTTTTGTCTTCGGTGAGCCGGGGGAACATGAATATGTGTTTGTTTTTCGAATTTGAGCTCTATCTGCAAAGAGCACTTTTCTTGCTAAAAGCAGTTTTTCCTAACAAATGCAAGATATAACATGGGCTATCTCCGCAAGGAGACATCAGAACTGCAAAACGCATGGTTTTTTTGTCTTCGGGGAGGTTGGGGAACATGAATATGTGTTTGTTTTTCGAATTTGAGCTCTATCTGCAAAGGGCACTTTTCTTTCTAAAAGCAGTTTTTCCTAACAAATGCAAGATATAACATGGGCTATCTCCGCAAGGAGACATCAGATCTGCATAATTCATGGTTTTTTGGTCTTCGGTGAGCCGGGGGAACATGAATATGTGTTTGTTTTTCGAATTTGAGCTCTATCTGCAATGGGCACTTTTCATGCTATAAACAGTTTTTCCTAACAAATGCAAGATATAACATGGGCTATCTCCGCAAGGAGACATCAGATCTGCCTAACTCATGGTTTTTTTGTCTTCGGTGAGCCGGGGGAACATGAATATGTGTTTGTTTTTCGAATTTGAGCTCTATCTCCAAAGAGCACTTTTCTTGCTAAAAGCAGTTTTTCCTAACAAATGCAAGATATAACATGGGCTATCTCCGCAAGGAGACATCAGATCTGCAAAACGCATGGTTTTTTGGTCTTCGGGGAGGTTGGGGAACATGAATACGTGTTTGTTTTTCGAATTTGAGCTCTATCTGCAAAGGGCACTTTTCTTGCTAAAAGCAGTTTTTCCTAACAAATGCAAGATATAACATGGGCTATCTCCGCAAGGAGACATCAGATCTGCATAACTCATGGTTTTTTTGTCTTCGGTGAGCCGGGGGAACATGAATATGTGTTTGTTTTTCGAATTTGAGCTCTATCTGCAATGGGCACTTTTCTTGCTAAAAGCAGTTTTTCCTAACAAATGCAAGATATAACATGGGCTATCTCCGCAAGGAGACATCAGATCTGCATAACTCATGGTTTTTTTGTCTTCGGTGAGCCGGGGGAACATGAATATGTGTTTGTTTTTCGAATTTGAGCTCTATCTGCAAAGAGCACTTTTCTTGCTAAAAGCAGTTTTTCCTAACAAATGCAAGATATAACAAGGGCTATCTCCGCAAGGAGACATCAGAACTGCAAAACGCATGGTTTTTTTGTCTTCGGGGAGGTTGGGGAACATGAATATGTGTTTGTTTTTCGAATTTGAGCTCTATCTGCAAAGGGCACTTTTCTTTCTAAAAGCAGTTTTTCCTAACAAATGCAAGATATAACATGGGCTATCTCCGCAAGGAGACATCAGATCTGCATAACTCATGGTTTTTTTGTCTTCGGGGAGGTTGGGGAACATGAATACGTGTTTGTTTTTCGAATTTGAGCTCTATCTGCAAAGGGCACTTTTCTTGCTAAAAGCAGTTTTTCCTAACAAATGCAAGATATAACATGGGCTATCTCCGCAAGGAGACATCAGATCTGCATAACTCATGGTTTTTTTGTCTTCGGTGAGCCGGGGGAACATGAATATGTGTTTGTTTTTCGAATTTGAGCTCTATCTGCAAAGATCACTTTTCTTGCTAAAAGCAGTTTTTCCTAACAAATGCAAGATATAACATGGGCTATCTCCGCAAGGAGACATCAGAACTGCAAAACGCATGGTTTTTTTGTCTTCGGGGAGGTTGGGGAACATGAATATGTGTTTGTTTTTCGAATTTGAGCTCTATCTGCAAAGGGCACTTTTCTTTCTAAAAGCAGTTTTTCCTAACAAATGCAAGATATAACATGGGCTATCTCCGCAAGGAGACATCAGATCTGCATAACTCATGGTTTTTTGGTCTTCGGTGAGCCGGGGGAACATGAATATGTGTTTGTTTTTCGAATTTGAGCTCTATCTGCAATGGGCACTTTTCATGCTATAAACAGTTTTTCCTAACAAATGCAAGATATAACATGGGCTATCTCCGCAAGGAGACATCAGATCTGCCTAACTCATGGTTTTTTTGTCTTCGGTGAGCCGGGGGAACATGAATATGTGTTTGTTTTTCGAATTTGAGCTCTATCTGCAAAGAGCACTTTTCTTGCTAAAAGCAGTTTTTCCTAACAAATGCAAGATATAACATGGGCTATCTCCGCAAGGAGACATCAGATCTGCAAAACGCATGGTTTTTTGGTCTTCGGGGAGGTTGGGGAACATGAATACGTGTTTGTTTTTCGAATTTGAGCTCTATCTGCAAAGGGCACTTTTCTTGCTAAAAGCAGTTTTTCCTAACAAATGCAAGATATAACATGGGCTATCTCCGCAAGGAGACATCAGATCTGCATAACTCATGGTTTTTTTGTATTCGGTGAGCCGGGGGAACATGAATATGTGTTTGTTTTTCGAATTTGAGCTCTATCTGCAATGGGCACTTTTCTTGCTAAAAGCAGTTTTTCCTAACAAATGCAAGATATAACATGGGCTATCTCCGCAAGGAGACATCAGATCTGCATAACTCATGGTTTTTTTGTCTTCGGTGAGCCGGGGGAACATGAATATGTGTTTGTTTTTCGAATTTGAGCTCTATCTGCAAAGAGCACTTTTCTTGCTAAAAGCAGTTTTTCCTAACAAATGCAAGATATAACAAGGGCTATCTCCGCAAGGAGACATCAGAACTGCAAAACGCATGGTTTTTTTGTCTTCGGGGAGGTTGGGGAACATGAATATGTGTTTGTTTTTCGAATTTGAGCTCTATCTGCAAAGGGCACTTTTCTTTCTAAAAGCAGTTTTTCCTAACAAATGCAAGATATAACATGGGCTATCTCCGCAAGGAGACATCAGATCTGCATAACTCATGGTTTTTTGGTCTTCGGTGAGCCGGGGGAACATGAATATGTGTTTGTTTTTCGAATTTGAGCTCTATCTGCAATGGGCACTTTTCATGCTATAAACAGTTTTTCCTAACAAATGCAAGATATAACATGGGCTATCTCCGCAAGGAGACATCAGATCTGCCTAACTCATGGTTTTTTTGTCTTCGGTGAGCCGGGGGAACATGAATATGTGTTTGTTTTTCGAATTTGAGCTCTATCTGCAAAGAGCACTTTTCTTGCTAAAAGCAGTTTTTCCTAACAAATGCAAGATATAACATGGGCTATCTCCGCAAGGAGACATCAGATCTGCAAAACGCATGGTTTTTTGGTCTTCGGGGAGGTTGGGGAACATGAATACGTGTTTGTTTTTCGAATTTGAGCTCTATCTGCAAAGGGCACTTTTCTTGCTAAAAGCAGTTTTTCCTAACAAATGCAAGATATAACATGGGCTATCTCCGCAAGGAGACATCAGATCTGCATAACTCATGGTTTTTTTGTCTTCGGGGAGGTTGGGGAACATGAATACGTGTTTGTTTTTCGAATTTGAGCTCTATCTGCAAAGGGCACTTTTCTTGCTAAAAGCAGTTTTTTCCTAACAAATGCAAGATATAACATGGGCTATCTCCGCAAGGAGACATCAGATCTGCATAACTCATGGTTTTTTTGTCTTCGGTGAGCCGGGGGAACATGAATACGTGTTTGTTTTTCGAATTTGAGCTCTATCTGCAAAGGGCACTTTTCTTGCTAAAAGCAATTTTTCCTAACAAATGCAAGATATAACATGGGCTATCTCCGCAAGGAGACATCAGATCTGCATAACTCATGGTTTTTTTGTCTTCGGGGAGGTTGGGGAACATGAATACGTGTTTGTTTTTCGAATTTGAGCTCTATCTGCAAAGGGCACTTTTCTTGCTAAAAGCAGTTTTTCCTAACAAATGCAAGATATAACATGGGCTATCTCCGCAAGGAGACATCAGATCTGCATAACTCATGGTTTTTTTGTCTTCGGTGAGCCGGGGGAACATGAATATGTGTTTGTTTTTCGAATTTGAGCTCTATCTGCAAAGAGCACTTTTCTTGCTAAAAGCAGTTTTTCCTAACAAATGCAAGATATAACATGGGCTATCTCCGCAAGGAGACATCAGAACTGCAAAACGCATGGTTTTTTTGTCTTCGGGGAGGTTGGGGAACATGAATATGTGTTTGTTTTTCGAATTTGAGCTCTATCTGCAAAGGGCACTTTTCTTTCTAAAAGCAGTTTTTCCTAACAAATGCAAGATATAACATGGGCTATCTCCGCAAGGAGACATCAGATCTGCATAACTCATGGTTTTTTGGTCTTCGGTGAGCCGGGGGAACATGAATATGTGTTTGTTTTTCGAATTTGAGCTCTATCTGCAATGGGCACTTTTCATGCTATAAACAGTTTTTCCTAACAAATGCAAGATATAACATGGGCTATCTCCGCAAGGAGACATCAGATCTGCCTAACTCATGGTTTTTTTGTCTTCGGTGAGCCGGGGGAACATGAATATGTGTTTGTTTTTCGAATTTGAGCTCTATCTGCAAAGAGCACTTTTCTTGCTAAAAGCAGTTTTTCCTAACAAATGCAAGATATAACATGGGCTATCTCCGCAAGGAGACATCAGATCTGCAAAACGCATGGTTTTTTGGTCTTCGGGGAGGTTGGGGAACATGAATACGTGTTTGTTTTTCGAATTTGCGCTCTATCTGCAAAGGGCACTTTTCTTGCTAAAAGCAGTTTTTCCTAACAAATGCAAGATATAACATGGGCTATCTCCGCAAGGAGACATCAGATCTGCATAACTCATGGTTTTTTGGTCTTCGGTGAGCCGGGGGAACATGAATATGTGTTTGTTTTTCGAATTTGAGCTCTATCTGCAAAGAGCACTTTTCTTGCTAAAAGCAGTTTTTCCTAACAAATGCAAGATATAACATGGGCTATCTCCGCAAGGAGACATCAGATCTGCAAAACGCATGGTTTTTTGGTCTTCGGGGAGGTTGGGGAACATGAATACGTGTTTGTTTTTCGAATTTGAGCTCTATCTGCAAAGGGCACTTTTCTTGCTAAAAGCAGTTTTTCCTAAAAAATGCAAGATATAACATGGGCTATCTCCGCAAGGAGACATCAGATCTGCATAACTCATGGTTTTTTGGTCTTCGGTGAGCCGGGGGAACATGAATATGTGTTTGTTTTTCGAATTTGAGCTCTATCTGCAATGGGCACTTTTCTTGCTAAAAGCAGTTTTTCCTAACAAATGCAAGATATAACATGGGCTATCTCCGCAAGGAGACATCAGATCTGCATAACTCATGGTTTTTTTGTCTTCGGTGAGCCGGGGGAACATGAATATGTGTTTGTTTTTCGAATTTGAGCTCTATCTGCAAAGAGCACTTTTCTTGCTAAAAGCAGTTTTTCCTAACAAATGCAAGATATAACATGGGCTATCTCCGCAAGGAGACATCAGAACTGCAAAACGCATGGTTTTTTTGTCTTCGGGGAGGTTGGGGAACATGAATATGTGTTTGTTTTTCGAATTTGAGCTCTATCTGCAAAGGGCACTTTTCTTTCTAAAAGCAGTTTTTCCTAACAAATGCAAGATATAACATGGGCTATCTCCGCAAGGAGACATCAGATCTGCATAACTCATGGTTTTTTGGTCTTCGGTGAGCCGGGGGAACATGAATATGTGTTTGTTTTTCGAATTTGAGCTCTATCTGCAATGGGCACTTTTCATGCTATAAACAGTTTTTCCTAACAAATGCAAGATATAACATGGGCTATCTCCGCAAGGAGACATCAGATCTGCCTAACTCATGGTTTTTTTGTCTTCGGTGAGCCGGGGGAACATGAATATGTGTTTGTTTTTCGAATTTGAGCTCTATCTCCAAAGAGCACTTTTCTTGCTAAAAGCAGTTTTTCCTAACAAATGCAAGATATAACATGGGCTATCTCCGCAAGGAGACATCAGATCTGCAAAACGCATGGTTTTTTGGTCTTCGGGGAGGTTGGGGAACATGAATACGTGTTTGTTTTTCGAATTTGAGCTCTATCTGCAAAGGGCACTTTTCTTGCTAAAAGCAGTTTTTCCTAACAAATGCAAGATATAACATGGGCTATCTCCGCAAGGAGACATCAGATCTGCATAACTCATGGTTTTTTTGTCTTCGGTGAGCCGGGGGAACATGAATATGTGTTTGTTTTTCGAATTTGAGCTCTATCTGCAATGGGCACTTTTCTTGCTAAAAGCAGTTTTTCCTAACAAATGCAAGATATAACATGGGCTATCTCCGCAAGGAGACATCAGATCTGCATAACTCATGGTTTTTTTGTCTTCGGTGAGCCGGGGGAACATGAATATGTGTTTGTTTTTCGAATTTGAGCTCTATCTGCAAAGAGCACTTTTCTTGCTAAAAGCAGTTTTTCCTAACAAATGCAAGATATAACAAGGGCTATCTCCGCAAGGAGACATCAGAACTGCAAAACGCATGGTTTTTTTGTCTTCGGGGAGGTTGGGGAACATGAATATGTGTTTGTTTTTCGAATTTGAGCTCTATCTGCAAAGGGCACTTTTCTTTCTAAAAGCAGTTTTTCCTAACAAATGCAAGATATAACATGGGCTATCTCCGCAAGGAGACATCAGATCTGCATAACTCATGGTTTTTTTGTCTTCGGGGAGGTTGGGGAACATGAATACGTGTTTGTTTTTCGAATTTGAGCTCTATCTGCAAAGGGCACTTTTCTTGCTAAAAGCAGTTTTTCCTAACAAATGCAAGATATAACATGGGCTATCTCCGCAAGGAGACATCAGATCTGCATAACTCATGGTTTTTTTGTCTTCGGTGAGCCGGGGGAACATGAATATGTGTTTGTTTTTCGAATTTGAGCTCTATCTGCAAAGAGCACTTTTCTTGCTAAAAGCAGTTTTTCCTAACAAATGCAAGATATAACATGGGCTATCTCCGCAAGGAGACATCAGAACTGCAAAACGCATGGTTTTTTTGTCTTCGGGGAGGTTGGGGAACATGAATATGTGTTTGTTTTTCGAATTTGAGCTCTATCTGCAAAGGGCACTTTTCTTTCTAAAAGCAGTTTTTCCTAACAAATGCAAGATATAACATGGGCTATCTCCGCAAGGAGACATCAGATCTGCATAACTCATGGTTTTTTGGTCTTCGGTGAGCCGGGGGAACATGAATATGTGTTTGTTTTTCGAATTTGAGCTCTATCTGCAATGGGCACTTTTCATGCTATAAACAGTTTTTCCTAACAAATGCAAGATATAACATGGGCTATCTCCGCAAGGAGACATCAGATCTGCCTAACTCATGGTTTTTTTGTCTTCGGTGAGCCGGGGGAACATGAATATGTGTTTGTTTTTCGAATTTGAGCTCTATCTGCAAAGAGCACTTTTCTTGCTAAAAGCAGTTTTTCCTAACAAATGCAAGATATAACATGGGCTATCTCCGCAAGGAGACATCAGATCTGCAAAACGCATGGTTTTTTGGTCTTCGGGGAGGTTGGGGAACATGAATACGTGTTTGTTTTTCGAATTTGAGCTCTATCTGCAAAGGGCACTTTTCTTGCTAAAAGCAGTTTTTCCTAACAAATGCAAGATATAACATGGGCTATCTCCGCAAGGAGACATCAGATCTGCATAACTCATGGTTTTTTTGTATTCGGTGAGCCGGGGGAACATGAATATGTGTTTGTTTTTCGAATTTGAGCTCTATCTGCAATGGGCACTTTTCTTGCTAAAAGCAGTTTTTCCTAACAAATGCAAGATATAACATGGGCTATCTCCGCAAGGAGACATCAGATCTGCATAACTCATGGTTTTTTTGTCTTCGGTGAGCCGGGGGAACATGAATATGTGTTTGTTTTTCGAATTTGAGCTCTATCTGCAAAGAGCACTTTTCTTGCTAAAAGCAGTTTTTCCTAACAAATGCAAGATATAACAAGGGCTATCTCCGCAAGGAGACATCAGAACTGCAAAACGCATGGTTTTTTTGTCTTCGGGGAGGTTGGGGAACATGAATATGTGTTTGTTTTTCGAATTTGAGCTCTATCTGCAAAGGGCACTTTTCTTTCTAAAAGCAGTTTTTCCTAACAAATGCAAGATATAACATGGGCTATCTCCGCAAGGAGACATCAGATCTGCATAACTCATGGTTTTTTGGTCTTCGGTGAGCCGGGGGAACATGAATATGTGTTTGTTTTTCGAATTTGAGCTCTATCTGCAATGGGCACTTTTCATGCTATAAACAGTTTTTCCTAACAAATGCAAGATATAACATGGGCTATCTCCGCAAGGAGACATCAGATCTGCCTAACTCATGGTTTTTTTGTCTTCGGTGAGCCGGGGGAACATGAATATGTGTTTGTTTTTCGAATTTGAGCTCTATCTGCAAAGAGCACTTTTCTTGCTAAAAGCAGTTTTTCCTAACAAATGCAAGATATAACATGGGCTATCTCCGCAAGGAGACATCAGATCTGCAAAACGCATGGTTTTTTGGTCTTCGGGGAGGTTGGGGAACATGAATACGTGTTTGTTTTTCGAATTTGAGCTCTATCTGCAAAGGGCACTTTTCTTGCTAAAAGCAGTTTTTCCTAACAAATGCAAGATATAACATGGGCTATCTCCGCAAGGAGACATCAGATCTGCATAACTCATGGTTTTTTTGTCTTCGGGGAGGTTGGGGAACATGAATACGTGTTTGTTTTTCGAATTTGAGCTCTATCTGCAAAGGGCACTTTTCTTGCTAAAAGCAGTTTTTCCTAACAAATGCAAGATATAACATGGGCTATCTCCGCAAGGAGACATCAGATCTGCATAACTCATGGTTTTTTTGTCTTCGGGGAGGTTGGGGAACATGAATATGTGTTTGTTTTTCGAATTTGAGCTCTATCTGCAAAGGGCACTTTTCTTGCTAAAAGCAGTTTTTCCTAACAAATGCAAGATATAACATGGGCTATCTCCGCAAGGAGACATCAGATCTGCATAACTCATGGTTTTTTTGTCTTCGGTGAGCCGGGGGAACATGAATATGTGTTTGTTTTTCGAATTTGAGCTCTATCTGCAAAGAGCACTTTTCTTGCTAAAAGCAGTTTTTCCTAACAAATGCAAGATATAACATGGGCTATCTCCGCAAGGAGACATCAGAACTGCAAAACGCATGGTTTTTTTGTCTTCGGGGAGGTTGGGGAACATGAATATGTGTTTGTTTTTCGAATTTGAGCTCTATCTGCAAAGGGCACTTTTCTTTCTAAAAGCAGTTTTTCCTAACAAATGCAAGATATAACATGGGCTATCTCCGCAAGGAGACATCAGATCTGCATAACTCATGGTTTTTTGGTCTTCGGTGAGCCGGGGGAACATGAATATGTGTTTGTTTTTCGAATTTGAGCTCTATCTGCAATGGGCACTTTTCATGCTATAAACAGTTTTTCCTAACAAATGCAAGATATAACATGGGCTATCTCCGCAAGGAGACATCAGATCTGCCTAACTCATGGTTTTTTTGTCTTCGGTGAGCCGGGGGAACATGAATATGTGTTTGTTTTTCGAATTTGAGCTCTATCTGCAAAGAGCACTTTTCTTGCTAAAAGCAGTTTTTCCTAACAAATGCAAGATATAACATGGGCTATCTCCGCAAGGAGACATCAGATCTGCAAAACGCATGGTTTTTTGGTCTTCGGGGAGGTTGGGGAACATGAATACGTGTTTGTTTTTCGAATTTGCGCTCTATCTGCAAAGGGCACTTTTCTTGCTAAAAGCAGTTTTTCCTAACAAATGCAAGATATAACATGGGCTATCTCCGCAAGGAGACATCAGATCTGCATAACTCATGGTTTTTTGGTCTTCGGTGAGCCGGGGGAACATGAATATGTGTTTGTTTTTCGAATTTGAGCTCTATCTGCAATGGGCACTTTTCATGCTATAAACAGTTTTTCCTAACAAATGCAAGATATAACATGGGCTATCTCCGCAAGGAGACATCAGATCTGCCTAACTCATGGTTTTTTTGTCTTCGGTGAGCCGGGGGAACATGAATATGTGTTTGTTTTTCGAATTTGAGCTCTATCTGCAAAGAGCACTTTTCTTGCTAAAAGCAGTTTTTCCTAACAAATGCAAGATATAACATGGGCTATCTCCGCAAGGAGACATCAGATCTGCAAAACGCATGGTTTTTTGGTCTTCGGGGAGGTTGGGGAACATGAATACGTGTTTGTTTTTCGAATTTGAGCTCTATCTGCAAAGGGCACTTTTCTTGCTAAAAGCAGTTTTTCCTAACAAATGCAAGATATAACATGGGCTATCTCCGCAAGGAGACATCAGATCTGCATAACTCATGGTTTTTTTGTCTTCGGGGAGGTTGGGGAACATGAATACGTGTTTGTTTTTCGAATTTGAGCTCTATCTGCAAAGGGCACTTTTCTTGCTAAAAGCAGTTTTTCCTAACAAATGCAAGATATAACATGGGCTATCTCCGCAAGGAGACATCAGATCTGCATAACTCATGGTTTTTTTGTCTTCGGTGAGCCGGGGGAACATGAATACGTGTTTGTTTTTCGAATTTGAGCTCTATCTGCAAAGGGCACTTTTCTTGCTAAAAGCAGTTTTTCCTAACAAATGCAAGATATAACATGGGCTATCTCCGCAAGGAGACATCAGATCTGCATAACTCATGGTTTTTTTGTCTTCGGGGAGGTTGGGGAACATGAATACGTGTTTGTTTTTCGAATTTGAGCTCTATCTGCAAAGGGCACTTTTCTTGCTAAAAGCAGTTTTTCCTAACAAATGCAAGATATAACATGGGCTATCTCCGCAAGGAGACATCAGATCTGCATAACTCATGGTTTTTTTGTCTTCGGTGAGCCGGGGGAACATGAATATGTGTTTGTTTTTCGAATTTGAGCTCTATCTGCAAAGAGCACTTTTCTTGCTAAAAGCAGTTTTTCCTAACAAATGCAAGATATAACATGGGCTATCTCCGCAAGGAGACATCAGATCTGCAAAACGCATGGTTTTTTGGTCTTCGGGGAGGTTGGGGAACATGAATACGTGTTTGTTTTTCGAATTTGAGCTCTATCTGCAAAGGGCACTTTTCTTGCTAAAAGCAGTTTTTCCTAACAAATGCAAGATATAACATGGGCTATCTCCGCAAGGAGACATCAGATCTGCATAACTCATGGTTTTTTTGTCTTCGGGGAGGTTGGGGAACATGAATACGTGTTTGTTTTTCGAATTTGAGCTCTATCTGCAAAGGGCACTTTTCTTGCTAAAAGCAGTTTTTCCTAACAAATGCAAGATATAACATGGGCTATCTCCGCAAGGAGACATCAGATCTGCATAACTCATGGTTTTTTTGTCTTCGGTGAGCCGGGGGAACATGAATACGTGTTTGTTTTTCGAATTTGAGCTCTATCTGCAAAGGGCACTTTTCTTGCTAAAAGCAGTTTTTCCTAACAAATGCAAGATATAACATGGGCTATCTCCGCAAGGAGACATCAGATCTGCATAACTCATGGTTTTTTTGTCTTCGGGGAGGTTGGGGAACATGAATACGTGTTTGTTTTTCGAATTTGAGCTCTATCTGCAAAGGGCACTTTTCTTGCTAAAAGCAGTTTTTCCTAACAAATGCAAGATATAACATGGGCTATCTCCGCAAGGAGACATCAGATCTGCATAACTCATGGTTTTTTTGTCTTCGGTGAGCCGGGGGAACATGAATATGTGTTTGTTTTTCGAATTTGAGCTCTATCTGCAAAGAGCACTTTTCTTGCTAAAAGCAGTTTTTCCTAACAAATGCAAGATATAACATGGGCTATCTCCGCAAGGAGACATCAGAACTGCAAAACGCATGGTTTTTTTGTCTTCGGGGAGGTTGGGGAACATGAATACGTGTTTGTTTTTCGAATTTGAGCTCTATCTGCAAAGGGCACTTTTCTTGCTAAAAGCAGTTTTTCCTAACAAATGCAAGATATAACAAGGGCTATCTCCGCAAGGAGACATCAGATCTGCAAAACGCATGGTTTTTTGGTCTTCGGGGAGGTTGGGGAACATGAATACGTGTTTGTTTTTCGAATTTGAGCTCTATCTGCAAAGGGCACTTTTCTTGCTAAAAGCAGTTTTTCCTAACAAATGCAAGATATAACATGGGCTATCTCCGCAAGGAGACATCAGATCTGCATAACTCATGGTTTTTTTGTCTTCGGGGAGGTTGGGGAACATGAATACGTGTTTGTTTTTCGAATTTGAGCTCTATCTGCAAAGGGCACTTTTCTTGCTAAAAGCAGTTTTTCCTAACAAATGCAAGATATAACATGGGCTATCTCCGCAAGGAGACATCAGATCTGCATAACTCATGGTTTTTTTGTCTTCGGTGAGCCGGGGGAACATGAATATGTGTTTGTTTTTCGAATTTGAGCTCTATCTGCAAAGAGCACTTTTCTTGCTAAAAGCAGTTTTTCCTAACAAATGCAAGATATAACATGGGCTATCTCCGCAAGGAGACATCAGAACTGCAAAACGCATGGTTTTTTTGTCTTCGGGGAGGTTGGGGAACATGAATATGTGTTTGTTTTTCGAATTTGAGCTCTATCTGCAAAGGGCACTTTTCTTGCTAAAAGCAGTTTTTCCTAACAAATGCAAGATATAACATGGGCTATCTCCGCAAGGAGACATCAGATCTGCATAACGCATGGTTTTTTGGTCTTCGGTGAGCCGGGGGAAAATGAATATGTGTTTGTTTTTCGAATTTGAGCTCTATCTGCAATGGGCACTTTTCTTGCTAAAAGCAGTTTTTCCTAACAAATGCAAGATATAACATGGGCTATCTCCGCAAGGAGACATCAGATCTGCATAACTCATGGTTTTTTTGTCTTCGGTGAGCCGGGGGAACATGAATACGTGTTTGTTTTTCGAATTTGAGCTCTATCTGCAAAGGGCACTTTTCTTGCTAAAAGCAGTTTTTCCTAACAAATGCAAGATATAACATGGGCTATCTCCGCAAGGAGACATCAGATCTGCAAAACGCATGGTTTTTTGGTCTTCGGGGAGGTTGGGGAACATGAATACGTGTTTGTTTTTCGAATTTGAGCTCTATCTGCAAAGGGCACTTTTCTTGCTAAAAGCAGTTTTTCCTAACAAATGCAAGATATAACATGGGCTATCTCCGCAAGGAGACATCAGATCTGCATAACTCATGGTTTTTTTGTCTTCGGTGAGCCGGGGGAACATGAATATGTGTTTGTTTTTCGAATTTGAGCTCTATCTGCAAAGAGCACTTTTCTTGCTAAAAGCAGTTTTTCCTAACAAATGCAAGATATAACATGGGCTATCTCCGCAAGGAGACATCAGAACTGCAAAACGCATGGTTTTTTTGTCTTCGGGGAGGTTGGGGAACATGAATATGTGTTTGTTTTTCGAATTTGAGCTCTATCTGCAAAGGGCACTTTTCTTTCTAAAAGCAGTTTTTCCTAACAAATGCAAGATATAACATGGGCTATCTCCGCAAGGAGACATCAGATCTGCATAACTCATGGTTTTTTGGTCTTCGGTGAGCCGGGGGAACATGAATATGTGTTTGTTTTTCGAATTTGAGCTCTATCTGCAATGGGCACTTTTCTTGCTAAAAGCAGTTTTTCCTAACAAATGCAAGATATAACATGGGCTATCTCCGCAAGGAGACATCAGATCTGCATAACTCATGGTTTTTTTGTCTTCGGTGAGCCGGGGGAACATGAATACGTGTTTGTTTTTCGAATTTGAGCTCTATCTGCAAAGGGCACTTTTCTTGCTAAAAGCAGTTTTTCCTAACAAATGCAAGATATAACATGGGCTATCTCCGCAAGGAGACATCAGATCTGCAAAACGCATGGTTTTTTGGTCTTCGGGGAGGTTGGGGAACATGAATACGTGTTTGTTTTTCGAATTTGAGCTCTATCTGCAAAGGGCACTTTTCTTGCTAAAAGCAGTTTTTCCTAACAAATGCAAGATATAACATGGGCTATCTCCGCAAGGAGACATCAGATCTGCATAACTCATGGTTTTTTTGTCTTCGGGGAGGTTGGGGAACATGAATACGTGTTTGTTTTTCGAATTTGAGCTCTATCTGCAAAGGGCACTTTTCTTGCTAAAAGCAGTTTTTCCTAACAAATGCAAGATATAACATGGGCTATCTCCGCAAGGAGACATCAGATCTGCATAACTCATGGTTTTTTTGTCTTCGGTGAGCCGGGGGAACATGAATATGTGTTTGTTTTTCGAATTTGAGCTCTATCTGCAAAGAGCACTTTTCTTGCTAAAAGCAGTTTTTCCTAACAAATGCAAGATATAACATGGGCTATCTCCGCAAGGAGACATCAGAACTGCAAAACGCATGGTTTTTTTGTCTTCGGGGAGGTTGGGGAACATGAATATGTGTTTGTTTTTCGAATTTGAGCTCTATCTGCAAAGGGCACTTTTCTTTCTAAAAGCAGTTTTTCCTAACAAATGCAAGATATAACATGGGCTATCTCCGCAAGGAGACATCAGATCTGCATAACTCATGGTTTTTTGGTCTTCGGTGAGCCGGGGGAACATGAATATGTGTTTGTTTTTCGAATTTGAGCTCTATCTGCAATGGGCACTTTTCATGCTATAAACAGTTTTTCCTAACAAATGCAAGATATAACATGGGCTATCTCCGCAAGGAGACATCAGATCTGCCTAACTCATGGTTTTTTTGTCTTCGGTGAGCCGGGGGAACATGAATATGTGTTTGTTTTTCGAATTTGAGCTCTATCTCCAAAGAGCACTTTTCTTGCTAAAAGCAGTTTTTCCTAACAAATGCAAGATATAACATGGGCTATCTCCGCAAGGAGACATCAGATCTGCAAAACGCATGGTTTTTTGGTCTTCGGGGAGGTTGGGGAACATGAATACGTGTTTGTTTTTCGAATTTGAGCTCTATCTGCAAAGGGCACTTTTCTTGCTAAAAGCAGTTTTTCCTAACAAATGCAAGATATAACATGGGCTATCTCCGCAAGGAGACATCAGATCTGCATAACTCATGGTTTTTTTGTCTTCGGGGAGGTTGGGGAACATGAATACGTGTTTGTTTTTCGAATTTGAGCTCTATCTGCAAAGGGCACTTTTCTTGCTAAAAGCAGTTTTTCCTAACAAATGCAAGATATAACATGGGCTATCTCCGCAAGGAGACATCAGATCTGCATAACTCATGGTTTTTTTGTCTTCGGTGAGCCGGGGGAACATGAATACGTGTTTGTTTTTCGAATTTGAGCTCTATCTGCAAAGGGCACTTTTCTTGCTAAAAGCAGTTTTTCCTAACAAATGCAAGATATAACATGGGCTATCTCCGCAAGGAGACATCAGATCTGCATAACTCATGGTTTTTTTGTCTTCGGGGAGGTTGGGGAACATGAATACGTGTTTGTTTTTCGAATTTGAGCTCTATCTGCAAAGGGCACTTTTCTTGCTAAAAGCAGTTTTTCCTAACAAATGCAAGATATAACATGGGCTATCTCCGCAAGGAGACATCAGATCTGCATAACTCATGGTTTTTTTGTCTTCGGTGAGCCGGGGGAACATGAATATGTGTTTGTTTTTCGAATTTGAGCTCTATCTGCAAAGAGCACTTTTCTTGCTAAAAGCAGTTTTTCCTAACAAATGCAAGATATAACATGGGCTATCTCCGCAAGGAGACATCAGATCTGCAAAACGCATGGTTTTTTGGTCTTCGGGGAGGTTGGGGAACATGAATACGTGTTTGTTTTTCGAATTTGAGCTCTATCTGCAAAGGGCACTTTTCTTGCTAAAAGCAGTTTTTCCTAACAAATGCAAGATATAACATGGGCTATCTCCGCAAGGAGACATCAGATCTGCATAACTCATGGTTTTTTTGTCTTCGGGGAGGTTGGGGAACATGAATACGTGTTTGTTTTTCGAATTTGAGCTCTATCTGCAAAGGGCACTTTTCTTGCTAAAAGCAGTTTTTCCTAACAAATGCAAGATATAACATGGGCTATCTCCGCAAGGAGACATCAGATCTGCATAACTCATGGTTTTTTTGTCTTCGGTGAGCCGGGGGAACATGAATACGTGTTTGTTTTTCGAATTTGAGCTCTATCTGCAAAGGGCACTTTTCTTGCTAAAAGCAGTTTTTCCTAACAAATGCAAGATATAACATGGGCTATCTCCGCAAGGAGACATCAGATCTGCATAACTCATGGTTTTTTTGTCTTCGGGGAGGTTGGGGAACATGAATATGTGTTTGTTTTTCGAATTTGAGCTCTATCTGCAAAGAGCACTTTTCTTGCTAAAAGCAGTTTTTCCTAACAAATGCAAGATATAACATGGGCTATCTCCGCAAGGAGACATCAGATCTGCATAACTCATGGTTTTTTTGTCTTCGGGGAGGTTGGGGAACATGAATACGTGTTTGTTTTTCGAATTTGAGCTCTATCTGCAAAGGGCACTTTTCTTGCTAAAAGCAGTTTTTCCTAACAAATGCAAGATATAACATGGGCTATCTCCGCAAGGAGACATCAGATCTGCATAACTCATGGTTTTTTTGTCTTCGGTGAGCCGGGGGAACATGAATATGTGTTTGTTTTTCGAATTTGAGCTCTATCTGCAAAGAGCACTTTTCTTGCTAAAAGCAGTTTTTCCTAACAAATGCAAGATATAACATGGGCTATCTCCGCAAGGAGACATCAGATCTGCAAAACGCATGGTTTTTTGGTCTTCGGGGAGGTTGGGGAACATGAATACGTGTTTGTTTTTCGAATTTGAGCTCTATCTGCAAAGGGCACTTTTCTTGCTAAAAGCAGTTTTTCCTAACAAATGCAAGATATAACATGGGCTATCTCCGCAAGGAGACATCAGATCTGCATAACTCATGGTTTTTTTGTCTTCGGGGAGGTTGGGGAACATGAATACGTGTTTGTTTTTCGAATTTGAGCTCTATCTGCAATGGGCACTTTTCTTGCTAAAAGCAGTTTTTCCTAACAAATGCAAGATATAACATGGGCTATCTCCGCAAGGAGACATCAGATCTGCATAACTCATGGTTTTTTTGTCTTCGGTGAGCCGGGGGAACATGAATACGTGTTTGTTTTTCGAATTTGAGCTCTATCTGCAAAGGGCACTTTTCTTGCTAAAAGCAGTTTTTCCTAACAAATGCAAGATATAACATGGGCTATCTCCGCAAGGAGACATCAGATCTGCATAACTCATGGTTTTTTTGTCTTCGGGGAGGTTGGGGAACATGAATACGTGTTTGTTTTTCGAATTTGAGCTCTATCTGCAAAGGGCACTTTTCTTGCTAAAAGCAGTTTTTCCTAACAAATGCAAGATATAACATGGGCTATCTCCGCAAGGAGACATCAGATCTGCATAACTCATGGTTTTTTTGTCTTCGGTGAGCCGGGGGAACATGAATATGTGTTTGTTTTTCGAATTTGAGCTCTATCTGCAAAGAGCACTTTTCTTGCTAAAAGCAGTTTTTCCTAACAAATGCAAGATATAACATGGGCTATCTCCGCAAGGAGACATCAGAACTGCAAAACGCATGGTTTTTTTGTCTTCGGGGAGGTTGGGGAACATGAATACGTGTTTGTTTTTCGAATTTGAGCTCTATCTGCAAAGGGCACTTTTCTTGCTAAAAGCAGTTTTTCCTAACAAATGCAAGATATAACAAGGGCTATCTCCGCAAGGAGACATCAGATCTGCAAAACGCATGGTTTTTTGGTCTTCGGGGAGGTTGGGGAACATGAATACGTGTTTGTTTTTCGAATTTGAGCTCTATCTGCAAAGGGCACTTTTCTTGCTAAAAGCAGTTTTTCCTAACAAATGCAAGATATAACATGGGCTATCTCCGCAAGGAGACATCAGATCTGCATAACTCATGGTTTTTTTGTCTTCGGGGAGGTTGGGGAACATGAATACGTGTTTGTTTTTCGAATTTGAGCTCTATCTGCAAAGGGCACTTTTCTTGCTAAAAGCAGTTTTTCCTAACAAATGCAAGATATAACATGGGCTATCTCCGCAAGGAGACATCAGATCTGCATAACTCATGGTTTTTTTGTCTTCGGTGAGCCGGGGGAACATGAATATGTGTTTGTTTTTCGAATTTGAGCTCTATCTGCAAAGAGCACTTTTCTTGCTAAAAGCAGTTTTTCCTAACAAATGCAAGATATAACATGGGCTATCTCCGCAAGGAGACATCAGAACTGCAAAACGCATGGTTTTTTTGTCTTCGGGGAGGTTGGGGAACATGAATATGTGTTTGTTTTTCGAATTTGAGCTCTATCTGCAAAGGGCACTTTTCTTGCTAAAAGCAGTTTTTCCTAACAAATGCAAGATATAACATGGGCTATCTCCGCAAGGAGACATCAGATCTGCATAACGCATGGTTTTTTGGTCTTCGGTGAGCCGGGGGAAAATGAATATGTGTTTGTTTTTCGAATTTGAGCTCTATCTGCAATGGGCACTTTTCTTGCTAAAAGCAGTTTTTCCTAACAAATGCAAGATATAACATGGGCTATCTCCGCAAGGAGACATCAGATCTGCATAACTCATGGTTTTTTTGTCTTCGGTGAGCCGGGGGAACATGAATACGTGTTTGTTTTTCGAATTTGAGCTCTATCTGCAAAGGGCACTTTTCTTGCTAAAAGCAGTTTTTCCTAACAAATGCAAGATATAACATGGGCTATCTCCGCAAGGAGACATCAGATCTGCAAAACGCATGGTTTTTTGGTCTTCGGGGAGGTTGGGGAACATGAATACGTGTTTGTTTTTCGAATTTGAGCTCTATCTGCAAAGGGCACTTTTCTTGCTAAAAGCAGTTTTTCCTAACAAATGCAAGATATAACATGGGCTATCTCCGCAAGGAGACATCAGATCTGCATAACTCATGGTTTTTTTGTCTTCGGTGAGCCGGGGGAACATGAATATGTGTTTGTTTTTCGAATTTGAGCTCTATCTGCAAAGAGCACTTTTCTTGCTAAAAGCAGTTTTTCCTAACAAATGCAAGATATAACATGGGCTATCTCCGCAAGGAGACATCAGAACTGCAAAACGCATGGTTTTTTTGTCTTCGGGGAGGTTGGGGAACATGAATATGTGTTTGTTTTTCGAATTTGAGCTCTATCTGCAAAGGGCACTTTTCTTTCTAAAAGCAGTTTTTCCTAACAAATGCAAGATATAACATGGGCTATCTCCGCAAGGAGACATCAGATCTGCATAACTCATGGTTTTTTGGTCTTCGGTGAGCCGGGGGAACATGAATATGTGTTTGTTTTTCGAATTTGAGCTCTATCTGCAATGGGCACTTTTCTTGCTAAAAGCAGTTTTTCCTAACAAATGCAAGATATAACATGGGCTATCTCCGCAAGGAGACATCAGATCTGCATAACTCATGGTTTTTTTGTCTTCGGTGAGCCGGGGGAACATGAATACGTGTTTGTTTTTCGAATTTGAGCTCTATCTGCAAAGGGCACTTTTCTTGCTAAAAGCAGTTTTTCCTAACAAATGCAAGATATAACATGGGCTATCTCCGCAAGGAGACATCAGATCTGCAAAACGCATGGTTTTTTGGTCTTCGGGGAGGTTGGGGAACATGAATACGTGTTTGTTTTTCGAATTTGAGCTCTATCTGCAAAGGGCACTTTTCTTGCTAAAAGCAGTTTTTCCTAACAAATGCAAGATATAACATGGGCTATCTCCGCAAGGAGACATCAGATCTGCATAACTCATGGTTTTTTTGTCTTCGGGGAGGTTGGGGAACATGAATACGTGTTTGTTTTTCGAATTTGAGCTCTATCTGCAAAGGGCACTTTTCTTGCTAAAAGCAGTTTTTCCTAACAAATGCAAGATATAACATGGGCTATCTCCGCAAGGAGACATCAGATCTGCATAACTCATGGTTTTTTTGTCTTCGGTGAGCCGGGGGAACATGAATATGTGTTTGTTTTTCGAATTTGAGCTCTATCTGCAAAGAGCACTTTTCTTGCTAAAAGCAGTTTTTCCTAACAAATGCAAGATATAACATGGGCTATCTCCGCAAGGAGACATCAGAACTGCAAAACGCATGGTTTTTTTGTCTTCGGGGAGGTTGGGGAACATGAATATGTGTTTGTTTTTCGAATTTGAGCTCTATCTGCAAAGGGCACTTTTCTTTCTAAAAGCAGTTTTTCCTAACAAATGCAAGATATAACATGGGCTATCTCCGCAAGGAGACATCAGATCTGCATAACTCATGGTTTTTTGGTCTTCGGTGAGCCGGGGGAACATGAATATGTGTTTGTTTTTCGAATTTGAGCTCTATCTGCAATGGGCACTTTTCATGCTATAAACAGTTTTTCCTAACAAATGCAAGATATAACATGGGCTATCTCCGCAAGGAGACATCAGATCTGCATAACTCATGGTTTTTTTGTCTTCGGTGAGCCGGGGGAACATGAATATGTGTTTGTTTTTCGAATTTGAGCTCTATCTCCAAAGAGCACTTTTCTTGCTAAAAGCAGTTTTTCCTAACAAATGCAAGATATAACATGGGCTATCTCCGCAAGGAGACATCAGATCTGCAAAACGCATGGTTTTTTGGTCTTCGGGGAGGTTGGGGAACATGAATACGTGTTTGTTTTTCGAATTTGAGCTCTATCTGCAAAGGGCACTTTTCTTGCTAAAAGCAGTTTTTCCTAACAAATGCAAGATATAACATGGGCTATCTCCGCAAGGAGACATCAGATCTGCATAACTCATGGTTTTTTTGTCTTCGGGGAGGTTGGGGAACATGAATACGTGTTTGTTTTTCGAATTTGAGCTCTATCTGCAAAGGGCACTTTTCTTGCTAAAAGCAGTTTTTCCTAACAAATGCAAGATATAACATGGGCTATCTCCGCAAGGAGACATCAGATCTGCATAACTCATGGTTTTTTTGTCTTCGGTGAGCCGGGGGAACATGAATACGTGTTTGTTTTTCGAATTTGAGCTCTATCTGCAAAGGGCACTTTTCTTGCTAAAAGCAGTTTTTCCTAACAAATGCAAGATATAACATGGGCTATCTCCGCAAGGAGACATCAGATCTGCATAACTCATGGTTTTTTTGTCTTCGGGGAGGTTGGGGAACATGAATACGTGTTTGTTTTTCGAATTTGAGCTCTATCTGCAAAGGGCACTTTTCTTGCTAAAAGCAGTTTTTCCTAACAAATGCAAGATATAACATGGGCTATCTCCGCAAGGAGACATCAGATCTGCATAACTCATGGTTTTTTTGTCTTCGGTGAGCCGGGGGAACATGAATATGTGTTTGTTTTTCGAATTTGAGCTCTATCTGCAAAGAGCACTTTTCTTGCTAAAAGCAGTTTTTCCTAACAAATGCAAGATATAACATGGGCTATCTCCGCAAGGAGACATCAGATCTGCAAAACGCATGGTTTTTTGGTCTTCGGGGAGGTTGGGGAACATGAATACGTGTTTGTTTTTCGAATTTGAGCTCTATCTGCAAAGGGCACTTTTCTTGCTAAAAGCAGTTTTTCCTAACAAATGCAAGATATAACATGGGCTATCTCCGCAAGGAGACATCAGATCTGCATAACTCATGGTTTTTTTGTCTTCGGGGAGGTTGGGGAACATGAATACGTGTTTGTTTTTCGAATTTGAGCTCTATCTGCAAAGGGCACTTTTCTTGCTAAAAGCAGTTTTTCCTAACAAATGCAAGATATAACATGGGCTATCTCCGCAAGGAGACATCAGATCTGCATAACTCATGGTTTTTTTGTCTTCGGTGAGCCGGGGGAACATGAATACGTGTTTGTTTTTCGAATTTGAGCTCTATCTGCAAAGGGCACTTTTCTTGCTAAAAGCAGTTTTTCCTAACAAATGCAAGATATAACATGGGCTATCTCCGCAAGGAGACATCAGATCTGCATAACTCATGGTTTTTTTGTCTTCGGGGAGGTTGGGGAACATGAATATGTGTTTGTTTTTCGAATTTGAGCTCTATCTGCAAAGAGCACTTTTCTTGCTAAAAGCAGTTTTTCCTAACAAATGCAAGATATAACATGGGCTATCTCCGCAAGGAGACATCAGATCTGCAAAACGCATGGTTTTTTGGTCTTCGGGGAGGTTGGGGAACATGAATACGTGTTTGTTTTTCGAATTTGAGCTCTATCTGCAAAGGGCACTTTTCTTGCTAAAAGCAGTTTTTCCTAACAAATGCAAGATATAACATGGGCTATCTCCGCAAGGAGACATCAGATCTGCATAACTCATGGTTTTTTTGTCTTCGGGGAGGTTGGGGAACATGAATATGTGTTTGTTTTTCGAATTTGAGCTCTATCTGCAAAGGGCACTTTTCTTGCTAAAAGCAGTTTTTCCTAACAAATGCAAGATATAACATGGGCTATCTCCGCAAGGAGACATCAGATCTGCATAACTCATGGTTTTTTTGTCTTCGGTGAGCCGGGGGAACATGAATACGTGTTTGTTTTTCGAATTTGAGCTCTATCTGCAAAGGGCACTTTTCTTGCTAAAAGCAGTTTTTCCTAACAAATGCAAGATATAACATGGGCTATCTCCGCAAGGAGACATCAGATCTGCATAACTCATGGTTTTTTTGTCTTCGGGGAGGTTGGGGAACATGAATACGTGTTTGTTTTTCGAATTTGAGCTCTATCTGCAAAGGGCACTTTTCTTGCTAAAAGCAGTTTTTCCTAACAAATGCAAGATATAACATGGGCTATCTCCGCAAGGAGACATCAGATCTGCATAACTCATGGTTTTTTTGTCTTCGGTGAGCCGGGGGAACATGAATATGTGTTTGTTTTTCGAATTTGAGCTCTATCTGCAAAGAGCACTTTTCTTGCTAAAAGCAGTTTTTCCTAACAAATGCAAGATATAACATGGGCTATCTCCGCAAGGAGACATCAGAACTGCAAAACGCATGGTTTTTTTGTCTTCGGGGAGGTTGGGGAACATGAATACGTGTTTGTTTTTCGAATTTGAGCTCTATCTGCAAAGGGCACTTTTCTTGCTAAAAGCAGTTTTTCCTAACAAATGCAAGATATAACAAGGGCTATCTCCGCAAGGAGACATCAGATCTGCAAAACGCATGGTTTTTTGGTCTTCGGGGAGGTTGGGGAACATGAATACGTGTTTGTTTTTCGAATTTGAGCTCTATCTGCAAAGGGCACTTTTCTTGCTAAAAGCAGTTTTTCCTAACAAATGCAAGATATAACATGGGCTATCTCCGCAAGGAGACATCAGATCTGCATAACTCATGGTTTTTTTGTCTTCGGGGAGGTTGGGGAACATGAATACGTGTTTGTTTTTCGAATTTGAGCTCTATCTGCAAAGGGCACTTTTCTTGCTAAAAGCAGTTTTTCCTAACAAATGCAAGATATAACATGGGCTATCTCCGCAAGGAGACATCAGATCTGCATAACTCATGGTTTTTTTGTCTTCGGTGAGCCGGGGGAACATGAATATGTGTTTGTTTTTCGAATTTGAGCTCTATCTGCAAAGAGCACTTTTCTTGCTAAAAGCAGTTTTTCCTAACAAATGCAAGATATAACATGGGCTATCTCCGCAAGGAGACATCAGAACTGCAAAACGCATGGTTTTTTTGTCTTCGGGGAGGTTGGGGAACATGAATATGTGTTTGTTTTTCGAATTTGAGCTCTATCTGCAAAGGGCACTTTTCTTGCTAAAAGCAGTTTTTCCTAACAAATGCAAGATATAACATGGGCTATCTCCGCAAGGAGACATCAGATCTGCATAACGCATGGTTTTTTGGTCTTCGGTGAGCCGGGGGAACATGAATATGTGTTTGTTTTTCGAATTTGAGCTCTATCTGCAATGGGCACTTTTCTTGCTAAAAGCAGTTTTTCCTAACAAATGCAAGATATAACATGGGCTATCTCCGCAAGGAGACATCAGATCTGCATAACTCATGGTTTTTTTGTCTTCGGGGAGGTTGGGGAACATGAATACGTGTTTGTTTTTCGAATTTGAGCTCTATCTGCAAAGGGCACTTTTCTTGCTAAAAGCAGTTTTTCCTAACAAATGCAAGATATAACATGGGCTATCTCCGCAAGGAGACATCAGATCTGCATAACTCATGGTTTTTTTGTCTTCGGTGAGCCGGGGGAACATGAATACGTGTTTGTTTTTCGAATTTGAGCTCTATCTGCAAAGGGCACTTTTCTTGCTAAAAGCAGTTTTTCCTAACAAATGCAAGATATAACATGGGCTATCTCCGCAAGGAGACATCAGATCTGCATAACTCATGGTTTTTTTGTCTTCGGGGAGGTTGGGGAACATGAATACGTGTTTGTTTTTCGAATTTGAGCTCTATCTGCAAAGGGCACTTTTCTTGCTAAAAGCAGTTTTTCCTAACAAATGCAAGATATAACATGGGCTATCTCCGCAAGGAGACATCAGATCTGCATAACTCATGGTTTTTTTGTCTTCGGTGAGCCGGGGGAACATGAATATGTGTTTGTTTTTCGAATTTGAGCTCTATCTGCAAAGAGCACTTTTCTTGCTAAAAGCAGTTTTTCCTAACAAATGCAAGATATAACATGGGCTATCTCCGCAAGGAGACATCAGAACTGCAAAACGCATGGTTTTTTTGTCTTCGGGGAGGTTGGGGAACATGAATACGTGTTTGTTTTTCGAATTTGAGCTCTATCTGCAAAGGGCACTTTTCTTGCTAAAAGCAGTTTTTCCTAACAAATGCAAGATATAACATGGGCTATCTCCGCAAGGAGACATCAGATCTGCATAACTCATGGTTTTTTTGTCTTCGGTGAGCCGGGGGAACATGAATATGTGTTTGTTTTTCGAATTTGAGCTCTATCTGCAAAGGGCACTTTTCTTGCTAAAAGCAGTTTTTCCTAACAAATGCAAGATATAACATGGGCTATCTCCGCAAGGAGACATCAGAACTGCAAAACGCATGGTTTTTTTGTCTTCGGGGAGGTTGGGGAACATGAATACGTGTTTGTTTTTCGAATTTGAGCTCTATCTGCAAAGGGCACTTTTCTTGCTAAAAGCAGTTTTTCCTAACAAATGCAAGATATAACAAGGGCTATCTCCGCAAGGAGACATCAGATCTGCAAAACGCATGGTTTTTTGGTCTTCGGGGAGGTTGGGGAACATGAATACGTGTTTGTTTTTCGAATTTGAGCTCTATCTGCAAAGGGCACTTTTCTTGCTAAAAGCAGTTTTTCCTAACAAATGCAAGATATAACATGGGCTATCTCCGCAAGGAGACATCAGATCTGCATAACTCATGGTTTTTTTGTCTTCGGGGAGGTTGGGGAACATGAATACGTGTTTGTTTTTCGAATTTGAGCTCTATCTGCAAAGGGCACTTTTCTTGCTAAAAGCAGTTTTTCCTAACAAATGCAAGATATAACATGGGCTATCTCCGCAAGGAGACATCAGATCTGCATAACTCATGGTTTTTTTGTCTTCGGTGAGCCGGGGGAACATGAATATGTGTTTGTTTTTCGAATTTGAGCTCTATCTGCAAAGAGCACTTTTCTTGCTAAAAGCAGTTTTTCCTAACAAATGCAAGATATAACATGGGCTATCTCCGCAAGGAGACATCAGAACTGCAAAACGCATGGTTTTTTTGTCTTCGGGGAGGTTGGGGAACATGAATATGTGTTTGTTTTTCGAATTTGAGCTCTATCTGCAAAGGGCACTTTTCTTGCTAAAAGCAGTTTTTCCTAACAAATGCAAGATATAACATGGGCTATCTCCGCAAGGAGACATCAGATCTGCATAACTCATGGTTTTTTGGTCTTCGGTGAGCCGGGGGAACATGAATATGTGTTTGTTTTTCGAATTTGAGCTCTATCTGCAAAGGGCACTTTTCTTGCTAAAAGCAGTTTTTCCTAACAAATGCAAGATATAACATGGGCTATCTCCGCAAGGAGACATCAGATCTGCATAACTCATGGTTTTTTTGTCTTCGGTGAGCCGGGGGAACATGAATACGTGTTTGTTTTTCGAATTTGAGCTCTATCTGCAAAGGGCACTTTTCTTGCTAAAAGCAGTTTTTCCTAACAAATGCAAGATATAACATGGGCAAAGGGCACTTTTCTTGCTAAAAGCAGTTTTTCCTAACAAATGCAAGATATAACATGGGCTATCTCCGCAAGGAGACATCAGATCTGCAAAACGCATGGTTTTTTGGTCTTCGGGGAGGTTGGGGAACATGAATACGTGTTTGTTTTTCGAATTTGAGCTCTATCTGCAAAGGGCACTTTTCTTGCTAAAAGCAGTTTTTCCTAACAAATGCAAGATATAACATGGGCTATCTCCGCAAGGAGACATCAGATCTGCATAACTCATGGTTTTTTTGTCTTCGGTGAGCCGGGGGAACATGAATACGTGTTTGTTTTTCGAATTTGAGCTCTATCTGCAAAGGGCACTTTTCTTGCTAAAAGCAGTTTTTCCTAACAAATGCAAGATATAACATGGGCTATCTCCGCAAGGAGACATCAGATCTGCATAACTCATGGTTTTTTTGTCTTCGGGGAGGTTGGGGAACATGAATACGTGTTTGTTTTTCGAATTTGAGCTCTATCTGCAAAGGGCACTTTTCTTGCTAAAAGCAGTTTTTCCTAACAAATGCAAGATATAACATGGGCTATCTCCGCAAGGAGACATCAGATCTGCATAACTCATGGTTTTTTTGTCTTCGGTGAGCCGGGGGAACATGAATATGTGTTTGTTTTTCGAATTTGAGCTCTATCTGCAAAGAGCACTTTTCTTGCTAAAAGCAGTTTTTCCTAACAAATGCAAGATATAACATGGGCTATCTCCGCAAGGAGACATCAGAACTGCAAAACGCATGGTTTTTTTGTCTTCGGGGAGGTTGGGGAACATGAATATGTGTTTGTTTTTCGAATTTGAGCTCTATCTGCAAAGGGCACTTTTCTTTCTAAAAGCAGTTTTTCCTAACAAATGCAAGATATAACATGGGCTATCTCCGCAAGGAGACATCAGATCTGCATAACTCATGGTTTTTTGGTCTTCGGTGAGCCGGGGGAACATGAATATGTGTTTGTTTTTCGAATTTGAGCTCTATCTGCAATGGGCACTTTTCTTGCTAAAAGCAGTTTTTCCTAACAAATGCAAGATATAACATGGGCTATCTCCGCAAGGAGACATCAGATCTGCATAACTCATGGTTTTTTTGTCTTCGGTGAGCCGGGGGAACATGAATACGTGTTTGTTTTTCGAATTTGAGCTCTATCTGCAAAGGGCACTTTTCTTGCTAAAAGCAGTTTTTCCTAACAAATGCAAGATATAACATGGGCTATCTCCGCAAGGAGACATCAGATCTGCAAAACGCATGGTTTTTTGGTCTTCGGGGAGGTTGGGGAACATGAATACGTGTTTGTTTTTCGAATTTGAGCTCTATCTGCAAAGGGCACTTTTCTTGCTAAAAGCAGTTTTTCCTAACAAATGCAAGATATAACATGGGCTATCTCCGCAAGGAGACATCAGATCTGCATAACTCATGGTTTTTTTGTCTTCGGGGAGGTTGGGGAACACGAATACGTGTTTGTTTTTCGAATTTGAGCTCTATCTGCAAAGGGCACTTTTCTTGCTAAAAGCAGTTTTTCCTAACAAATGCAAGATATAACATGGGCTATCTCCGCAAGGAGACATCAGATCTGCATAACTCATGGTTTTTTTGTCTTCGGTGAGCCGGGGGAACATGAATATGTGTTTGTTTTTCGAATTTGAGCTCTATCTGCAAAGAGCACTTTTCTTGCTAAAAGCAGTTTTTCCTAACAAATGCAAGATATAACATGGGCTATCTCCGCAAGGAGACATCAGAACTGCAAAACGCATGGTTTTTTTGTCTTCGGGGAGGTTGGGGAACATGAATATGTGTTTGTTTTTCGAATTTGAGCTCTATCTGCAAAGGGCACTTTTCTTTCTAAAAGCAGTTTTTCCTAACAAATGCAAGATATAACATGGGCTATCTCCGCAAGGAGACATCAGATCTGCATAACTCATGGTTTTTTGGTCTTCGGTGAGCCGGGGGAACATGAATATGTGTTTGTTTTTCGAATTTGAGCTCTATCTGCAATGGGCACTTTTCATGCTATAAACAGTTTTTCCTAACAAATGCAAGATATAACATGGGCTATCTCCGCAAGGAGACATCAGATCTGCCTAACTCATGGTTTTTTTGTCTTCGGTGAGCCGGGGGAACATGAATATGTGTTTGTTTTTCGAATTTGAGCTCTATCTCCAAAGAGCACTTTTCTTGCTAAAAGCAGTTTTTCCTAACAAATGCAAGATATAACATGGGCTATCTCCGCAAGGAGACATCAGATCTGCAAAACGCATGGTTTTTTGGTCTTCGGGGAGGTTGGGGAACATGAATACGTGTTTGTTTTTCGAATTTGAGCTCTATCTGCAAAGGGCACTTTTCTTGCTAAAAGCAGTTTTTCCTAACAAATGCAAGATATAACATGGGCTATCTCCGCAAGGAGACATCAGATCTGCATAACTCATGGTTTTTTTGTCTTCGGTGAGCCGGGGGAACATGAATATGTGTTTGTTTTTCGAATTTGAGCTCTATCTGCAATGGGCACTTTTCTTGCTAAAAGCAGTTTTTCCTAACAAATGCAAGATATAACATGGGCTATCTCCGCAAGGAGACATCAGATCTGCATAACTCATGGTTTTTTTGTCTTCGGTGAGCCGGGGGAACATGAATATGTGTTTGTTTTTCGAATTTGAGCTCTATCTGCAAAGAGCACTTTTCTTGCTAAAAGCAGTTTTTCCTAACAAATGCAAGATATAACATGGGCTATCTCCGCAAGGAGACATCAGATCTGCAAAACGCATGGTTTTTTGGTCTTCGGGGAGGTTGGGGAACATGAATACGTGTTTGTTTTTCGAATTTGAGCTCTATCTGCAAAGGGCACTTTTCTTGCTAAAAGCAGTTTTTCCTAACAAATGCAAGATATAACATGGGCTATCTCCGCAAGGAGACATCAGATCTGCATAACTCATGGTTTTTTTGTCTTCGGGGAGGTTGGGGAACACGAATACGTGTTTGTTTTTCGAATTTGAGCTCTATCTGCAAAGGGCACTTTTCTTGCTAAAAGCAGTTTTTCCTAACAAATGCAAGATATAACATGGGCTATCTCCGCAAGGAGACATCAGATCTGCATAACTCATGGTTTTTTTGTCTTCGGTGAGCCGGGGGAACATGAATATGTGTTTGTTTTTCGAATTTGAGCTCTATCTGCAAAGAGCACTTTTCTTGCTAAAAGCAGTTTTTCCTAACAAATGCAAGATATAACATGGGCTATCTCCGCAAGGAGACATCAGAACTGCAAAACGCATGGTTTTTTTGTCTTCGGGGAGGTTGGGGAACATGAATATGTGTTTGTTTTTCGAATTTGAGCTCTATCTGCAAAGGGCACTTTTCTTTCTAAAAGCAGTTTTTCCTAACAAATGCAAGATATAACATGGGCTATCTCCGCAAGGAGACATCAGATCTGCATAACTCATGGTTTTTTGGTCTTCGGTGAGCCGGGGGAACATGAATATGTGTTTGTTTTTCGAATTTGAGCTCTATCTGCAATGGGCACTTTTCATGCTATAAACAGTTTTTCCTAACAAATGCAAGATATAACATGGGCTATCTCCGCAAGGAGACATCAGATCTGCCTAACTCATGGTTTTTTTGTCTTCGGTGAGCCGGGGGAACATGAATATGTGTTTGTTTTTCGAATTTGAGCTCTATCTCCAAAGAGCACTTTTCTTGCTAAAAGCAGTTTTTCCTAACAAATGCAAGATATAACATGGGCTATCTCCGCAAGGAGACATCAGATCTGCAAAACGCATGGTTTTTTGGTCTTCGGGGAGGTTGGGGAACATGAATACGTGTTTGTTTTTCGAATTTGAGCTCTATCTGCAAAGGGCACTTTTCTTGCTAAAAGCAGTTTTTCCTAACAAATGCAAGATATAACATGGGCTATCTCCGCAAGGAGACATCAGATCTGCATAACTCATGGTTTTTTTGTCTTCGGTGAGCCGGGGGAACATGAATATGTGTTTGTTTTTCGAATTTGAGCTCTATCTGCAATGGGCACTTTTCTTGCTAAAAGCAGTTTTTCCTAACAAATGCAAGATATAACATGGGCTATCTCCGCAAGGAGACATCAGATCTGCATAACTCATGGTTTTTTTGTCTTCGGTGAGCCGGGGGAACATGAATATGTGTTTGTTTTTCGAATTTGAGCTCTATCTGCAAAGAGCACTTTTCTTGCTAAAAGCAGTTTTTCCTAACAAATGCAAGATATAACAAGGGCTATCTCCGCAAGGAGACATCAGAACTGCAAAACGCATGGTTTTTTTGTCTTCGGGGAGGTTGGGGAACATGAATATGTGTTTGTTTTTCGAATTTGAGCTCTATCTGCAAAGGGCACTTTTCTTTCTAAAAGCAGTTTTTCCTAACAAATGCAAGATATAACATGGGCTATCTCCGCAAGGAGACATCAGATCTGCATAACTCATGGTTTTTTTGTCTTCGGGGAGGTTGGGGAACATGAATACGTGTTTGTTTTTCGAATTTGAGCTCTATCTGCAAAGGGCACTTTTCTTGCTAAAAGCAGTTTTTCCTAACAAATGCAAGATATAACATGGGCTATCTCCGCAAGGAGACATCAGATCTGCATAACTCATGGTTTTTTTGTCTTCGGTGAGCCGGGGGAACATGAATATGTGTTTGTTTTTCGAATTTGAGCTCTATCTGCAAAGAGCACTTTTCTTGCTAAAAGCAGTTTTTCCTAACAAATGCAAGATATAACATGGGCTATCTCCGCAAGGAGACATCAGAACTGCAAAACGCATGGTTTTTTTGTCTTCGGGGAGGTTGGGGAACATGAATATGTGTTTGTTTTTCGAATTTGAGCTCTATCTGCAAAGGGCACTTTTCTTTCTAAAAGCAGTTTTTCCTAACAAATGCAAGATATAACATGGGCTATCTCCGCAAGGAGACATCAGATCTGCATAACTCATGGTTTTTTTGTCTTCGGTGAGCCGGGGGAACATGAATATGTGTTTGTTTTTCGAATTTGAGCTCTATCTGCAATGGGCACTTTTCTTGCTAAAAGCAGTTTTTCCTAACAAATGCAAGATATAACATGGGCTATCTCCGCAAGGAGACATCAGATCTGCATAACTCATGGTTTTTTTGTCTTCGGTGAGCCGGGGGAACATGAATATGTGTTTGTTTTTCGAATTTGAGCTCTATCTGCAAAGAGCACTTTTCTTGCTAAAAGCAGTTTTTCCTAACAAATGCAAGATATAACATGGGCTATCTCCGCAAGGAGACATCAGATCTGCAAAACGCATGGTTTTTTGGTCTTCGGGGAGGTTGGGGAACATGAATACGTGTTTGTTTTTCGAATTTGAGCTCTATCTGCAAAGGGCACTTTTCTTGCTAAAAGCAGTTTTTCCTAACAAATGCAAGATATAACATGGGCTATCTCCGCAAGGAGACATCAGATCTGCATAACTCATGGTTTTTTTGTCTTCGGGGAGGTTGGGGAACACGAATACGTGTTTGTTTTTCGAATTTGAGCTCTATCTGCAAAGGGCACTTTTCTTGCTAAAAGCATTTTTTCCTAACAAATGCAAGATATAACATGGGCTATCTCCGCAAGGAGACATCAGATCTGCATAACTCATGGTTTTTTTGTCTTCGGTGAGCCGGGGGAACATGAATATGTGTTTGTTTTTCGAATTTGAGCTCTATCTGCAAAGAGCACTTTTCTTGCTAAAAGCAGTTTTTCCTAACAAATGCAAGATATAACATGGGCTATCTCCGCAAGGAGACATCAGAACTGCAAAACGCATGGTTTTTTTGTCTTCGGGGAGGTTGGGGAACATGAATATGTGTTTGTTTTTCGAATTTGAGCTCTATCTGCAAAGGGCACTTTTCTTTCTAAAAGCAGTTTTTCCTAACAAATGCAAGATATAACATGGGCTATCTCCGCAAGGAGACATCAGATCTGCATAACTCATGGTTTTTTGGTCTTCGGTGAGCCGGGGGAACATGAATATGTGTTTGTTTTTCGAATTTGAGCTCTATCTGCAATGGGCACTTTTCATGCTATAAACAGTTTTTCCTAACAAATGCAAGATATAACATGGGCTATCTCCGCAAGGAGACATCAGATCTGCCTAACTCATGGTTTTTTTGTCTTCGGTGAGCCGGGGGAACATGAATATGTGTTTGTTTTTCGAATTTGAGCTCTATCTCCAAAGAGCACTTTTCTTGCTAAAAGCAGTTTTTCCTAACAAATGCAAGATATAACATGGGCTATCTCCGCAAGGAGACATCAGATCTGCAAAACGCATGGTTTTTTGGTCTTCGGGGAGGTTGGGGAACATGAATACGTGTTTGTTTTTCGAATTTGAGCTCTATCTGCAAAGGGCACTTTTCTTGCTAAAAGCAGTTTTTCCTAACAAATGCAAGATATAACATGGGCTATCTCCGCAAGGAGACATCAGATCTGCATAACTCATGGTTTTTTTGTCTTCGGTGAGCCGGGGGAACATGAATATGTGTTTGTTTTTCGAATTTGAGCTCTATCTGCAATGGGCACTTTTCTTGCTAAAAGCAGTTTTTCCTAACAAATGCAAGATATAACATGGGCTATCTCCGCAAGGAGACATCAGATCTGCATAACTCATGGTTTTTTTGTCTTCGGGGAGGTTGGGGAACATGAATACGTGTTTGTTTTTCGAATTTGAGCTCTATCTGCAAAGGGCACTTTTCTTGCTAAAAGCAGTTTTTCCTAACAAATGCAAGATATAACATGGGCTATCTCCGCAAGGAGACATCAGATCTGCATAACTCATGGTTTTTTTGTCTTCGGTGAGCCGGGGGAACATGAATATGTGTTTGTTTTTCGAATTTGAGCTCTATCTGCAAAGAGCACTTTTCTTGCTAAAAGCAGTTTTTCCTAACAAATGCAAGATATAACATGGGCTATCTCCGCAAGGAGACATCAGAACTGCAAAACGCATGGTTTTTTTGTCTTCGGGGAGGTTGGGGAACATGAATATGTGTTTGTTTTTCGAATTTGAGCTCTATCTGCAAAGGGCACTTTTCTTTCTAAAAGCAGTTTTTCCTAACAAATGCAAGATATAACATGGGCTATCTCCGCAAGGAGACATCAGATCTGCATAACTCATGGTTTTTTTGTCTTCGGTGAGCCGGGGGAACATGAATATGTGTTTGTTTTTCGAATTTGAGCTCTATCTGCAATGGGCACTTTTCTTGCTAAAAGCAGTTTTTCCTAACAAATGCAAGATATAACATGGGCTATCTCCGCAAGGAGACATCAGATCTGCATAACTCATGGTTTTTTTGTCTTCGGTGAGCCGGGGGAACATGAATATGTGTTTGTTTTTCGAATTTGAGCTCTATCTGCAAAGAGCACTTTTCTTGCTAAAAGCAGTTTTTCCTAACAAATGCAAGATATAACATGGGCTATCTCCGCAAGGAGACATCAGATCTGCAAAACGCATGGTTTTTTGGTCTTCGGGGAGGTTGGGGAACATGAATACGTGTTTGTTTTTCGAATTTGAGCTCTATCTGCAAAGGGCACTTTTCTTGCTAAAAGCAGTTTTTCCTAACAAATGCAAGATATAACATGGGCTATCTCCGCAAGGAGACATCAGATCTGCATAACTCATGGTTTTTTTGTCTTCGGGGAGGTTGGGGAACACGAATACGTGTTTGTTTTTCGAATTTGAGCTCTATCTGCAAAGGGCACTTTTCTTGCTAAAAGCAGTTTTTCCTAACAAATGCAAGATATAACATGGGCTATCTCCGCAAGGAGACATCAGATCTGCATAACTCATGGTTTTTTTGTCTTCGGTGAGCCGGGGGAACATGAATATGTGTTTGTTTTTCGAATTTGAGCTCTATCTGCAAAGAGCACTTTTCTTGCTAAAAGCAGTTTTTCCTAACAAATGCAAGATATAACATGGGCTATCTCCGCAAGGAGACATCAGAACTGCAAAACGCATGGTTTTTTTGTCTTCGGGGAGGTTGGGGAACATGAATATGTGTTTGTTTTTCGAATTTGAGCTCTATCTGCAAAGGGCACTTTTCTTTCTAAAAGCAGTTTTTCCTAACAAATGCAAGATATAACATGGGCTATCTCCGCAAGGAGACATCAGATCTGCATAACTCATGGTTTTTTGGTCTTCGGTGAGCCGGGGGAACATGAATATGTGTTTGTTTTTCGAATTTGAGCTCTATCTGCAATGGGCACTTTTCATGCTATAAACAGTTTTTCCTAACAAATGCAAGATATAACATGGGCTATCTCCGCAAGGAGACATCAGATCTGCCTAACTCATGGTTTTTTTGTCTTCGGTGAGCCGGGGGAACATGAATATGTGTTTGTTTTTCGAATTTGAGCTCTATCTCCAAAGAGCACTTTTCTTGCTAAAAGCAGTTTTTCCTAACAAATGCAAGATATAACATGGGCTATCTCCGCAAGGAGACATCAGATCTGCAAAACGCATGGTTTTTTGGTCTTCGGGGAGGTTGGGGAACATGAATACGTGTTTGTTTTTCGAATTTGAGCTCTATCTGCAAAGGGCACTTTTCTTGCTAAAAGCAGTTTTTCCTAACAAATGCAAGATATAACATGGGCTATCTCCGCAAGGAGACATCAGATCTGCATAACTCATGGTTTTTTTGTCTTCGGTGAGCCGGGGGAACATGAATATGTGTTTGTTTTTCGAATTTGAGCTCTATCTGCAATGGGCACTTTTCTTGCTAAAAGCAGTTTTTCCTAACAAATGCAAGATATAACATGGGCTATCTCCGCAAGGAGACATCAGATCTGCATAACTCATGGTTTTTTTGTCTTCGGTGAGCCGGGGGAACATGAATATGTGTTTGTTTTTCGAATTTGAGCTCTATCTGCAAAGAGCACTTTTCTTGCTAAAAGCAGTTTTTCCTAACAAATGCAAGATATAACAAGGGCTATCTCCGCAAGGAGACATCAGAACTGCAAAACGCATGGTTTTTTTGTCTTCGGGGAGGTTGGGGAACATGAATATGTGTTTGTTTTTCGAATTTGAGCTCTATCTGCAAAGGGCACTTTTCTTTCTAAAAGCAGTTTTTCCTAACAAATGCAAGATATAACATGGGCTATCTCCGCAAGGAGACATCAGATCTGCATAACTCATGGTTTTTTTGTCTTCGGGGAGGTTGGGGAACATGAATACGTGTTTGTTTTTCGAATTTGAGCTCTATCTGCAAAGGGCACTTTTCTTGCTAAAAGCAGTTTTTCCTAACAAATGCAAGATATAACATGGGCTATCTCCGCAAGGAGACATCAGATCTGCATAACTCATGGTTTTTTTGTCTTCGGTGAGCCGGGGGAACATGAATATGTGTTTGTTTTTCGAATTTGAGCTCTATCTGCAAAGAGCACTTTTCTTGCTAAAAGCAGTTTTTCCTAACAAATGCAAGATATAACATGGGCTATCTCCGCAAGGAGACATCAGAACTGCAAAACGCATGGTTTTTTTGTCTTCGGGGAGGTTGGGGAACATGAATATGTGTTTGTTTTTCGAATTTGAGCTCTATCTGCAAAGGGCACTTTTCTTTCTAAAAGCAGTTTTTCCTAACAAATGCAAGATATAACATGGGCTATCTCCGCAAGGAGACATCAGATCTGCATAACTCATGGTTTTTTGGTCTTCGGTGAGCCGGGGGAACATGAATATGTGTTTGTTTTTCGAATTTGAGCTCTATCTGCAATGGGCACTTTTCATGCTATAAACAGTTTTTCCTAACAAATGCAAGATATAACATGGGCTATCTCCGCAAGGAGACATCAGATCTGCCTAACTCATGGTTTTTTTGTCTTCGGTGAGCCGGGGGAACATGAATATGTGTTTGTTTTTCGAATTTGAGCTCTATCTGCAAAGAGCACTTTTCTTGCTAAAAGCAGTTTTTCCTAACAAATGCAAGATATAACATGGGCTATCTCCGCAAGGAGACATCAGATCTGCAAAACGCATGGTTTTTTGGTCTTCGGGGAGGTTGGGGAACATGAATACGTGTTTGTTTTTCGAATTTGAGCTCTATCTGCAAAGGGCACTTTTCTTGCTAAAAGCAGTTTTTCCTAACAAATGCAAGATATAACATGGGCTATCTCCGCAAGGAGACATCAGATCTGCATAACTCATGGTTTTTTTGTATTCGGTGAGCCGGGGGAACATGAATATGTGTTTGTTTTTCGAATTTGAGCTCTATCTGCAATGGGCACTTTTCTTGCTAAAAGCAGTTTTTCCTAACAAATGCAAGATATAACATGGGCTATCTCCGCAAGGAGACATCAGATCTGCATAACTCATGGTTTTTTTGTCTTCGGTGAGCCGGGGGAACATGAATATGTGTTTGTTTTTCGAATTTGAGCTCTATCTGCAAAGAGCACTTTTCTTGCTAAAAGCAGTTTTTCCTAACAAATGCAAGATATAACAAGGGCTATCTCCGCAAGGAGACATCAGAACTGCAAAACGCATGGTTTTTTTGTCTTCGGGGAGGTTGGGGAACATGAATATGTGTTTGTTTTTCGAATTTGAGCTCTATCTGCAAAGGGCACTTTTCTTTCTAAAAGCAGTTTTTCCTAACAAATGCAAGATATAACATGGGCTATCTCCGCAAGGAGACATCAGATCTGCATAACTCATGGTTTTTTGGTCTTCGGTGAGCCGGGGGAACATGAATATGTGTTTGTTTTTCGAATTTGAGCTCTATCTGCAATGGGCACTTTTCATGCTATAAACAGTTTTTCCTAACAAATGCAAGATATAACATGGGCTATCTCCGCAAGGAGACATCAGATCTGCCTAACTCATGGTTTTTTTGTCTTCGGTGAGCCGGGGGAACATGAATATGTGTTTGTTTTTCGAATTTGAGCTCTATCTGCAAAGAGCACTTTTCTTGCTAAAAGCAGTTTTTCCTAACAAATGCAAGATATAACATGGGCTATCTCCGCAAGGAGACATCAGATCTGCAAAACGCATGGTTTTTTGGTCTTCGGGGAGGTTGGGGAACATGAATACGTGTTTGTTTTTCGAATTTGAGCTCTATCTGCAAAGGGCACTTTTCTTGCTAAAAGCAGTTTTTCCTAACAAATGCAAGATATAACATGGGCTATCTCCGCAAGGAGACATCAGATCTGCATAACTCATGGTTTTTTTGTCTTCGGGGAGGTTGGGGAACATGAATACGTGTTTGTTTTTCGAATTTGAGCTCTATCTGCAAAGGGCACTTTTCTTGCTAAAAGCAGTTTTTCCTAACAAATGCAAGATATAACATGGGCTATCTCCGCAAGGAGACATCAGATCTGCATAACTCATGGTTTTTTTGTCTTCGGTGAGCCGGGGGAACATGAATACGTGTTTGTTTTTCGAATTTGAGCTCTATCTGCAAAGGGCACTTTTCTTGCTAAAAGCAGTTTTTCCTAACAAATGCAAGATATAACATGGGCTATCTCCGCAAGGAGACATCAGATCTGCATAACTCATGGTTTTTTTGTCTTCGGGGAGGTTGGGGAACATGAATACGTGTTTGTTTTTCGAATTTGAGCTCTATCTGCAAAGGGCACTTTTCTTGCTAAAAGCAGTTTTTCCTAACAAATGCAAGATATAACATGGGCTATCTCCGCAAGGAGACATCAGATCTGCATAACTCATGGTTTTTTTGTCTTCGGTGAGCCGGGGGAACATGAATATGTGTTTGTTTTTCGAATTTGAGCTCTATCTGCAAAGAGCACTTTTCTTGCTAAAAGCAGTTTTTCCTAACAAATGCAAGATATAACATGGGCTATCTCCGCAAGGAGACATCAGAACTGCAAAACGCATGGTTTTTTTGTCTTCGGGGAGGTTGGGGAACATGAATATGTGTTTGTTTTTCGAATTTGAGCTCTATCTGCAAAGGGCACTTTTCTTTCTAAAAGCAGTTTTTCCTAACAAATGCAAGATATAACATGGGCTATCTCCGCAAGGAGACATCAGATCTGCATAACTCATGGTTTTTTGGTCTTCGGTGAGCCGGGGGAACATGAATATGTGTTTGTTTTTCGAATTTGAGCTCTATCTGCAATGGGCACTTTTCATGCTATAAACTGTTTTTCCTAACAAATGCAAGATATAACATGGGCTATCTCCACAAGGAGACATCAGATCTGCCTAACTCATGGTTTTTTTGTCTTCGGTGAGCCGGGGGAACATGAATATGTGTTTGTTTTTCGAATTTGAGCTCTATCTGCAAAGAGCACTTTTCTTGCTAAAAGCAGTTTTTCCTAACAAATGCAAGATATAACATGGGCTATCTCCGCAAGGAGACATCAGATCTGCAAAACGCATGGTTTTTTGGTCTTCGGGGAGGTTGGGGAACATGAATACGTGTTTGTTTTTCGAATTTGAGCTCTATCTGCAAAGGGCACTTTTCTTGCTAAAAGCAGTTTTTCCTAACAAATGCAAGATATAACATGGGCTATCTCCGCAAGGAGACATCAGATCTGCATAACTCATGGTTTTTTTGTCTTCGGGGAGGTTGGGGAACATGAATACGTGTTTGTTTTTCGAATTTGAGCTCTATCTGCAAAGGGCACTTTTCTTGCTAAAAGCAGTTTTTCCTAACAAATGCAAGATATAACATGGGCTATCTCCGCAAGGAGACATCAGATCTGCATAACTCATGGTTTTTTTGTCTTCGGTGAGCCGGGGGAACATGAATACGTGTTTGTTTTTCGAATTTGAGCTCTATCTGCAAAGGGCACTTTTCTTGCTAAAAGCAGTTTTTCCTAACAAATGCAAGATATAACATGGGCTATCTCCGCAAGGAGACATCAGATCTGCATAACTCATGGTTTTTTTGTCTTCGGGGAGGTTGGGGAACATGAATACGTGTTTGTTTTTCGAATTTGAGCTCTATCTGCAAAGGGCACTTTTCTTGCTAAAAGCAGTTTTTCCTAACAAATGCAAGATATAACATGGGCTATCTCCGCAAGGAGACATCAGATCTGCATAACTCATGGTTTTTTTGTCTTCGGTGAGCCGGGGGAACATGAATATGTGTTTGTTTTTCGAATTTGAGCTCTATCTGCAAAGAGCACTTTTCTTGCTAAAAGCAGTTTTTCCTAACAAATGCAAGATATAACATGGGCTATCTCCGCAAGGAGACATCAGAACTGCAAAACGCATGGTTTTTTTGTCTTCGGGGAGGTTGGGGAACATGAATATGTGTTTGTTTTTCGAATTTGAGCTCTATCTGCAAAGGGCACTTTTCTTTCTAAAAGCAGTTTTTCCTAACAAATGCAAGATATAACAAGGGCTATCTCCGCAAGGAGACATCAGATCTGCATAACTCATGGTTTTTTTGTCTTCGGTGAGCCGGGGGAACATGAATATGTGTTTGTTTTTCGAATTTGAGCTCTATCTGCAAAGAGCACTTTTCTTGCTAAAAGCAGTTTTTCCTAACAAATGCAAGATATAACATGGGCTATCTCCGCAAGGAGACATCAGAACTGCAAAACGCATGGTTTTTTTGTCTTCGGGGAGGTTGGGGAACATGAATATGTGTTTGTTTTTCGAATTTGAGCTCTATCTGCAAAGGGCACTTTTCTTTCTAAAAGCAGTTTTTCCTAACAAATGCAAGATATAACATGGGCTATCTCCGCAAGGAGACATCAGATCTGCATAACTCATGGTTTTTTGGTCTTCGGTGAGCCGGGGGAACATGAATATGTGTTTGTTTTTCGAATTTGAGCTCTATCTGCAATGGGCACTTTTCATGCTATAAACAGTTTTTCCTAACAAATGCAAGATATAACATGGGCTATCTCCGCAAGGAGACATCAGATCTGCCTAACTCATGGTTTTTTTGTCTTCGGTGAGCCGGGGGAACATGAATATGTGTTTGTTTTTCGAATTTGAGCTCTATCTGCAAAGAGCACTTTTCTTGCTAAAAGCAGTTTTTCCTAACAAATGCAAGATATAACATGGGCTATCTCCGCAAGGAGACATCAGATCAGCAAAACGCATGGTTTTTTGGTCTTCGGGGAGGTTGGGGAACATGAATACGTGTTTGTTTTTCGAATTTGCGCTCTATCTGCAAAGGGCACTTTTCTTGCTAAAAGCAGTTTTTCCTAACAAATGCAAGATATAACATGGGCTATCTCCGCAAGGAGACATCAGATCTGCATAACTCATGGTTTTTTGGTCTTCGGTGAGCCGGGGGAACATGAATATGTGTTTGTTTTTCGAATTTGAGCTCTATCTGCAATGGGCACTTTTCATGCTATAAACAGTTTTTCCTAACAAATGCAAGATATAACATGGGCTATCTCCGCAAGGAGACATCAGATCTGCATAACTCATGGTTTTTTTGTCTTCGGTGAGCCGGGGGAACATGAATATGTGTTTGTTTTTCGAATTTGAGCTCTATCTGCAAAGAGCACTTTTCTTGCTAAAAGCAGTTTTTCCTAACAAATGCAAGATATAACATGGGCTATCTCCGCAAGGAGACATCAGATCTGCAAAACGCATGGTTTTTTGGTCTTCGGGGAGGTTGGGGAACATGAATACGTGTTTGTTTTTCGAATTTGAGCTCTATCTGCAAAGGGCACTTTTCTTGCTAAAAGCAGTTTTTCCTAACAAATGCAAGATATAACATGGGCTATCTCCGCAAGGAGACATCAGATCTGCATAACTCATGGTTTTTTTGTCTTCGGTGAGCCGGGGGAACATGAATATGTGTTTGTTTTTCGAATTTGAGCTCTATCTGCAAAGAGCACTTTTCTTGCTAAAAGCAGTTTTTCCTAACAAATGCAAGATATAACATGGGCTATCTCCGCAAGGAGACATCAGAACTGCAAAACGCATGGTTTTTTTGTCTTCGGGGAGGTTGGGGAACATGAATATGTGTTTGTTTTTCGAATTTGAGCTCTATCTGCAAAGGGCACTTTTCTTTCTAAAAGCAGTTTTTCCTAACAAATGCAAGATATAACATGGGCTATCTCCGCAAGGAGACATCAGATCTGCATAACTCATGGTTTTTTGGTCTTCGGTGAGCCGGGGGAACATGAATATGTGTTTGTTTTTCGAATTTGAGCTCTATCTGCAATGGGCACTTTTCATGCTATAAACAGTTTTTCCTAACAAATGCAAGATATAACATGGGCTATCTCCGCAAGGAGACATCAGATCTGCCTAACTCATGGTTTTTTTGTCTTCGGTGAGCCGGGGGAACATGAATATGTGTTTGTTTTTCGAATTTGAGCTCTATCTGCAAAGAGCACTTTTCTTGCTAAAAGCAGTTTTTCCTAACAAATGCAAGATATAACATGGGCTATCTCCGCAAGGAGACATCAGATCTGCAAAACGCATGGTTTTTTGGTCTTCGGGGAGGTTGGGGAACATGAATACGTGTTTGTTTTTCGAATTTGAGCTCTATCTGCAAAGGGCACTTTTCTTGCTAAAAGCAGTTTTTCCTAACAAATGCAAGATATAACATGGGCTATCTCCGCAAGGAGACATCAGATCTGCATAACTCATGGTTTTTTTGTATTCGGTGAGCCGGGGGAACATGAATATGTGTTTGTTTTTCGAATTTGAGCTCTATCTGCAATGGGCACTTTTCTTGCTAAAAGCAGTTTTTCCTAACAAATGCAAGATATAACATGGGCTATCTCCGCAAGGAGACATCAGATCTGCATAACTCATGGTTTTTTTGTCTTCGGTGAGCCGGGGGAACATGAATATGTGTTTGTTTTTCGAATTTGAGCTCTATCTGCAAAGAGCACTTTTCTTGCTAAAAGCAGTTTTTCCTAACAAATGCAAGATATAACAAGGGCTATCTCCGCAAGGAGACATCAGAACTGCAAAACGCATGGTTTTTTTGTCTTCGGGGAGGTTGGGGAACATGAATATGTGTTTGTTTTTCGAATTTGAGCTCTATCTGCAAAGGGCACTTTTCTTTCTAAAAGCAGTTTTTCCTAACAAATGCAAGATATAACATGGGCTATCTCCGCAAGGAGACATCAGATCTGCATAACTCATGGTTTTTTGGTCTTCGGTGAGCCGGGGGAACATGAATATGTGTTTGTTTTTCGAATTTGAGCTCTATCTGCAATGGGCACTTTTCATGCTATAAACAGTTTTTCCTAACAAATGCAAGATATAACATGGGCTATCTCCGCAAGGAGACATCAGATCTGCCTAACTCATGGTTTTTTTGTCTTCGGTGAGCCGGGGGAACATGAATATGTGTTTGTTTTTCGAATTTGAGCTCTATCTGCAAAGAGCACTTTTCTTGCTAAAAGCAGTTTTTCCTAACAAATGCAAGATATAACATGGGCTATCTCCGCAAGGAGACATCAGATCTGCAAAACGCATGGTTTTTTGGTCTTCGGGGAGGTTGGGGAACATGAATACGTGTTTGTTTTTCGAATTTGAGCTCTATCTGCAAAGGGCACTTTTCTTGCTAAAAGCAGTTTTTCCTAACAAATGCAAGATATAACATGGGCTATCTCCGCAAGGAGACATCAGATCTGCATAACTCATGGTTTTTTTGTCTTCGGGGAGGTTGGGGAACATGAATACGTGTTTGTTTTTCGAATTTGAGCTCTATCTGCAAAGGGCACTTTTCTTGCTAAAAGCAGTTTTTCCTAACAAATGCAAGATATAACATGGGCTATCTCCGCAAGGAGACATCAGATCTGCATAACTCATGGTTTTTTTGTCTTCGGTGAGCCGGGGGAACATGAATACGTGTTTGTTTTTCGAATTTGAGCTCTATCTGCAAAGGGCACTTTTCTTGCTAAAAGCAGTTTTTCCTAACAAATGCAAGATATAACATGGGCTATCTCCGCAAGGAGACATCAGATCTGCATAACTCATGGTTTTTTTGTCTTCGGGGAGGTTGGGGAACATGAATACGTGTTTGTTTTTCGAATTTGAGCTCTATCTGCAAAGGGCACTTTTCTTGCTAAAAGCAGTTTTTCCTAACAAATGCAAGATATAACATGGGCTATCTCCGCAAGGAGACATCAGATCTGCATAACTCATGGTTTTTTTGTCTTCGGTGAGCCGGGGGAACATGAATATGTGTTTGTTTTTCGAATTTGAGCTCTATCTGCAAAGAGCACTTTTCTTGCTAAAAGCAGTTTTTCCTAACAAATGCAAGATATAACATGGGCTATCTCCGCAAGGAGACATCAGAACTGCAAAACGCATGGTTTTTTTGTCTTCGGGGAGGTTGGGGAACATGAATATGTGTTTGTTTTTCGAATTTGAGCTCTATCTGCAAAGGGCACTTTTCTTTCTAAAAGCAGTTTTTCCTAACAAATGCAAGATATAACATGGGCTATCTCCGCAAGGAGACATCAGATCTGCATAACTCATGGTTTTTTGGTCTTCGGTGAGCCGGGGGAACATGAATATGTGTTTGTTTTTCGAATTTGAGCTCTATCTGCAATGGGCACTTTTCATGCTATAAACAGTTTTTCCTAACAAATGCAAGATATAACATGGGCTATCTCCGCAAGGAGACATCAGATCTGCCTAACTCATGGTTTTTTTGTCTTCGGTGAGCCGGGGGAACATGAATATGTGTTTGTTTTTCGAATTTGAGCTCTATCTGCAAAGAGCACTTTTCTTGCTAAAAGCAGTTTTTCCTAACAAATGCAAGATATAACATGGGCTATCTCCGCAAGGAGACATCAGATCTGCAAAACGCATGGTTTTTTGGTCTTCGGGGAGGTTGGGGAACATGAATACGTGTTTGTTTTTCGAATTTGAGCTCTATCTGCAAAGGGCACTTTTCTTGCTAAAAGCAGTTTTTCCTAACAAATGCAAGATATAACATGGGCTATCTCCGCAAGGAGACATCAGATCTGCATAACTCATGGTTTTTTTGTCTTCGGGGAGGTTGGGGAACATGAATACGTGTTTGTTTTTCGAATTTGAGCTCTATCTGCAAAGGGCACTTTTCTTGCTAAAAGCAGTTTTTCCTAACAAATGCAAGATATAACATGGGCTATCTCCGCAAGGAGACATCAGATCTGCATAACTCATGGTTTTTTTGTCTTCGGTGAGCCGGGGGAACATGAATACGTGTTTGTTTTTCGAATTTGAGCTCTATCTGCAAAGGGCACTTTTCTTGCTAAAAGCAGTTTTTCCTAACAAATGCAAGATATAACATGGGCTATCTCCGCAAGGAGACATCAGATCTGCATAACTCATGGTTTTTTTGTCTTCGGGGAGGTTGGGGAACATGAATACGTGTTTGTTTTTCGAATTTGAGCTCTATCTGCAAAGGGCACTTTTCTTGCTAAAAGCAGTTTTTCCTAACAAATGCAAGATATAACATGGGCTATCTCCGCAAGGAGACATCAGATCTGCATAACTCATGGTTTTTTTGTCTTCGGTGAGCCGGGGGAACATGAATATGTGTTTGTTTTTCGAATTTGAGCTCTATCTGCAAAGAGCACTTTTCTTGCTAAAAGCAGTTTTTCCTAACAAATGCAAGATATAACATGGGCTATCTACGCAAGGAGACATCAGAACTGCAAAACGCATGGTTTTTTTGTCTTCGGGGAGGTTGGGGAACATGAATATGTGTTTGTTTTTCGAATTTGAGCTCTATCTGCAAAGGGCACTTTTCTTTCTAAAAGCAGTTTTTCCTAACAAATGCAAGATATAACAAGGGCTATCTCCGCAAGGAGACATCAGATCTGCATAACTCATGGTTTTTTTGTCTTCGGTGAGCCGGGGGAACATGAATATGTGTTTGTTTTTCGAATTTGAGCTCTATCTGCAAAGAGCACTTTTCTTGCTAAAAGCAGTTTTTCCTAACAAATGCAAGATATAACATGGGCTATCTCCGCAAGGAGACATCAGAACTGCAAAACGCATGGTTTTTTTGTCTTCGGGGAGGTTGGGGAACATGAATATGTGTTTGTTTTTCGAATTTGAGCTCTATCTGCAAAGGGCACTTTTCTTTCTAAAAGCAGTTTTTCCTAACAAATGCAAGATATAACATGGGCTATCTCCGCAAGGAGACATCAGATCTGCATAACTCATGGTTTTTTGGTCTTCGGTGAGCCGGGGGAACATGAATATGTGTTTGTTTTTCGAATTTGAGCTCTATCTGCAATGGGCACTTTTCATGCTATAAACAGTTTTTCCTAACAAATGCAAGATATAACATGGGCTATCTCCGCAAGGAGACATCAGATCTGCCTAACTCATGGTTTTTTTGTCTTCGGTGAGCCGGGGGAACATGAATATGTGTTTGTTTTTCGAATTTGAGCTCTATCTGCAAAGAGCACTTTTCTTGCTAAAAGCAGTTTTTCCTAACAAATGCAAGATATAACATGGGCTATCTCCGCAAGGAGACATCAGATCAGCAAAACGCATGGTTTTTTGGTCTTCGGGGAGGTTGGGGAACATGAATACGTGTTTGTTTTTCGAATTTGCGCTCTATCTGCAAAGGGCACTTTTCTTGCTAAAAGCAGTTTTTCCTAACAAATGCAAGATATAACATGGGCTATCTCCGCAAGGAGACATCAGAACTGCAAAACGCATGGTTTTTTTGTCTTCGGGGAGGTTGGGGAACATGAATATGTGTTTGTTTTTCGAATTTGAGCTCTATCTGCAAAGGGCACTTTTCTTTCTAAAAGCAGTTTTTCCTAACAAATGCAAGATATAACATGGGCTATCTCCGCAAGGAGACATCAGATCTGCATAACTCATGGTTTTTTGGTCTTCGGTGAGCCGGGGGAACATGAATATGTGTTTGTTTTTCGAATTTGAGCTCTATCTGCAATGGGCACTTTTCATGCTATAAACAGTTTTTCCTAACAAATGCAAGATATAACATGGGCTATCTCCGCAAGGAGACATCAGATCTGCCTAACTCATGGTTTTTTTGTCTTCGGTGAGCCGGGGGAACATGAATATGTGTTTGTTTTTCGAATTTGAGCTCTATCTGCAAAGAGCACTTTTCTTGCTAAAAGCAGTTTTTCCTAACAAATGCAAGATATAACATGGGCTATCTCCGCAAGGAGACATCAGATCAGCAAAACGCATGGTTTTTTGGTCTTCGGGGAGGTTGGGGAACATGAATACGTGTTTGTTTTTCGAATTTGCGCTCTATCTGCAAAGGGCACTTTTCTTGCTAAAAGCAGTTTTTCCTAACAAATGCAAGATATAACATGGGCTATCTCCGCAAGGAGACATCAGATCTGCATAACTCATGGTTTTTTGGTCTTCGGTGAGCCGGGGGAACATGAATATGTGTTTGTTTTTCGAATTTGAGCTCTATCTGCAATGGGCACTTTTCATGCTATAAACAGTTTTTCCTAACAAATGCAAGATATAACATGGGCTATCTCCGCAAGGAGACATCAGATCTGCCTAACTCATGGTTTTTTTGTCTTCGGTGAGCCGGGGGAACATGAATATGTGTTTGTTTTTCGAATTTGAGCTCTATCTGCAAAGAGCACTTTTCTTGCTAAAAGCAGTTTTTCCTAACAAATGCAAGATATAACATGGGCTATCTCCGCAAGGAGACATCAGATCTGCAAAACGCATGGTTTTTTGGTCTTCGGGGAGGTTGGGGAACATGAATACGTGTTTGTTTTTCGAATTTGAGCTCTATCTGCAAAGGGCACTTTTCTTGCTAAAAGCAGTTTTTCCTAACAAATGCAAGATATAACATGGGCTATCTCCGCAAGGAGACATCAGATCTGCATAACTCATGGTTTTTTTGTCTTCGGGGAGGTTGGGGAACATGAATACGTGTTTGTTTTTCGAATTTGAGCTCTATCTGCAAAGGGCACTTTTCTTGCTAAAAGCAGTTTTTCCTAACAAATGCAAGATATAACATGGGCTATCTCCGCAAGGAGACATCAGATCTGCATAACTCATGGTTTTTTTGTCTTCGGTGAGCCGGGGGAACATGAATACGTGTTTGTTTTTCGAATTTGAGCTCTATCTGCAAAGGGCACTTTTCTTGCTAAAAGCAGTTTTTCCTAACAAATGCAAGATATAACATGGGCTATCTCCGCAAGGAGACATCAGATCTGCATAACTCATGGTTTTTTTGTCTTCGGGGAGGTTGGGGAACATGAATACGTGTTTGTTTTTCGAATTTGAGCTCTATCTGCAAAGGGCACTTTTCTTGCTAAAAGCAGTTTTTCCTAACAAATGCAAGATATAACATGGGCTATCTCCGCAAGGAGACATCAGATCTGCATAACTCATGGTTTTTTTGTCTTCGGTGAGCCGGGGGAACATGAATATGTGTTTGTTTTTCGAATTTGAGCTCTATCTGCAAAGAGCACTTTTCTTGCTAAAAGCAGTTTTTCCTAACAAATGCAAGATATAACATGGGCTATCTCCGCAAGGAGACATCAGAACTGCAAAACGCATGGTTTTTTTGTCTTCGGGGAGGTTGGGGAACATGAATATGTGTTTGTTTTTCGAATTTGAGCTCTATCTGCAAAGGGCACTTTTCTTTCTAAAAGCAGTTTTTCCTAACAAATGCAAGATATAACAAGGGCTATCTCCGCAAGGAGACATCAGATCTGCATAACTCATGGTTTTTTTGTCTTCGGTGAGCCGGGGGAACATGAATATGTGTTTGTTTTTCGAATTTGAGCTCTATCTGCAAAGAGCACTTTTCTTGCTAAAAGCAGTTTTTCCTAACAAATGCAAGATATAACATGGGCTATCTCCGCAAGGAGACATCAGAACTGCAAAACGCATGGTTTTTTTGTCTTCGGGGAGGTTGGGGAACATGAATATGTGTTTGTTTTTCGAATTTGAGCTCTATCTGCAAAGGGCACTTTTCTTTCTAAAAGCAGTTTTTCCTAACAAATGCAAGATATAACATGGGCTATCTCCGCAAGGAGACATCAGATCTGCATAACTCATGGTTTTTTGGTCTTCGGTGAGCCGGGGGAACATGAATATGTGTTTGTTTTTCGAATTTGAGCTCTATCTGCAATGGGCACTTTTCATGCTATAAACAGTTTTTCCTAACAAATGCAAGATATAACATGGGCTATCTCCGCAAGGAGACATCAGATCTGCCTAACTCATGGTTTTTTTGTCTTCGGTGAGCCGGGGGAACATGAATATGTGTTTGTTTTTCGAATTTGAGCTCTATCTGCAAAGAGCACTTTTCTTGCTAAAAGCAGTTTTTCCTAACAAATGCAAGATATAACATGGGCTATCTCCGCAAGGAGACATCAGATCAGCAAAACGCATGGTTTTTTGGTCTTCGGGGAGGTTGGGGAACATGAATACGTGTTTGTTTTTCGAATTTGCGCTCTATCTGCAAAGGGCACTTTTCTTGCTAAAAGCAGTTTTTCCTAACAAATGCAAGATATAACATGGGCTATCTCCGCAAGGAGACATCAGATCTGCATAACTCATGGTTTTTTGGTCTTCGGTGAGCCGGGGGAACATGAATATGTGTTTGTTTTTCGAATTTGAGCTCTATCTGCAATGGGCACTTTTCATGCTATAAACAGTTTTTCCTAACAAATGCAAGATATAACATGGGCTATCTCCGCAAGGAGACATCAGATCTGCCTAACTCATGGTTTTTTTGTCTTCGGTGAGCCGGGGGAACATGAATATGTGTTTGTTTTTCGAATTTGAGCTCTATCTGCAAAGAGCACTTTTCTTGCTAAAAGCAGTTTTTCCTAACAAATGCAAGATATAACATGGGCTATCTCCGCAAGGAGACATCAGATCTGCAAAACGCATGGTTTTTTGGTCTTCGGGGAGGTTGGGGAACATGAATACGTGTTTGTTTTTCGAATTTGAGCTCTATCTGCAAAGGGCACTTTTCTTGCTAAAAGCAGTTTTTCCTAACAAATGCAAGATATAACATGGGCTATCTCCGCAAGGAGACATCAGATCTGCATAACTCATGGTTTTTTTGTCTTCGGGGAGGTTGGGGAACATGAATACGTGTTTGTTTTTCGAATTTGAGCTCTATCTGCAAAGGGCACTTTTCTTGCTAAAAGCAGTTTTTCCTAACAAATGCAAGATATAACATGGGCTATCTCCGCAAGGAGACATCAGATCTGCATAACTCATGGTTTTTTTGTCTTCGGTGAGCCGGGGGAACATGAATACGTGTTTGTTTTTCGAATTTGAGCTCTATCTGCAAAGGGCACTTTTCTTGCTAAAAGCAGTTTTTCCTAACAAATGCAAGATATAACATGGGCTATCTCCGCAAGGAGACATCAGATCTGCATAACTCATGGTTTTTTTGTCTTCGGGGAGGTTGGGGAACATGAATACGTGTTTGTTTTTCGAATTTGAGCTCTATCTGCAAAGGGCACTTTTCTTGCTAAAAGCAGTTTTTCCTAACAAATGCAAGATATAACATGGGCTATCTCCGCAAGGAGACATCAGATCTGCATAACTCATGGTTTTTTTGTCTTCGGTGAGCCGGGGGAACATGAATATGTGTTTGTTTTTCGAATTTGAGCTCTATCTGCAAAGAGCACTTTTCTTGCTAAAAGCAGTTTTTCCTAACAAATGCAAGATATAACATGGGCTATCTCCGCAAGGAGACATCAGAACTGCAAAACGCATGGTTTTTTTGTCTTCGGGGAGGTTGGGGAACATGAATATGTGTTTGTTTTTCGAATTTGAGCTCTATCTGCAAAGGGCACTTTTCTTTCTAAAAGCAGTTTTTCCTAACAAATGCAAGATATAACATGGGCTATCTCCGCAAGGAGACATCAGATCTGCATAACTCATGGTTTTTTTGTCTTCGGGGAGGTTGGGGAACATGAATACGTGTTTGTTTTTCGAATTTGAGCTCTATCTGCAAAGGGCACTTTTCTTGCTAAAAGCAGTTTTTCCTAACAAATGCAAGATATAACATGGGCTATCTCCGCAAGGAGACATCAGATCTGCATAACTCATGGTTTTTTTGTCTTCGGTGAGCCGGGGGAACATGAATATGTGTTTGTTTTTCGAATTTGAGCTCTATCTGCAAAGAGCACTTTTCTTGCTAAAAGCAGTTTTTCCTAACAAATGCAAGATATAACATGGGCTATCTCCGCAAGGAGACATCAGAACTGCAAAACGCATGGTTTTTTTGTCTTCGGGGAGGTTGGGGAACATGAATATGTGTTTGTTTTTCGAATTTGAGCTCTATCTGCAAAGGGCACTTTTCTTTCTAAAAGCAGTTTTTCCTAACAAATGCAAGATATAACATGGGCTATCTCCGCAAGGAGACATCAGATCTGCATAACTCATGGTTTTTTGGTCTTCGGTGAGCCGGGGGAACATGAATATGTGTTTGTTTTTCGAATTTGAGCTCTATCTGCAATGGGCACTTTTCATGCTATAAACAGTTTTTCCTAACAAATGCAAGATATAACATGGGCTATCTCCGCAAGGAGACATCAGATCTGCCTAACTCATGGTTTTTTTGTCTTCGGTGAGCCGGGGGAACATGAATATGTGTTTGTTTTTCGAATTTGAGCTCTATCTGCAAAGAGCACTTTTCTTGCTAAAAGCAGTTTTTCCTAACAAATGCAAGATATAACATGGGCTATCTCCGCAAGGAGACATCAGATCTGCAAAACGCATGGTTTTTTGGTCTTCGGGGAGGTTGGGGAACATGAATACGTGTTTGTTTTTCGAATTTGAGCTCTATCTGCAAAGGGCACTTTTCTTGCTAAAAGCAGTTTTTCCTAACAAATGCAAGATATAACATGGGCTATCTCCGCAAGGAGACATCAGATCTGCATAACTCATGGTTTTTTTGTATTCGGTGAGCCGGGGGAACATGAATATGTGTTTGTTTTTCGAATTTGAGCTCTATCTGCAATGGGCACTTTTCTTGCTAAAAGCAGTTTTTCCTAACAAATGCAAGATATAACATGGGCTATCTCCGCAAGGAGACATCAGATCTGCATAACTCATGGTTTTTTTGTCTTCGGTGAGCCGGGGGAACATGAATATGTGTTTGTTTTTCGAATTTGAGCTCTATCTGCAAAGAGCACTTTTCTTGCTAAAAGCAGTTTTTCCTAACAAATGCAAGATATAACAAGGGCTATCTCCGCAAGGAGACATCAGAACTGCAAAACGCATGGTTTTTTTGTCTTCGGGGAGGTTGGGGAACATGAATATGTGTTTGTTTTTCGAATTTGAGCTCTATCTGCAAAGGGCACTTTTCTTTCTAAAAGCAGTTTTTCCTAACAAATGCAAGATATAACATGGGCTATCTCCGCAAGGAGACATCAGATCTGCATAACTCATGGTTTTTTGGTCTTCGGTGAGCCGGGGGAACATGAATATGTGTTTGTTTTTCGAATTTGAGCTCTATCTGCAATGGGCACTTTTCATGCTATAAACAGTTTTTCCTAACAAATGCAAGATATAACATGGGCTATCTCCGCAAGGAGACATCAGATCTGCCTAACTCATGGTTTTTTTGTCTTCGGTGAGCCGGGGGAACATGAATATGTGTTTGTTTTTCGAATTTGAGCTCTATCTGCAAAGAGCACTTTTCTTGCTAAAAGCAGTTTTTCCTAACAAATGCAAGATATAACATGGGCTATCTCCGCAAGGAGACATCAGATCTGCAAAACGCATGGTTTTTTGGTCTTCGGGGAGGTTGGGGAACATGAATACGTGTTTGTTTTTCGAATTTGAGCTCTATCTGCAAAGGGCACTTTTCTTGCTAAAAGCAGTTTTTCCTAACAAATGCAAGATATAACATGGGCTATCTCCGCAAGGAGACATCAGATCTGCATAACTCATGGTTTTTTTGTCTTCGGGGAGGTTGGGGAACATGAATACGTGTTTGTTTTTCGAATTTGAGCTCTATCTGCAAAGGGCACTTTTCTTGCTAAAAGCAGTTTTTCCTAACAAATGCAAGATATAACATGGGCTATCTCCGCAAGGAGACATCAGATCTGCATAACTCATGGTTTTTTTGTCTTCGGTGAGCCGGGGGAACATGAATACGTGTTTGTTTTTCGAATTTGAGCTCTATCTGCAAAGGGCACTTTTCTTGCTAAAAGCAGTTTTTCCTAACAAATGCAAGATATAACATGGGCTATCTCCGCAAGGAGACATCAGATCTGCATAACTCATGGTTTTTTTGTCTTCGGGGAGGTTGGGGAACATGAATACGTGTTTGTTTTTCGAATTTGAGCTCTATCTGCAAAGGGCACTTTTCTTGCTAAAAGCAGTTTTTCCTAACAAATGCAAGATATAACATGGGCTATCTCCGCAAGGAGACATCAGATCTGCATAACTCATGGTTTTTTTGTCTTCGGTGAGCCGGGGGAACATGAATATGTGTTTGTTTTTCGAATTTGAGCTCTATCTGCAAAGAGCACTTTTCTTGCTAAAAGCAGTTTTTCCTAACAAATGCAAGATATAACATGGGCTATCTCCGCAAGGAGACATCAGAACTGCAAAACGCATGGTTTTTTTGTCTTCGGGGAGGTTGGGGAACATGAATATGTGTTTGTTTTTCGAATTTGAGCTCTATCTGCAAAGGGCACTTTTCTTTCTAAAAGCAGTTTTTCCTAACAAATGCAAGATATAACATGGGCTATCTCCGCAAGGAGACATCAGATCTGCATAACTCATGGTTTTTTGGTCTTCGGTGAGCCGGGGGAACATGAATATGTGTTTGTTTTTCGAATTTGAGCTCTATCTGCAATGGGCACTTTTCATGCTATAAACAGTTTTTCCTAACAAATGCAAGATATAACATGGGCTATCTCCGCAAGGAGACATCAGATCTGCCTAACTCATGGTTTTTTTGTCTTCGGTGAGCCGGGGGAACATGAATATGTGTTTGTTTTTCGAATTTGAGCTCTATCTGCAAAGAGCACTTTTCTTGCTAAAAGCAGTTTTTCCTAACAAATGCAAGATATAACATGGGCTATCTCCGCAAGGAGACATCAGATCTGCAAAACGCATGGTTTTTTGGTCTTCGGGGAGGTTGGGGAACATGAATACGTGTTTGTTTTTCGAATTTGAGCTCTATCTGCAAAGGGCACTTTTCTTGCTAAAAGCAGTTTTTCCTAACAAATGCAAGATATAACATGGGCTATCTCCGCAAGGAGACATCAGATCTGCATAACTCATGGTTTTTTTGTCTTCGGGGAGGTTGGGGAACATGAATACGTGTTTGTTTTTCGAATTTGAGCTCTATCTGCAAAGGGCACTTTTCTTGCTAAAAGCAGTTTTTCCTAACAAATGCAAGATATAACATGGGCTATCTCCGCAAGGAGACATCAGATCTGCATAACTCATGGTTTTTTTGTCTTCGGTGAGCCGGGGGAACATGAATACGTGTTTGTTTTTCGAATTTGAGCTCTATCTGCAAAGGGCACTTTTCTTGCTAAAAGCAGTTTTTCCTAACAAATGCAAGATATAACATGGGCTATCTCCGCAAGGAGACATCAGATCTGCATAACTCATGGTTTTTTTGTCTTCGGGGAGGTTGGGGAACATGAATACGTGTTTGTTTTTCGAATTTGAGCTCTATCTGCAAAGGGCACTTTTCTTGCTAAAAGCAGTTTTTCCTAACAAATGCAAGATATAACATGGGCTATCTCCGCAAGGAGACATCAGATCTGCATAACTCATGGTTTTTTTGTCTTCGGTGAGCCGGGGGAACATGAATATGTGTTTGTTTTTCGAATTTGAGCTCTATCTGCAAAGAGCACTTTTCTTGCTAAAAGCAGTTTTTCCTAACAAATGCAAGATATAACATGGGCTATCTCCGCAAGGAGACATCAGAACTGCAAAACGCATGGTTTTTTTGTCTTCGGGGAGGTTGGGGAACATGAATATGTGTTTGTTTTTCGAATTTGAGCTCTATCTGCAAAGGGCACTTTTCTTTCTAAAAGCAGTTTTTCCTAACAAATGCAAGATATAACAAGGGCTATCTCCGCAAGGAGACATCAGATCTGCATAACTCATGGTTTTTTTGTCTTCGGTGAGCCGGGGGAACATGAATATGTGTTTGTTTTTCGAATTTGAGCTCTATCTGCAAAGAGCACTTTTCTTGCTAAAAGCAGTTTTTCCTAACAAATGCAAGATATAACATGGGCTATCTCCGCAAGGAGACATCAGAACTGCAAAACGCATGGTTTTTTTGTCTTCGGGGAGGTTGGGGAACATGAATATGTGTTTGTTTTTCGAATTTGAGCTCTATCTGCAAAGGGCACTTTTCTTTCTAAAAGCAGTTTTTCCTAACAAATGCAAGATATAACATGGGCTATCTCCGCAAGGAGACATCAGATCTGCATAACTCATGGTTTTTTGGTCTTCGGTGAGCCGGGGGAACATGAATATGTGTTTGTTTTTCGAATTTGAGCTCTATCTGCAATGGGCACTTTTCATGCTATAAACAGTTTTTCCTAACAAATGCAAGATATAACATGGGCTATCTCCGCAAGGAGACATCAGATCTGCCTAACTCATGGTTTTTTTGTCTTCGGTGAGCCGGGGGAACATGAATATGTGTTTGTTTTTCGAATTTGAGCTCTATCTGCAAAGAGCACTTTTCTTGCTAAAAGCAGTTTTTCCTAACAAATGCAAGATATAACATGGGCTATCTCCGCAAGGAGACATCAGATCAGCAAAACGCATGGTTTTTTGGTCTTCGGGGAGGTTGGGGAACATGAATACGTGTTTGTTTTTCGAATTTGCGCTCTATCTGCAAAGGGCACTTTTCTTGCTAAAAGCAGTTTTTCCTAACAAATGCAAGATATAACATGGGCTATCTCCGCAAGGAGACATCAGATCTGCATAACTCATGGTTTTTTTGTCTTCGGTGAGCCGGGGGAACATGAATATGTGTTTGTTTTTCGAATTTGAGCTCTATCTGCAAAGAGCACTTTTCTTGCTAAAAGCAGTTTTTCCTAACAAATGCAAGATATAACAAGGGCTATCTCCGCAAGGAGACATCAGAACTGCAAAACGCATGGTTTTTTTGTCTTCGGGGAGGTTGGGGAACATGAATACGTGTTTGTTTTTCGAATTTGAGCTCTATCTGCAAAGGGCACTTTTCTTGCTAAAAGCAGTTTTTCCTAACAAATGCAAGATATAACATGGGCTATCTCCGCAAGGAGACATCAGATCTGCATAACTCATGGTTTTTTTGTCTTCGGTGAGCCGGGGGAACATGAATATGTGTTTGTTTTTCGAATTTGAGCTCTATCTGCAAAGAGCACTTTTCTTGCTAAAAGCAGTTTTTCCTAACAAATGCAAGATATAACATGGGCTATCTCCGCAAGGAGACATCAGAACTGCAAAACGCATGGTTTTTTTGTCTTCGGGGAGGTTGGGGAACATGAATATGTGTTTGTTTTTCGAATTTGAGCTCTATCTGCAAAGGGCACTTTTCTTTCTAAAAGCAGTTTTTCCTAACAAATGCAAGATATAACATGGGCTATCTCCGCAAGGAGACATCAGATCTGCATAACTCATGGTTTTTTTGTCTTCGGGGAGGTTGGGGAACATGAATACGTGTTTGTTTTTCGAATTTGAGCTCTATCTGCAAAGGGCACTTTTCTTGCTAAAAGCAGTTTTTCCTAACAAATGCAAGATATAACATGGGCTATCTCCGCAAGGAGACATCAGATCTGCATAACTCATGGTTTTTTTGTCTTCGGTGAGCCGGGGGAACATGAATATGTGTTTGTTTTTCGAATTTGAGCTCTATCTGCAAAGAGCACTTTTCTTGCTAAAAGCAGTTTTTCCTAACAAATGCAAGATATAACATGGGCTATCTCCGCAAGGAGACATCAGAACTGCAAAACGCATGGTTTTTTTGTCTTCGGGGAGGTTGGGGAACATGAATATGTGTTTGTTTTTCGAATTTGAGCTCTATCTGCAAAGGGCACTTTTCTTTCTAAAAGCAGTTTTTCCTAACAAATGCAAGATATAACATGGGCTATCTCCGCAAGGAGACATCAGATCTGCATAACTCATGGTTTTTTGGTCTTCGGTGAGCCGGGGGAACATGAATATGTGTTTGTTTTTCGAATTTGAGCTCTATCTGCAATGGGCACTTTTCATGCTATAAACAGTTTTTCCTAACAAATGCAAGATATAACATGGGCTATCTCCGCAAGGAGACATCAGATCTGCCTAACTCATGGTTTTTTTGTCTTCGGTGAGCCGGGGGAACATGAATATGTGTTTGTTTTTCGAATTTGAGCTCTATCTGCAAAGAGCACTTTTCTTGCTAAAAGCAGTTTTTCCTAACAAATGCAAGATATAACATGGGCTATCTCCGCAAGGAGACATCAGATCTGCAAAACGCATGGTTTTTTGGTCTTCGGGGAGGTTGGGGAACATGAATACGTGTTTGTTTTTCGAATTTGAGCTCTATCTGCAAAGGGCACTTTTCTTGCTAAAAGCAGTTTTTCCTAACAAATGCAAGATATAACATGGGCTATCTCCGCAAGGAGACATCAGATCTGCATAACTCATGGTTTTTTTGTATTCGGTGAGCCGGGGGAACATGAATATGTGTTTGTTTTTCGAATTTGAGCTCTATCTGCAATGGGCACTTTTCTTGCTAAAAGCAGTTTTTCCTAACAAATGCAAGATATAACATGGGCTATCTCCGCAAGGAGACATCAGATCTGCATAACTCATGGTTTTTTTGTCTTCGGTGAGCCGGGGGAACATGAATATGTGTTTGTTTTTCGAATTTGAGCTCTATCTGCAAAGAGCACTTTTCTTGCTAAAAGCAGTTTTTCCTAACAAATGCAAGATATAACAAGGGCTATCTCCGCAAGGAGACATCAGAACTGCAAAACGCATGGTTTTTTTGTCTTCGGGGAGGTTGGGGAACATGAATATGTGTTTGTTTTTCGAATTTGAGCTCTATCTGCAAAGGGCACTTTTCTTTCTAAAAGCAGTTTTTCCTAACAAATGCAAGATATAACATGGGCTATCTCCGCAAGGAGACATCAGATCTGCATAACTCATGGTTTTTTGGTCTTCGGTGAGCCGGGGGAACATGAATATGTGTTTGTTTTTCGAATTTGAGCTCTATCTGCAATGGGCACTTTTCATGCTATAAACAGTTTTTCCTAACAAATGCAAGATATAACATGGGCTATCTCCGCAAGGAGACATCAGATCTGCCTAACTCATGGTTTTTTTGTCTTCGGTGAGCCGGGGGAACATGAATATGTGTTTGTTTTTCGAATTTGAGCTCTATCTGCAAAGAGCACTTTTCTTGCTAAAAGCAGTTTTTCCTAACAAATGCAAGATATAACATGGGCTATCTCCGCAAGGAGACATCAGATCTGCAAAACGCATGGTTTTTTGGTCTTCGGGGAGGTTGGGGAACATGAATACGTGTTTGTTTTTCGAATTTGAGCTCTATCTGCAAAGGGCACTTTTCTTGCTAAAAGCAGTTTTTCCTAACAAATGCAAGATATAACATGGGCTATCTCCGCAAGGAGACATCAGATCTGCATAACTCATGGTTTTTTTGTCTTCGGGGAGGTTGGGGAACATGAATACGTGTTTGTTTTTCGAATTTGAGCTCTATCTGCAAAGGGCACTTTTCTTGCTAAAAGCAGTTTTTCCTAACAAATGCAAGATATAACATGGGCTATCTCCGCAAGGAGACATCAGATCTGCATAACTCATGGTTTTTTTGTCTTCGGTGAGCCGGGGGAACATGAATACGTGTTTGTTTTTCGAATTTGAGCTCTATCTGCAAAGGGCACTTTTCTTGCTAAAAGCAGTTTTTCCTAACAAATGCAAGATATAACATGGGCTATCTCCGCAAGGAGACATCAGATCTGCATAACTCATGGTTTTTTTGTCTTCGGGGAGGTTGGGGAACATGAATACGTGTTTGTTTTTCGAATTTGAGCTCTATCTGCAAAGGGCACTTTTCTTGCTAAAAGCAGTTTTTCCTAACAAATGCAAGATATAACATGGGCTATCTCCGCAAGGAGACATCAGATCTGCATAACTCATGGTTTTTTTGTCTTCGGTGAGCCGGGGGAACATGAATATGTGTTTGTTTTTCGAATTTGAGCTCTATCTGCAAAGAGCACTTTTCTTGCTAAAAGCAGTTTTTCCTAACAAATGCAAGATATAACATGGGCTATCTCCGCAAGGAGACATCAGAACTGCAAAACGCATGGTTTTTTTGTCTTCGGGGAGGTTGGGGAACATGAATATGTGTTTGTTTTTCGAATTTGAGCTCTATCTGCAAAGGGCACTTTTCTTTCTAAAAGCAGTTTTTCCTAACAAATGCAAGATATAACATGGGCTATCTCCGCAAGGAGACATCAGATCTGCATAACTCATGGTTTTTTGGTCTTCGGTGAGCCGGGGGAACATGAATATGTGTTTGTTTTTCGAATTTGAGCTCTATCTGCAATGGGCACTTTTCATGCTATAAACAGTTTTTCCTAACAAATGCAAGATATAACATGGGCTATCTCCGCAAGGAGACATCAGATCTGCCTAACTCATGGTTTTTTTGTCTTCGGTGAGCCGGGGGAACATGAATATGTGTTTGTTTTTCGAATTTGAGCTCTATCTGCAAAGAGCACTTTTCTTGCTAAAAGCAGTTTTTCCTAACAAATGCAAGATATAACATGGGCTATCTCCGCAAGGAGACATCAGATCTGCAAAACGCATGGTTTTTTGGTCTTCGGGGAGGTTGGGGAACATGAATACGTGTTTGTTTTTCGAATTTGAGCTCTATCTGCAAAGGGCACTTTTCTTGCTAAAAGCAGTTTTTCCTAACAAATGCAAGATATAACATGGGCTATCTCCGCAAGGAGACATCAGATCTGCATAACTCATGGTTTTTTTGTCTTCGGGGAGGTTGGGGAACATGAATACGTGTTTGTTTTTCGAATTTGAGCTCTATCTGCAAAGGGCACTTTTCTTGCTAAAAGCAGTTTTTCCTAACAAATGCAAGATATAACATGGGCTATCTCCGCAAGGAGACATCAGATCTGCATAACTCATGGTTTTTTTGTCTTTGGTGAGCCGGGGGAACATGAATACGTGTTTGTTTTTCGAATTTGAGCTCTATCTGCAAAGGGCACTTTTCTTGCTAAAAGCAGTTTTTCCTAACAAATGCAAGATATAACATGGGCTATCTCCGCAAGGAGACATCAGATCTGCATAACTCATGGTTTTTTTGTCTTCGGGGAGGTTGGGGAACATGAATACGTGTTTGTTTTTCGAATTTGAGCTCTATCTGCAAAGGGCACTTTTCTTGCTAAAAGCAGTTTTTCCTAACAAATGCAAGATATAACATGGGCTATCTCCGCAAGGAGACATCAGATCTGCATAACTCATGGTTTTTTTGTCTTCGGTGAGCCGGGGGAACATGAATATGTGTTTGTTTTTCGAATTTGAGCTCTATCTGCAAAGAGCACTTTTCTTGCTAAAAGCAGTTTTTCCTAACAAATGCAAGATATAACATGGGCTATCTCCGCAAGGAGACATCAGAACTGCAAAACGCATGGTTTTTTTGTCTTCGGGGAGGTTGGGGAACATGAATATGTGTTTGTTTTTCGAATTTGAGCTCTATCTGCAAAGGGCACTTTTCTTTCTAAAAGCAGTTTTTCCTAACAAATGCAAGATATAACAAGGGCTATCTCCGCAAGGAGACATCAGATCTGCATAACTCATGGTTTTTTTGTCTTCGGTGAGCCGGGGGAACATGAATATGTGTTTGTTTTTCGAATTTGAGCTCTATCTGCAAAGAGCACTTTTCTTGCTAAAAGCAGTTTTTCCTAACAAATGCAAGATATAACATGGGCTATCTCCGCAAGGAGACATCAGAACTGCAAAACGCATGGTTTTTTTGTCTTCGGGGAGGTTGGGGAACATGAATATGTGTTTGTTTTTCGAATTTGAGCTCTATCTGCAAAGGGCACTTTTCTTTCTAAAAGCAGTTTTTCCTAACAAATGCAAGATATAACATGGGCTATCTCCGCAAGGAGACATCAGATCTGCATAACTCATGGTTTTTTGGTCTTCGGTGAGCCGGGGGAACATGAATATGTGTTTGTTTTTCGAATTTGAGCTCTATCTGCAATGGGCACTTTTCATGCTATAAACAGTTTTTCCTAACAAATGCAAGATATAACATGGGCTATCTCCGCAAGGAGACATCAGATCTGCCTAACTCATGGTTTTTTTGTCTTCGGTGAGCCGGGGGAACATGAATATGTGTTTGTTTTTCGAATTTGAGCTCTATCTGCAAAGAGCACTTTTCTTGCTAAAAGCAGTTTTTCCTAACAAATGCAAGATATAACATGGGCTATCTCCGCAAGGAGACATCAGATCAGCAAAACGCATGGTTTTTTGGTCTTCGGGGAGGTTGGGGAACATGAATACGTGTTTGTTTTTCGAATTTGCGCTCTATCTGCAAAGGGCACTTTTCTTGCTAAAAGCAGTTTTTCCTAACAAATGCAAGATATAACATGGGCTATCTCCGCAAGGAGACATCAGATCTGCATAACTCATGGTTTTTTGGTCTTCGGTGAGCCGGGGGAACATGAATATGTGTTTGTTTTTCGAATTTGAGCTCTATCTGCAATGGGCACTTTTCATGCTATAAACAGTTTTTCCTAACAAATGCAAGATATAACATGGGCTATCTCCGCAAGGAGACATCAGATCTGCCTAACTCATGGTTTTTTTGTCTTCGGTGAGCCGGGGGAACATGAATATGTGTTTGTTTTTCGAATTTGAGCTCTATCTGCAAAGAGCACTTTTCTTGCTAAAAGCAGTTTTTCCTAACAAATGCAAGATATAACATGGGCTATCTCCGCAAGGAGACATCAGATCTGCAAAACGCATGGTTTTTTGGTCTTCGGGGAGGTTGGGGAACATGAATACGTGTTTGTTTTTCGAATTTGAGCTCTATCTGCAAAGGGCACTTTTCTTGCTAAAAGCAGTTTTTCCTAACAAATGCAAGATATAACATGGGCTATCTCCGCAAGGAGACATCAGATCTGCATAACTCATGGTTTTTTTGTCTTCGGTGAGCCGGGGGAACATGAATATGTGTTTGTTTTTCGAATTTGAGCTCTATCTGCAAAGAGCACTTTTCTTGCTAAAAGCAGTTTTTCCTAACAAATGCAAGATATAACATGGGCTATCTCCGCAAGGAGACATCAGAACTGCAAAACGCATGTTTTTTTTGTCTTCGGGGAGGTTGGGGAACATGAATATGTGTTTGTTTTTCGAATTTGAGCTCTATCTGCAAAGGGCACTTTTCTTTCTAAAAGCAGTTTTTCCTAACAAATGCAAGATATAACATGGGCTATCTCCGCAAGGAGACATCAGATCTGCATAACTCATGGTTTTTTGGTCTTCGGTGAGCCGGGGGAACATGAATATGTGTTTGTTTTTCGAATTTGAGCTCTATCTGCAATGGGCACTTTTCATGCTATAAACAGTTTTTCCTAACAAATGCAAGATATAACATGGGCTATCTCCGCAAGGAGACATCAGATCTGCCTAACTCATGGTTTTTTTGTCTTCGGTGAGCCGGGGGAACATGAATATGTGTTTGTTTTTCGAATTTGAGCTCTATCTGCAAAGAGCACTTTTCTTGCTAAAAGCAGTTTTTCCTAACAAATGCAAGATATAACATGGGCTATCTCCGCAAGGAGACATCAGATCTGCAAAACGCATGGTTTTTTGGTCTTCGGGGAGGTTGGGGAACATGAATACGTGTTTGTTTTTCGAATTTGAGCTCTATCTGCAAAGGGCACTTTTCTTGCTAAAAGCAGTTTTTCCTAACAAATGCAAGATATAACATGGGCTATCTCCGCAAGGAGACATCAGATCTGCATAACTCATGGTTTTTTTGTATTCGGTGAGCCGGGGGAACATGAATATGTGTTTGTTTTTCGAATTTGAGCTCTATCTGCAATGGGCACTTTTCTTGCTAAAAGCAGTTTTTCCTAACAAATGCAAGATATAACATGGGCTATCTCCGCAAGGAGACATCAGATCTGCATAACTCATGGTTTTTTTGTCTTCGGTGAGCCGGGGGAACATGAATATGTGTTTGTTTTTCGAATTTGAGCTCTATCTGCAAAGAGCACTTTTCTTGCTAAAAGCAGTTTTTCCTAACAAATGCAAGATATAACAAGGGCTATCTCCGCAAGGAGACATCAGAACTGCAAAACGCATGGTTTTTTTGTCTTCGGGGAGGTTGGGGAACATGAATATGTGTTTGTTTTTCGAATTTGAGCTCTATCTGCAAAGGGCACTTTTCTTTCTAAAAGCAGTTTTTCCTAACAAATGCAAGATATAACATGGGCTATCTCCGCAAGGAGACATCAGATCTGCATAACTCATGGTTTTTTGGTCTTCGGTGAGCCGGGGGAACATGAATATGTGTTTGTTTTTCGAATTTGAGCTCTATCTGCAATGGGCACTTTTCATGCTATAAACAGTTTTTCCTAACAAATGCAAGATATAACATGGGCTATCTCCGCAAGGAGACATCAGATCTGCCTAACTCATGGTTTTTTTGTCTTCGGTGAGCCGGGGGAACATGAATATGTGTTTGTTTTTCGAATTTGAGCTCTATCTGCAAAGAGCACTTTTCTTGCTAAAAGCAGTTTTTCCTAACAAATGCAAGATATAACATGGGCTATCTCCGCAAGGAGACATCAGATCTGCAAAACGCATGGTTTTTTGGTCTTCGGGGAGGTTGGGGAACATGAATACGTGTTTGTTTTTCGAATTTGAGCTCTATCTGCAAAGGGCACTTTTCTTGCTAAAAGCAGTTTTTCCTAACAAATGCAAGATATAACATGGGCTATCTCCGCAAGGAGACATCAGATCTGCATAACTCATGGTTTTTTTGTCTTCGGGGAGGTTGGGGAACATGAATACGTGTTTGTTTTTCGAATTTGAGCTCTATCTGCAAAGGGCACTTTTCTTGCTAAAAGCAGTTTTTCCTAACAAATGCAAGATATAACATGGGCTATCTCCGCAAGGAGACATCAGATCTGCATAACTCATGGTTTTTTTGTCTTCGGTGAGCCGGGGGAACATGAATACGTGTTTGTTTTTCGAATTTGAGCTCTATCTGCAAAGGGCACTTTTCTTGCTAAAAGCAGTTTTTCCTAACAAATGCAAGATATAACATGGGCTATCTCCGCAAGGAGACATCAGATCTGCATAACTCATGGTTTTTTTGTCTTCGGGGAGGTTGGGGAACATGAATACGTGTTTGTTTTTCGAATTTGAGCTCTATCTGCAAAGGGCACTTTTCTTGCTAAAAGCAGTTTTTCCTAACAAATGCAAGATATAACATGGGCTATCTCCGCAAGGAGACATCAGATCTGCATAACTCATGGTTTTTTTGTCTTCGGTGAGCCGGGGGAACATGAATATGTGTTTGTTTTTCGAATTTGAGCTCTATCTGCAAAGAGCACTTTTCTTGCTAAAAGCAGTTTTTCCTAACAAATGCAAGATATAACATGGGCTATCTCCGCAAGGAGACATCAGAACTGCAAAACGCATGGTTTTTTTGTCTTCGGGGAGGTTGGGGAACATGAATATGTGTTTGTTTTTCGAATTTGAGCTCTATCTGCAAAGGGCACTTTTCTTTCTAAAAGCAGTTTTTCCTAACAAATGCAAGATATAACATGGGCTATCTCCGCAAGGAGACATCAGATCTGCATAACTCATGGTTTTTTGGTCTTCGGTGAGCCGGGGGAACATGAATATGTGTTTGTTTTTCGAATTTGAGCTCTATCTGCAATGGGCACTTTTCATGCTATAAACAGTTTTTCCTAACAAATGCAAGATATAACATGGGCTATCTCCGCAAGGAGACATCAGATCTGCCTAACTCATGGTTTTTTTGTCTTCGGTGAGCCGGGGGAACATGAATATGTGTTTGTTTTTCGAATTTGAGCTCTATCTGCAAAGAGCACTTTTCTTGCTAAAAGCAGTTTTTCCTAACAAATGCAAGATATAACATGGGCTATCTCCGCAAGGAGACATCAGATCTGCAAAACGCATGGTTTTTTGGTCTTCGGGGAGGTTGGGGAACATGAATACGTGTTTGTTTTTCGAATTTGAGCTCTATCTGCAAAGGGCACTTTTCTTGCTAAAAGCAGTTTTTCCTAACAAATGCAAGATATAACATGGGCTATCTCCGCAAGGAGACATCAGATCTGCATAACTCATGGTTTTTTTGTCTTCGGGGAGGTTGGGGAACATGAATACGTGTTTGTTTTTCGAATTTGAGCTCTATCTGCAAAGGGCACTTTTCTTGCTAAAAGCAGTTTTTCCTAACAAATGCAAGATATAACATGGGCTATCTCCGCAAGGAGACATCAGATCTGCATAACTCATGGTTTTTTTGTCTTCGGTGAGCCGGGGGAACATGAATACGTGTTTGTTTTTCGAATTTGAGCTCTATCTGCAAAGGGCACTTTTCTTGCTAAAAGCAGTTTTTCCTAACAAATGCAAGATATAACATGGGCTATCTCCGCAAGGAGACATCAGATCTGCATAACTCATGGTTTTTTTGTCTTCGGGGAGGTTGGGGAACATGAATACGTGTTTGTTTTTCGAATTTGAGCTCTATCTGCAAAGGGCACTTTTCTTGCTAAAAGCAGTTTTTCCTAACAAATGCAAGATATAACATGGGCTATCTCCGCAAGGAGACATCAGATCTGCATAACTCATGGTTTTTTTGTCTTCGGTGAGCCGGGGGAACATGAATATGTGTTTGTTTTTCGAATTTGAGCTCTATCTGCAAAGAGCACTTTTCTTGCTAAAAGCAGTTTTTCCTAACAAATGCAAGATATAACATGGGCTATCTCCGCAAGGAGACATCAGAACTGCAAAACGCATGGTTTTTTTGTCTTCGGGGAGGTTGGGGAACATGAATATGTGTTTGTTTTTCGAATTTGAGCTCTATCTGCAAAGGGCACTTTTCTTTCTAAAAGCAGTTTTTCCTAACAAATGCAAGATATAACAAGGGCTATCTCCGCAAGGAGACATCAGATCTGCATAACTCATGGTTTTTTTGTCTTCGGTGAGCCGGGGGAACATGAATATGTGTTTGTTTTTCGAATTTGAGCTCTATCTGCAAAGAGCACTTTTCTTGCTAAAAGCAGTTTTTCCTAACAAATGCAAGATATAACATGGGCTATCTCCGCAAGGAGACATCAGAACTGCAAAACGCATGGTTTTTTTGTCTTCGGGGAGGTTGGGGAACATGAATATGTGTTTGTTTTTCGAATTTGAGCTCTATCTGCAAAGGGCACTTTTCTTTCTAAAAGCAGTTTTTCCTAACAAATGCAAGATATAACATGGGCTATCTCCGCAAGGAGACATCAGATCTGCATAACTCATGGTTTTTTGGTCTTCGGTGAGCCGGGGGAACATGAATATGTGTTTGTTTTTCGAATTTGAGCTCTATCTGCAATGGGCACTTTTCATGCTATAAACAGTTTTTCCTAACAAATGCAAGATATAACATGGGCTATCTCCGCAAGGAGACATCAGATCTGCCTAACTCATGGTTTTTTTGTCTTCGGTGAGCCGGGGGAACATGAATATGTGTTTGTTTTTCGAATTTGAGCTCTATCTGCAAAGAGCACTTTTCTTGCTAAAAGCAGTTTTTCCTAACAAATGCAAGATATAACATGGGCTATCTCCGCAAGGAGACATCAGATCAGCAAAACGCATGGTTTTTTGGTCTTCGGGGAGGTTGGGGAACATGAATACGTGTTTGTTTTTCGAATTTGCGCTCTATCTGCAAAGGGCACTTTTCTTGCTAAAAGCAGTTTTTCCTAACAAATGCAAGATATAACATGGGCTATCTCCGCAAGGAGACATCAGAACTGCAAAACGCATGGTTTTTTTGTCTTCGGGGAGGTTGGGGAACATGAATATGTGTTTGTTTTTCGAATTTGAGCTCTATCTGCAAAGGGCACTTTTCTTTCTAAAAGCAGTTTTTCCTAACAAATGCAAGATATAACATGGGCTATCTCCGCAAGGAGACATCAGATCTGCATAACTCATGGTTTTTTGGTCTTCGGTGAGCCGGGGGAACATGAATATGTGTTTGTTTTTCGAATTTGAGCTCTATCTGCAATGGGCACTTTTCATGCTATAAACAGTTTTTCCTAACAAATGCAAGATATAACATGGGCTATCTCCGCAAGGAGACATCAGATCTGCCTAACTCATGGTTTTTTTGTCTTCGGTGAGCCGGGGGAACATGAATATGTGTTTGTTTTTCGAATTTGAGCTCTATCTGCAAAGAGCACTTTTCTTGCTAAAAGCAGTTTTTCCTAACAAATGCAAGATATAACATGGGCTATCTCCGCAAGGAGACATCAGATCAGCAAAACGCATGGTTTTTTGGTCTTCGGGGAGGTTGGGGAACATGAATACGTGTTTGTTTTTCGAATTTGCGCTCTATCTGCAAAGGGCACTTTTCTTGCTAAAAGCAGTTTTTCCTAACAAATGCAAGATATAACATGGGCTATCTCCGCAAGGAGACATCAGATCTGCATAACTCATGGTTTTTTGGTCTTCGGTGAGCCGGGGGAACATGAATATGTGTTTGTTTTTCGAATTTGAGCTCTATCTGCAATGGGCACTTTTCATGCTATAAACAGTTTTTCCTAACAAATGCAAGATATAACATGGGCTATCTCCGCAAGGAGACATCAGATCTGCCTAACTCATGGTTTTTTTGTCTTCGGTGAGCCGGGGGAACATGAATATGTGTTTGTTTTTCGAATTTGAGCTCTATCTGCAAAGAGCACTTTTCTTGCTAAAAGCAGTTTTTCCTAACAAATGCAAGATATAACATGGGCTATCTCCGCAAGGAGACATCAGATCTGCAAAACGCATGGTTTTTTGGTCTTCGGGGAGGTTGAGGAACATGAATACGTGTTTGTTTTTCGAATTTGAGCTCTATCTGCAAAGGGCACTTTTCTTGCTAAAAGCAGTTTTTCCTAACAAATGCAAGATATAACATGGGCTATCTCCGCAAGGAGACATCAGATCTGCATAACTCATGGTTTTTTTGTCTTCGGGGAGGTTGGGGAACATGAATACGTGTTTGTTTTTCGAATTTGAGCTCTATCTGCAAAGGGCACTTTTCTTGCTAAAAGCAGTTTTTCCTAACAAATGCAAGATATAACATGGGCTATCTCCGCAAGGAGACATCAGATCTGCATAACTCATGGTTTTTTTGTCTTCGGTGAGCCGGGGGAACATGAATACGTGTTTGTTTTTCGAATTTGAGCTCTATCTGCAAAGGGCACTTTTCTTGCTAAAAGCAGTTTTTCCTAACAAATGCAAGATATAACATGGGCTATCTCCGCAAGGAGACATCAGATCTGCATAACTCATGGTTTTTTTGTCTTCGGGGAGGTTGGGGAACATGAATACGTGTTTGTTTTTCGAATTTGAGCTCTATCTGCAAAGGGCACTTTTCTTGCTAAAAGCAGTTTTTCCTAACAAATGCAAGATATAACATGGGCTATCTCCGCAAGGAGACATCAGATCTGCATAACTCATGGTTTTTTTGTCTTCGGTGAGCCGGGGGAACATGAATATGTGTTTGTTTTTCGAATTTGAGCTCTATCTGCAAAGAGCACTTTTCTTGCTAAAAGCAGTTTTTCCTAACAAATGCAAGATATAACATGGGCTATCTCCGCAAGGAGACATCAGAACTGCAAAACGCATGGTTTTTTTGTCTTCGGGGAGGTTGGGGAACATGAATATGTGTTTGTTTTTCGAATTTGAGCTCTATCTGCAAAGGGCACTTTTCTTTCTAAAAGCAGTTTTTCCTAACAAATGCAAGATATAACAAGGGCTATCTCCGCAAGGAGACATCAGATCTGCATAACTCATGGTTTTTTTGTCTTCGGTGAGCCGGGGGAACATGAATATGTGTTTGTTTTTCGAATTTGAGCTCTATCTGCAAAGAGCACTTTTCTTGCTAAAAGCAGTTTTTCCTAACAAATGCAAGATATAACATGGGCTATCTCCGCAAGGAGACATCAGAACTGCAAAACGCATGGTTTTTTTGTCTTCGGGGAGGTTGGGGAACATGAATATGTGTTTGTTTTTCGAATTTGAGCTCTATCTGCAAAGGGCACTTTTCTTTCTAAAAGCAGTTTTTCCTAACAAATGCAAGATATAACATGGGCTATCTCCGCAAGGAGACATCAGATCTGCATAACTCATGGTTTTTTGGTCTTCGGTGAGCCGGGGGAACATGAATATGTGTTTGTTTTTCGAATTTGAGCTCTATCTGCAATGGGCACTTTTCATGCTATAAACAGTTTTTCCTAACAAATGCAAGATATAACATGGGCTATCTCCGCAAGGAGACATCAGATCTGCCTAACTCATGGTTTTTTTGTCTTCGGTGAGCCGGGGGAACATGAATATGTGTTTGTTTTTCGAATTTGAGCTCTATCTGCAAAGAGCACTTTTCTTGCTAAAAGCAGTTTTTCCTAACAAATGCAAGATATAACATGGGCTATCTCCGCAAGGAGACATCAGATCAGCAAAACGCATGGTTTTTTGGTCTTCGGGGAGGTTGGGGAACATGAATACGTGTTTGTTTTTCGAATTTGCGCTCTATCTGCAAAGGGCACTTTTCTTGCTAAAAGCAGTTTTTCCTAACAAATGCAAGATATAACATGGGCTATCTCCGCAAGGAGACATCAGATCTGCATAACTCATGGTTTTTTGGTCTTCGGTGAGCCGGGGGAACATGAATATGTGTTTGTTTTTCGAATTTGAGCTCTATCTGCAATGGGCACTTTTCATGCTATAAACAGTTTTTCCTAACAAATGCAAGATATAACATGGGCTATCTCCGCAAGGAGACATCAGATCTGCCTAACTCATGGTTTTTTTGTCTTCGGTGAGCCGGGGGAACATGAATATGTGTTTGTTTTTCGAATTTGAGCTCTATCTGCAAAGAGCACTTTTCTTGCTAAAAGCAGTTTTTCCTAACAAATGCAAGATATAACATGGGCTATCTCCGCAAGGAGACATCAGATCTGCAAAACGCATGGTTTTTTGGTCTTCGGGGAGGTTGGGGAACATGAATACGTGTTTGTTTTTCGAATTTGAGCTCTATCTGCAAAGGGCACTTTTCTTGCTAAAAGCAGTTTTTCCTAACAAATGCAAGATATAACATGGGCTATCTCCGCAAGGAGACATCAGATCTGCATAACTCATGGTTTTTTTGTCTTCGGGGAGGTTGGGGAACATGAATACGTGTTTGTTTTTCGAATTTGAGCTCTATCTGCAAACGGCACTTTTCTTGCTAAAAGCAGTTTTTCCTAACAAATGCAAGATATAACATGGGCTATCTCCGCAAGGAGACATCAGATCTGCATAACTCATGGTTTTTTTGTCTTCGGTGAGCCGGGGGAACATGAATACGTGTTTGTTTTTCGAATTTGAGCTCTATCTGCAAAGGGCACTTTTCTTGCTAAAAGCAGTTTTTCCTAACAAATGCAAGATATAACATGGGCTATCTCCGCAAGGAGACATCAGATCTGCATAACTCATGGTTTTTTTGTCTTCGGGGAGGTTGGGGAACATGAATACGTGTTTGTTTTTCGAATTTGAGCTCTATCTGCAAAGGGCACTTTTCTTGCTAAAAGCAGTTTTTCCTAACAAATGCAAGATATAACATGGGCTATCTCCGCAAGGAGACATCAGATCTGCATAACTCATGGTTTTTTTGTCTTCGGTGAGCCGGGGGAACATGAATATGTGTTTGTTTTTCGAATTTGAGCTCTATCTGCAAAGAGCACTTTTCTTGCTAAAAGCAGTTTTTCCTAACAAATGCAAGATATAACATGGGCTATCTCCGCAAGGAGACATCAGAACTGCAAAACGCATGGTTTTTTTGTCTTCGGGGAGGTTGGGGAACATGAATATGTGTTTGTTTTTCGAATTTGAGCTCTATCTGCAAAGGGCACTTTTCTTTCTAAAAGCAGTTTTTCCTAACAAATGCAAGATATAACATGGGCTATCTCCGCAAGGAGACATCAGATCTGCATAACTCATGGTTTTTTGGTCTTCGGTGAGCCGGGGGAACATGAATATGTGTTTGTTTTTCGAATTTGAGCTCTATCTGCAATGGGCACTTTTCATGCTATAAACAGTTTTTCCTAACAAATGCAAGATATAACATGGGCTATCTCCGCAAGGAGACATCAGATCTGCCTAACTCATGGTTTTTTTGTCTTCGGTGAGCCGGGGGAACATGAATATGTGTTTGTTTTTCGAATTTGAGCTCTATCTGCAAAGAGCACTTTTCTTGCTAAAAGCAGTTTTTCCTAACAAATGCAAGATATAACATGGGCTATCTCCGCAAGGAGACATCAGATCTGCAAAACGCATGGTTTTTTGGTCTTCGGGGAGGTTGGGGAACATGAATACGTGTTTGTTTTTCGAATTTGCGCTCTATCTGCAAAGGGCACTTTTCTTGCTAAAAGCAGTTTTTCCTAACAAATGCAAGATATAACATGGGCTATCTCCGCAAGGAGACATCAGATCTGCATAACTCATGGTTTTTTTGTCTTCGGTGAGCCGGGGGAACATGAATATGTGTTTGTTTTTCGAATTTGAGCTCTATCTGCAATGGGCACTTTTCTTGCTAAAAGCAGTTTTTCCTAACAAATGCAAGATATAACATGGGCTATCTCCGCAAGGAGACATCAGATCTGCATAACTCATGGTTTTTTTGTCTTCGGTGAGCCGGGGGAACATGAATATGTGTTTGTTTTTCGAATTTGAGCTCTATCTGCAAAGAGCACTTTTCTTGCTAAAAGCAGTTTTTCCTAACAAATGCAAGATATAACATGGGCTATCTCCGCAAGGAGACATCAGAACTGCAAAACGCATGGTTTTTTTGTCTTCGGGGAGGTTGGGGAACATGAATATGTGTTTGTTTTTCGAATTTGAGCTCTATCTGCAAAGGGCACTTTTCTTTCTAAAAGCAGTTTTTCCTAACAAATGCAAGATATAACATGGGCTATCTCCGCAAGGAGACATCAGATCTGCATAACTCATGGTTTTTTGGTCTTCGGTGAGCCGGGGGAACATGAATATGTGTTTGTTTTTCGAATTTGAGCTCTATCTGCAATGGGCACTTTTCATGCTATAAACAGTTTTTCCTAACAAATGCAAGATATAACATGGGCTATCTCCGCAAGGAGACATCAGATCTGCCTAACTCATGGTTTTTTTGTCTTCGGGGAGGTTGGGGAACATGAATACGTGTTTGTTTTTCGAATTTGAGCTCTATCTGCAAAGGGCACTTTTCTTGCTAAAAGCAGTTTTTCCTAACAAATGCAAGATATAACATGGGCTATCTCCGCAAGGAGACATCAGATCTGCATAACTCATGGTTTTTTTGTCTTCGGGGAGGTTGGGGAACATGAATACGTGTTTGTTTTTCGAATTTGAGCTCTATCTGCAAAGGGCACTTTTCTTGCTAAAAGCAGTTTTTCCTAACAAATGCAAGATATAACATGGGCTATCTCCGCAAGGAGACATCAGATCTGCATAACTCATGGTTTTTTTGTCTTCGGTGAGCCGGGGGAACATGAATATGTGTTTGTTTTTCGAATTTGAGCTCTATCTGCAATGGGCACTTTTCTTGCTAAAAGCAGTTTTTCCTAACAAATGCAAGATATAACATGGGCTATCTCCGCAAGGAGACATCAGATCTGCATAACTCATGGTTTTTTTGTCTTCGGTGAGCCGGGGGAACATGAATATGTGTTTGTTTTTCGAATTTGAGCTCTATCTGCAAAGAGCACTTTTCTTGCTAAAAGCAGTTTTTCCTAACAAATGCAAGATATAACATGGGCTATCTCCGCAAGGAGACATCAGAACTGCAAAACGCATGGTTTTTTTGTCTTCGGGGAGGTTGGGGAACATGAATATGTGTTTGTTTTTCGAATTTGAGCTCTATCTGCAAAGGGCACTTTTCTTTCTAAAAGCAGTTTTTCCTAACAAATGCAAGATATAACATGGGCTATCTCCGCAAGGAGACATCAGATCTGCATAACTCATGGTTTTTTGGTCTTCGGTGAGCCGGGGGAACATGAATATGTGTTTGTTTTTCGAATTTGAGCTCTATCTGCAATGGGCACTTTTCATGCTATAAACAGTTTTTCCTAACAAATGCAAGATATAACATGGGCTATCTCCGCAAGGAGACATCAGATCTGCATAACTCATGGTTTTTTTGTCTTCGGTGAGCCGGGGGAACATGAATATGTGTTTGTTTTTCGAATTTGAGCTCTATCTGCAATGGGCACTTTTCTTGCTAAAAGCAGTTTTTCCTAACAAATGCAAGATATAACATGGGCTATCTCCGCAAGGAGACATCAGATCTGCATAACTCATGGTTTTTTTGTCTTCGGTGAGCCGGGGGAACATGAATATGTGTTTGTTTTTCGAATTTGAGCTCTATCTGCAATGGGCACTTTTCTTGCTAAAAGCAGTTTTTCCTAACAAATGCAAGATATAACATGGGCTATCTCCGCAAGGAGACATCAGATCTGCATAACTCATGGTTTTTTTGTCTTCGGTGAGCCGGGGGAACATGAATATGTGTTTGTTTTTCGAATTTGAGCTCTATCTGCAAAGAGCACTTTTCTTGCTAAAAGCAGTTTTTCCTAACAAATGCAAGATATAACATGGGCTATCTCCGCAAGGAGACATCAGAACTGCAAAATGCATGGTTTTTTTGTCTTCGGGGAGGTTGGGGAACATGAATATGTGTTTGTTTTTCGAATTTGAGCTCTATCTGCAAAGGGCACTTTTCTTTCTAAAAGCAGTTTTTCCTAACAAATGCAAGATATAACATGGGCTATCTCCGCAAGGAGACATCAGAACTGCAAAACGCATGGTTTTTTTGTCTTCGGGGAGGTTGGGGAACATGAATATGTGTTTGTTTTTCGAATTTGAGCTCTATCTGCAATGGGCACTTTTCATGCTATAAACAGTTTTTCCTAACAAATGCAAGATATAACATGGGCTATCTCCGCAAGGAGACATCAGATCTGCCTAACTCATGGTTTTTTTGTCTTCGGTGAGCCGGGGGAACATGAATATGTGTTTGTTTTTCGAATTTGAGCTCTATCTGCAAAGAGCACTTTTCTTGCTAAAAGCAGTTTTTCCTAACAAATGCAAGATATAACATGGGCTATCTCCGCAAGGAGACATCAGATCTGCAAAACGCATGGTTTTTTGGTCTTCGGGGAGGTTGGGGAACATGAATACGTGTTTGTTTTTCGAATTTGAGCTCTATCTGCAAAGGGCACTTTTCTTGCTAAAAGCAGTTTTTCCTAACAAATGCAAGATATAACATGGGCTATCTCCGCAAGGAGACATCAGATCTTCATAACTCATGGTTTTTTTGTCTTCGGGGAGGTTGGGGAACATGAATACGTGTTTGTTTTTCGAATTTGAGCTCTATCTGCAAAGGGCACTTTTCTTGCTAAAAGCAGTTTTTCCTAACAAATGCAAGATATAACATGGGCTATCTCCGCAAGGAGACATCAGATCTGCATAACTCATGGTTTTTTTGTCTTCGGTGAGCCGGGGGAACATGAATATGTGTTTGTTTTTCGAATTTGAGCTCTATCTGCAAAGAGCACTTTTCTTGCTAAAAGCAGTTTTTCCTAACAAATGCAAGATATAACATGGGCTATCTCCGCAAGGAGACATCAGAACTGCAAAACGCATGGTTTTTTTGTCTTCGGGGAGGTTGGGGAACATGAATATGTGTTTGTTTTTCGAATTTGAGCTCTATCTGCAAAGGGCACTTTTCTTTCTAAAAGCAGTTTTTCCTAACAAATGCAAGATATAACATGGGCTATCTCCGCAAGGAGACATCAGATCTGCATAACTCATGGTTTTTTGGTCTTCGGTGAGCCGGGGGAACATGAATATGTGTTTGTTTTTCGAATTTGAGCTCTATCTGCAATGGGCACTTTTCATGCTATAAACAGTTTTTCCTAACAAATGCAAGATATAACATGGGCTATCTCCGCAAGGAGACATCAGATCTGCCTAACTCATGGTTTTTTTGTCTTCGGTGAGCCGGGGGAACATGAATATGTGTTTGTTTTTCGAATTTGAGCTCTATCTGCAAAGAGCACTTTTCTTGCTAAAAGCAGTTTTTCCTAACAAATGCAAGATATAACATGGGCTATCTCCGCAAGGAGACATCAGATCTGCAAAACGCATGGTTTTTTGGTCTTCGGGGAGGTTGGGGAACATGAATACGTGTTTGTTTTTCGAATTTGAGCTCTATCTGCAAAGGGCACTTTTCTTGCTAAAAGCAGTTTTTCCTAACAAATGCAAGATATAACATGGGCTATCTCCGCAAGGAGACATCAGATCTGCATAACTCATGGTTTTTTTGTCTTCGGTGAGGCGGGGGAACATGAATATGTGTTTGTTTTTCGAATTTGAGCTCTATCTGCAAAGAGCACTTTTCTTGCTAAAAGCAGTTTTTCCTAACAAATGCAAGATATAACATGGGCTATCTCCGCAAGGAGACATCAGAACTGCAAAACGCATGGTTTTTTTGTCTTCGGGGAGGTTGGGGAACATGAATATGTGTTTGTTTTTCGAATTTGAGCTCTATCTGCAAAGGGCACTTTTCTTTCTAAAAGCAGTTTTTCCTAACAAATGCAAGATATAACAAGGGCTATCTCCGCAAGGAGACATCAGATCTGCATAACTCATGGTTTTTTTGTCTTCGGTGAGCCGGGGGAACATGAATATGTGTTTGTTTTTCGAATTTGAGCTCTATCTGCAAAGAGCACTTTTCTTGCTAAAAGCAGTTTTTCCTAACAAATGCAAGATATAACATGGGCTATCTCCGCAAGGAGACATCAGAACTGCAAAACGCATGGTTTTTTTGTCTTCGGGGAGGTTGGGGAACATGAATATGTGTTTGTTTTTCGAATTTGAGCTCTATCTGCAAAGGGCACTTTTCTTTCTAAAAGCAGTTTTTCCTAACAAATGCAAGATATAACATGGGCTATCTCCGCAAGGAGACATCAGATCTGCATAACTCATGGTTTTTTGGTCTTCGGTGAGCCGGGGGAACATGAATATGTGTTTGTTTTTCGAATTTGAGCTCTATCTGCAATGGGCACTTTTCATGCTATAAACAGTTTTTCCTAACAAATGCAAGATATAACATGGGCTATCTCCGCAAGGAGACATCAGATCTGCCTAACTCATGGTTTTTTTGTCTTCGGTGAGCCGGGGGAACATGAATATGTGTTTGTTTTTCGAATTTGAGCTCTATCTGCAAAGAGCACTTTTCTTGCTAAAAGCAGTTTTTCCTAACAAATGCAAGATATAACATGGGCTATCTCCGCAAGGAGACATCAGATCAGCAAAACGCATGGTTTTTTGGTCTTCGGGGAGGTTGGGGAACATGAATACGTGTTTGTTTTTCGAATTTGCGCTCTATCTGCAAAGGGCACTTTTCTTGCTAAAAGCAGTTTTTCCTAACAAATGCAAGATATAACATGGGCTATCTCCGCAAGGAGACATCAGAACTGCAAAACGCATGGTTTTTTTGTCTTCGGGGAGGTTGGGGAACATGAATATGTGTTTGTTTTTCGAATTTGAGCTCTATCTGCAAAGGGCACTTTTCTTTCTAAAAGCAGTTTTTCCTAACAAATGCAAGATATAACATGGGCTATCTCCGCAAGGAGACATCAGATCTGCATAACTCATGGTTTTTTGGTCTTCGGTGAGCCGGGGGAACATGAATATGTGTTTGTTTTTCGAATTTGAGCTCTATCTGCAATGGGCACTTTTCATGCTATAAACAGTTTTTCCTAACAAATGCAAGATATAACATGGGCTATCTCCGCAAGGAGACATCAGATCTGCCTAACTCATGGTTTTTTTGTCTTCGGTGAGCCGGGGGAACATGAATATGTGTTTGTTTTTCGAATTTGAGCTCTATCTGCAAAGAGCACTTTTCTTGCTAAAAGCAGTTTTTCCTAACAAATGCAAGATATAACATGGGCTATCTCCGCAAGGAGACATCAGATCAGCAAAACGCATAGTTTTTTGGTCTTCGGGGAGGTTGGGGAACATGAATACGTGTTTGTTTTTCGAATTTGCGCTCTATCTGCAAAGGGCACTTTTCTTGCTAAAAGCAGTTTTTCCTAACAAATGCAAGATATAACATGGGCTATCTCCGCAAGGAGACATCAGATCTGCATAACTCATGGTTTTTTGGTCTTCGGTGAGCCGGGGGAACATGAATATGTGTTTGTTTTTCGAATTTGAGCTCTATCTGCAATGGGCACTTTTCATGCTATAAACAGTTTTTCCTAACAAATGCAAGATATAACATGGGCTATCTCCGCAAGGAGACATCAGATCTGCCTAACTCATGGTTTTTTTGTCTTCGGTGAGCCGGGGGAACATGAATATGTGTTTGTTTTTCGAATTTGAGCTCTATCTGCAAAGAGCACTTTTCTTGCTAAAAGCAGTTTTTCCTAACAAATGCAAGATATAACATGGGCTATCTCCGCAAGGAGACATCAGATCTGCCTAACTCATGGTTTTTTTGTCTTCGGTGAGCCGGGGGAACATGAATATGTGTTTGTTTTTCGAATTTGAGCTCTATCTGCAAAGAGCACTTTTCTTGCTAAAAGCAGTTTTTCCTAACAAATGCAAGATATAACATGGGCTATCTCCGCAAGGAGACATCAGATCTGCATAACTCATGGTTTTTTTGTCTTCGGTGAGCCGGGGGAACATGAATACGTGTTTGTTTTTCGAATTTGAGCTCTATCTGCAAAGGGCACTTTTCTTGCTAAAAGCAGTTTTTCCTAACAAATGCAAGATATAACATGGGCTATCTCCGCAAGGAGACATCAGATCTGCATAACTCATGGTTTTTTTGTCTTCGGGGAGGTTGGGGAACATGAATACGTGTTTGTTTTTCGAATTTGAGCTCTATCTGCAAAGGGCACTTTTCTTGCTAAAAGCAGTTTTTCCTAACAAATGCAAGATATAACATGGGCTATCTCCGCAAGGAGACATCAGATCTGCATAACTCATGGTTTTTTTGTCTTCGGTGAGCCGGGGGAACATGAATATGTGTTTGTTTTTCGAATTTGAGCTCTATCTGCAAAGAGCACTTTTCTTGCTAAAAGCAGTTTTTCCTAACAAATGCAAGATATAACATGGGCTATCTCCGCAAGGAGACATCAGAACTGCAAAACGCATGGTTTTTTTGTCTTCGGGGAGGTTGGGGAACATGAATATGTGTTTGTTTTTCGAATTTGAGCTCTATCTGCAAAGGGCACTTTTCTTTCTAAAAGCAGTTTTTCCTAACAAATGCAAGATATAACAAGGGCTATCTCCGCAAGGAGACATCAGATCTGCATAACTCATGGTTTTTTTGTCTTCGGTGAGCCGGGGGAACATGAATATGTGTTTGTTTTTCGAATTTGAGCTCTATCTGCAAAGAGCACTTTTCTTGCTAAAAGCAGTTTTTCCTAACAAATGCAAGATATAACATGGGCTATCTCCGCAAGGAGACATCAGAACTGCAAAACGCATGGTTTTTTTGTCTTCGGGGAGGTTGGGGAACATGAATATGTGTTTGTTTTTCGAATTTGAGCTCTATCTGCAAAGGGCACTTTTCTTTCTAAAAGCAGTTTTTCCTAACAAATGCAAGATATAACATGGGCTATCTCCGCAAGGAGACATCAGATCTGCATAACTCATGGTTTTTTGGTCTTCGGTGAGCCGGGGGAACATGAATATGTGTTTGTTTTTCGAATTTGAGCTCTATCTGCAATGGGCACTTTTCATGCTATAAACAGTTTTTCCTAACAAATGCAAGATATAACATGGGCTATCTCCGCAAGGAGACATCAGATCTGCCTAACTCATGGTTTTTTTGTCTTCGGTGAGCCGGGGGAACATGAATATGTGTTTGTTTTTCGAATTTGAGCTCTATCTGCAAAGAGCACTTTTCTTGCTAAAAGCAGTTTTTCCTAACAAATGCAAGATATAACATGGGCTATCTCCGCAAGGAGACATCAGATCAGCAAAACGCATGGTTTTTTGGTCTTCGGGGAGGTTGGGGAACATGAATACGTGTTTGTTTTTCGAATTTGCGCTCTATCTGCAAAGGGCACTTTTCTTGCTAAAAGCAGTTTTTCCTAACAAATGCAAGATATAACATGGGCTATCTCCGCAAGGAGACATCAGATCTGCATAACTCATGGTTTTTTGGTCTTCGGTGAGCCGGGGGAACATGAATATGTGTTTGTTTTTCGAATTTGAGCTCTATCTGCAATGGGCACTTTTCATGCTATAAACAGTTTTTCCTAACAAATGCAAGATATAACATGGGCTATCTCCGCAAGGAGACATCAGATCTGCCTAACTCATGGTTTTTTTGTCTTCGGTGAGCCGGGGGAACATGAATATGTGTTTGTTTTTCGAATTTGAGCTCTATCTGCAAAGAGCACTTTTCTTGCTAAAAGCAGTTTTTCCTAACAAATGCAAGATATAACATGGGCTATCTCCGCAAGGAGACATCAGATCTGCAAAACGCATGGTTTTTTGGTCTTCGGGGAGGTTGGGGAACATGAATACGTGTTTGTTTTTCGAATTTGAGCTCTATCTGCAAAGGGCACTTTTCTTGCTAAAAGCAGTTTTTCCTAACAAATGCAAGATATAACATGGGCTATCTCCGCAAGGAGACATCAGATCTGCATAACTCATGGTTTTTTTGTCTTCGGGGAGGTTGGGGAACATGAATACGTGTTTGTTTTTCGAATTTGAGCTCTATCTGCAAAGGGCACTTTTCTTGCTAAAAGCAGTTTTTCCTAACAAATGCAAGATATAACATGGGCTATCTCCGCAAGGAGACATCAGATCTGCATAACTCATGGTTTTTTTGTCTTCGGTGAGCCGGGGGAACATGAATACGTGTTTGTTTTTCGAATTTGAGCTCTATCTGCAAAGGGCACTTTTCTTGCTAAAAGCAGTTTTTCCTAACAAATGCAAGATATAACATGGGCTATCTCCGCAAGGAGACATCAGATCTGCATAACTCATGGTTTTTTTGTCTTCGGGGAGGTTGGGGAACATGAATACGTGTTTGTTTTTCGAATTTGAGCTCTATCTGCAAAGGGCACTTTTCTTGCTAAAAGCAGTTTTTCCTAACAAATGCAAGATATAACATGGGCTATCTCCGCAAGGAGACATCAGATCTGCATAACTCATGGTTTTTTTGTCTTCGGTGAGCCGGGGGAACATGAATATGTGTTTGTTTTTCGAATTTGAGCTCTATCTGCAAAGAGCACTTTTCTTGCTAAAAGCAGTTTTTCCTAACAAATGCAAGATATAACATGGGCTATCTCCGCAAGGAGACATCAGAACTGCAAAACGCATGGTTTTTTTGTCTTCGGGGAGGTTGGGGAACATGAATATGTGTTTGTTTTTCGAATTTGAGCTCTATCTGCAAAGGGCACTTTTCTTTCTAAAAGCAGTTTTTCCTAACAAATGCAAGATATAACATGGGCTATCTCCGCAAGGAGACATCAGATCTGCATAACTCATGGTTTTTTGGTCTTCGGTGAGCCGGGGGAACATGAATATGTGTTTGTTTTTCGAATTTGAGCTCTATCTGCAATGGGCACTTTTCATGCTATAAACAGTTTTTCCTAACAAATGCAAGATATAACATGGGCTATCTCCGCAAGGAGACATCAGATCTGCCTAACTCATGGTTTTTTTGTCTTCGGTGAGCCGGGGGAACATGAATATGTGTTTGTTTTTCGAATTTGAGCTCTATCTGCAAAGAGCACTTTTCTTGCTAAAAGCAGTTTTTCCTAACAAATGCAAGATATAACATGGGCTATCTCCGCAAGGAGACATCAGATCTGCAAAACGCATGGTTTTTTGGTCTTCGGGGAGGTTGGGGAACATGAATACGTGTTTGTTTTTCGAATTTGCGCTCTATCTGCAAAGGGCACTTTTCTTGCTAAAAGCAGTTTTTCCTAACAAATGCAAGATATAACATGGGCTATCTCCGCAAGGAGACATCAGATCTGCATAACTCATGGTTTTTTTGTCTTCGGTGAGCCGGGGGAACATGAATATGTGTTTGTTTTTCGAATTTGAGCTCTATCTGCAATGGGCACTTTTCTTGCTAAAAGCAGTTTTTCCTAACAAATGCAAGATATAACATGGGCTATCTCCGCAAGGAGACATCAGATCTGCATAACTCATGGTTTTTTTGTCTTCGGTGAGCCGGGGGAACATGAATATGTGTTTGTTTTTCGAATTTGAGCTCTATCTGCAAAGAGCACTTTTCTTGCTAAAAGCAGTTTTTCCTAACAAATGCAAGATATAACATGGGCTATCTCCGCAAGGAGACATCAGAACTGCAAAACGCATGGTTTTTTTGTCTTCGGGGAGGTTGGGGAACATGAATATGTGTTTGTTTTTCGAATTTGAGCTCTATCTGCAAAGGGCACTTTTCTTTCTAAAAGCAGTTTTTCCTAACAAATGCAAGATATAACATGGGCTATCTCCGCAAGGAGACATCAGATCTGCATAACTCATGGTTTTTTGGTCTTCGGTGAGCCGGGGGAACATGAATATGTGTTTGTTTTTCGAATTTGAGCTCTATCTGCAATGGGCACTTTTCATGCTATAAACAGTTTTTCCTAACAAATGCAAGATATAACATGGGCTATCTCCGCAAGGAGACATCAGATCTGCCTAACTCATGGTGTTTTTGTCTTCGGGGAGGTTGGGGAACATGAATACGTGTTTGTTTTTCGAATTTGAGCTCTATCTGCAAAGGGCACTTTTCTTGCTAAAAGCAGTTTTTCCTAACAAATGCAAGATATAACATGGGCTATCTCCGCAAGGAGACATCAGATCTGCATAACTCATGGTTTTTTTGTCTTCGGGGAGGTTGGGGAACATGAATACGTGTTTGTTTTTCGAATTTGAGCTCTATCTGCAAAGGGCACTTTTCTTGCTAAAAGCAGTTTTTCCTAACAAATGCAAGATATAACATGGGCTATCTCCGCAAGGAGACATCAGATCTGCATAACTCATGGTTTTTTTGTCTTCGGTGAGCCGGGGGAACATGAATATGTGTTTGTTTTTCGAATTTGAGCTCTATCTGCAATGGGCACTTTTCTTGCTAAAAGCAGTTTTTCCTAACAAATGCAAGATATAACATGGGCTATCTCCGCAAGGAGACATCAGATCTGCATAACTCATGGTTTTTTTGTCTTCGGTGAGCCGGGGGAACATGAATATGTGTTTGTTTTTCGAATTTGAGCTCTATCTGCAAAGAGCACTTTTCTTGCTAAAAGCAGTTTTTCCTAACAAATGCAAGATATAACATGGGCTATCTCCGCAAGGAGACATCAGAACTGCAAAACGCATGGTTTTTTTGTCTTCGGGGAGGTTGGGGAACATGAATATGTGTTTGTTTTTCGAATTTGAGCTCTATCTGCAAAGGGCACTTTTCTTTCTAAAAGCAGTTTTTCCTAACAAATGCAAGATATAACATGGGCTATCTCCGCAAGGAGACATCAGATCTGCATAACTCATGGTTTTTTGGTCTTCGGTGAGCCGGGGGAACATGAATATGTGTTTGTTTTTCGAATTTGAGCTCTATCTGCAATGGGCACTTTTCATGCTATAAACAGTTTTTCCTAACAAATGCAAGATATAACATGGGCTATCTCCGCAAGGAGACATCAGATCTGCATAACTCATGGTTTTTTTGTCTTCGGTGAGCCGGGGGAACATGAATATGTGTTTGTTTTTCGAATTTGAGCTCTATCTGCAATGGGCACTTTTCTTGCTAAAAGCAGTTTTTCCTAACAAATGCAAGATATAACATGGGCTATCTCCGCAAGGAGACATCAGATCTGCATAACTCATGGTTTTTTTGTCTTCGGTGAGCCGGGGGAACATGAATATGTGTTTGTTTTTCGAATTTGAGCTCTATCTGCAAAGAGCACTTTTCTTGCTAAAAGCAGTTTTTCCTAACAAATGCAAGATATAACATGGGCTATCTCCGCAAGGAGACATCAGAACTGCAAAATGCATGGTTTTTTTGTCTTCGGGGAGGTTGGGGAACATGAATATGTGTTTGTTTTTCGAATTTGAGCTCTATCTGCAAAGGGCACTTTTCTTTCTAAAAGCAGTTTTTCCTAACAAATGCAAGATATAACATGGGCTATCTCCGCAAGGAGACATCAGAACTGCAAAACGCATGGTTTTTTTGTCTTCGGGGAGGTTGGGGAACATGAATATGTGTTTGTTTTTCGAATTTGAGCTCTATCTGCAATGGGCACTTTTCATGCTATAAACACTTTTTCCTAACAAATGCAAGATATAACATGGGCTATCTCCGCAAGGAGACATCAGATCTGCCTAACTCATGGTTTTTTTGTCTTCGGTGAGCCGGGGGAACATGAATATGTGTTTGTTTTTCGAATTTGAGCTCTATCTGCAAAGAGCACTTTTCTTGCTAAAAGCAGTTTTTCCTAACAAATGCAAGATATAACATGGGCTATCTCCGCAAGGAGACATCAGATCTGCAAAACGCATGGTTTTTTGGTCTTCGGGGAGGTTGGGGAACATGAATACGTGTTTGTTTTTCGAATTTGAGCTCTATCTGCAAAGGGCACTTTTCTTGCTAAAAGCAGTTTTTCCTAACAAATGCAAGATATAACATGGGCTATCTCCGCAAGGAGACATCAGATCTTCATAACTCATGGTTTTTTTGTCTTCGGGGAGGTTGGGGAACATGAATACGTGTTTGTTTTTCGAATTTGAGCTCTATCTGCAAAGGGCACTTTTCTTGCTAAAAGCAGTTTTTCCTAACAAATGCAAGATATAACATGGGCTATCTCCGCAAGGAGACATCAGATCTGCATAACTCATGGTTTTTTTGTCTTCGGTGAGCCGGGGGAACATGAATATGTGTTTGTTTTTCGAATTTGAGCTCTATCTGCAAAGAGCACTTTTCTTGCTAAAAGCAGTTTTTCCTAACAAATGCAAGATATAACATGGGCTATCTCCGCAAGGAGACATCAGAACTGCAAAACGCATGGTTTTTTTGTCTTCGGGGAGGTTGGGGAACATGAATATGTGTTTGTTTTTCGAATTTGAGCTCTATCTGCAAAGGGCACTTTTCTTTCTAAAAGCAGTTTTTCCTAACAAATGCAAGATATAACATGGGCTATCTCCGCAAGGAGACATCAGATCTGCATAACTCATGGTTTTTTGGTCTTCGGTGAGCCGGGGGAACATGAATATGTGTTTGTTTTTCGAATTTGAGCTCTATCTGCAATGGGCACTTTTCATGCTATAAACAGTTTTTCCTAACAAATGCAAGATATAACATGGGCTATCTCCGCAAGGAGACATCAGATCTGCCTAACTCATGGTTTTTTTGTCTTCGGTGAGCCGGGGGAACATGAATATGTGTTTGTTTTTCGAATTTGAGCTCTATCTGCAAAGAGCACTTTTCTTGCTAAAAGCAGTTTTTCCTAACAAATGCAAGATATAACATGGGCTATCTCCGCAAGGAGACATCAGATCTGCAAAACGCATGGTTTTTTGGTCTTCGGGGAGGTTGGGGAACATGAATACGTGTTTGTTTTTCGAATTTGAGCTCTATCTGCAAAGGGCACTTTTCTTGCTAAAAGCAGTTTTTCCTAACAAATGCAAGATATAACATGGGCTATCTCCGCAAGGAGACATCAGATCTGCATAACTCATGGTTTTTTTGTCTTCGGTGAGCCGGGGGAACATGAATATGTGTTTGTTTTTCGAATTTGAGCTCTATCTGCAATGGGCACTTTTCTTGCTAAAAGCAGTTTTTCCTAACAAATGCAAGATATAACATGGGCTATCTCCGCAAGGAGACATCAGATCTGCATAACTCATGGTTTTTTTGTCTTCGGTGAGCCGGGGGAACATGAATATGTGTTTGTTTTTCGAATTTGAGCTCTATCTGCAAAGAGCACTTTTCTTGCTAAAAGCAGTTTTTCCTAACAAATGCAAGATATAACATGGGCTATCTCCGCAAGGAGACATCAGATCTGCAAAACGCATGGTTTTTTGGTCTTCGGGGAGGTTGGGGAACATGAATACGTGTTTGTTTTTCGAATTTGAGCTCTATCTGCAAAGGGCACTTTTCTTGCTAAAAGCAGTTTTTCCTAACAAATGCAAGATATAACATGGGCTATCTCCGCAAGGAGACATCAGATCTGCATAACTCATGGTTTTTTTGTCTTCGGTGAGCCGGGGGAACATGAATATGTGTTTGTTTTTCGAATTTGAGCTCTATCTGCAATGGGCACTTTTCTTGCTAAAAGCAGTTTTTCCTAACAAATGCAAGATATAACATGGGCTATCTCCGCAAGGAGACATCAGATCTGCATAACTCATGGTTTTTTTGTCTTCGGTGAGCCGGGGGAACATGAATATGTGTTTGTTTTTCGAATTTGAGCTCTATCTGCAAAGAGCACTTTTCTTGCTAAAAGCAGTTTTTCCTAACAAATGCAAGATATAACATGGGCTATCTCCGCAAGGAGACATCAGAACTGCAAAACGCATGGTTTTTTTGTCTTCGGGGAGGTTGGGGAACATGAATATGTGTTTGTTTTTCGAATTTGAGCTCTATCTGCAATGGGCACTTTTCATGCTATAAACAGTTTTTCCTAACAAATGCAAGATATAACATGGGCTATCTCCGCAAGGAGACATCAGATCTGCCTAACTCATGGTTTTTTTGTCTTCGGTGAGCCGGGGGAACATGAATATGTGTTTGTTTTTCGAATTTGAGCTCTATCTGCAAAGAGCACTTTTCTTGCTAAAAGCAGTTTTTCCTAACAAATGCAAGATATAACATGGGCTATCTCCGCAAGGAGACATCAGATCTGCAAAACGCATGGTTTTTTGGTCTTCGGGGAGGTTGGGGAACATGAATACGTGTTTGTTTTTCGAATTTGAGCTCTATCTGCAAAGGGCACTTTTCTTGCTAAAAGCAGTTTTTCCTAACAAATGCAAGATATAACATGGGCTATCTCCGCAAGGAGACATCAGATCTGCATAACTCATGGTTTTTTTGTCTTCGGGGAGGTTGGGGAACATGAATACGTGTTTGTTTTTCGAATTTGAGCTCTATCTGCAAAGGGCACTTTTCTTGCTAAAAGCAGTTTTTCCTAACAAATGCAAGATATAACATGGGCTATCTCCGCAAGGAGACATCAGATCTGCATAACTCATGGTTTTTTTGTCTTCGGTGAGCCGGGGGAACATGAATATGTGTTTGTTTTTCGAATTTGAGCTCTATCTGCAAAGAGCACTTTTCTTGCTAAAAGCAGTTTTTCCTAACAAATGCAAGATATAACATGGGCTATCTCCGCAAGGAGACATCAGAACTGCAAAACGCATGGTTTTTTTGTCTTCGGGGAGGTTGGGGAACATGAATATGTGTTTGTTTTTCGAATTTGAGCTCTATCTGCAAAGGGCACTTTTCTTTCTAAAAGCAGTTTTTCCTAACAAATGCAAGATATAACATGGGCTATCTCCGCAAGGAGACATCAGATCTGCATAACTCATGGTTTTTTGGTCTTCGGTGAGCCGGGGGAACATGAATATGTGTTTGTTTTTCGAATTTGAGCTCTATCTGCAATGGGCACTTTTCATGCTATAAACAGTTTTTCCTAACAAATGCAAGATATAACATGGGCTATCTCCGCAAGGAGACATCAGATCTGCCTAACTCATGGTTTTTTTGTCTTCGGTGAGCCGGGGGAACATGAATATGTGTTTGTTTTTCGAATTTGAGCTCTATCTGCAAAGAGCACTTTTCTTGCTAAAAGCAGTTTTTCCTAACAAATGCAAGATATAACATGGGCTATCTCCGCAAGGAGACATCAGATCTGCAAAACGCATGGTTTTTTGGTCTTCGGGGAGGTTGGGGAACATGAATACGTGTTTGTTTTTCGAATTTGAGCTCTATCTGCAAAGGGCACTTTTCTTGCTAAAAGCAGTTTTTCCTAACAAATGCAAGATATAACATGGGCTATCTCCGCAAGGAGACATCAGATCTGCATAACTCATGGTTTTTTTGTCTTCGGTGAGCCGGGGGAACATGAATATGTGTTTGTTTTTCGAATTTGAGCTCTATCTGCAATGGGCACTTTTCTTGCTAAAAGCAGTTTTTCCTAACAAATGCAAGATATAACATGGGCTATCTCCGCAAGGAGACATCAGATCTGCATAACTCATGGTTTTTTTGTCTTCGGTGAGCCGGGGGAACATGAATATGTGTTTGTTTTTCGAATTTGAGCTCTATCTGCAAAGAGCACTTTTCTTGCTAAAAGCAGTTTTTCCTAACAAATGCAAGATATAACATGGGCTATCTCCGCAAGGAGACATCAGATCTGCAAAACGCATGGTTTTTTGGTCTTCGGGGAGGTTGGGGAACATGAATACGTGTTTGTTTTTCGAATTTGAGCTCTATCTGCAAAGGGCACTTTTCTTGCTAAAAGCAGTTTTTCCTAACAAATGCAAGATATAACATGGGCTATCTCCGCAAGGAGACATCAGATCTGCATAACTCATGGTTTTTTTGTCTTCGGTGAGCCGGGGGAACATGAATATGTGTTTGTTTTTCGAATTTGAGCTCTATCTGCAATGGGCACTTTTCTTGCTAAAAGCAGTTTTTCCTAACAAATGCAAGATATAACATGGGCTATCTCCGCAAGGAGACATCAGATCTGCATAACTCATGGTTTTTTTGTCTTCGGTGAGCCGGGGGAACATGAATATGTGTTTGTTTTTCGAATTTGAGCTCTATCTGCAAAGAGCACTTTTCTTGCTAAAAGCAGTTTTTCCTAACAAATGCAAGATATAACATGGGCTATCTCCGCAAGGAGACATCAGAACTGCAAAACGCATGGTTTTTTTGTCTTCGGGGAGGTTGGGGAACATGAATATGTGTTTGTTTTTCGAATTTGAGCTCTATCTGCAATGGGCACTTTTCATGCTATAAACAGTTTTTCCTAACAAATGCAAGATATAACATGGGCTATCTCCGCAAGGAGACATCAGATCTGCCTAACTCATGGTTTTTTTGTCTTCGGTGAGCCGGGGGAACATGAATATGTGTTTGTTTTTCGAATTTGAGCTCTATCTGCAAAGAGCACTTTTCTTGCTAAAAGCAGTTTTTCCTAACAAATGCAAGATATAACATGGGCTATCTCCGCAAGGAGACATCAGATCTGCAAAACGCATGGTTTTTTGGTCTTCGGGGAGGTTGGGGAACATGAATACGTGTTTGTTTTTCGAATTTGAGCTCTATCTGCAAAGGGCACTTTTCTTGCTAAAAGCAGTTTTTCCTAACAAATGCAAGATATAACATGGGCTATCTCCGCAAGGAGACATCAGATCTGCATAACTCATGGTTTTTTTGTCTTCGGGGAGGTTGGGGAACATGAATACGTGTTTGTTTTTCGAATTTGAGCTCTATCTGCAAAGGGCACTTTTCTTGCTAAAAGCAGTTTTTCCTAACAAATGCAAGATATAACATGGGCTATCTCCGCAAGGAGACATCAGATCTGCATAACTCATGGTTTTTTTGTCTTCGGTGAGCCGGGGGAACATGAATATGTGTTTGTTTTTCGAATTTGAGCTCTATCTGCAAAGAGCACTTTTCTTGCTAAAAGCAGTTTTTCCTAACAAATGCAAGATATAACATGGGCTATCTCCGCAAGGAGACATCAGAACTGCAAAACGCATGGTTTTTTTGTCTTCGGGGAGGTTGGGGAACATGAATATGTGTTTGTTTTTCGAATTTGAGCTCTATCTGCAAAGGGCACTTTTCTTTCTAAAAGCAGTTTTTCCTAACAAATGCAAGATATAACATGGGCTATCTCCGCAAGGAGACATCAGATCTGCATAACTCATGGTTTTTTGGTCTTCGGTGAGCCGGGGGAACATGAATATGTGTTTGTTTTTCGAATTTGAGCTCTATCTGCAATGGGCACTTTTCATGCTATAAACAGTTTTTCCTAACAAATGCAAGATATAACATGGGCTATCTCCGCAAGGAGACATCAGATCTGCCTAACTCATGGTTTTTTTGTCTTCGGTGAGCCGGGGGAACATGAATATGTGTTTGTTTTTCGAATTTGAGCTCTATCTGCAAAGAGCACTTTTCTTGCTAAAAGCAGTTTTTCCTAACAAATGCAAGATATAACATGGGCTATCTCCGCAAGGAGACATCAGATCTGCAAAACGCATGGTTTTTTGGTCTTCGGGGAGGTTGGGGAACATGAATACATGTTTGTTTTTCGAATTTGAGCTCTATCTGCAAAGGGCACTTTTCTTGCTAAAAGCAGTTTTTCCTAACAAATGCAAGATATAACATGGGCTATCTCCGCAAGGAGACATCAGATCTGCATAACTCATGGTTTTTTTGTCTTCGGTGAGCCGGGGGAACATGAATATGTGTTTGTTTTTCGAATTTGAGCTCTATCTGCAATGGGCACTTTTCTTGCTAAAAGCAGTTTTTCCTAACAAATGCAAGATATAACATGGGCTATCTCCGCAAGGAGACATCAGATCTGCATAACTCATGGTTTTTTTGTCTTCGGTGAGCCGGGGGAACATGAATATGTGTTTGTTTTTCGAATTTGAGCTCTATCTGCAAAGAGCACTTTTCTTGCTAAAAGCAGTTTTTCCTAACAAATGCAAGATATAACATGGGCTATCTCCGCAAGGAGACATCAGAACTGCAAAACGCATGGTTTTTTTGTCTTCGGGGAGGTTGGGGAACATGAATATGTGTTTGTTTTTCGAATTTGAGCTCTATCTGCAAAGGGCACTTTTCTTTCTAAAAGCAGTTTTTCCTAACAAATGCAAGATATAACATGGGCTATCTCCGCAAGGAGACATCAGAACTGCAAAACGCATGGTTTTTTTTGTCTTCGGGGAGGTTGGGGAACATGAATACGTGTTTGTTTTTCGAATTTGAGCTCTATCTGCAAAGGGCACTTTTCTTGCTAAAAGAATTTTTTCCTAACAAATGCAAGATATAACATGGGCTATCTCCGCAAGGAGACATCAGATCTGCATAACTCATGGTTTTTTCGTCTTCGGTGAGCCGGGGGAACATGAATATGTGTTTGTTTTTCGAATTTGAGCTCTATCTGCAAAGAGCACTTTTCTTGCTAAAAGCAGTTTTTCCTAACAAATGCAAGATATAACATGGGCTATCTCCGCAAGGAGACATCAGAACTGCAAAACGCATGGTTTTTTTGTCTTCGGGGAGGTTGGGGAACATGAATATGTGTTTGTTTTTCGAATTTGAGCTCTATCTGCAAAGGGCACTTTTCTTTCTAAAAGCAGTTTTTCCTAACAAATGCAAGATATAACATGGGCTATCTCCGCAAGGAGACATCAGATCTGCATAACTCATGGTTTTTTGGTCTTCGGTGAGCCGGGGGAACATGAATATGTGTTTGTTTTTCGAATTTGAGCTCTATCTGCAATGGGCACTTTTCATGCTATAAACAGTTTTTCCTAACAAATGCAAGATATAACATGGGCTATCTCCGCAAGGAGACATCAGATCTGCCTAACTCATGGTTTTTTTGTCTTCGGTGAGCCGGGGGAACATGAATATGTGTTTGTTTTTCGAATTTGAGCTCTATCTGCAAAGAGCACTTTTCTTGCTAAAAGCAGTTTTTCCTAACAAATGCAAGATATAACATGGGCTATCTCCGCAAGGAGACATCAGATCTGCAAAACGCATGGTTTTTTGGTCTTCGGGGAGGTTGGGGAACATGAATACGTGTTTGTTTTTCGAATTTGAGCTCTATCTGCAAAGGGCACTTTTCTTGCTAAAAGCAGTTTTTCCTAACAAATGCAAGATATAACATGGGCTATCTCCGCAAGGAGACATCAGATCTGCATAACTCATGGTTTTTTGGTCCGGTGAGCCGGGGGAACATGAATATGTGTTTGTTTTTCGAATTTGAGCAATATCTGCAATGGGCACTTTTCTTGCTAAAAGCAGTTTTTCCTAACAAATGCAAGATATAACATGGGCTATCTCCGCAAGGAGACATCAGATCTGCATAACTCATGGTTTTTTTGTCTTCGGTGAGCCGGGGGAACATGAATACGTGTTTGTTTTTCGAATTTGAGCTCTATCTGCAAAGGGCACTTTTCTTGCTAAAAGCAGTTTTTCCTAACAAATGCAAGATATAACATGGGCTATCTCCGCAAGGAGACATCAGATCTGCAAAACGCATGGTTTTTTGGTCTTCGGGGAGGTTGGGGAACATGAATATGTGTTTGTTTTTCGAATTTGAGCTCTATCTGCAATGGGCACTTTTCTTGCTAAAAGCAGTTTTTCCTAACAAATGCAAGATATAACATGGGCTATCTCCGCAAGGAGACATCAGATCTGCATAACTCATGGTTTTTTTGTCTTCGGTGAGCCGGGGGAACATGAATACGTGTTTGTTTTTCGAATTTGAGCTCTATCTGCAAAGGGCACTTTTCTTGCTAAAAGCAGTTTTTCCTAACAAATGCAAGATATAACATGGGCTATCTCCGCAAGGAGACATCAGATCTGCAAAACGCATGGTTTTTTGGTCTTCGGGGAGGTTGGGGAACATGAATACGTGTTTGTTTTTCGAATTTGAGCTCTATCTGCAAAGGGCACTTTTCTTGCTAAAAGCAGTTTTTCCTAACAAATGCAAGATATAACATGGGCTATCTCCGCAAGGAGACATCAGATCTGCATAACTCATGGTTTTTTTGTCTTCGGGGAGGTTGGGGAACATGAATACGTGTTTGTTTTTCGAATTTGAGCTCTATCTGCAAAGGGCACTTTTCTTGCTAAAAGCAGTTTTTCCTAACAAATGCAAGATATAACATGGGCTATCTCCGCAAGGAGACATCAGATCTGCATAACTCATGGTTTTTTTGTCTTCGGTGAGCCGGGGGAACATGAATATGTGTTTGTTTTTCGAATTTGAGCTCTATCTGCAAAGAGCACTTTTCTTGCTAAAAGCAGTTTTTCCTAACAAATGCAAGATATAACATGGGCTATCTCCGCAAGGAGACATCAGAACTGCAAAACGCATGGTTTTTTTTGTCTTCGGGGAGGTTGGGGAACATGAATATGTGTTTGTTTTTCGAATTTGAGCTCTATCTGCAAAGGGCACTTTTCTTTCTAAAAGCAGTTTTTCCTAACAAATGCAAGATATAACATGGGCTATCTCCGCAAGGAGACATCAGATCTGCATAACTCATGGTTTTTTGGTCTTCGGTGAGCCGGGGGAACATGAATATGTGTTTGTTTTTCGAATTTGAGCTCTATCTGCAATGGGCACTTTTCATGCTATAAACAGTTTTTCCTAACAAATGCAAGATATAACATGGGCTATCTCCGCAAGGAGACATCAGATCTGCCTAACTCATGGTTTTTTTGTCTTCGGTGAGCCGGGGGAACATGAATATGTGTTTGTTTTTCGAATTTGAGCTCTATCTGCAAAGAGCACTTTTCTTGCTAAAAGCAGTTTTTCCTAACAAATGCAAGATATAACATGGGCTATCTCCGCAAGGAGACATCAGATCTGCAAAACGCATGGTTTTTTGGTCTTCGGGGAGGTTGGGGAACATGAATACGTGTTTGTTTTTCGAATTTGAGCTCTATCTGCAAAGGGCACTTTTCTTGCTAAAAGCAGTTTTTCCTAACAAATGCAAGATATAACATGGGCTATCTCCGCAAGGAGACATCAGATCTGCATAACTCATGGTTTTTTTGTCTTTGGTGAGCCGGGGGAACATGAATATGTGTTTGTTTTTCGAATTTGAGCTCTATCTGCAATGGGCACTTTTCTTGCTAAAAGCAGTTTTTCCTAACAAATGCAAGATATAACATGGGCTATCTCCGCAAGGAGACATCAGATCTGCATAACTCATGGTTTTTTTGTCTTCGGTGAGCCGGGGGAACATGAATATGTGTTTGTTTTTCGAATTTGAGCTCTATCTGCAAAGAGCACTTTTCTTGCTAAAAGCAGTTTTTCCTAACAAATGCAAGATATAACATGGGCTATCTCCGCAAGGAGACATCAGAACTGCAAAACGCATGGTTTTTTTGTCTTCGGGGAGGTTGGGGAACATGAATATGTGTTTGTTTTTCGAATTTGAGCTCTATCTGCAAAGGGCACTTTTCTTTCTAAAAGCAGTTTTTCCTAACAAATGCAAGATATAACATGGGCTATCTCCGCAAGGAGACATCAGAACTGCAAAACGCATGGTTTTTTTTGTCTTCGGGGAGGTTGGGGAACATGAATACGTGTTTGTTTTTCGAATTTGAGCTCTATCTGCAAAGGGCACTTTTCTTGCTAAAAGCAGTTTTTCCTAACAAATGCAAGATATAACATGGGCTATCTCCGCAAGGAGACATCAGATCTGCATAACTCATGGTTTTTTCGTCTTCGGTGAGCCGGGGGAACATGAATATGTGTTTGTTTTTCGAATTTGAGCTCTATCTGCAAAGAGCACTTTTCTTGCTAAAAGCAGTTTTTCCTAACAAATGCAAGATATAACATGGGCTATCTCCGCAAGGAGACATCAGAACTGCAAAACGCATGGTTTTTTTGTCTTCGGGGAGGTTGGGGAACATGAATATGTGTTTGTTTTTCGAATTTGAGCTCTATCTGCAAAGGGCACTTTTCTTTCTAAAAGCAGTTTTTCCTAACAAATGCAAGATATAACATGGGCTATCTCCGCAAGGAGACATCAGATCTGCATAACTCATGGTTTTTTGGTCTTCGGTGAGCCGGGGGAACATGAATATGTGTTTGTTTTTCGAATTTGAGCTCTATCTGCAATGGGCACTTTTCATGCTATAAACAGTTTTTCCTAACAAATGCAAGATATAACATGGGCTATCTCCGCAAGGAGACATCAGATCTGCCTAACTCATGGTTTTTTTGTCTTCGGTGAGCCGGGGGAACATGAATATGTGTTTGTTTTTCGAATTTGAGCTCTATCTGCAAAGAGCACTTTTCTTGCTAAAAGCAGTTTTTCCTAACAAATGCAAGATATAACATGGGCTATCTCCGCAAGGAGACATCAGATCTGCAAAACGCATGGTTTTTTGGTCTTCGGGGAGGTTGGGGAACATGAATACGTGTTTGTTTTTCGAATTTGAGCTCTATCTGCAAAGGGCACTTTTCTTGCTAAAAGCAGTTTTTCCTAACAAATGCAAGATATAACATGGGCTATCTCCGCAAGGAGACATCAGATCTGCATAACTCATGGTTTTTTTGTCTTTGGTGAGCCGGGGGAACATGAATATGTGTTTGTTTTTCGAATTTGAGCTCTATCTGCAATGGGCACTTTTCTTGCTAAAAGCAGTTTTTCCTAACAAATGCAAGATATAACATGGGCTATCTCCGCAAGGAGACATCAGATCTGCATAACTCATGGTTTTTTTGTCTTCGGTGAGCCGGGGGAACATGAATATGTGTTTGTTTTTCGAATTTGAGCTCTATCTGCAAAGAGCACTTTTCTTGCTAAAAGCAGTTTTTCCTAACAAATGCAAGATATAACATGGGCTATCTCCGCAAGGAGACATCAGAACTGCAAAACGCATGGTTTTTTTGTCTTCGGGGAGGTTGGGGAACATGAATATGTGTTTGTTTTTCGAATTTGAGCTCTATCTGCAAAGGGCACTTTTCTTTCTAAAAGCAGTTTTTCCTAACAAATGCAAGATATAACATGGGCTATCTCCGCAAGGAGACATCAGAACTGCAAAACGCATGGTTTTTTTTGTCTTCGGGGAGGTTGGGGAACATGAATACGTGTTTGTTTTTCGAATTTGAGCTCTATCTGCAAAGGGCACTTTTCTTGCTAAAAGCAGTTTTTCCTAACAAATGCAAGATATAACATGGGCTATCTCCGCAAGGAGACATCAGATCTGCATAACTCATGGTTTTTTCGTCTTCGGTGAGCCGGGGGAACATGAATATGTGTTTGTTTTTCGAATTTGAGCTCTATCTGCAAAGAGCACTTTTCTTGCTAAAAGCAGTTTTTCCTAACAAATGCAAGATATAACATGGGCTATCTCCGCAAGGAGACATCAGAACTGCAAAACGCATGGTTTTTTTGTCTTCGGGGAGGTTGGGGAACATGAATATGTGTTTGTTTTTCGAATTTGAGCTCTATCTGCAAAGGGCACTTTTCTTTCTAAAAGCAGTTTTTCCTAACAAATGCAAGATATAACATGGGCTATCTCCGCAAGGAGACATCAGATCTGCATAACTCATGGTTTTTTGGTCTTCGGTGAGCCGGGGGAACATGAATATGTGTTTGTTTTTCGAATTTGAGCTCTATCTGCAATGGGCACTTTTCATGCTATAAACAGTTTTTCCTAACAAATGCAAGATATAACATGGGCTATCTCCGCAAGGAGACATCAGATCTGCCTAACTCATGGTTTTTTTGTCTTCGGTGAGCCGGGGGAACATGAATATGTGTTTGTTTTTCGAATTTGAGCTCTATCTGCAAAGAGCACTTTTCTTGCTAAAAGCAGTTTTTCCTAACAAATGCAAGATATAACATGGGCTATCTCCGCAAGGAGACATCAGATCTGCAAAACGCATGGTTTTTTGGTCTTCGGGGAGGTTGGGGAACATGAATACGTGTTTGTTTTTCGAATTTGAGCTCTATCTGCAAAGGGCACTTTTCTTGCTAAAAGCAGTTTTTCCTAACAAATGCAAGATATAACATGGGCTATCTCCGCAAGGAGACATCAGATCTGCATAACTCATGGTTTTTTGGTCCGGTGAGCCGGGGGAACATGAATATGTGTTTGTTTTTCGAATTTGAGCAATATCTGCAATGGGCACTTTTCTTGCTAAAAGCAGTTTTTCCTAACAAATGCAAGATATAACATGGGCTATCTCCGCAAGGAGACATCAGATCTGCATAACTCATGGTTTTTTTGTCTTCGGTGAGCCGGGGGAACATGAATACGTGTTTGTTTTTCGAATTTGAGCTCTATCTGCAAAGGGCACTTTTCTTGCTAAAAGCAGTTTTTCCTAACAAATGCAAGATATAACATGGGCTATCTCCGCAAGGAGACATCAGATCTGCAAAACGCATGGTTTTTTGGTCTTCGGGGAGGTTGGGGAACATGAATATGTGTTTGTTTTTCGAATTTGAGCTCTATCTGCAATGGGCACTTTTCTTGCTAAAAGCAGTTTTTCCTAACAAATGCAAGATATAACATGGGCTATCTCCGCAAGGAGACATCAGATCTGCATAACTCATGGTTTTTTTGTCTTCGGTGAGCCGGGGGAACATGAATACGTGTTTGTTTTTCGAATTTGAGCTCTATCTGCAAAGGGCACTTTTCTTGCTAAAAGCAGTTTTTCCTAACAAATGCAAGATATAACATGGGCTATCTCCGCAAGGAGACATCAGATCTGCAAAACGCATGGTTTTTTGGTCTTCGGGGAGGTTGGGGAACATGAATACGTGTTTGTTTTTCGAATTTGAGCTCTATCTGCAAACGGCACTTTTCTTGCTAAAAGCAGTTTTTCCTAACAAATGCAAGATATAACATGGGCTATCTCCGCAAGGAGACATCAGATCTGCATAACTCATGGTTTTTTTGTCTTCGGGGAGGTTGGGGAACATGAATACGTGTTTGTTTTTCGAATTTGAGCTCTATCTGCAAAGGGCACTTTTCTTGCTAAAAGCAGTTTTTCCTAACAAATGCAAGATATAACATGGGCTATCTCCGCAAGGAGACATCAGATCTGCATAACTCATGGTTTTTTTGTCTTCGGTGAGCCGGGGGAACATGAATATGTGTTTGTTTTTCGAATTTGAGCTCTATCTGCAAAGAGCACTTTTCTTGCTAAAAGCAGTTTTTCCTAACAAATGCAAGATATAACATGGGCTATCTCCGCAAGGAGACATCAGAACTGCAAAACGCATGGTTTTTTTGTCTTCGGGGAGGTTGGGGAACATGAATATGTGTTTGTTTTTCGAATTTGAGCTCTATCTGCAAAGGGCACTTTTCTTTCTAAAAGCAGTTTTTCCTAACAAATGCAAGATATAACATGGGCTATCTCCGCAAGGAGACATCAGATCTGCATAACTCATGGTTTTTTGGTCTTCGGTGAGCCGGGGGAACATGAATATGTGTTTGTTTTTCGAATTTGAGCTCTATCTGCAATGGGCACTTTTCATGCTATAAACAGTTTTTCCTAACAAATGCAAGATATAACATGGGCTATCTCCGCAAGGAGACATCAGATCTGCCTAACTCATGGTTTTTTTGTCTTCGGTGAGCTGGGGGAACATGAATATGTGTTTGTTTTTCGAATTTGAGCTCTATCTGCAAAGAGCACTTTTCTTGCTAAAAGCAGTTTTTCCTAACAAATGCAAGATATAACATTGGCTATCTCCGCAAGGAGACATCAGATCTGCAAAACGCATGGTTTTTTGGTCTTCGGGGAGGTTGGGGAACATGAATACGCGTTTGTTTTTCGAATTTGAGCTCTATCTGCAAAGGGCACTTTTCTTGCTAAAAGCAGTTTTTCCTAACAAATGCAAGATATAACATGGGCTATCTCCGCAAGGAGACATCAGATCTGCATAACTCATGGTTTTTTTGTCTTCGGTGAGCCGGGGGAACATGAATACGTGTTTGTTTTTCGAATTTGAGCTCTATCTGCAAAGGGCACTTTTCTTGCTAAAAGCAGTTTTTCCTAACAAATGCAAGATATAATATGGGCTATCTCCGCAAGGAGACATCAGATCTGCATAACTCATGGTTTTTTGGTCTTCGGTGAGCCGGGGGAACATGAATATGTGTTTGTTTTTCGAATTTGAGCTCTATCTGCAAAGGGCACTTTTCTTGCTAAAAGCAGTTTTTCCTAACAAATGCAAGATATAACATGGGCTATCTCCGCAAGGAGACATCAGATCTGCATAACTCATGGTTTTTTGGTCTTCGGGGAGGTTGGGGAACATGAATACGTGTTTGTTTTTCGAATTTGAGCTCTATCTGCAATGGGCACTTTTCTTGCTAAAAGCAGTTTTTCCTAACAAATGCAAGATATAACATGGGCTATCTCCGCAAGGAGACATCAGATCTGCATAACTCATGGTTTTTTTGTCTTCGGTGAGCCGGGGGAACATGAATACGTGTTTGTTTTTCGAATTTGAGCTCTATCTGCAAAGGGCACTTTTCTTGCTAAAAGCAGTTTTTCCTAACAAATGCAAGATATAACATGGGCTATCTCCGCAAGGAGACATCAGATCTGCAAAACGCATGGTTTTTTGGTCTTCGGGGAGGTTGGGGAACATGAATATGTGTTTGTTTTTCGAATTTGAGCTCTATCTGCAATGGGCACTTTTCTTGCTAAAAGCAGTTTTTCCTAACAAATGCAAGATATAACATGGGCTATCTCCGCAAGGAGACATCAGATCTGCATAACTCATGGTTTTTTTGTCTTCGGTGAGCCGGGGGAACATGAATACGTGTTTGTTTTTCGAATTTGAGCTCTATCTGCAGAGGGCACTTTTCTTGCTAAAAGCAGTTTTTCCTAACAAATGCAAGATATAACATGGGCTATCTCCGCAAGGAGACATCAGATCTGCATAACTCATGGTTTTTTGGTCCGGTGAGCTGGGGGAACATGAATATGTGTTTGTTTTTCGAATTTGAGCTCTATCTGCAAAGGGCACTTTTCTTGCTAAAAGCAGTTTTTCCTAACAAATGCAAGATATAACATGGGCTATCTCCGCAAGGAGACATCAGATCTGCATAACTCATGGTTTTTTGGTCTTCGGTGAGCCGGGGGAACATGAATATGTGTTTGTTTTTCGAATTTGAGCAATATCTGCAATGGGCACTTTTCTTGCTAAAAGCAGTTTTTCCTAACAAATGCAAGATATAACATGGGCTATCTCCGCAAGGAGACATCAGATCTGCATAACTCATGGTTTTTTTGTCTTCGGTGAGCCGGGGGAACATGAATACGTGTTTGTTTTTCGAATTTGAGCTCTATCTGCAAAGGGCACTTTTCTTGCTAAAAGCAGTTTTTCCTAACAAATGCAAGATATAACATGGGCTATCTCCGCAAGGAGACATCAGATCTGCAAAACGCATGGTTTTTTGGTCTTCGGGGAGGTTGGGGAACATGAATATGTGTTTGTTTTTCGAATTTGAGCTCTATCTGCAATGGGCACTTTTCTTGCTAAAAGCAGTTTTTCCTAACAAATGCAAGATATAACATGGGCTATCTCCGCAAGGAGACATCAGATCTGCAAAACGCATGGTTTTTTGGTCTTCGGGGAGGTTGGGGAACATGAATATGTGTTTGTTTTTCGAATTTGAGCTCTATCTGCAATGGGCACTTTTCTTGCTAAAAGCAGTTTTTCCTAACAAATGCAAGATATAACATGGGCTATCTCCGCAAGGAGACATCAGATCTGCATAACTCATGGTTTTTTTGTCTTCGGTGAGCCGGGGGAACATGAATACGTGTTTGTTTTTCGAATTTGAGCTCTATCTGCAAAGGGCACTTTTCTTGCTAAAAGCAGTTTTTCCTAACAAATGCAAGATATAACATGGGCTATCTCCGCAAGGAGACATCAGATCTGCAAAACGCATGGTTTTTTGGTCTTCGGGGAGGTTGGGGAACATGAATACGTGTTTGTTTTTCGAATTTGAGCTCTATCTGCAAACGGCACTTTTCTTGCTAAAAGCAGTTTTTCCTAACAAATGCAAGATATAACATGGGCTATCTCCGCAAGGAGACATCAGATCTGCATAACTCATGGTTTTTTTGTCTTCGGGGAGGTTGGGGAACATGAATACGTGTTTGTTTTTCGAATTTGAGCTCTATCTGCAAAGGGCACTTTTCTTGCTAAAAGCAGTTTTTCCTAACAAATGCAAGATATAACATGGGCTATCTCCGCAAGGAGACATCAGATCTGCATAACTCATGGTTTTTTTGTCTTCGGTGAGCCGGGGGAACATGAATATGTGTTTGTTTTTCGAATTTGAGCTCTATCTGCAAAGAGCACTTTTCTTGCTAAAAGCAGTTTTTCCTAACAAATGCAAGATATAACATGGGCTATCTCCGCAAGGAGACATCAGAACTGCAAAACGCATGGTTTTTTTGTCTTCGGGGAGGTTGGGGAACATGAATATGTGTTTGTTTTTCGAATTTGAGCTCTATCTGCAAAGGGCACTTTTCTTTCTAAAAGCAGTTTTTCCTAACAAATGCAAGATATAACATGGGCTATCTCCGCAAGGAGACATCAGATCTGCATAACTCATGGTTTTTTGGTCTTCGGTGAGCCGGGGGAACATGAATATGTGTTTGTTTTTCGAATTTGAGCTCTATCTGCAATGGGCACTTTTCATGCTATAAACAGTTTTTCCTAACAAATGCAAGATATAACATGGGCTATCTCCGCAAGGAGACATCAGATCTGCCTAACTCATGGTTTTTTTGTCTTCGGTGAGCCGGGGGAACATGAATATGTGTTTGTTTTTCGAATTTGAGCTCTATCTGCAAAGAGCACTTTTCTTGCTAAAAGCAGTTTTTCCTAACAAATGCAAGATATAACATTGGCTATCTCCGCAAGGAGACATCAGATCTGCAAAACGCATGGTTTTTTGGTCTTCGGGGAGGTTGGGGAACATGAATACGTGTTTGTTTTTCGAATTTGAGCTCTATCTGCAAAGGGCACTTTTCTTGCTAAAAGCAGTTTTTCCTAACAAATGCAAGATATAACATGGGCTATCTCCGCAAGGAGACATCAGATCTGCATAACTCATGGTTTTTTTGTCTTCGGTGAGCCGGGGGAACATGAATACGTGTTTGTTTTTCAAATTTGAGCTCTATCTGCAAAGGGCACTTTTCTTGCTAAAAGCAGTTTTTCCTAACAAATGCAAGATATAATATGGGCTATCTCCGCAAGGAGACATCAGATCTGCATAACTCATGGTTTTTTGGTCTTCGGTGAGCCGGGGGAACATGAATATGTGTTTGTTTTTCGAATTTGAGCTCTATCTGCAAAGGGCACTTTTCTTGCTAAAAGCAGTTTTTCCTAACAAATGCAAGATATAACATGGGCTATCTCCGCAAGGAGACATCAGATCTGCATAACTCATGGTTTTTTGGTCTTCGGGGAGGTTGGGGAACATGAATACGTGTTTGTTTTTCGAATTTGAGCTCTATCTGCAATGGGCACTTTTCTTGCTAAAAGCAGTTTTTCCTAACAAATGCAAGATATAACATGGGCTATCTCCGCAAGGAGACATCAGATCTGCATAACTCATGGTTTTTTTGTCTTCGGTGAGCCGGGGGAACATGAATACGTGTTTGTTTTTCGAATTTGAGCTCTATCTGCAAAGGGCACTTTTCTTGCTAAAAGCAGTTTTTCCTAACAAATGCAAGATATAACATGGGCTATCTCCGCAAGGAGACATCAGATCTGCAAAACGCATGGTTTTTTGGTCTTCGGGGAGGTTGGGGAACATGAATATGTGTTTGTTTTTCGAATTTGAGCTCTATCTGCAATGGGCACTTTTCTTGCTAAAAGCAGTTTTTCCTAACAAATGCAAGATATAACATGGGCTATCTCCGCAAGGAGACATCAGATCTGCATAACTCATGGTTTTTTTGTCTTCGGTGAGCCGGGGGAACATGAATACGTGTTTGTTTTTCGAATTTGAGCTCTATCTGCAAAGGGCACTTTTCTTGCTAAAAGCAGTTTTTCCTAACAAATGCAAGATATAACATGGGCTATCTCCGCAAGGAGACATCAGATCTGCATAACTCATGGTTTTTTGGTCCGGTGAGCTGGGGGAACATGAATATGTGTTTGTTTTTCGAATTTGAGCTCTATCTGCAAAGGGCACTTTTCTTGCTAAAAGCAGTTTTTCCTAACAAATGCAAGATATAACATGGGCTATCTCCGCAAGGAGACATCAGATCTGCATAACTCATGGTTTTTTGGTCTTCGGTGAGCCGGGGGAACATGAATATGTGTTTGTTTTTCGAATTTGAGCAATATCTGCAATGGGCACTTTTCTTGCTAAAAGCAGTTTTTCCTAACAAATGCAAGATATAACATGGGCTATCTCCGCAAGGAGACATCAGATCTGCATAACTCATGGTTTTTTTGTCTTCGGTGAGCCGGGGGAACATGAATACGTGTTTGTTTTTCGAATTTGAGCTCTATCTGCAAAGGGCACTTTTCTTGCTAAAAGCAGTTTTTCCTAACAAATGCAAGATATAACATGGGCTATCTCCGCAAGGAGACATCAGATCTGCAAAACGCATGGTTTTTTGGTCTTCGGGGAGGTTGGGGAACATGAATATGTGTTTGTTTTTCGAATTTGAGCTCTATCTGCAATGGGCACTTTTCTTGCTAAAAGCAGTTTTTCCTAACAAATGCAAGATATAACATGGGCTATCTCCGCAAGGAGACATCAGATCTGCATAACTCATGGTTTTTTTGTCTTCGGTGAGCCGGGGGAACATGAATACGTGTTTGTTTTTCGAATTTGAGCTCTATCTGCAAAGGGCACTTTTCTTGCTAAAAGCAGTTTTTCCTAACAAATGCAAGATATAACATGGGCTATCTCCGCAAGGAGACATCAGATCTGCAAAACGCATGGTTTTTTGGTCTTCGGGGAGGTTGGGGAACATGAATACGTGTTTGTTTTTCGAATTTGAGCTCTATCTGCAAAGGGCACTTTTCTTGCTAAAAGTTTTTCCTAACAAATGCAAGATATAACATGGGCTATCTCCGCAAGGAGACATCAGATCTGCATAACTCATGGTTTTTTTGTCTTCGGTGAGCCGGGGGAACATGAATACGTGTTTGTTTTTCGAATTTGAGCTCTATCTGCAAAGGGCACTTTTCTTGCTAAAAGCAGTTTTTCCTAACAAATGCAAGATATAACATGGGCTATCTCCGCAAGGAGACATCAGATCTGCATAACTCATGGTTTTTTTGTCTTCGGTGAGCCGGGGGAACATGAATACGTGTTTGTTTTTCGAATTTGAGCTCTATCTGCAAAGGGCACTTTTCTTGCTAAAAGCAGTTTTTCCTAACAAATGCAAGATATAACATGGGCTATCTCCGCAAGGAGACATCAGATCTGCATAACTCATGGTTTTTTGGTCTTCGGTGAGCCGGGGGAACATGAATATGTGTTTGTTTTTCGAATTTGAGCTCTATCTGCAAAGGGCACTTTTCTTGCTAAAAGCAGTTTTTCCTAACAAATGCAAGATATAACATGGGCTATCTCCGCAAGGAGACATCAGATCTGCCTAACTCATGGTTTTTTTGTCTTCGGTGAGCCGGGGGAACATGAATACGTGTTTGTTTTTCGAATTTGAGCTCTATCTGCAAAGGGCACTTTTCTTGCTAAAAGCAGTTTTTCCTAACAAATGCAAGATATAACATGGGCTATCTCCGCAAGGAGACATCAGATCTGCATAACTCATGGTTTTTTTGTCTTCGGTGAGCCGGGGGAACATGAATATGTGTTTGTTTTTCGAATTTGAGCTCTATCTGCAATGGGCACTTTTCATGCTATAAACAGTTTTTCCTAACAAATGCAAGATATAACATGGGCTATCTCCGCAAGGAGACATCAGATCTGCCTAACTCATGGTTTTTTTGTCTTCGGTGAGCCGGGGGAACATGAATATGTGTTTGTTTTTCGAATTTGAGCTCTATCTGCAAAGAGCACTTTTCTTGCTAAAAGCAGTTTTTCCTAACAAATGCAAGATATAACATGGGCTATCTCCGCAAGGAGACATCAGATCTGCAAAACGCATGGTTTTTTGGTCTTCGGGGAGGTTGGGGAACATGAATACGTGTTTGTTTTTCGAATTTGAGCTCTATCTGCAAAGGGCACTTTTCTTGCTAAAAGCAGTTTTTCCTAACAAATGCAAGATATAACATGGGCTATCTCCGCAAGGAGACATCAGATCTGCATAACTCATGGTTTTTTTGTCTTCGGTGAGCCGGGGGAACATGAATATGTGTTTGTTTTTCGAATTTGAGCTCTATCTGCAATGGGCACTTTTCTTGCTAAAAGCAGTTTTTCCTAACAAATGCAAGATATAACATGGGCTATCTCCGCAAGGAGACATCAGATCTGCATAACTCATGGTTTTTTGTCTTCGATGAGCCGGGGGAACATGAATATGTGTTTGTTTTTCGAATTTGAGCTCTATCTGCAAAGAGCACTTTTCTTGCTAAAAGCAGTTTTTCCTAACAAATGCAAGATATAACATGGGCTATCTCCGCAAGGAGACATCAGATCTGCATAACTCATGGTTTTTTTGTCTTCGGGGAGGTTGGGGAACATGAATACGTGTTTGTTTTTCGAATTTGAGCTCTATCTGCAAAGGGCACTTTTCTTGCTAAAAGCAGTTTTTCCTAACAAATGCAAGATATAACATGGGCTATCTCCGCAAGGAGACATCAGATCTGCATAACTCATGGTTTTTTTGTCTTCGGTGAGCCGGGGGAACATGAATATGTGTTTGTTTTTCGAATTTGAGCTCTATCTGCAATGGGCACTTTTCATGCTATAAACAGTTTTTCCTAACAAATGCAAGATATAACATGGGCTATCTCCGCAAGGAGACATCAGATCTGCCTAACTCATGGTTTTTTTGTCTTCGGTGAGCCGGGGGAACATGAATATGTGTTTGTTTTTCGAATTTGAGCTCTATCTGCAAAGAGCACTTTTCTTGCTAAAAGCAGTTTTTCCTAACAAATGCAAGATATAACATGGGCTATCTCCGCAAGGAGACATCAGATCTGCAAAACGCATGGTTTTTTGGTCTTCGGGGAGGTTGGGGAACATGAATACGTGTTTGTTTTTCGAATTTGAGCTCTATCTGCAAAGGGCACTTTTCTTGCTAAAAGCAGTTTTTCCTAACAAATGCAAGATATAACATGGGCTATCTCCGCAAGGAGACATCAGATCTGCATAACTCATGGTTTTTTTGTCTTCGGTGAGCCGGGGGAACATGAATATGTGTTTGTTTTTCGAATTTGAGCTCTATCTGCAATGGGCACTTTTCTTGCTAAAAGCAGTTTTTCCTAACAAATGCAAGATATAACATGGGCTATCTCCGCAAGGAGACATCAGATCTGCATAACTCATGGTTTTTTTGTCTTCGGTGAGCCGGGGGAACATGAATATGTGTTTGTTTTTCGAATTTGAGCTCTATCTGCAAAGAGCACTTTTCTTGCTAAAAGCAGTTTTTCCTAACAAATGCAAGATATAACATGGGCTATCTCCGCAAGGAGACATCAGAACTGCAAAACGCATGGTTTTTTTGTCTTCGGGGAGGTTGGGGAACATGAATATGTGTTTGTTTTTCGAATTTGAGCTCTATCTGCAATGGGCACTTTTCATGCTATAAACAGTTTTTCCTAACAAATGCAAGATATAACATGGGCTATCTCCGCAAGGAGACATCAGATCTGCCTAACTCATGGTTTTTTTGTCTTCGGTGAGCCGGGGGAACATGAATATGTGTTTGTTTTTCGAATTTGAGCTCTATCTGCAAAGAGCACTTTTCTTGCTAAAAGCAGTTTTTCCTAACAAATGCAAGATATAACATGGGCTATCTCCGCAAGGAGACATCAGATCTGCAAAACGCATGGTTTTTTGGTCTTCGGGGAGGTTGGGGAACATGAATACGTGTTTGTTTTTCGAATTTGAGCTCTATCTGCAAAGGGCACTTTTCTTGCTAAAAGCAGTTTTTCCTAACAAATGCAAGATATAACATGGGCTATCTCCGCAAGGAGACATCAGATCTGCATAACTCATGGTTTTTTTGTCTTCGGGGAGGTTGGGGAACATGAATACGTGTTTGTTTTTCGAATTTGAGCTCTATCTGCAAAGGGCACTTTTCTTGCTAAAAGCAGTTTTTCCTAACAAATGCAAGATATAACATGGGCTATCTCCGCAAGGAGACATCAGATCTGCATAACTCATGGTTTTTTTGTCTTCGGTGAGCCGGGGGAACATGAATATGTGTTTGTTTTTCGAATTTGAGCTCTATCTGCAAAGAGCACTTTTCTTGCTAAAAGCAGTTTTTCCTAACAAATGCAAGATATAACATGGGCTATCTCCGCAAGGAGACATCAGAACTGCAAAACGCATGGTTTTTTTGTCTTCGGGGAGGTTGGGGAACATGAATATGTGTTTGTTTTTCGAATTTGAGCTCTATCTGCAAAGGGCACTTTTCTTTCTAAAAGCAGTTTTTCCTAACAAATGCAAGATATAACATGGGCTATCTCCGCAAGGAGACATCAGATCTGCATAACTCATGGTTTTTTGGTCTTCGGTGAGCCGGGGGAACATGAATATGTGTTTGTTTTTCGAATTTGAGCTCTATCTGCAATGGGCACTTTTCATGCTATAAACAGTTTTTCCTAACAAATGCAAGATATAACATGGGCTATCTCCGCAAGGAGACATCAGATCTGCCTAACTCATGGTTTTTTTGTCTTCGGTGAGCCGGGGGAACATGAATATGTGTTTGTTTTTCGAATTTGAGCTCTATCTGCAAAGAGCACTTTTCTTGCTAAAAGCAGTTTTTCCTAACAAATGCAAGATATAACATGGGCTATCTCTGCAAGGAGACATCAGATCTGCAAAACGCATGGTTTTTTGGTCTTCGGGGAGGTTGGGGAACATGAATACGTGTTTGTTTTTCGAATTTGAGCTCTATCTGCAAAGGGCACTTTTCTTGCTAAAAGCAGTTTTTCCTAACAAATGCAAGATATAACATGGGCTATCTCCGCAAGGAGACATCAGATCTGCATAACTCATGGTTTTTTTGTCTTCGGTGAGCCGGGGGAACATGAATATGTGTTTGTTTTTCGAATTTGAGCTCTATCTGCAAAGAGCACTTTTCTTGCTAAAAGCAGTTTTTCCTAACAAATGCAAGATATAACATGGGCTATCTCCGCAAGGAGACATCAGAACTGCAAAACGCATGGTTTTTTTGTCTTCGGGGAGGTTGGGGAACATGAATATGTGTTTGTTTTTCGAATTTGAGCTCTATCTGCAATGGGCACTTTTCATGCTATAAACAGTTTTTCCTAACAAATGCAAGATATAACATGGGCTATCTCCGCAAGGAGACATCAGATCTGCCTAACTCATGGTTTTTTTGTCTTCGGTGAGCCGGGGGAACATGAATATGTGTTTGTTTTTCGAATTTGAGCTCTATCTGCAAAGAGCACTTTTCTTGCTAAAAGCAGTTTTTCCTAACAAATGCAAGATATAACATGGGCTATCTCCGCAAGGAGACATCAGATCTGCAAAACGCATGGTTTTTTGGTCTTCGGGGAGGTTGGGGAACATGAATACGTGTTTGTTTTTCGAATTTGAGCTCTATCTGCAAAGGGCACTTTTCTTGCTAAAAGCAGTTTTTCCTAACAAATGCAAGATATAACATGGGCTATCTCCGCAAGGAGACATCAGATCTGCATAACTCATGGTTTTTTTGTCTTCGGGGAGGTTGGGGAACATGAATACGTGTTTGTTTTTCGAATTTGAGCTCTATCTGCAAAGGGCACTTTTCTTGCTAAAAGCAGTTTTTCCTAACAAATGCAAGATATAACATGGGCTATCTCCGCAAGGAGACATCAGATCTGCATAACTCATGGTTTTTTTGTCTTCGGTGAGCCGGGGGAACATGAATATGTGTTTGTTTTTCGAATTTGAGCTCTATCTGCAAAGAGCACTTTTCTTGCTAAAAGCAGTTTTTCCTAACAAATGCAAGATATAACATGGGCTATCTCCGCAAGGAGACATCAGAACTGCAAAACGCATGGTTTTTTTGTCTTCGGGGAGGTTGGGGAACATGAATATGTGTTTGTTTTTCGAATTTGAGCTCTATCTGCAATGGGCACTTTTCATGCTATAAACAGTTTTTCCTAACAAATGCAAGATATAACATGGGCTATCTCCGCAAGGAGACATCAGATCTGCCTAACTCATGGTTTTTTTGTCTTCGGTGAGCCGGGGGAACATGAATATGTGTTTGTTTTTCGAATTTGAGCTCTATCTGCAAAGAGCACTTTTCTTGCTAAAAGCAGTTTTTCCTAACAAATGCAAGATATAACATGGGCTATCTCCGCAAGGAGACATCAGATCTGCAAAACGCATGGTTTTTTGGTCTTCGGGGAGGTTGGGGAACATGAATACGTGTTTGTTTTTCGAATTTGAGCTCTATCTGCAAAGGGCACTTTTCTTGCTAAAAGCAGTTTTTCCTAACAAATGCAAGATATAACATGGGCTATCTCTGCAAGGAGACATCAGATCTGCATAACTCATGGTTTTTTTGTCTTCGGTGAGCCGGGGGAACATGAATATGTGTTTGTTTTTCGAATTTGAGCTCTATCTGCAATGGGCACTTTTCTTGCTAAAAGCAGTTTTTCCTAACAAATGCAAGATATAACATGGGCTATCTCCGCAAGGAGACATCAGATCTGCATAACTCATGGTTTTTTTGTCTTCGGTGAGCCGGGGGAACATGAATATGTGTTTGTTTTTCGAATTTGAGCTCTATCTGCAAAGAGCACTTTTCTTGCTAAAAGCAGTTTTTCCTAACAAATGCAAGATATAACATGGGCTATCTCCGCAAGGAGACATCAGAACTGCAAAACGCATGGTTTTTTTGTCTTCGGGGAGGTTGGGGAACATGAATATGTGTTTGTTTTTCGAATTTGAGCTCTATCTGCAAAGGGCACTTTTCTTTCTAAAAGCAGTTTTTCCTAACAAATGCAAGATATAACATGGGCTATCTCCGCAAGGAGACATCAGAACTGCAAAACGCATGGTTTTTTTTGTCTTCGGGGAGTTTGGGGAACATGAATACGTGTTTGTTTTTCGAATTTGAGCTCTATCTGCAAAGGGCACTTTTCTTGCTAAAAGCAGTTTTTCCTAACAAATGCAAGATATAACATGGGCTATCTCCGCAAGGAGACATCAGATCTGCATAACTCATGGTTTTTTTGTCTTCGGTGAGCCGGGGGAACATGAATATGTGTTTGTTTTTCGAATTTGAGCTCTATCTGCAAAGAGCACTTTTCTTGCTAAAAGCAGTTTTTCCTAACAAATGCAAGATATAACATGGGCTATCTCCGCAAGGAGACATCAGAACTGCAAAACGCATGGTTTTTTTGTCTTCGGGGAGGTTGGGGAACATGAATATGTGTTTGTTTTTCGAATTTGAGCTCTATCTGCAAAGGGCACTTTTCTTTCTAAAAGCAGTTTTTCCTAACAAATGCAAGATATAACATGGGCTATCTCCGCAAGGAGACATCAGAACTGCAAAACGCATGGTTTTTTTTGTCTTCGGGGAGTTTGGGGAACATGAATACGTGTTTGTTTTTCGAATTTGAGCTCTATCTGCAAAGGGCACTTTTCTTGCTAAAAGCAGTTTTTCCTAACAAATGCAAGATATAACATGGGCTATCTCCGCAAGGAGACATCAGATCTGCATAACTCATGGTTTTTTTGTCTTCGGTGAGCCGGGGGAACATGAATATGTGTTTGTTTTTCGAATTTGAGCTCTATCTGCAAAGAGCACTTTTCTTGCTAAAAGCAGTTTTTCCTAACAAATGCAAGATATAACATGGGCTATCTCCGCAAGGAGACATCAGAACTGCAAAACGCATGGTTTTTTTGTCTTCGGGGAGGTTGGGGAACATGAATATGTGTTTGTTTTTCGAATTTGAGCTCTATCTGCAAAGGGCACTTTTCTTTCTAAAAGCAGTTTTTCCTAACAAATGCAAGATATAACATGGGCTATCTCCGCAAGGAGACATCAGATCTGCATAACTCATGGTTTTTTGGTCTTCGGTGAGCCGGGGGAACATGAATATGTGTTTGTTTTTCGAATTTGAGCTCTATCTGCAATGGGCACTTTTCATGCTATAAACAGTTTTTCCTAACAAATGCAAGATATAACATGGGCTATCTCCGCAAGGAGACATCAGATCTGCATAACTCATGGTTTTTTTGTCTTCGGTGAGCCGGGGGAACATGAATATGTGTTTGTTTTTCGAATTTGAGCTCTATCTGCAATGGGCACTTTTCTTGCTAAAAGCAGTTTTTCCTAACAAATGCAAGATATAACATGGGCTATCTCCGCAAGGAGACATCAGATCTGCATAACTCATGGTTTTTTTGTCTTCGGTGAGCCGGGGGAACATGAATACGTGTTTGTTTTTCGAATTTGAGCTCTATCTGCAAAGGGCACTTTTCTTGCTAAAAGCAGTTTTTCCTAACAAATGCAAGATATAACATGGGCTATCTCCGCAAGGAGACATCAGATCTGCAAAACGCATGGTTTTTTGGTCTTCGGGGAGGTTGGGGAACATGAATATGTGTTTGTTTTTCGAATTTGAGCTCTATCTGCAATGGGCACTTTTCTTGCTAAAAGCAGTTTTTCCTAACAAATGCAAGATATAACATGGGCTATCTCCGCAAGGAGACATCAGATCTGCATAACTCATGGTTTTTTTGTCTTCGGTGAGCCGGGGGAACATGAATACGTGTTTGTTTTTCGAATTTGAGCTCTATCTGCAAAGGGCACTTTTCTTGCTAAAAGCAGTTTTTCCTAACAAATGCAAGATATAACATGGGCTATCTCCGCAAGGAGACATCAGATCTGCAAAACGCATGGTTTTTTGGTCTTCGGGGAGGTTGGGGAACATGAATACGTGTTTGTTTTTCGAATTTGAGCTCTATCTGCAAACGGCACTTTTCTTGCTAAAAGCAGTTTTTCCTAACAAATGCAAGATATAACATGGGCTATCTCCGCAAGGAGACATCAGATCTGCATAACTCATGGTTTTTTTGTCTTCGGGGAGGTTGGGGAACATGAATACGTGTTTGTTTTTCGAATTTGAGCTCTATCTGCAAAGGGCACTTTTCTTGCTAAAAGCAGTTTTTCCTAACAAATGCAAGATATAACATGGGCTATCTCCGCAAGGAGACATCAGATCTGCATAACTCATGGTTTTTTTGTCTTCGGTGAGCCGGGGGAACATGAATATGTGTTTGTTTTTCGAATTTGAGCTCTATCTGCAAAGAGCACTTTTCTTGCTAAAAGCAGTTTTTCCTAACAAATGCAAGATATAACATGGGCTATCTCCGCAAGGAGACATCAGAACTGCAAAACGCATGGTTTTTTTGTCTTCGGGGAGATTGGGGAACATGAATATGTGTTTGTTTTTCGAATTTGAGCTCTATCTGCAAAGGGCACTTTTCTTTCTAAAAGCAGTTTTTCCTAACAAATGCAAGATATAACATGGGCTATCTCCGCAAGGAGACATCAGATCTGCATAACTCATGGTTTTTTGGTCTTCGGTGAGCCGGGGGAACATGAATATGTGTTTGTTTTTCGAATTTGAGCTCTATCTGCAATGGGCACTTTTCATGCTATAAACAGTTTTTCCTAACAAATGCAAGATATAACATGGGCTATCTCCGCAAGGAGACATCAGATCTGCCTAACTCATGGTTTTTTTGTCTTCGGTGAGCCGGGGGAACATGAATATGTGTTTGTTTTTCGAATTTGAGCTCTATCTGCAAAGAGCACTTTTCTTGCTAAAAGCAGTTTTTCCTAACAAATGCAAGATATAACATTGGCTATCTCCGCAAGGAGACATCAGATCTGCAAAACGCATGGTTTTTTGGTCTTCGGGGAGGTTGGGGAACATGAATACGTGTTTGTTTTTCGAATTTGAGCTCTATCTGCAAAGGGCACTTTTCTTGCTAAAAGCAGTTTTTCCTAACAAATGCAAGATATAACATGGGCTATCTCCGCAAGGAGACATCAGATCTGCATAACTCATGGTTTTTTTGTCTTCGGTGAGCCGGGGGAACATGAATACGTGTTTGTTTTTCGAATTTGAGCTCTATCTGCAAAGGGCACTTTTCTTGCTAAAAGCAGTTTTTCCTAACAAATGCAAGATATAATATGGGCTATCTCCGCAAGGAGACATCAGATCTGCATAACTCATGGTTTTTTGGTCTTCGGTGAGCCGGGGGAACATGAATATGTGTTTGTTTTTCGAATTTGAGCTCTATCTGCAAAGGGCACTTTTCTTGCTAAAAGCAGTTTTTCCTAACAAATGCAAGATATAACATGGGCTATCTCCGCAAGGAGACATCAGATCTGCATAACTCATGGTTTTTTGGTCTTCGGGGAGGTTGGGGAACATGAATACGTGTTTGTTTTTCGAATTTGAGCTCTATCTGCAATGGGCACTTTTCTTGCTAAAAGCAGTTTTTCCTAACAAATGCAAGATATAACATGGGCTATCTCCGCAAGGAGACATCAGATCTGCATAACTCATGGTTTTTTGGTCCGGTGAGCTGGGGGAACATGAATATGTGTTTGTTTTTCGAATTTGAGCTCTATCTGCAAAGGGCACTTTTCTTGCTAAAAGCAGTTTTTCCTAACAAATGCAAGATATAACATGGGCTATCTCCGCAAGGAGACATCAGATCTGCATAACTCATGGTTTTTTGGTCTTCGGTGAGCCGGGGGAACATGAATATGTGTTTGTTTTTCGAATTTGAGCAATATCTGCAATGGGCACTTTTCTTGCTAAAAGCAGTTTTTCCTAACAAATGCAAGATATAACATGGGCTATCTCCGCAAGGAGACATCAGATCTGCATAACTCATGGTTTTTTTGTCTTCGGTGAGCCGGGGGAACATGAATACGTGTTTGTTTTTCGAATTTGAGCTCTATCTGCAAAGGGCACTTTTCTTGCTAAAAGCAGTTTTTCCTAACAAATGCAAGATATAACATGGGCTATCTCCGCAAGGAGACATCAGATCTGCAAAACGCATGATTTTTTTGGTCTTCGGGGAGGTTGGGGAACATGAATATGTGTTTGTTTTTCGAATTTGAGCTCTATCTGCAATGGGCACTTTTCTTGCTAAAAGCAGTTTTTCCTAACAAATGCAAGATATAACATGGGCTATCTCCGCAAGGAGACATCAGATCTGCATAACTCATGGTTTTTTTGTCTTCGGTGAGCCGGGGGAACATGAATACGTGTTTGTTTTTCGAATTTGAGCTCTATCTGCAAAGGGCACTTTTCTTGCTAAAAGCAGTTTTTCCTAACAAATGCAAGATATAACATGGGCTATCTCCGCAAGGAGACATCAGATCTGCAAAACGCATGGTTTTTTGGTCTTCGGGGAGGTTGGGGAACATGAATACGTGTTTGTTTTTCGAATTTGAGCTCTATCTGCAAAGGGCACTTTTCTTGCTAAAAGCAGTTTTTCCTAACAAATGCAAGATATAACATGGGCTATCTCCGCAAGGAGACATCAGATCTGCATAACTCATGGTTTTTTTGTCTTCGGTGAGCCGGGGGAACATGAATACGTGTTTGTTTTTCGAATTTGAGCTCTATCTGCAAAGGGCACTTTTCTTGCTAAAAGCAGTTTTTCCTAACAAATGCAAGATATAACATGGGCTATCTCCGCAAGGAGACATCAGATCTGCATAACTCATGGTTTTTTTGTCTTCGGTGAGCCGGGGGAACATGAATACGTGTTTGTTTTTCGAATTTGAGCTCTATCTGCAAAGGGCACTTTTCTTGCTAAAAGCAGTTTTTCCTAACAAATGCAAGATATAACATGGGCTATCTCCGCAAGGAGACATCAGATCTGCATAACTCATGGTTTTTTTGTCTTCGGGGAGGTTGGGGAACATGAATACGTGTTTGTTTTTCGAATTTGAGCTCTATCTGCAAAGGGCACTTTTCTTGCTAAAAGCAGTTTTTCCTAACAAATGCAAGATATAACATGGGCTATCTCCGCAAGGAGACATCAGATCTGCATAACTCATGGTTTTTTTGTCTTCGGTGAGCCGGGGGAACATGAATATGTGTTTGTTTTTCGAATTTGAGCTCTATCTGCAAAGAGCACTTTTCTTGCTAAAAGCAGTTTTTCCTAACAAATGCAAGATATAACATGGGCTATCTCCGCAAGGAGACATCAGATCTGCAAAACGCATGGTTTTTTGGTCTTCGGGGAGGTTGGGGAACATGAATACGTGTTTGTTTTTCGAATTTGAGCTCTATCTGCAAAGGGCACTTTTCTTGCTAAAAGCAGTTTTTCCTAACAAATGCAAGATATAACATGGGCTATCTCCGCAAGGAGACATCAGATCTGCATAACTCATGGTTTTTTTGTCTTCGGGGAGGTTGGGGAACATGAATACGTGTTTGTTTTTCGAATTTGAGCTCTATCTGCAAAGGGCACTTTTCTTGCTAAAAGCAGTTTTTCCTAACAAATGCAAGATATAACATGGGCTATCTCCGCAAGGAGACATCAGATCTGCATAACTCATGGTTTTTTTGTCTTCGGTGAGCCGGGGGAACATGAATACGTGTTTGTTTTTCGAATTTGAGCTCTATCTGCAAAGGGCACTTTTCTTGCTAAAAGCAGTTTTTCCTAACAAATGCAAGATATAACATGGGCTATCTCCGCAAGGAGACATCAGATCTGCATAACTCATGGTTTTTTTGTCTTCGGGGAGGTTGGGGAACATGAATACGTGTTTGTTTTTCGAATTTGAGCTCTATCTGCAAAGGGCACTTTTCTTGCTAAAAGCAGTTTTTCCTAACAAATGCAAGATATAACATGGGCTATCTCCGCAAGGAGACATCAGATCTGCATAACTCATGGTTTTTTTGTCTTCGGTGAGCCGGGGGAACATGAATATGTGTTTGTTTTTCGAATTTGAGCTCTATCTGCAAAGAGCACTTTTCTTGCTAAAAGCAGTTTTTCCTAACAAATGCAAGATATAACATGGGCTATCTCCGCAAGGAGACATCAGAACTGCAAAACGCATGGTTTTTTTGTCTTCGGGGAGGTTGGGGAACATGAATACGTGTTTGTTTTTCGAATTTGAGCTCTATCTGCAAAGGGCACTTTTCTTGCTAAAAGCAGTTTTTCCTAACAAATGCAAGATATAACAAGGGCTATCTCCGCAAGGAGACATCAGATCTGCAAAACGCATGGTTTTTTGGTCTTCGGGGAGGTTGGGGAACATGAATACGTGTTTGTTTTTCGAATTTGAGCTCTATCTGCAAAGGGCACTTTTCTTGCTAAAAGCAGTTTTTCCTAACAAATGCAAGATATAACATGGGCTATCTCCGCAAGGAGACATCAGATCTGCATAACTCATGGTTTTTTTTGTCTTCGGGGAGGTTGGGGAACATGAATACGTGTTTGTTTTTCGAATTTGAGCTCTATCTGCAAAGGGCACTTTTCTTGCTAAAAGCAGTTTTTCCTAACAAATGCAAGATATAACATGGGCTATCTCCGCAAGGAGACATCAGATCTGCATAACTCATGGTTTTTTTGTCTTCGGTGAGCCGGGGGAACATGAATATGTGTTTGTTTTTCGAATTTGAGCTCTATCTGCAAAGAGCACTTTTCTTGCTAAAAGCAGTTTTTCCTAACAAATGCAAGATATAACATGGGCTATCTCCGCAAGGAGACATCAGAACTGCAAAACGCATGGTTTTTTTGTCTTCGGGGAGGTTGGGGAACATGAATATGTGTTTGTTTTTCGAATTTGAGCTCTATCTGCAAAGGGCACTTTTCTTGCTAAAAGCAGTTTTTCCTAACAAATGCAAGATATAACATGGGCTATCTCCGCAAGGAGACATCAGATCTGCATAACGCATGGTTTTTTGGTCTTCGGTGAGCCGGGGGAACATGAATATGTGTTTGTTTTTCGAATTTGAGCTCTATCTGCAATGGGCACTTTTCTTGCTAAAAGCAGTTTTTCCTAACAAATGCAAGATATAACATGGGCTATCTCCGCAAGGAGACATCAGATCTGCATAACTCATGGTTTTTTTGTCTTCGGTGAGCCGGGGGAACATGAATACGTGTTTGTTTTTCGAATTTGAGCTCTATCTGCAAAGGGCACTTTTCTTGCTAAAAGCAGTTTTTCCTAACAAATGCAAGATATAACATGGGCTATCTCCGCAAGGAGACATCAGATCTGCAAAATGCATGGTTTTTTGGTCTTCGGGGAGGTTGGGGAACATGAATACGTGTTTGTTTTTCGAATTTGAGCTCTATCTGCAAAGGGCACTTTTCTTGCTAAAAGCAGTTTTTCCTAACAAATGCAAGATATAACATGGGCTATCTCCGCAAGGAGACATCAGATCTGCATAACTCATGGTTTTTTTGTCTTCGGTGAGCCGGGGGAACATGAATATGTGTTTGTTTTTCGAATTTGAGCTCTATCTGCAAAGAGCACTTTTCTTGCTAAAAGCAGTTTTTCCTAACAAATGCAAGATATAACATGGGCTATCTCCGCAAGGAGACATCAGAACTGCAAAACGCATGGTTTTTTTGTCTTCGGGGAGGTTGGGGAACATGAATATGTGTTTGTTTTTCGAATTTGAGCTCTATCTGCAAAGGGCACTTTTCTTTCTAAAAGCAGTTTTTCCTAACAAATGCAAGATATAACATGGGCTATCTCCGCAAGGAGACATCAGATCTGCATAACTCATGGTTTTTTGGTCTTCGGTGAGCCGGGGGAACATGAATATGTGTTTGTTTTTCGAATTTGAGCTCTATCTGCAATGGGCACTTTTCTTGCTAAAAGCAGTTTTTCCTAACAAATGCAAGATATAACATGGGCTATCTCCGCAAGGAGACATCAGATCTGCATAACTCATGGTTTTTTTGTCTTCGGTGAGCCGGGGGAACATGAATACGTGTTTGTTTTTCGAATTTGAGCTCTATCTGCAAAGGGCACTTTTCTTGCTAAAAGCAGTTTTTCCTAACAAATGCAAGATATAACATGGGCTATCTCCGCAAGGAGACATCAGATCTGCAAAACGCATGGTTTTTTGGTCTTCGGGGAGGTTGGGGAACATGAATACGTGTTTGTTTTTCGAATTTGAGCTCTATCTGCAAAGGGCACTTTTCTTGCTAAAAGCAGTTTTTCCTAACAAATGCAAGATATAACATGGGCTATCTCCGCAAGGAGACATCAGATCTGCATAACTCATGGTTTTTTTGTCTTCGGGGAGGTTGGGGAACATGAATACGTGTTTGTTTTTCGAATTTGAGCTCTATCTGCAAAGGGCACTTTTCTTGCTAAAAGCAGTTTTTCCTAACAAATGCAAGATATAACATGGGCTATCTCCGCAAGGAGACATCAGATCTGCATAACTCATGGTTTTTTTGTCTTCGGTGAGCCGGGGGAACATGAATATGTGTTTGTTTTTCGAATTTGAGCTCTATCTGCAAAGAGCACTTTTCTTGCTAAAAGCAGTTTTTCCTAACAAATGCAAGATATAACATGGGCTATCTCCGCAAGGAGACATCAGAACTGCAAAACGCATGGTTTTTTTGTCTTCGGGGAGGTTGGGGAACATGAATATGTGTTTGTTTTTCGAATTTGAGCTCTATCTGCAAAGGGCACTTTTCTTTCTAAAAGCAGTTTTTCCTAACAAATGCAAGATATAACATGGGCTATCTCCGCAAGGAGACATCAGATCTGCATAACTCATGGTTTTTTGGTCTTCGGTGAGCCGGGGGAACATGAATATGTGTTTGTTTTTCGAATTTGAGCTCTATCTGCAATGGGCACTTTTCATGCTATAAACAGTTTTTCCTAACAAATGCAAGATATAACATGGGCTATCTCCGCAAGGAGACATCAGATCTGCCTAACTCATGGTTTTTTTGTCTTCGGTGAGCCGGGGGAACATGAATATGTGTTTGTTTTTCGAATTTGAGCTCTATCTCCAAAGAGCACTTTTCTTGCTAAAAGCAGTTTTTCCTAACAAATGCAAGATATAACATGGGCTATCTCCGCAAGGAGACATCAGATCTGCAAAACGCATGGTTTTTTGGTCTTCGGGGAGGTTGGGGAACATGAATACGTGTTTGTTTTTCGAATTTGAGCTCTATCTGCAAAGGGCACTTTTCTTGCTAAAAGCAGTTTTTCCTAACAAATGCAAGATATAACATGGGCTATCTCCGCAAGGAGACATCAGATCTGCATAACTCATGGTTTTTTTGTCTTCGGGGAGGTTGGGGAACATGAATACGTGTTTGTTTTTCGAATTTGAGCTCTATCTGCAAAGGGCACTTTTCTTGCTAAAAGCAGTTTTTCCTAACAAATGCAAGATATAACATGGGCTATCTCCGCAAGGAGACATCAGATCTGCATAACTCATGGTTTTTTTGTCTTCGGTGAGCCGGGGGAACATGAATACGTGTTTGTTTTTCGAATTTGAGCTCTATCTGCAAAGGGCACTTTTCTTGCTAAAAGCAGTTTTTCCTAACAAATGCAAGATATAACATGGGCTATCTCCGCAAGGAGACATCAGATCTGCATAACTCATGGTTTTTTTGTCTTCGGGGAGGTTGGGGAACATGAATATGTGTTTGTTTTTCGAATTTGAGCTCTATCTGCAAAGAGCACTTTTCTTGCTAAAAGCAGTTTTTCCTAACAAATGCAAGATATAACATGGGCTATCTCCGCAAGGAGACATCAGATCTGCAAAACGCATGGTTTTTTGGTCTTCGGGGAGGTTGGGGAACATGAATACGTGTTTGTTTTTCGAATTTGAGCTCTATCTGCAAAGGGCACTTTTCTTGCTAAAAGCAGTTTTTCCTAACAAATGCAAGATATAACATGGGCTATCTCCGCAAGGAGACATCAGATCTGCATAACTCATGGTTTTTTTGTCTTCGGGGAGGTTGGGGAACATGAATACGTGTTTGTTTTTCGAATTTGAGCTCTATCTGCAAAGGGCACTTTTCTTGCTAAAAGCAGTTTTTCCTAACAAATGCAAGATATAACATGGGCTATCTCCGCAAGGAGACATCAGATCTTCATAACTCATGGTTTTTTTGTCTTCGGTGAGCCGGGGGAACATGAATACGTGTTTGTTTTTCGAATTTGAGCTCTATCTGCAAAGGGCACTTTTCTTGCTAAAAGCAGTTTTTCCTAACAAATGCAAGATATAACATGGGCTATCTCCGCAAGGAGACATCAGATCTGCATAACTCATGGTTTTTTTGTCTTCGGGGAGGTTGGGGAACATGAATATGTGTTTGTTTTTCGAATTTGAGCTCTATCTGCAAAGAGCACTTTTCTTGCTAAAAGCAGTTTTTCCTAACAAATGCAAGATATAACATGGGCTATCTCCGCAAGGAGACATCAGATCTGCAAAACGCATGGTTTTTTGGTCTTCGGGGAGGTTGGGGAACATGAATACGTGTTTGTTTTTCGAATTTGAGCTCTATCTGCAAAGGGCACTTTTCTTGCTAAAAGCAGTTTTTCCTAACAAATGCAAGATATAACATGGGCTATCTCCGCAAGGAGACATCAGATCTGCATAACTCATGGTTTTTTTGTCTTCGGGGAGGTTGGGGAACATGAATACGTGTTTGTTTTTCGAATTTGAGCTCTATCTGCAAAGGGCACTTTTCTTGCTAAAAGCAGTTTTTCCTAACAAATGCAAGATATAACATGGGCTATCTCCGCAAGGAGACATCAGATCTGCATAACTCATGGTTTTTTTGTCTTCGGTGAGCCGGGGGAACATGAATACGTGTTTGTTTTTCGAATTTGAGCTCTATCTGCAAAGGGCACTTTTCTTGCTAAAAGCAGTTTTTCCTAACAAATGCAAGATATAACATGGGCTATCTCCGCAAGGAGACATCAGATCTGCATAACTCATGGTTTTTTTGTCTTCGGGGAGGTTGGGGAACATGAATACGTGTTTGTTTTTCGAATTTGAGCTCTATCTGCAAAGGGCACTTTTCTTGCTAAAAGCAGTTTTTCCTAACAAATGCAAGATATAACATGGGCTATCTCCGCAAGGAGACATCAGATCTGCATAACTCATGGTTTTTTTGTCTTCGGTGAGCCGGGGGAACATGAATATGTGTTTGTTTTTCGAATTTGAGCTCTATCTGCAAAGAGCACTTTTCTTGCTAAAAGCAGTTTTTCCTAACAAATGCAAGATATAACATGGGCTATCTCCGCAAGGAGACATCAGAACTGCAAAACGCATGGTTTTTTTGTCTTCGGGGAGGTTGGGGAACATGAATACGTGTTTGTTTTTCGAATTTGAGCTCTATCTGCAAAGGGCACTTTTCTTGCTAAAAGCAGTTTTTCCTAACAAATGCAAGATATAACAAGGGCTATCTCCGCAAGGAGACATCAGATCTGCAAAACGCATGGTTTTTTGGTCTTCGGGGAGGTTGGGGAACATGAATACGTGTTTGTTTTTCGAATTTGAGCTCTATCTGCAAAGGGCACTTTTCTTGCTAAAAGCAGTTTTTCCTAACAAATGCAAGATATAACATGGGCTATCTCCGCAAGGAGACATCAGATCTGCACAACTCATGGTTTTTTTGTCTTCGGGGAGGTTGGGGAACATGAATACGTGTTTGTTTTTCGAATTTGAGCTCTATCTGCAAAGGGCACTTTTCTTGCTAAAAGCAGTTTTTCCTAACAAATGCAAGATATAACATGGGCTATCTCCGCAAGGAGACATCAGATCTGCATAACTCATGGTTTTTTTGTCTTCGGTGAGCCGGGGGAACATGAATATGTGTTTGTTTTTCGAATTTGAGCTCTATCTGCAAAGAGCACTTTTCTTGCTAAAAGCAGTTTTTCCTAACAAATGCAAGATATAACATGGGCTATCTCCGCAAGGAGACATCAGAACTGCAAAACGCATGGTTTTTTTGTCTTCGGGGAGGTTGGGGAACATGAATATGTGTTTGTTTTTCGAATTTGAGCTCTATCTGCAAAGGGCACTTTTCTTGCTAAAAGCAGTTTTTCCTAACAAATGCAAGATATAACATGGGCTATCTCCGCAAGGAGACATCAGATCTGCATAACGCATGGTTTTTTGGTCTTCGGTGAGCCGGGGGAACATGAATATGTGTTTGTTTTTCGAATTTGAGCTCTATCTGCAATGGGCACTTTTCTTGCTAAAAGCAGTTTTTCCTAACAAATGCAAGATATAACATGGGCTATCTCCACAAGGAGACATCAGATCTGCATAACTCATGGTTTTTTTGTCTTCGGTGAGCCGGGGGAACATGAATACGTGTTTGTTTTTCGAATTTGAGCTCTATCTGCAAAGGGCACTTTTCTTGCTAAAAGCAGTTTTTCCTAACAAATGCAAGATATAACATGGGCTATCTCCGCAAGGAGACATCAGATCTGCAAAACGCATGGTTTTTTGGTCTTCGGGGAGGTTGGGGAACATGAATACGTGTTTGTTTTTCGAATTTGAGCTCTATCTGCAAAGGGCACTTTTCTTGCTAAAAGCAGTTTTTCCTAACAAATGCAAGATATAACATGGGCTATCTCCGCAAGGAGACATCAGATCTGCATAACTCATGGTTTTTTTGTCTTCGGTGAGCCGGGGGAACATGAATATGTGTTTGTTTTTCGAATTTGAGCTCTATCTGCAAAGAGCACTTTTCTTGCTAAAAGCAGTTTTTCCTAACAAATGCAAGATATAACATGGGCTATCTCCGCAAGGAGACATCAGAACTGCAAAACGCATGGTTTTTTTGTCTTCGGGGAGGTTGGGGAACATGAATATGTGTTTGTTTTTCGAATTTGAGCTCTATCTGCAAAGGGCACTTTTCTTTCTAAAAGCAGTTTTTCCTAACAAATGCAAGATATAACATGGGCTATCTCCGCAAGGAGACATCAGATCTGCATAACTCATGGTTTTTTGGTCTTCGGTGAGCCGGGGGAACATGAATATGTGTTTGTTTTTCGAATTTGAGCTCTATCTGCAATGGGCACTTTTCTTGCTAAAAGCAGTTTTTCCTAACAAATGCAAGATATAACATGGGCTATCTCCGCAAGGAGACATCAGATCTGCATAACTCATGGTTTTTTTGTCTTCGGTGAGCCGGGGGAACATGAATACGTGTTTGTTTTTCGAATTTGAGCTCTATCTGCAAAGGGCACTTTTCTTGCTAAAAGCAGTTTTTCCTAACAAATGCAAGATATAACATGGGCTATCTCCGCAAGGAGACATCAGATCTGCAAAACGCATGGTTTTTTGGTCTTCGGGGAGGTTGGGGAACATGAATACGTGTTTGTTTTTCGAATTTGAGCTCTATCTGCAAAGGGCACTTTTCTTGCTAAAAGCAGTTTTTCCTAACAAATGCAAGATATAACATGGGCTATCTCCGCAAGGAGACATCAGATCTGCATAACTCATGGTTTTTTTGTCTTCGGGGAGGTTGGGGAACACGAATACGTGTTTGTTTTTCGAATTTGAGCTCTATCTGCAAAGGGCACTTTTCTTGCTAAAAGCAGTTTTTCCTAACAAATGCAAGATATAACATGGGCTATCTCCGCAAGGAGACATCAGATCTGCATAACTCATGGTTTTTTTGTCTTCGGTGAGCCGGGGGAACATGAATATGTGTTTGTTTTTCGAATTTGAGCTCTATCTGCAAAGAGCACTTTTCTTGCTAAAAGCAGTTTTTCCTAACAAATGCAAGATATAACATGGGCTATCTCCGCAAGGAGACATCAGAACTGCAAAACGCATGGTTTTTTTGTCTTCGGGGAGGTTGGGGAACATGAATATGTGTTTGTTTTTCGAATTTGAGCTCTATCTGCAAAGGGCACTTTTCTTTCTAAAAGCAGTTTTTCCTAACAAATGCAAGATATAACATGGGCTATCTCCGCAAGGAGACATCAGATCTGCATAACTCATGGTTTTTTGGTCTTCGGTGAGCCGGGGGAACATGAATATGTGTTTGTTTTTCGAATTTGAGCTCTATCTGCAATGGGCACTTTTCATGCTATAAACAGTTTTTCCTAACAAATGCAAGATATAACATGGGCTATCTCCGCAAGGAGACATCAGATCTGCCTAACTCATGGTTTTTTTGTCTTCGGTGAGCCGGGGGAACATGAATATGTGTTTGTTTTTCGAATTTGAGCTCTATCTGCAAAGAGCACTTTTCTTGCTAAAAGCAGTTTTTCCTAACAAATGCAAGATATAACATGGGCTATCTCCGCAAGGAGACATCAGATCTGCAAAACGCATGGTTTTTTGGTCTTCGGGGAGGTTGGGGAACATGAATACGTGTTTGTTTTTCGAATTTGAGCTCTATCTGCAAAGGGCACTTTTCTTGCTAAAAGCAGTTTTTCCTAACAAATGCAAGATATAACATGGGCTATCTCCGCAAGGAGACATCAGATCTGCATAACTCATGGTTTTTTTGTCTTCGGTGAGCCGGGGGAACATGAATATGTGTTTGTTTTTCGAATTTGAGCTCTATCTGCAATGGGCACTTTTCTTGCTAAAAGCAGTTTTTCCTAACAAATGCAAGATATAACATGGGCTATCTCCGCAAGGAGACATCAGATCTGCATAACTCATGGTTTTTTTGTCTTCGGTGAGCCGGGGGAACATGAATATGTGTTTGTTTTTCGAATTTGAGCTCTATCTGCAAAGAGCACTTTTCTTGCTAAAAGCAGTTTTTCCTAACAAATGCAAGATATAACAAGGGCTATCTCCGCAAGGAGACATCAGAACTGCAAAACGCATGGTTTTTTTGTCTTCGGGGAGGTTGGGGAACATGAATATGTGTTTGTTTTTCGAATTTGAGCTCTATCTGCAAAGGGCACTTTTCTTTCTAAAAGCAGTTTTTCCTAACAAATGCAAGATATAACATGGGCTATCTCCGCAAGGAGACATCAGATCTGCATAACTCATGGTTTTTTTGTCTTCGGGGAGGTTGGGGAACATGAATACGTGTTTGTTTTTCGAATTTGAGCTCTATCTGCAAAGGGCACTTTTCTTGCTAAAAGCAGTTTTTCCTAACAAATGCAAGATATAACATGGGCTATCTCCGCAAGGAGACATCAGATCTGCATAACTCATGGTTTTTTTGTCTTCGGTGAGCCGGGGGAACATGAATATGTGTTTGTTTTTCGAATTTGAGCTCTATCTGCAAAGAGCACTTTTCTTGCTAAAAGCAGTTTTTCCTAACAAATGCAAGATATAACATGGGCTATCTCCGCAAGGAGACATCAGAACTGCAAAACGCATGGTTTTTTTGTCTTCGGGGAGGTTGGGGAACATGAATATGTGTTTGTTTTTCGAATTTGAGCTCTATCTGCAAAGGGCACTTTTCTTTCTAAAAGCAGTTTTTCCTAACAAATGCAAGATATAACATGGGCTATCTCCGCAAGGAGACATCAGATCTGCATAACTCATGGTTTTTTGGTCTTCGGTGAGCCGGGGGAACATGAATATGTGTTTGTTTTTCGAATCTGAGCTCTATCTGCAATGGGCACTTTTCATGCTATAAACAGTTTTTCCTAACAAATGCAAGATATAACATGGGCTATCTCCGCAAGGAGACATCAGATCTGCCTAACTCATGGTTTTTTTGTCTTCGGTGAGCCGGGGGAACATGAATATGTGTTTGTTTTTCGAATTTGAGCTCTATCTGCAAAGAGCACTTTTCTTGCTAAAAGCAGTTTTTCCTAACAAATGCAAGATATAACATGGGCTATCTCCGCAAGGAGACATCAGATCTGCAAAACGCATGGTTTTTTGGTCTTCGGGGAGGTTGGGGAACATGAATACGTGTTTGTTTTTCGAATTTGAGCTCTATCTGCAAAGGGCACTTTTCTTGCTAAAAGCAGTTTTTCCTAACAAATGCAAGATATAACATGGGCTATCTCCGCAAGGAGACATCAGATCTGCATAACTCATGGTTTTTTTGTATTCGGTGAGCCGGGGGAACATGAATATGTGTTTGTTTTTCGAATTTGAGCTCTATCTGCAATGGGCACTTTTCTTGCTAAAAGCAGTTTTTCCTAACAAATGCAAGATATAACATGGGCTATCTCCGCAAGGAGACATCAGATCTGCATAACTCATGGTTTTTTTGTCTTCGGTGAGCCGGGGGAACATGAATATGTGTTTGTTTTTCGAATTTGAGCTCTATCTGCAAAGAGCACTTTTCTTGCTAAAAGCAGTTTTTCCTAACAAATGCAAGATATAACAAGGGCTATCTCCGCAAGGAGACATCAGAACTGCAAAACGCATGGTTTTTTTGTCTTCGGGGAGGTTGGGGAACATGAATATGTGTTTGTTTTTCGAATTTGAGCTCTATCTGCAAAGGGCACTTTTCTTTCTAAAAGCAGTTTTTCCTAACAAATGCAAGATATAACATGGGCTATCTCCGCAAGGAGACATCAGATCTGCATAACTCATGGTTTTTTGGTCTTCGGTGAGCCGGGGGAACATGAATATGTGTTTGTTTTTCGAATTTGAGCTCTATCTGCAATGGGCACTTTTCATGCTATAAACAGTTTTTCCTAACAAATGCAAGATATAACATGGGCTATCTCCGCAAGGAGACATCAGATCTGCCTAACTCATGGTTTTTTTGTCTTCGGTGAGCCGGGGGAACATGAATATGTGTTTGTTTTTCGAATTTGAGCTCTATCTGCAAAGAGCACTTTTCTTGCTAAAAGCAGTTTTTCCTAACAAATGCAAGATATAACATGGGCTATCTCCGCAAGGAGACATCAGATCTGCAAAACGCATGGTTTTTTGGTCTTCGGGGAGGTTGGGGAACATGAATACGTGTTTGTTTTTCGAATTTGAGCTCTATCTGCAAAGGGCACTTTTCTTGCTAAAAGCAGTTTTTCCTAACAAATGCAAGATATAACATGGGCTATCTCCGCAAGGAGACATCAGATCTGCATAACTCATGGTTTTTTTGTCTTCGGGGAGGTTGGGGAACATGAATACGTGTTTGTTTTTCGAATTTGAGCTCTATCTGCAAAGGGCACTTTTCTTGCTAAAAGCAGTTTTTCCTAACAAATGCAAGATATAACATGGGCTATCTCCGCAAGGAGACATCAGATCTGCATAACTCATGGTTTTTTTGTCTTCGGTGAGCCGGGGGAACATGAATACGTGTTTGTTTTTCGAATTTGAGCTCTATCTGCAAAGGGCACTTTTCTTGCTAAAAGCAGTTTTTCCTAACAAATGCAAGATATAACATGGGCTATCTCCGCAAGGAGACATCAGATCTGCATAACTCATGGTTTTTTGGTCTTCGGTGAGCCGGGGGAACATGAATATGTGTTTGTTTTTCGAATTTGAGCTCTATCTGCAATGGGCACTTTTCATGCTATAAACAGTTTTTCCTAACAAATGCAAGATATAACATGGGCTATCTCCGCAAGGAGACATCAGATCTGCCTAACTCATGGTTTTTTTGTCTTCGGTGAGCCGGGGGAACATGAATATGTGTTTGTTTTTCGAATTTGAGCTCTATCTGCAAAGAGCACTTTTCTTGCTAAAAGCAGTTTTTCCTAACAAATGCAAGATATAACATGGGCTATCTCCGCAAGGAGACATCAGATCTGCAAAACGCATGGTTTTTTGGTCTTCGGGGAGGTTGGGGAACATGAATACGTGTTTGTTTTTCGAATTTGAGCTCTATCTGCAAAGGGCACTTTTCTTGCTAAAAGCAGTTTTTCCTAACAAATGCAAGATATAACATGGGCTATCTCCGCAAGGAGACATCAGATCTGCATAACTCATGGTTTTTTTGTCTTCGGGGAGGTTGGGGAACATGAATACGTGTTTGTTTTTCGAATTTGAGCTCTATCTGCAAAGGGCACTTTTCTTGCTAAAAGCAGTTTTTCCTAACAAATGCAAGATATAACATGGGCTATCTCCGCAAGGAGACATCAGATCTGCATAACTCATGGTTTTTTTGTCTTCGGTGAGCCGGGGGAACATGAATACGTGTTTGTTTTTCGAATTTGAGCTCTATCTGCAAAGGGCACTTTTCTTGCTAAAAGCAGTTTTTCCTAACAAATGCAAGATATAACATGGGCTATCTCCGCAAGGAGACATCAGATCTGCATAACTCATGGTTTTTTTGTCTTCGGGGAGGTTGGGGAACATGAATACGTGTTTGTTTTTCGAATTTGAGCTCTATCTGCAAAGGGCACTTTTCTTGCTAAAAGCAGTTTTTCCTAACAAATGCAAGATATAACATGGGCTATCTCCGCAAGGAGACATCAGATCTGCATAACTCATGGTTTTTTTGTCTTCGGTGAGCCGGGGGAACATGAATATGTGTTTGTTTTTCGAATTTGAGCTCTATCTGCAAAGAGCACTTTTCTTGCTAAAAGCAGTTTTTCCTAACAAATGCAAGATATAACATGGGCTATCTCCGCAAGGAGACATCAGAACTGCAAAACGCATGGTTTTTTTGTCTTCGGGGAGGTTGGGGAACATGAATATGTGTTTGTTTTTCGAATTTGAGCTCTATCTGCAAAGGGCACTTTTCTTTCTAAAAGCAGTTTTTCCTAACAAATGCAAGATATAACAAGGGCTATCTCCGCAAGGAGACATCAGATCTGCATAACTCATGGTTTTTTTGTCTTCGGTGAGCCGGGGGAACATGAATATGTGTTTGTTTTTCGAATTTGAGCTCTATCTGCAAAGAGCACTTTTCTTGCTAAAAGCAGTTTTTCCTAACAAATGCAAGATATAACATGGGCTATCTCCGCAAGGAGACATCAGAACTGCAAAACGCATGGTTTTTTTGTCTTCGGGGAGGTTGGGGAACATGAATATGTGTTTGTTTTTCGAATTTGAGCTCTATCTGCAAAGGGCACTTTTCTTTCTAAAAGCAGTTTTTCCTAACAAATGCAAGATATAACATGGGCTATCTCCGCAAGGAGACATCAGATCTGCATAACTCATGGTTTTTTGGTCTTCGGTGAGCCGGGGGAACATGAATATGTGTTTGTTTTTCGAATTTGAGCTCTATCTGCAAAGAGCACTTTTCTTGCTAAAAGCAGTTTTTCCTAACAAATGCAAGATATAACATGGGCTATCTCCGCAAGGAGACATCAGATCTGCAAAACGCATGGTTTTTTGGTCTTCGGGGAGGTTGGGGAACATGAATACGTGTTTGTTTTTCGAATTTGAGCTCTATCTGCAAAGGGCACTTTTCTTGCTAAAAGCAGTTTTTCCTAACAAATGCAAGATATAACATGGGCTATCTCCGCAAGGAGACATCAGATCTGCATAACTCATGGTTTTTTTGTCTTCGGTGAGCCGGGGGAACATGAATATGTGTTTGTTTTTCGAATTTGAGCTCTATCTGCAAAGGGCACTTTTCTTTCTAAAAGCAGTTTTTCCTAACAAATGCAAGATATAACATGGGCTATCTCCGCAAGGAGACATCAGATCTGCATAACTCATGGTTTTTTGGTCTTCGGTGAGCCGGGGGAACATGAATATGTGTTTGTTTTTCGAATTTGAGCTCTATCTGCAATGGGCACTTTTCATGCTATAAACAGTTTTTCCTAACAAATGCAAGATATAACATGGGCTATCTCCGCAAGGAGACATCAGATCTGCCTAACTCATGGTTTTTTTGTCTTCGGTGAGCCGGGGGAACATGAATATGTGTTTGTTTTTCGAATTTGAGCTCTATCTGCAATGGGCACCTTTCTTGCTAAAAGCAGTTTTTCCTAACAAATGCAAGATATAACATGGGCTATCTCCGCAAGGAGACATCAGATCTGCATAACTCATGGTTTTTTTGTCTTCGGTGAGCCGGGGGAACATGAATACGTGTTTGTTTTTCGAATTTGAGCTCTATCTGCAAAGGGCACTTTTCTTGCTAAAAGCAGTTTTTCCTAACAAATGCAAGATATAACATGGGCTATCTCCGCAAGGAGACATCAGATCTGCATAACTCATGGTTTTTTTGTCTTCGGGGAGGTTGGGGAACATGAATATGTGTTTGTTTTTCGAATTTGAGCTCTATCTGCAAAGAGCACTTTTCTTGCTAAAAGCAGTTTTTCCTAACAAATGCAAGATATAACATGGGCTATCTCCGCAAGGAGACATCAGATCTGCAAAACGCATGGTTTTTTGGTCTTCGGGGAGGTTGGGGAACATGAATACGTGTTTGTTTTTCGAATTTGAGCTCTATCTGCAAAGGGCACTTTTCTTGCTAAAAGCAGTTTTTCCTAACAAATGCAAGATATAACATGGGCTATCTCCGCAAGGAGACATCAGATCTGCATAACTCATGGTTTTTTTGTCTTCGGTGAGCCGGGGGAACATGAATATGTGTTTGTTTTTCGAATTTGAGCTCTATCTGCAAAGGGCACTTTTCTTTCTAAAAGCAGTTTTTCCTAACAAATGCAAGATATAACATGGGCTATCTCCGCAAGGAGACATCAGATCTGCATAACTCATGGTTTTTTGGTCTTCGGTGAGCCGGGGGAACATGAATATGTGTTTGTTTTTCGAATTTGAGCTCTATCTGCAATGGGCACTTTTCATGCTATAAACAGTTTTTCCTAACAAATGCAAGATATAACATGGGCTATCTCCGCAAGGAGACATCAGATCTGCCTAACTCATGGTTTTTTTGTCTTCGGTGAGCCGGGGGAACATGAATATGTGTTTGTTTTTCGAATTTGAGCTCTATCTGCAATGGGCACTTTTCTTGCTAAAAGCAGTTTTTCCTAACAAATGCAAGATATAACATGGGCTATCTCCGCAAGGAGACATCAGATCTGCATAACTCATGGTTTTTTTGTCTTCGGTGAGCCGGGGGAACATGAATATGTGTTTGTTTTTCGAATTTGAGCTCTATCTGCAAAGAGCACTTTTCTTGCTAAAAGCAGTTTTTCCTAACAAATGCAAGATATAACAAGGGCTATCTCCGCAAGGAGACATCAGAACTGCAAAACGCATGGTTTTTTTGTCTTCGGGGAGGTTGGGGAACATGAATATGTGTTTGTTTTTCGAATTTGAGCTCTATCTGCAAAGGGCACTTTTCTTTCTAAAAGCAGTTTTTCCTAACAAATGCAAGATATAACATGGGCTATCTCCGCAAGGAGACATCAGATCTGCATAACTCATGGTTTTTTGGTCTTCGGTGAGCCGGGGGAACATGAATATGTGTTTGTTTTTCGAATTTGAGCTCTATCTGCAATGGGCACTTTTCATGCTATAAACAGTTTTTCCTAACAAATGCAAGATATAACATGGGCTATCTCCGCAAGGAGACATCAGATCTGCCTAACTCATGGTTTTTTTGTCTTCGGTGAGCCGGGGGAACATGAATATGTGTTTGTTTTTCGAATTTGAGCTCTATCTGCAAAGAGCACTTTTCTTGCTAAAAGCAGTTTTTCCTAACAAATGCAAGATATAACATGGGCTATCTCCGCAAGGAGACATCAGATCTGCAAAACGCATGGTTTTTTGGTCTTCGGGGAGGTTGGGGAACATGAATACGTGTTTGTTTTTCGAATTTGAGCTCTATCTGCAAAGGGCACTTTTCTTGCTAAAAGCAGTTTTTCCTAACAAATGCAAGATATAACATGGGCTATCTCCGCAAGGAGACATCAGATCTGCATAACTCATGGTTTTTTTGTCTTCGGGGAGGTTGGGGAACATGAATACGTGTTTGTTTTTCGAATTTGAGCTCTATCTGCAAAGGGCACTTTTCTTGCTAAAAGCAGTTTTTCCTAACAAATGCAAGATATAACATGGGCTATCTCCGCAAGGAGACATCAGATCTGCATAACTCATGGTTTTTTTGTCTTCGGTGAGCCGGGGGAACATGAATACGTGTTTGTTTTTCGAATTTGAGCTCTATCTGCAAAGGGCACTTTTCTTGCTAAAAGCAGTTTTTCCTAACAAATGCAAGATATAACATGGGCTATCTCCGCAAGGAGACATCAGATCTGCATAACTCATGGTTTTTTTGTCTTCGGGGAGGTTGGGGAACATGAATACGTGTTTGTTTTTCGAATTTGAGCTCTATCTGCAAAGGGCACTTTTCTTGCTAAAAGCAGTTTTTCCTAACAAATGCAAGATATAACATGGGCTATCTCCGCAAGGAGACATCAGATCTGCATAACTCATGGTTTTTTTGTCTTCGGTGAGCCGGGGGAACATGAATATGTGTTTGTTTTTCGAATTTGAGCTCTATCTGCAAAGAGCACTTTTCTTGCTAAAAGCAGTTTTTCCTAACAAATGCAAGATATAACATGGGCTATCTCCGCAAGGAGACATCAGAACTGCAAAACGCATGGTTTTTTTGTCTTCGGGGAGGTTGGGGAACATGAATACGTGTTTGTTTTTCGAATTTGAGCTCTATCTGCAAAGGGCACTTTTCTTTCTAAAAGCAGTTTTTCCTAACAAATGCAAGATATAACATGGGCTATCTCCGCAAGGAGACATCAGATCTGCCTAACTCATGGTTTTTTTGTCTTCGGTGAGCCGGGGGAACATGAATATGTGTTTGTTTTTCGAATTTGAGCTCTATCTGCAAAGAGCACTTTTCTTGCTAAAAGCAGTTTTTCCTAACAAATGCAAGATATAACATGGGCTATCTCCGCAAGGAGACATCAGATCAGCAAAACGCATGGTTTTTTGGTCTTCGGGGAGGTTGGGGAACATGAATACGTGTTTGTTTTTCGAATTTGCGCTCTATCTGCAAAGGGCACTTTTCTTGCTAAAAGCAGTTTTTCCTAACAAATGCAAGATATAACATGGGCTATCTCCGCAAGGAGACATCAGAACTGCAAAACGCATGGTTTTTTTGTCTTCGGGGAGGTTGGGGAACATGAATATGTGTTTGTTTTTCGAATTTGAGCTCTATCTGCAAAGGGCACTTTTCTTTCTAAAAGCAGTTTTTCCTAACAAATGCAAGATATAACATGGGCTATCTCCGCAAGGAGACATCAGATCTGCATAACTCATGGTTTTTTGGTCTTCGGTGAGCCGGGGGAACATGAATATGTGTTTGTTTTTCGAATTTGAGCTCTATCTGCAATGGGCACTTTTCATGCTATAAACAGTTTTTCCTAACAAATGCAAGATATAACATGGGCTATCTCCGCAAGGAGACATCAGATCTGCCTAACTCATGGTTTTTTTGTCTTCGGTGAGCCGGGGGAACATGAATATGTGTTTGTTTTTCGAATTTGAGCTCTATCTGCAAAGAGCACTTTTCTTGCTAAAAGCAGTTTTTCCTAACAAATGCAAGATATAACATGGGCTATCTCCGCAAGGAGACATCAGATCAGCAAAACGCATGGTTTTTTGGTCTTCGGGGAGGTTGGGGAACATGAATACGTGTTTGTTTTTCGAATTTGCGCTCTATCTGCAAAGGGCACTTTTCTTGCTAAAAGCAGTTTTTCCTAACAAATGCAAGATATAACATGGGCTATCTCCGCAAGGAGACATCAGATCTGCATAACTCATGGTTTTTTGGTCTTCGGTGAGCCGGGGGAACATGAATATGTGTTTGTTTTTCGAATTTGAGCTCTATCTGCAATGGGCACTTTTCATGCTATAAACAGTTTTTCCTAACAAATGCAAGATATAACATGGGCTATCTCCGCAAGGAGACATCAGATCTGCCTAACTCATGGTTTTTTTGTCTTCGGTGAGCCGGGGGAACATGAATATGTGTTTGTTTTTCGAATTTGAGCTCTATCTGCAAAGAGCACTTTTCTTGCTAAAAGCAGTTTTTCCTAACAAATGCAAGATATAACATGGGCTATCTCCGCAAGGAGACATCAGATCTGCAAAACGCATGGTTTTTTGGTCTTCGGGGAGGTTGGGGAACATGAATACGTGTTTGTTTTTCGAATTTGAGCTCTATCTGCAAAGGGCACTTTTCTTGCTAAAAGCAGTTTTTCCTAACAAATGCAAGATATAACATGGGCTATCTCCGCAAGGAGACATCAGATCTGCATAACTCATGGTTTTTTTGTCTTCGGGGAGGTTGGGGAACATGAATACGTGTTTGTTTTTCGAATTTGAGCTCTATCTGCAAAGGGCACTTTTCTTGCTAAAAGCAGTTTTTCCTAACAAATGCAAGATATAACATGGGCTATCTCCGCAAGGAGACATCAGATCTGCATAACTCATGGTTTTTTTGTCTTCGGTGAGCCGGGGGAACATGAATACGTGTTTGTTTTTCGAATTTGAGCTCTATCTGCAAAGGGCACTTTTCTTGCTAAAAGCAGTTTTTCCTAACAAATGCAAGATATAACATGGGCTATCTCCGCAAGGAGACATCAGATCTGCATAACTCATGGTTTTTTTGTCTTCGGGGAGGTTGGGGAACATGAATACGTGTTTGTTTTTCGAATTTGAGCTCTATCTGCAAAGGGCACTTTTCTTGCTAAAAGCAGTTTTTCCTAACAAATGCAAGATATAACATGGGCTATCTCCGCAAGGAGACATCAGATCTGCATAACTCATGGTTTTTTTGTCTTCGGTGAGCCGGGGGAACATGAATATGTGTTTGTTTTTCGAATTTGAGCTCTATCTGCAAAGAGCACTTTTCTTGCTAAAAGCAGTTTTTCCTAACAAATGCAAGATATAACATGGGCTATCTCCGCAAGGAGACATCAGAACTGCAAAACGCATGGTTTTTTTGTCTTCGGGGAGGTTGGGGAACATGAATATGTGTTTGTTTTTCGAATTTGAGCTCTATCTGCAAAGGGCACTTTTCTTTCTAAAAGCAGTTTTTCCTAACAAATGCAAGATATAACAAGGGCTATCTCCGCAAGGAGACATCAGATCTGCATAACTCATGGTTTTTTTGTCTTCGGTGAGCCGGGGGAACATGAATATGTGTTTGTTTTTCGAATTTGAGCTCTATCTGCAAAGAGCACTTTTCTTGCTAAAAGCAGTTTTTCCTAACAAATGCAAGATATAACATGGGCTATCTCCGCAAGGAGACATCAGAACTGCAAAACGCATGGTTTTTTTGTCTTCGGGGAGGTTGGGGAACATGAATATGTGTTTGTTTTTCGAATTTGAGCTCTATCTGCAAAGGGCACTTTTCTTTCTAAAAGCAGTTTTTCCTAACAAATGCAAGATATAACATGGGCTATCTCCGCAAGGAGACATCAGATCTGCATAACTCATGGTTTTTTGGTCTTCGGTGAGCCGGGGGAACATGAATATGTGTTTGTTTTTCGAATTTGAGCTCTATCTGCAATGGGCACTTTTCATGCTATAAACAGTTTTTCCTAACAAATGCAAGATATAACATGGGCTATCTCCGCAAGGAGACATCAGATCTGCCTAACTCATGGTTTTTTTGTCTTCGGTGAGCCGGGGGAACATGAATATGTGTTTGTTTTTCGAATTTGAGCTCTATCTGCAAAGAGCACTTTTCTTGCTAAAAGCAGTTTTTCCTAACAAATGCAAGATATAACATGGGCTATCTCCGCAAGGAGACATCAGATCAGCAAAACGCATGGTTTTTTGGTCTTCGGGGAGGTTGGGGAACATGAATACGTGTTTGTTTTTCGAATTTGCGCTCTATCTGCAAAGGGCACTTTTCTTGCTAAAAGCAGTTTTTCCTAACAAATGCAAGATATAACATGGGCTATCTCCGCAAGGAGACATCAGATCTGCATAACTCATGGTTTTTTGGTCTTCGGTGAGCCGGGGGAACATGAATATGTGTTTGTTTTTCGAATTTGAGCTCTATCTGCAATGGGCACTTTTCATGCTATAAACAGTTTTTCCTAACAAATGCAAGATATAACATGGGCTATCTCCGCAAGGAGACATCAGATCTGCCTAACTCATGGTTTTTTTGTCTTCGGTGAGCCGGGGGAACATGAATATGTGTTTGTTTTTCGAATTTGAGCTCTATCTGCAAAGAGCACTTTTCTTGCTAAAAGCAGTTTTTCCTAACAAATGCAAGATATAACATGGGCTATCTCCGCAAGGAGACATCAGATCTGCAAAACGCATGGTTTTTTGGTCTTCGGGGAGGTTGGGGAACATGAATACGTGTTTGTTTTTCGAATTTGAGCTCTATCTGCAAAGGGCACTTTTCTTGCTAAAAGCAGTTTTTCCTAACAAATGCAAGATATAACATGGGCTATCTCCGCAAGGAGACATCAGATCTGCATAACTCATGGTTTTTTTGTCTTCGGGGAGGTTGGGGAACATGAATACGTGTTTGTTTTTCGAATTTGAGCTCTATCTGCAAAGGGCACTTTTCTTGCTAAAAGCAGTTTTTCCTAACAAATGCAAGATATAACATGGGCTATCTCCGCAAGGAGACATCAGATCTGCATAACTCATGGTTTTTTTGTCTTCGGTGAGCCGGGGGAACATGAATACGTGTTTGTTTTTCGAATTTGAGCTCTATCTGCAAAGGGCACTTTTCTTGCTAAAAGCAGTTTTTCCTAACAAATGCAAGATATAACATGGGCTATCTCCGCAAGGAGACATCAGATCTGCATAACTCATGGTTTTTTTGTCTTCGGGGAGGTTGGGGAACATGAATACGTGTTTGTTTTTCGAATTTGAGCTCTATCTGCAAAGGGCACTTTTCTTGCTAAAAGCAGTTTTTCCTAACAAATGCAAGATATAACATGGGCTATCTCCGCAAGGAGACATCAGATCTGCATAACTCATGGTTTTTTTGTCTTCGGTGAGCCGGGGGAACATGAATATGTGTTTGTTTTTCGAATTTGAGCTCTATCTGCAAAGAGCACTTTTCTTGCTAAAAGCAGTTTTTCCTAACAAATGCAAGATATAACATGGGCTATCTCCGCAAGGAGACATCAGAACTGCAAAACGCATGGTTTTTTTGTCTTCGGGGAGGTTGGGGAACATGAATATGTGTTTGTTTTTCGAATTTGAGCTCTATCTGCAAAGGGCACTTTTCTTTCTAAAAGCAGTTTTTCCTAACAAATGCAAGATATAACATGGGCTATCTCCGCAAGGAGACATCAGATCTGCATAACTCATGGTTTTTTGGTCTTCGGTGAGCCGGGGGAACATGAATATGTGTTTGTTTTTCGAATTTGAGCTCTATCTGCAATGGGCACTTTTCATGCTATAAACAGTTTTTCCTAACAAATGCAAGATATAACATGGGCTATCTCCGCAAGGAGACATCAGATCTGCCTAACTCATGGTTTTTTTGTCTTCGGTGAGCCGGGGGAACATGAATATGTGTTTGTTTTTCGAATTTGAGCTCTATCTGCAAAGAGCACTTTTCTTGCTAAAAGCAGTTTTTCCTAACAAATGCAAGATATAACATGGGCTATCTCCGCAAGGAGACATCAGATCAGCAAAACGCATGGTTTTTTGGTCTTCGGGGAGGTTGGGGAACATGAATACGTGTTTGTTTTTCGAATTTGCGCTCTATCTGCAAAGGGCACTTTTCTTGCTAAAAGCAGTTTTTCCTAACAAATGCAAGATATAACATGGGCTATCTCCGCAAGGAGACATCAGATCTGCATAACTCATGGTTTTTTTGTCTTCGGGGAGGTTGGGGAACATGAATACGTGTTTGTTTTTCGAATTTGAGCTCTATCTGCAAAGGGCACTTTTCTTGCTAAAAGCAGTTTTTCCTAACAAATGCAAGATATAACATGGGCTATCTCCGCAAGGAGACATCAGATCTGCATAACTCATGGTTTTTTTGTCTTCGGTGAGCCGGGGGAACATGAATACGTGTTTGTTTTTCGAATTTGAGCTCTATCTGCAAAGGGCACTTTTCTTGCTAAAAGCAGTTTTTCCTAACAAATGCAAGATATAACATGGGCTATCTCCGCAAGGAGACATCAGATCTGCATAACTCATGGTTTTTTTGTCTTCGGGGAGGTTGGGGAACATGAATACGTGTTTGTTTTTCGAATTTGAGCTCTATCTGCAAAGGGCACTTTTCTTGCTAAAAGCAGTTTTTCCTAACAAATGCAAGATATAACATGGGCTATCTCCGCAAGGAGACATCAGATCTGCATAACTCATGGTTTTTTTGTCTTCGGTGAGCCGGGGGAACATGAATATGTGTTTGTTTTTCGAATTTGAGCTCTATCTGCAAAGAGCACTTTTCTTGCTAAAAGCAGTTTTTCCTAACAAATGCAAGATATAACATGGGCTATCTCCGCAAGGAGACATCAGAACTGCAAAACGCATGGTTTTTTTGTCTTCGGGGAGGTTGGGGAACATGAATATGTGTTTGTTTTTCGAATTTGAGCTCTATCTGCAAAGGGCACTTTTCTTTCTAAAAGCAGTTTTTCCTAACAAATGCAAGATATAACATGGGCTATCTCCGCAAGGAGACATCAGATCTGCATAACTCATGGTTTTTTGGTCTTCGGTGAGCCGGGGGAACATGAATATGTGTTTGTTTTTCGAATTTGAGCTCTATCTGCAATGGGCACTTTTCATGCTATAAACAGTTTTTCCTAACAAATGCAAGATATAACATGGGCTATCTCCGCAAGGAGACATCAGATCTGCCTAACTCATGGTTTTTTTGTCTTCGGTGAGCCGGGGGAACATGAATATGTGTTTGTTTTTCGAATTTGAGCTCTATCTGCAAAGAGCACTTTTCTTGCTAAAAGCAGTTTTTCCTAACAAATGCAAGATATAACATGGGCTATCTCCGCAAGGAGACATCAGATCAGCAAAACGCATGGTTTTTTGGTCTTCGGGGAGGTTGGGGAACATGAATACGTGTTTGTTTTTCGAATTTGCGCTCTATCTGCAAAGGGCACTTTTCTTGCTAAAAGCAGTTTTTCCTAACAAATGCAAGATATAACATGGGCTATCTCCGCAAGGAGACATCAGATCTGCATAACTCATGGTTTTTTGGTCTTCGGTGAGCCGGGGGAACATGAATATGTGTTTGTTTTTCGAATTTGAGCTCTATCTGCAATGGGCACTTTTCATGCTATAAACAGTTTTTCCTAACAAATGCAAGATATAACATGGGCTATCTCCGCAAGGAGACATCAGATCTGCCTAACTCATGGTTTTTTTGTCTTCGGTGAGCCGGGGGAACATGAATATGTGTTTGTTTTTCGAATTTGAGCTCTATCTGCAAAGAGCACTTTTCTTGCTAAAAGCAGTTTTTCCTAACAAATGCAAGATATAACATGGGCTATCTCCGCAAGGAGACATCAGATCTGCAAAACGCATGGTTTTTTGGTCTTCGGGGAGGTTGGGGAACATGAATACGTGTTTGTTTTTCGAATTTGAGCTCTATCTGCAAAGGGCACTTTTCTTGCTAAAAGCAGTTTTTCCTAACAAATGCAAGATATAACATGGGCTATCTCCGCAAGGAGACATCAGATCTGCATAACTCATGGTTTTTTTGTCTTCGGGGAGGTTGGGGAACATGAATACGTGTTTGTTTTTCGAATTTGAGCTCTATCTGCAAAGGGCACTTTTCTTGCTAAAAGCAGTTTTTCCTAACAAATGCAAGATATAACATGGGCTATCTCCGCAAGGAGACATCAGATCTGCATAACTCATGGTTTTTTTGTCTTCGGTGAGCCGGGGGAACATGAATATGTGTTTGTTTTTCGAATTTGAGCTCTATCTGCAAAGAGCACTTTTCTTGCTAAAAGCAGTTTTTCCTAACAAATGCAAGATATAACATGGGCTATCTCCGCAAGGAGACATCAGAACTGCAAAACGCATGGTTTTTTTGTCTTCGGGGAGGTTGGGGAACATGAATATGTGTTTGTTTTTCGAATTTGAGCTCTATCTGCAAAGGGCACTTTTCTTTCTAAAAGCAGTTTTTCCTAACAAATGCAAGATATAACAAGGGCTATCTCCGCAAGGAGACATCAGATCTGCATAACTCATGGTTTTTTTGTCTTCGGTGAGCCGGGGGAACATGAATATGTGTTTGTTTTTCGAATTTGAGCTCTATCTGCAAAGAGCACTTTTCTTGCTAAAAGCAGTTTTTCCTAACAAATGCAAGATATAACATGGGCTATCTCCGCAAGGAGACATCAGAACTGCAAAACGCATGGTTTTTTTGTCTTCGGGGAGGTTGGGGAACATGAATATGTGTTTGTTTTTCGAATTTGAGCTCTATCTGCAAAGGGCACTTTTCTTTCTAAAAGCAGTTTTTCCTAACAAATGCAAGATATAACATGGGCTATCTCCGCAAGGAGACATCAGATCTGCATAACTCATGGTTTTTTGGTCTTCGGTGAGCCGGGGGAACATGAATATGTGTTTGTTTTTCGAATTTGAGCTCTATCTGCAATGGGCACTTTTCATGCTATAAACAGTTTTTCCTAACAAATGCAAGATATAACATGGGCTATCTCCGCAAGGAGACATCAGATCTGCCTAACTCATGGTTTTTTTGTCTTCGGTGAGCCGGGGGAACATGAATATGTGTTTGTTTTTCGAATTTGAGCTCTATCTGCAAAGAGCACTTTTCTTGCTAAAAGCAGTTTTTCCTAACAAATGCAAGATATAACATGGGCTATCTCCGCAAGGAGACATCAGATCAGCAAAACGCATGGTTTTTTGGTCTTCGGGGAGGTTGGGGAACATGAATACGTGTTTGTTTTTCGAATTTGCGCTCTATCTGCAAAGGGCACTTTTCTTGCTAAAAGCAGTTTTTCCTAACAAATGCAAGATATAACATGGGCTATCTCCGCAAGGAGACATCAGATCTGCATAACTCATGGTTTTTTGGTCTTCGGTGAGCCGGGGGAACATGAATATGTGTTTGTTTTTCGAATTTGAGCTCTATCTGCAATGGGCACTTTTCATGCTATAAACAGTTTTTCCTAACAAATGCAAGATATAACATGGGCTATCTCCGCAAGGAGACATCAGATCTGCCTAACTCATGGTTTTTTTGTCTTCGGTGAGCCGGGGGAACATGAATATGTGTTTGTTTTTCGAATTTGAGCTCTATCTGCAAAGAGCACTTTTCTTGCTAAAAGCAGTTTTTCCTAACAAATGCAAGATATAACATGGGCTATCTCCGCAAGGAGACATCAGATCTGCAAAACGCATGGTTTTTTGGTCTTCGGGGAGGTTGGGGAACATGAATACGTGTTTGTTTTTCGAATTTGAGCTCTATCTGCAAAGGGCACTTTTCTTGCTAAAAGCAGTTTTTCCTAACAAATGCAAGATATAACATGGGCTATCTCCGCAAGGAGACATCAGATCTGCATAACTCATGGTTTTTTTGTCTTCGGGGAGGTTGGGGAACATGAATACGTGTTTGTTTTTCGAATTTGAGCTCTATCTGCAAAGGGCACTTTTCTTGCTAAAAGCAGTTTTTCCTAACAAATGCAAGATATAACATGGGCTATCTCCGCAAGGAGACATCAGATCTGCATAACTCATGGTTTTTTTGTCTTCGGTGAGCCGGGGGAACATGAATACGTGTTTGTTTTTCGAATTTGAGCTCTATCTGCAAAGGGCACTTTTCTTGCTAAAAGCAGTTTTTCCTAACAAATGCAAGATATAACATGGGCTATCTCCGCAAGGAGACATCAGATCTGCATAACTCATGGTTTTTTTGTCTTCGGGGAGGTTGGGGAACATGAATACGTGTTTGTTTTTCGAATTTGAGCTCTATCTGCAAAGGGCACTTTTCTTGCTAAAAGCAGTTTTTCCTAACAAATGCAAGATATAACATGGGCTATCTCCGCAAGGAGACATCAGATCTGCATAACTCATGGTTTTTTTGTCTTCGGTGAGCCGGGGGAACATGAATATGTGTTTGTTTTTCGAATTTGAGCTCTATCTGCAAAGAGCACTTTTCTTGCTAAAAGCAGTTTTTCCTAACAAATGCAAGATATAACATGGGCTATCTCCGCAAGGAGACATCAGAACTGCAAAACGCATGGTTTTTTTGTCTTCGGGGAGGTTGGGGAACATGAATATGTGTTTGTTTTTCGAATTTGAGCTCTATCTGCAAAGGGCACTTTTCTTTCTAAAAGCAGTTTTTCCTAACAAATGCAAGATATAACATGGGCTATCTCCGCAAGGAGACATCAGATCTGCATAACTCATGGTTTTTTGGTCTTCGGTGAGCCGGGGGAACATGAATATGTGTTTGTTTTTCGAATTTGAGCTCTATCTGCAATGGGCACTTTTCATGCTATAAACAGTTTTTCCTAACAAATGCAAGATATAACATGGGCTATCTCCGCAAGGAGACATCAGATCTGCCTAACTCATGGTTTTTTTGTCTTCGGTGAGCCGGGGGAACATGAATATGTGTTTGTTTTTCGAATTTGAGCTCTATCTGCAAAGAGCACTTTTCTTGCTAAAAGCAGTTTTTCCTAACAAATGCAAGATATAACATGGGCTATCTCCGCAAGGAGACATCAGATCAGCAAAACGCATGGTTTTTTGGTCTTCGGGGAGGTTGGGGAACATGAATACGTGTTTGTTTTTCGAATTTGCGCTCTATCTGCAAAGGGCACTTTTCTTGCTAAAAGCAGTTTTTCCTAACAAATGCAAGATATAACATGGGCTATCTCCGCAAGGAGACATCAGATCTGCATAACTCATGGTTTTTTTGTCTTCGGGGAGGTTGGGGAACATGAATACGTGTTTGTTTTTCGAATTTGAGCTCTATCTGCAAAGGGCACTTTTCTTGCTAAAAGCAGTTTTTCCTAACAAATGCAAGATATAACATGGGCTATCTCCGCAAGGAGACATCAGATCTGCATAACTCATGGTTTTTTTGTCTTCGGTGAGCCGGGGGAACATGAATACGTGTTTGTTTTTCGAATTTGAGCTCTATCTGCAAAGGGCACTTTTCTTGCTAAAAGCAGTTTTTCCTAACAAATGCAAGATATAACATGGGCTATCTCCGCAAGGAGACATCAGATCTGCATAACTCATGGTTTTTTTGTCTTCGGGGAGGTTGGGGAACATGAATACGTGTTTGTTTTTCGAATTTGAGCTCTATCTGCAAAGGGCACTTTTCTTGCTAAAAGCAGTTTTTCCTAACAAATGCAAGATATAACATGGGCTATCTCCGCAAGGAGACATCAGATCTGCATAACTCATGGTTTTTTTGTCTTCGGTGAGCCGGGGGAACATGAATATGTGTTTGTTTTTCGAATTTGAGCTCTATCTGCAAAGAGCACTTTTCTTGCTAAAAGCAGTTTTTCCTAACAAATGCAAGATATAACATGGGCTATCTCCGCAAGGAGACATCAGAACTGCAAAACGCATGGTTTTTTTGTCTTCGGGGAGGTTGGGGAACATGAATATGTGTTTGTTTTTCGAATTTGAGCTCTATCTGCAAAGGGCACTTTTCTTTCTAAAAGCAGTTTTTCCTAACAAATGCAAGATATAACATGGGCTATCTCCGCAAGGAGACATCAGATCTGCATAACTCATGGTTTTTTTGTCTTCGGTGAGCCGGGGGAACATGAATACGTGTTTGTTTTTCGAATTTGAGCTCTATCTGCAAAGGGCACTTTTCTTGCTAAAAGCAGTTTTTCCTAACAAATGCAAGATATAACATGGGCTATCTCCGCAAGGAGACATCAGATCTGCATAACTCATGGTTTTTTTGTCTTCGGGGAGGTTGGGGAACATGAATACGTGTTTGTTTTTCGAATTTGAGCTCTATCTGCAAAGGGCACTTTTCTTGCTAAAAGCAGTTTTTCCTAACAAATGCAAGATATAACATGGGCTATCTCCGCAAGGAGACATCAGATCTGCATAACTCATGGTTTTTTTGTCTTCGGTGAGCCGGGGGAACATGAATATGTGTTTGTTTTTCGAATTTGAGCTCTATCTGCAAAGAGCACTTTTCTTGCTAAAAGCAGTTTTTCCTAACAAATGCAAGATATAACATGGGCTATCTCCGCAAGGAGACATCAGAACTGCAAAACGCATGGTTTTTTTGTCTTCGGGGAGGTTGGGGAACATGAATATGTGTTTGTTTTTCGAATTTGAGCTCTATCTGCAAAGGGCACTTTTCTTTCTAAAAGCAGTTTTTCCTAACAAATGCAAGATATAACATGGGCTATCTCCGCAAGGAGACATCAGATCTGCATAACTCATGGTTTTTTGGTCTTCGGTGAGCCGGGGGAACATGAATATGTGTTTGTTTTTCGAATTTGAGCTCTATCTGCAATGGGCACTTTTCATGCTATAAACAGTTTTTCCTAACAAATGCAAGATATAACATGGGCTATCTCCGCAAGGAGACATCAGATCTGCCTAACTCATGGTTTTTTTGTCTTCGGTGAGCCGGGGGAACATGAATATGTGTTTGTTTTTCGAATTTGAGCTCTATCTGCAAAGAGCACTTTTCTTGCTAAAAGCAGTTTTTCCTAACAAATGCAAGATATAACATGGGCTATCTCCGCAAGGAGACATCAGATCAGCAAAACGCATGGTTTTTTGGTCTTCGGGGAGGTTGGGGAACATGAATACGTGTTTGTTTTTCGAATTTGCGCTCTATCTGCAAAGGGCACTTTTCTTGCTAAAAGCAGTTTTTCCTAACAAATGCAAGATATAACATGGGCTATCTCCGCAAGGAGACATCAGATCTGCATAACTCATGGTTTTTTGGTCTTCGGTGAGCCGGGGGAACATGAATATGTGTTTGTTTTTCGAATTTGAGCTCTATCTGCAATGGGCACTTTTCATGCTATAAACAGTTTTTCCTAACAAATGCAAGATATAACATGGGCTATCTCCGCAAGGAGACATCAGATCTGCCTAACTCATGGTTTTTTTGTCTTCGGTGAGCCAGGGGAACATGAATATGTGTTTGTTTTTCGAATTTGAGCTCTATCTGCAAAGAGCACTTTTCTTGCTAAAAGCAGTTTTTCCTAACAAATGCAAGATATAACATGGGCTATCTCCGCAAGGAGACATCAGATCTGCAAAACGCATGGTTTTTTGGTCTTCGGGGAGGTTGGGGAACATGAATACGTGTTTGTTTTTCGAATTTGAGCTCTATCTGCAAAGGGCACTTTTCTTGCTAAAAGCAGTTTTTCCTAACAAATGCAAGATATAACATGGGCTATCTCCGCAAGGAGACATCAGATCTGCATAACTCATGGTTTTTTTGTCTTCGGGGAGGTTGGGGAACATGAATACGTGTTTGTTTTTCGAATTTGAGCTCTATCTGCAAAGGGCACTTTTCTTGCTAAAAGCAGTTTTTCCTAACAAATGCAAGATATAACATGGGCTATCTCCGCAAGGAGACATCAGATCTGCATAACTCATGGTTTTTTTGTCTTCGGTGAGCCGGGGGAACATGAATATGTGTTTGTTTTTCGAATTTGAGCTCTATCTGCAAAGAGCACTTTTCTTGCTAAAAGCAGTTTTTCCTAACAAATGCAAGATATAACATGGGCTATCTCCGCAAGGAGACATCAGAACTGCAAAACGCATGGTTTTTTTGTCTTCGGGGAGGTTGGGGAACATGAATATGTGTTTGTTTTTCGAATTTGAGCTCTATCTGCAAAGGGCACTTTTCTTTCTAAAAGCAGTTTTTCCTAACAAATGCAAGATATAACAAGGGCTATCTCCGCAAGGAGACATCAGATCTGCATAACTCATGGTTTTTTTGTCTTCGGTGAGCCGGGGGAACATGAATATGTGTTTGTTTTTCGAATTTGAGCTCTATCTGCAAAGAGCACTTTTCTTGCTAAAAGCAGTTTTTCCTAACAAATGCAAGATATAACATGGGCTATCTCCGCAAGGAGACATCAGAACTGCAAAACGCATGGTTTTTTTGTCTTCGGGGAGGTTGGGGAACATGAATATGTGTTTGTTTTTCGAATTTGAGCTCTATCTGCAAAGGGCACTTTTCTTTCTAAAAGCAGTTTTTCCTAACAAATGCAAGATATAACATGGGCTATCTCCGCAAGGAGACATCAGATCTGCATAACTCATGGTTTTTTGGTCTTCGGTGAGCCGGGGGAACATGAATATGTGTTTGTTTTTCGAATTTGAGCTCTATCTGCAATGGGCACTTTTCATGCTATAAACAGTTTTTCCTAACAAATGCAAGATATAACATGGGCTATCTCCGCAAGGAGACATCACATCTGCCTAACTCATGGTTTTTTTGTCTTCGGTGAGCCGGGGGAACATGAATATGTGTTTGTTTTTCGAATTTGAGCTCTATCTGCAAAGAGCACTTTTCTTGCTAAAAGCAGTTTTTCCTAACAAATGCAAGATATAACATGGGCTATCTCCGCAAGGAGACATCAGATCAGCAAAACGCATGGTTTTTTGGTCTTCGGGGAGGTTGGGGAACATGAATACGTGTTTGTTTTTCGAATTTGCGCTCTATCTGCAAAGGGCACTTTTCTTGCTAAAAGCAGTTTTTCCTAACAAATGCAAGATATAACATGGGCTATCTCCGCAAGGAGACATCAGATCTGCATAACTCATGGTTTTTTGGTCTTCGGTGAGCCGGGGGAACATGAATATGTGTTTGTTTTTCGAATTTGAGCTCTATCTGCAATGGGCACTTTTCATGCTATAAACAGTTTTTCCTAACAAATGCAAGATATAACATGGGCTATCTCCGCAAGGAGACATCAGATCTGCCTAACTCATGGTTTTTTTGTCTTCGGTGAGCCGGGGGAACATGAATATGTGTTTGTTTTTCGAATTTGAGCTCTATCTGCAAAGAGCACTTTTCTTGCTAAAAGCAGTTTTTCCTAACAAATGCAAGATATAACATGGGCTATCTCCGCAAGGAGACATCAGATCTGCAAAACGCATGGTTTTTTGGTCTTCGGGGAGGTTGGGGAACATGAATACGTGTTTGTTTTTCGAATTTGAGCTCTATCTGCAAAGGGCACTTTTCTTGCTAAAAGCAGTTTTTCCTAACAAATGCAAGATATAACATGGGCTATCTCCGCAAGGAGACATCAGATCTGCATAACTCATGGTTTTTTTGTCTTCGGGGAGGTTGGGGAACATGAATACGTGTTTGTTTTTCGAATTTGAGCTCTATCTGCAAAGGGCACTTTTCTTGCTAAAAGCAGTTTTTCCTAACAAATGCAAGATATAACATGGGCTATCTCCGCAAGGAGACATCAGATCTGCATAACTCATGGTTTTTTTGTCTTCGGTGAGCCGGGGGAACATGAATACGTGTTTGTTTTTCGAATTTGAGCTCTATCTGCAAAGGGCACTTTTCTTGCTAAAAGCAGTTTTTCCTAACAAATGCAAGATATAACATGGGCTATCTCCGCAAGGAGACATCAGATCTGCATAACTCATGGTTTTTTTGTCTTCGGGGAGGTTGGGGAACATGAATACGTGTTTGTTTTTCGAATTTGAGCTCTATCTGCAAAGGGCACTTTTCTTGCTAAAAGCAGTTTTTCCTAACAAATGCAAGATATAACATGGGCTATCTCCGCAAGGAGACATCAGATCTGCATAACTCATGGTTTTTTTGTCTTCGGTGAGCCGGGGGAACATGAATATGTGTTTGTTTTTCGAATTTGAGCTCTATCTGCAAAGAGCACTTTTCTTGCTAAAAGCAGTTTTTCCTAACAAATGCAAGATATAACATGGGCTATCTCCGCAAGGAGACATCAGAACTGCAAAACGCATGGTTTTTTTGTCTTCGGGGAGGTTGGGGAACATGAATATGTGTTTGTTTTTCGAATTTGAGCTCTATCTGCAAAGGGCACTTTTCTTTCTAAAAGCAGTTTTTCCTAACAAATGCAAGATATAACATGGGCTATCTCCGCAAGGAGACATCAGATCTGCATAACTCATGGTTTTTTGGTCTTCGGTGAGCCGGGGGAACATGAATATGTGTTTGTTTTTCGAATTTGAGCTCTATCTGCAATGGGCACTTTTCATGCTATAAACAGTTTTTCCTAACAAATGCAAGATATAACATGGGCTATCTCCGCAAGGAGACATCAGATCTGCCTAACTCATGGTTTTTTTGTCTTCGGTGAGCCGGGGGAACATGAATATGTGTTTGTTTTTCGAATTTGAGCTCTATCTGCAAAGAGCACTTTTCTTGCTAAAAGCAGTTTTTCCTAACAAATGCAAGATATAACATGGGCTATCTCCGCAAGGAGACATCAGATCTGCAAAACGCATGGTTTTTTGGTCTTCGGGGAGGTTGGGGAACATGAATACGTGTTTGTTTTTCGAATTTGCGCTCTATCTGCAAAGGGCACTTTTCTTGCTAAAAGCAGTTTTTCCTAACAAATGCAAGATATAACATGGGCTATCTCCGCAAGGAGACATCAGATCTGCATAACTCATGGTTTTTTTGTCTTCGGTGAGCCGGGGGAACATGAATATGTGTTTGTTTTTCGAATTTGAGCTCTATCTGCAATGGGCACTTTTCTTGCTAAAAGCAGTTTTTCCTAACAAATGCAAGATATAACATGGGCTATCTCCGCAAGGAGACATCAGATCTGCATAACTCATGGTTTTTTTGTCTTCGGTGAGCCGGGGGAACATGAATATGTGTTTGTTTTTCGAATTTGAGCTCTATCTGCAAAGAGCACTTTTCTTGCTAAAAGCAGTTTTTCCTAACAAATGCAAGATATAACATGGGCTATCTCCGCAAGGAGACATCAGAACTGCAAAACGCATGGTTTTTTTGTCTTCGGGGAGGTTGGGGAACATGAATATGTGTTTGTTTTTCGAATTTGAGCTCTATCTGCAAAGGGCACTTTTCTTTCTAAAAGCAGTTTTTCCTAACAAATGCAAGATATAACATGGGCTATCTCCGCAAGGAGACATCAGATCTGCATAACTCATGGTTTTTTGGTCTTCGGTGAGCCGGGGGAACATGAATATGTGTTTGTTTTTCGAATTTGAGCTCTATCTGCAATGGGCACTTTTCATGCTATAAACAGTTTTTCCTAACAAATGCAAGATATAACATGGGCTATCTCCGCAAGGAGACATCAGATCTGCCTAACTCATGGTTTTTTTGTCTTCGGGGAGGTTGGGGAACATGAATACGTGTTTGTTTTTCGAATTTGAGCTCTATCTGCAAAGGGCACTTTTCTTGCTAAAAGCAGTTTTTCCTAACAAATGCAAGATATAACATGGGCTATCTCCGCAAGGAGACATCAGATCTGCATAACTCATGGTTTTTTTGTCTTCGGTGAGCCGGGGGAACATGAATATGTGTTTGTTTTTCGAATTTGAGCTCTATCTGCAAAGAGCACTTTTCTTGCTAAAAGCAGTTTTTCCTAACAAATGCAAGATATAACATGGGCTATCTCCGCAAGGAGACATCAGAACTGCAAAACGCATGGTTTTTTTGTCTTCGGGGAGGTTGGGGAACATGAATATGTGTTTGTTTTTCGAATTTGAGCTCTATCTGCAAAGGGCACTTTTCTTTCTAAAAGCAGTTTTTCCTAACAAATGCAAGATATAACATGGGCTATCTCCGCAAGGAGACATCAGATCTGCATAACTCATGGTTTTTTGGTCTTCGGTGAGCCGGGGGAACATGAATATGTGTTTGTTTTTCGAATTTGAGCTCTATCTGCAATGGGCACTTTTCATGCTATAAACAGTTTTTCCTAACAAATGCAAGATATAACATGGGCTATCTCCGCAAGGAGACATCAGATCTGCCTAACTCATGGTTTTTTTGTCTTCGGGGAGGTTGGGGAACATGAATACGTGTTTGTTTTTCGAATTTGAGCTCTATCTGCAAAGGGCACTTTTCTTGCTAAAAGCAGTTTTTCCTAACAAATGCAAGATATAACATGGGCTATCTCCGCAAGGAGACATCAGATCTGCATAACTCATGGTTTTTTTGTCTTCGGGGAGGTTGGGGAACATGAATACGTGTTTGTTTTTCGAATTTGAGCTCTATCTGCAAAGGGCACTTTTCTTGCTAAAAGCAGTTTTTCCTAACAAATGCAAGATATAACATGGGCTATCTCCGCAAGGAGACATCAGATCTGCATAACTCATGGTTTTTTTGTCTTCGGTGAGCCGGGGGAACATGAATATGTGTTTGTTTTTCGAATTTGAGCTCTATCTGCAATGGGCACTTTTCTTGCTAAAAGCAGTTTTTCCTAACAAATGCAAGATATAACATGGGCTATCTCCGCAAGGAGACATCAGATCTGCATAACTCATGGTTTTTTTGTCTTCGGTGAGCCGGGGGAACATGAATATGTGTTTGTTTTTCGAATTTGAGCTCTATCTGCAAAGAGCACTTTTCTTGCTAAAAGCAGTTTTTCCTAACAAATGCAAGATATAACATGGGCTATCTCCGCAAGGAGACATCAGATCTGCAAAACGCATGGTTTTTTGGTCTTCGGGGAGGTTGGGGAACATGAATACGTGTTTGTTTTTCGAATTTGAGCTCTATCTGCAAAGGGCACTTTTCTTGCTAAAAGCAGTTTTTCCTAACAAATGCAAGATATAACATGGGCTATCTCCGCAAGGAGACATCAGATCTGCATAACTCATGGTTTTTTTGTCTTCGGGGAGGTTGGGGAACATGAATACGTGTTTGTTTTTCGAATTTGAGCTCTATCTGCAAAGGGCACTTTTCTTGCTAAAAGCAGTTTTTCCTAACAAATGCAAGATATAACATGGGCTATCTCCGCAAGGAGACATCAGATCTGCATAACTCATGGTTTTTTTGTCTTCGGTGAGCCGGGGGAACATGAATACGTGTTTGTTTTTCGAATTTGAGCTCTATCTGCAAAGGGCACTTTTCTTGCTAAAAGCAGTTTTTCCTAACAAATGCAAGATATAACATGGGCTATCTCCGCAAGGAGACATCAGATCTGCATAACTCATGGTTTTTTTGTCTTCGGGGAGGTTGGGGAACATGAATACGTGTTTGTTTTTCGAATTTGAGCTCTATCTGCAAAGGGCACTTTTCTTGCTAAAAGCAGTTTTTCCTAACAAATGCAAGATATAACATGGGCTATCTCCGCAAGGAGACATCAGATCTGCATAACTCATGGTTTTTTTGTCTTCGGTGAGCCGGGGGAACATGAATATGTGTTTGTTTTTCGAATTTGAGCTCTATCTGCAAAGAGCACTTTTCTTGCTAAAAGCAGTTTTTCCTAACAAATGCAAGATATAACATGGGCTATCTCCGCAAGGAGACATCAGAACTGCAAAACGCATGGTTTTTTTGTCTTCGGGGAGGTTGGGGAACATGAATATGTGTTTGTTTTTCGAATTTGAGCTCTATCTGCAAAGGGCACTTTTCTTTCTAAAAGCAGTTTTTCCTAACAAATGCAAGATATAACATGGGCTATCTCCGCAAGGAGACATCAGATCTGCATAACTCATGGTTTTTTGGTCTTCGGTGAGCCGGGGGAACATGAATATGTGTTTGTTTTTCGAATTTGAGCTCTATCTGCAATGGGCACTTTTCATGCTATAAACAGTTTTTCCTAACAAATGCAAGATATAACATGGGCTATCTCCGCAAGGAGACATCAGATCTGCCTAACTCATGGTTTTTTTGTCTTCGGTGAGCCGGGGGAACATGAATATGTGTTTGTTTTTCGAATTTGAGCTCTATCTGCAAAGAGCACTTTTCTTGCTAAAAGCAGTTTTTCCTAACAAATGCAAGATATAACATGGGCTATCTCCGCAAGGAGACATCAGATCTGCAAAACGCATGGTTTTTTGGTCTTCGGGGAGGTTGGGGAACATGAATACGTGTTTGTTTTTCGAATTTGCGCTCTATCTGCAAAGGGCACTTTTCTTGCTAAAAGCAGTTTTTCCTAACAAATGCAAGATATAACATGGGCTATCTCCGCAAGGAGACATCAGATCTGCATAACTCATGGTTTTTTTGTCTTCGGTGAGCCGGGGGAACATGAATATGTGTTTGTTTTTCGAATTTGAGCTCTATCTGCAATGGGCACTTTTCTTGCTAAAAGCAGTTTTTCCTAACAAATGCAAGATATAACATGGGCTATCTCCGCAAGGAGACATCAGATCTGCATAACTCATGGTTTTTTTGTCTTCGGTGAGCCGGGGGAACATGAATATGTGTTTGTTTTTCGAATTTGAGCTCTATCTGCAAAGAGCACTTTTCTTGCTAAAAGCAGTTTTTCCTAACAAATGCAAGATATAACATGGGCTATCTCCGCAAGGAGACATCAGAACTGCAAAACGCATGGTTTTTTTGTCTTCGGGGAGGTTGGGGAACATGAATATGTGTTTGTTTTTCGAATTTGAGCTCTATCTGCAAAGGGCACTTTTCTTTCTAAAAGCAGTTTTTCCTAACAAATGCAAGATATAACATGGGCTATCTCCGCAAGGAGACATCAGATCTGCATAACTCATGGTTTTTTTGTCTTCGGTGAGCCGGGGGAACATGAATACGTGTTTGTTTTTCGAATTTGAGCTCTATCTGCAAAGGGCACTTTTCTTGCTAAAAGCAGTTTTTCCTAACAAATGCAAGATATAACATGGGCTATCTCCGCAAGGAGACATCAGATCTGCATAACTCATGGTTTTTTTGTCTTCGGGGAGGTTGGGGAACATGAATACGTGTTTGTTTTTCGAATTTGAGCTCTATCTGCAAAGGGCACTTTTCTTGCTAAAAGCAGTTTTTCCTAACAAATGCAAGATATAACATGGGCTATCTCCGCAAGGAGACATCAGATCTGCATAACTCATGGTTTTTTTGTCTTCGGTGAGCCGGGGGAACATGAATATGTGTTTGTTTTTCGAATTTGAGCTCTATCTGCAAAGAGCACTTTTCTTGCTAAAAGCAGTTTTTCCTAACAAATGCAAGATATAACATGGGCTATCTCCGCAAGGAGACATCAGAACTGCAAAACGCATGGTTTTTTTGTCTTCGGGGAGGTTGGGGAACATGAATATGTGTTTGTTTTTCGAATTTGAGCTCTATCTGCAAAGGGCACTTTTCTTTCTAAAAGCAGTTTTTCCTAACAAATGCAAGATATAACATGGGCTATCTCCGCAAGGAGACATCAGATCTGCATAACTCATGGTTTTTTGGTCTTCGGTGAGCCGGGGGAACATGAATATGTGTTTGTTTTTCGAATTTGAGCTCTATCTGCAATGGGCACTTTTCATGCTATAAACAGTTTTTCCTAACAAATGCAAGATATAACATGGGCTATCTCCGCAAGGAGACATCAGATCTGCCTAACTCATGGTTTTTTTGTCTTCGGTGAGCCGGGGGAACATGAATATGTGTTTGTTTTTCGAATTTGAGCTCTATCTGCAAAGAGCACTTTTCTTGCTAAAAGCAGTTTTTCCTAACAAATGCAAGATATAACATGGGCTATCTCCGCAAGGAGACATCAGATCTGCAAAACGCATGGTTTTTTGGTCTTCGGGGAGGTTGGGGAACATGAATACGTGTTTGTTTTTCGAATTTGCGCTCTATCTGCAAAGGGCACTTTTCTTGCTAAAAGCAGTTTTTCCTAACAAATGCAAGATATAACATGGGCTATCTCCGCAAGGAGACATCAGATCTGCATAACTCATGGTTTTTTTGTCTTCGGTGAGCCGGGGGAACATGAATATGTGTTTGTTTTTCGAATTTGAGCTCTATCTGCAATGGGCACTTTTCTTGCTAAAAGCAGTTTTTCCTAACAAATGCAAGATATAACATGGGCTATCTCCGCAAGGAGACATCAGATCTGCATAACTCATGGTTTTTTTGTCTTCGGTGAGCCGGGGGAACATGAATATGTGTTTGTTTTTCGAATTTGAGCTCTATCTGCAAAGAGCACTTTTCTTGCTAAAAGCAGTTTTTCCTAACAAATGCAAGATATAACATGGGCTATCTCCGCAAGGAGACATCAGAACTGCAAAACGCATGGTTTTTTTGTCTTCGGGGAGGTTGGGGAACATGAATATGTGTTTGTTTTTCGAATTTGAGCTCTATCTGCAAAGGGCACTTTTCTTTCTAAAAGCAGTTTTTCCTAACAAATGCAAGATATAACATGGGCTATCTCCGCAAGGAGACATCAGATCTGCATAACTCATGGTTTTTTGGTCTTCGGTGAGCCGGGGGAACATGAATATGTGTTTGTTTTTCGAATTTGAGCTCTATCTGCAATGGGCACTTTTCATGCTATAAACAGTTTTTCCTAACAAATGCAAGATATAACATGGGCTATCTCCGCAAGGAGACATCAGATCTGCCTAACTCATGGTTTTTTTGTCTTCGGGGAGGTTGGGGAACATGAATACGTGTTTGTTTTTCGAATTTGAGCTCTATCTGCAAAGGGCACTTTTCTTGCTAAAAGCAGTTTTTCCTAACAAATGCAAGATATAACATGGGCTATCTCCGCAAGGAGACATCAGATCTGCATAACTCATGGTTTTTTTGTCTTCGGTGAGCCGGGGGAACATGAATATGTGTTTGTTTTTCGAATTTGAGCTCTATCTGCAAAGAGCACTTTTCTTGCTAAAAGCAGTTTTTCCTAACAAATGCAAGATATAACATGGGCTATCTCCGCAAGGAGACATCAGAACTGCAAAACGCATGGTTTTTTTGTCTTCGGGGAGGTTGGGGAACATGAATATGTGTTTGTTTTTCGAATTTGAGCTCTATCTGCAAAGGGCACTTTTCTTTCTAAAAGCAGTTTTTCCTAACAAATGCAAGATATAACATGGGCTATCTCCGCAAGGAGACATCAGATCTGCATAACTCATGGTTTTTTGGTCTTCGGTGAGCCGGGGGAACATGAATATGTGTTTGTTTTTCGAATTTGAGCTCTATCTGCAATGGGCACTTTTCATGCTATAAACAGTTTTTCCTAACAAATGCAAGATATAACATGGGCTATCTCCGCAAGGAGACATCAGATCTGCCTAACTCATGGTTTTTTTGTCTTCGGGGAGGTTGGGGAACATGAATACGTGTTTGTTTTTCGAATTTGAGCTCTATCTGCAAAGGGCACTTTTCTTGCTAAAAGCAGTTTTTCCTAACAAATGCAAGATATAACATGGGCTATCTCCGCAAGGAGACATCAGATCTGCATAACTCATGGTTTTTTTGTCTTCGGGGAGGTTGGGGAACATGAATACGTGTTTGTTTTTCGAATTTGAGCTCTATCTGCAAAGGGCACTTTTCTTGCTAAAAGCAGTTTTTCCTAACAAATGCAAGATATAACATGGGCTATCTCCGCAAGGAGACATCAGATCTGCATAACTCATGGTTTTTTTGTCTTCGGTGAGCCGGGGGAACATGAATATGTGTTTGTTTTTCGAATTTGAGCTCTATCTGCAATGGGCACTTTTCTTGCTAAAAGCAGTTTTTCCTAACAAATGCAAGATATAACATGGGCTATCTCCGCAAGGAGACATCAGATCTGCATAACTCATGGTTTTTTTGTCTTCGGTGAGCCGGGGGAACATGAATATGTGTTTGTTTTTCGAATTTGAGCTCTATCTGCAAAGAGCACTTTTCTTGCTAAAAGCAGTTTTTCCTAACAAATGCAAGATATAACATGGGCTATCTCCGCAAGGAGACATCAGATCTGCAAAACGCATGGTTTTTTGGTCTTCGGGGAGGTTGGGGAACATGAATACGTGTTTGTTTTTCGAATTTGAGCTCTATCTGCAAAGGGCACTTTTCTTGCTAAAAGCAGTTTTTCCTAACAAATGCAAGATATAACATGGGCTATCTCCGCAAGGAGACATCAGATCTGCATAACTCATGGTTTTTTTGTCTTCGGGGAGGTTGGGGAACATGAATACGTGTTTGTTTTTCGAATTTGAGCTCTATCTGCAAAGGGCACTTTTCTTGCTAAAAGCAGTTTTTCCTAACAAATGCAAGATATAACATGGGCTATCTCCGCAAGGAGACATCAGATCTGCATAACTCATGGTTTTTTTGTCTTCGGTGAGCCGGGGGAACATGAATACGTGTTTGTTTTTCGAATTTGAGCTCTATCTGCAAAGGGCACTTTTCTTGCTAAAAGCAGTTTTTCCTAACAAATGCAAGATATAACATGGGCTATCTCCGCAAGGAGACATCAGATCTGCATAACTCATGGTTTTTTTGTCTTCGGGGAGGTTGGGGAACATGAATACGTGTTTGTTTTTCGAATTTGAGCTCTATCTGCAAAGGGCACTTTTCTTGCTAAAAGCAGTTTTTCCTAACAAATGCAAGATATAACATGGGCTATCTCCGCAAGGAGACATCAGATCTGCATAACTCATGGTTTTTTTGTCTTCGGTGAGCCGGGGGAACATGAATATGTGTTTGTTTTTCGAATTTGAGCTCTATCTGCAAAGAGCACTTTTCTTGCTAAAAGCAGTTTTTCCTAACAAATGCAAGATATAACATGGGCTATCTCCGCAAGGAGACATCAGAACTGCAAAACGCATGGTTTTTTTGTCTTCGGGGAGGTTGGGGAACATGAATATGTGTTTGTTTTTCGAATTTGAGCTCTATCTGCAAAGGGCACTTTTCTTTCTAAAAGCAGTTTTTCCTAACAAATGCAAGATATAACATGGGCTATCTCCGCAAGGAGACATCAGATCTGCATAACTCATGGTTTTTTGGTCTTCGGTGAGCCGGGGGAACATGAATATGTGTTTGTTTTTCGAATTTGAGCTCTATCTGCAATGGGCACTTTTCATGCTATAAACAGTTTTTCCTAACAAATGCAAGATATAACATGGGCTATCTCCGCAAGGAGACATCAGATCTGCCTAACTCATGGTTTTTTTGTCTTCGGTGAGCCGGGGGAACATGAATATGTGTTTGTTTTTCGAATTTGAGCTCTATCTGCAAAGAGCACTTTTCTTGCTAAAAGCAGTTTTTCCTAACAAATGCAAGATATAACATGGGCTATCTCCGCAAGGAGACATCAGATCTGCAAAACGCATGGTTTTTTGGTCTTCGGGGAGGTTGGGGAACATGAATACGTGTTTGTTTTTCGAATTTGCGCTCTATCTGCAAAGGGCACTTTTCTTGCTAAAAGCAGTTTTTCCTAACAAATGCAAGATATAACATGGGCTATCTCCGCAAGGAGACATCAGATCTGCATAACTCATGGTTTTTTTGTCTTCGGTGAGCCGGGGGAACATGAATATGTGTTTGTTTTTCGAATTTGAGCTCTATCTGCAATGGGCACTTTTCTTGCTAAAAGCAGTTTTTCCTAACAAATGCAAGATATAACATGGGCTATCTCCGCAAGGAGACATCAGATCTGCATAACTCATGGTTTTTTTGTCTTCGGTGAGCCGGGGGAACATGAATATGTGTTTGTTTTTCGAATTTGAGCTCTATCTGCAAAGAGCACTTTTCTTGCTAAAAGCAGTTTTTCCTAACAAATGCAAGATATAACATGGGCTATCTCCGCAAGGAGACATCAGAACTGCAAAACGCATGGTTTTTTTGTCTTCGGGGAGGTTGGGGAACATGAATATGTGTTTGTTTTTCGAATTTGAGCTCTATCTGCAAAGGGCACTTTTCTTTCTAAAAGCAGTTTTTCCTAACAAATGCAAGATATAACATGGGCTATCTCCGCAAGGAGACATCAGATCTGCATAACTCATGGTTTTTTGGTCTTCGGTGAGCCGGGGGAACATGAATATGTGTTTGTTTTTCGAATTTGAGCTCTATCTGCAATGGGCACTTTTCATGCTATAAACAGTTTTTCCTAACAAATGCAAGATATAACATGGGCTATCTCCGCAAGGAGACATCAGATCTGCCTAACTCATGGTTTTTTTGTCTTCGGGGAGGTTGGGGAACATGAATACGTGTTTGTTTTTCGAATTTGAGCTCTATCTGCAAAGGGCACTTTTCTTGCTAAAAGCAGTTTTTCCTAACAAATGCAAGATATAACATGGGCTATCTCCGCAAGGAGACATCAGATCTGCATAACTCATGGTTTTTTTGTCTTCGGGGAGGTTGGGGAACATGAATACGTGTTTGTTTTTCGAATTTGAGCTCTATCTGCAAAGGGCACTTTTCTTGCTAAAAGCAGTTTTTCCTAACAAATGCAAGATATAACATGGGCTATCTCCGCAAGGAGACATCAGATCTGCATAACTCATGGTTTTTTTGTCTTCGGTGAGCCGGGGGAACATGAATATGTGTTTGTTTTTCGAATTTGAGCTCTATCTGCAATGGGCACTTTTCTTGCTAAAAGCAGTTTTTCCTAACAAATGCAAGATATAACATGGGCTATCTCCGCAAGGAGACATCAGATCTGCATAACTCATGGTTTTTTTGTCTTCGGTGAGCCGGGGGAACATGAATATGTGTTTGTTTTTCGAATTTGAGCTCTATCTGCAAAGAGCACTTTTCTTGCTAAAAGCAGTTTTTCCTAACAAATGCAAGATATAACATGGGCTATCTCCGCAAGGAGACATCAGAACTGCAAAACGCATGGTTTTTTTGTCTTCGGGGAGGTTGGGGAACATGAATATGTGTTTGTTTTTCGAATTTGAGCTCTATCTGCAAAGGGCACTTTTCTTTCTAAAAGCAGTTTTTCCTAACAAATGCAAGATATAACATGGGCTATCTCCGCAAGGAGACATCAGATCTGCATAACTCATGGTTTTTTGGTCTTCGGTGAGCCGGGGGAACATGAATATGTGTTTGTTTTTCGAATTTGAGCTCTATCTGCAATGGGCACTTTTCATGCTATAAACAGTTTTTCCTAACAAATGCAAGATATAACATGGGCTATCTCCGCAAGGAGACATCAGATCTGCATAACTCATGGTTTTTTTGTCTTCGGTGAGCCGGGGGAACATGAATATGTGTTTGTTTTTCGAATTTGAGCTCTATCTGCAATGGGCACTTTTCTTGCTAAAAGCAGTTTTTCCTAACAAATGCAAGATATAACATGGGCTATCTCCGCAAGGAGACATCAGATCTGCATAACTCATGGTTTTTTTGTCTTCGGTGAGCCGGGGGAACATGAATATGTGTTTGTTTTTCGAATTTGAGCTCTATCTGCAATGGGCACTTTTCTTGCTAAAAGCAGTTTTTCCTAACAAATGCAAGATATAACATGGGCTATCTCCGCAAGGAGACATCAGATCTGCATAACTCATGGTTTTTTTGTCTTCGGTGAGCCGGGGGAACATGAATATGTGTTTGTTTTTCGAATTTGAGCTCTATCTGCAAAGAGCACTTTTCTTGCTAAAAGCAGTTTTTCCTAACAAATGCAAGATATAACATGGGCTATCTCCGCAAGGAGACATCAGAACTGCAAAATGCATGGTTTTTTTGTCTTCGGGGAGGTTGGGGAACATGAATATGTGTTTGTTTTTCGAATTTGAGCTCTATCTGCAAAGGGCACTTTTCTTTCTAAAAGCAGTTTTTCCTAACAAATGCAAGATATAACATGGGCTATCTCCGCAAGGAGACATCAGAACTGCAAAACGCATGGTTTTTTTGTCTTCGGTGAGCCGGGGGAACATGAATATGTGTTTGTTTTTCGAATTTGAGCTCTATCTGCAAAGAGCACTTTTCTTGCTAAAAGCAGTTTTTCCTAACAAATGCAAGATATAACATGGGCTATCTCCGCAAGGAGACATCAGATCTGCAAAACGCATGGTTTTTTGGTCTTCGGGGAGGTTGGGGAACATGAATACGTGTTTGTTTTTCGAATTTGAGCTCTATCTGCAAAGGGCACTTTTCTTGCTAAAAGCAGTTTTTCCTAACAAATGCAAGATATAACATGGGCTATCTCCGCAAGGAGACATCAGATCTTCATAACTCATGGTTTTTTTGTCTTCGGGGAGGTTGGGGAACATGAATACGTGTTTGTTTTTCGAATTTGAGCTCTATCTGCAAAGGGCACTTTTCTTGCTAAAAGCAGTTTTTCCTAACAAATGCAAGATATAACATGGGCTATCTCCGCAAGGAGACATCAGATCTGCATAACTCATGGTTTTTTTGTCTTCGGTGAGCCGGGGGAACATGAATATGTGTTTGTTTTTCGAATTTGAGCTCTATCTGCAAAGAGCACTTTTCTTGCTAAAAGCAGTTTTTCCTAACAAATGCAAGATATAACATGGGCTATCTCCGCAAGGAGACATCAGAACTGCAAAACGCATGGTTTTTTTGTCTTCGGGGAGGTTGGGGAACATGAATATGTGTTTGTTTTTCGAATTTGAGCTCTATCTGCAAAGGGCACTTTTCTTTCTAAAAGCAGTTTTTCCTAACAAATGCAAGATATAACATGGGCTATCTCCGCAAGGAGACATCAGATCTGCATAACTCATGGTTTTTTGGTCTTCGGTGAGCCGGGGGAACATGAATATGTGTTTGTTTTTCGAATTTGAGCTCTATCTGCAATGGGCACTTTTCATGCTATAAACAGTTTTTCCTAACAAATGCAAGATATAACATGGGCTATCTCCGCAAGGAGACATCAGATCTGCCTAACTCATGGTTTTTTTGTCTTCGGGGAGGTTGGGGAACATGAATACGTGTTTGTTTTTCGAATTTGAGCTCTATCTGCAAAGGGCACTTTTCTTGCTAAAAGCAGTTTTTCCTAACAAATGCAAGATATAACATGGGCTATCTCCGCAAGGAGACATCAGATCTGCATAACTCATGGTTTTTTTGTCTTCGGGGAGGTTGGGGAACATGAATACGTGTTTGTTTTTCGAATTTGAGCTCTATCTGCAAAGGGCACTTTTCTTGCTAAAAGCAGTTTTTCCTAACAAATGCAAGATATAACATGGGCTATCTCCGCAAGGAGACATCAGATCTGCATAACTCATGGTTTTTTTGTCTTCGGTGAGCCGGGGGAACATGAATATGTGTTTGTTTTTCGAATTTGAGCTCTATCTGCAATGGGCACTTTTCTTGCTAAAAGCAGTTTTTCCTAACAAATGCAAGATATAACATGGGCTATCTCCGCAAGGAGACATCAGATCTGCATAACTCATGGTTTTTTTGTCTTCGGTGAGCCGGGGGAACATGAATATGTGTTTGTTTTTCGAATTTGAGCTCTATCTGCAAAGAGCACTTTTCTTGCTAAAAGCAGTTTTTCCTAACAAATGCAAGATATAACATGGGCTATCTCCGCAAGGAGACATCAGAACTGCAAAACGCATGGTTTTTTTGTCTTCGGGGAGGTTGGGGAACATGAATATGTGTTTGTTTTTCGAATTTGAGCTCTATCTGCAAAGGGCACTTTTCTTTCTAAAAGCAGTTTTTCCTAACAAATGCAAGATATAACATGGGCTATCTCCGCAAGGAGACATCAGATCTGCATAACTCATGGTTTTTTGGTCTTCGGTGAGCCGGGGGAACATGAATATGTGTTTGTTTTTCGAATTTGAGCTCTATCTGCAATGGGCACTTTTCATGCTATAAACAGTTTTTCCTAACAAATGCAAGATATAACATGGGCTATCTCCGCAAGGAGACATCAGATCTGCATAACTCATGGTTTTTTTGTCTTCGGTGAGCCGGGGGAACATGAATATGTGTTTGTTTTTCGAATTTGAGCTCTATCTGCAATGGGCACTTTTCTTGCTAAAAGCAGTTTTTCCTAACAAATGCAAGATATAACATGGGCTATCTCCGCAAGGAGACATCAGATCTGCATAACTCATGGTTTTTTTGTCTTCGGTGAGCCGGGGGAACATGAATATGTGTTTGTTTTTCGAATTTGAGCTCTATCTGCAATGGGCACTTTTCTTGCTAAAAGCAGTTTTTCCTAACAAATGCAAGATATAACATGGGCTATCTCCGCAAGGAGACATCAGATCTGCATAACTCATGGTTTTTTTGTCTTCGGTGAGCCGGGGGAACATGAATATGTGTTTGTTTTTCGAATTTGAGCTCTATCTGCAAAGAGCACTTTTCTTGCTAAAAGCAGTTTTTCCTAACAAATGCAAGATATAACATGGGCTATCTCCGCAAGGAGACATCAGAACTGCAAAATGCATGGTTTTTTTGTCTTCGGGGAGGTTGGGGAACATGAATATGTGTTTGTTTTTCGAATTTGAGCTCTATCTGCAAAGGGCACTTTTCTTTCTAAAAGCAGTTTTTCCTAACAAATGCAAGATATAACATGGGCTATCTCCGCAAGGAGACATCAGAACTGCAAAACGCATGGTTTTTTTGTCTTCGGTGAGCCGGGGGAACATGAATATGTGTTTGTTTTTCGAATTTGAGCTCTATCTGCAAAGAGCACTTTTCTTGCTAAAAGCAGTTTTTCCTAACAAATGCAAGATATAACATGGGCTATCTCCGCAAGGAGACATCAGATCTGCAAAACGCATGGTTTTTTGGTCTTCGGGGAGGTTGGGGAACATGAATACGTGTTTGTTTTTCGAATTTGAGCTCTATCTGCAAAGGGCACTTTTCTTGCTAAAAGCAGTTTTTCCTAACAAATGCAAGATATAACATGGGCTATCTCCGCAAGGAGACATCAGATCTTCATAACTCATGGTTTTTTTGTCTTCGGGGAGGTTGGGGAACATGAATATGTGTTTGTTTTTCGAATTTGAGCTCTATCTGCAATGGGCACTTTTCATGCTATAAACAGTTTTTCCTAACAAATGCAAGATATAACATGGGCTATCTCCGCAAGGAGACATCAGATCTGCCTAACTCATGGTTTTTTTGTCTTCGGTGAGCCGGGGGAACATGAATATGTGTTTGTTTTTCGAATTTGAGCTCTATCTGCAAAGAGCACTTTTCTTGCTAAAAGCAGTTTTTCCTAACAAATGCAAGATATAACATGGGCTATCTCCGCAAGGAGACATCAGATCTGCAAAACGCATGGTTTTTTGGTCTTCGGGGAGGTTGGGGAACATGAATACGTGTTTGTTTTTCGAATTTGAGCTCTATCTGCAAAGGGCACTTTTCTTGCTAAAAGCAGTTTTTCCTAACAAATGCAAGATATAACATGGGCTATCTCCGCAAGGAGACATCAGATCTGCCTAACTCATGGTTTTTTTGTCTTCGGTGAGCCGGGGGAACATGAATATGTGTTTGTTTTTCGAATTTGAGCTCTATCTGCAATGGGCACTTTTCTTGCTAAAAGCAGTTTTTCCTAACAAATGCAAGATATAACATGGGCTATCTCCGCAAGGAGACATCAGATCTGCATAACTCATGGTTTTTTTGTCTTCGGTGAGCCGGGGGAACATGAATATGTGTTTGTTTTTCGAATTTGAGCTCTATCTGCAAAGAGCACTTTTCTTGCTAAAAGCAGTTTTTCCTAACAAATGCAAGATATAACATGGGCTATCTCCGCAAGGAGACATCAGATCTGCAAAACGCATGGTTTTTTGGTCTTCGGGGAGGTTGGGGAACATGAATACGTGTTTGTTTTTCGAATTTGAGCTCTATCTGCAAAGGGCACTTTTCTTGCTAAAAGCAGTTTTTCCTAACAAATGCAAGATATAACATGGGCTATCTCCGCAAGGAGACATCAGATCTGCATAACTCATGGTTTTTTTGTCTTCGGTGAGCCGGGGGAACATGAATATGTGTTTGTTTTTCGAATTTGAGCTCTATCTGCAATGGGCACTTTTCTTGCTAAAAGCAGTTTTTCCTAACAAATGCAAGATATAACATGGGCTATCTCCGCAAGGAGACATCAGATCTGCATAACTCATGGTTTTTTTGTCTTCGGTGAGCCGGGGGAACATGAATATGTGTTTGTTTTTCGAATTTGAGCTCTATCTGCAAAGAGCACTTTTCTTGCTAAAAGCAGTTTTTCCTAACAAATGCAAGATATAACATGGGCTATCTCCGCAAGGAGACATCAGAACTGCAAAACGCATGGTTTTTTTGTCTTCGGGGAGGTTGGGGAACATGAATATGTGTTTGTTTTTCGAATTTGAGCTCTATCTGCAATGGGCACTTTTCATGCTATAAACAGTTTTTCCTAACAAATGCAAGATATAACATGGGCTATCTCCGCAAGGAGACATCAGATCTGCCTAACTCATGGTTTTTTTGTCTTCGGTGAGCCGGGGGGAACATGAATATGTGTTTGTTTTTCGAATTTGAGCTCTATCTGCAAAGAGCACTTTTCTTGCTAAAAGCAGTTTTTCCTAACAAATGCAAGATATAACATGGGCTATCTCCGCAAGGAGACATCAGATCTGCAAAACGCATGGTTTTTTGGTCTTCGGGGAGGTTGGGGAACATGAATACGTGTTTGTTTTTCGAATTTGAGCTCTATCTGCAAAGGGCACTTTTCTTGCTAAAAGCAGTTTTTCCTAACAAATGCAAGATATAACATGGGCTATCTCCGCAAGGAGACATCAGATCTGCATAACTCATGGTTTTTTTGTCTTCGGTGAGCCGGGGGAACATGAATATGTGTTTGTTTTTCGAATTTGAGCTCTATCTGCAAAGGGCACTTTTCTTTCTAAAAGCAGTTTTTCCTAACAAATGCAAGATATAACATGGGCTATCTCCGCAAGGAGACATCAGATCTGCATAACTCATGGTTTTTTGGTCTTCGGTGAGCCGGGGGAACATGAATATGTGTTTGTTTTTCGAATTTGAGCTCTATCTGCAATGGGCACTTTTCATGCTATAAACAGTTTTTCCTAACAAATGCAAGATATAACATGGGCTATCTCCGCAAGGAGACATCAGATCTGCCTAACTCATGGTTTTTTTGTCTTCGGTGAGCCGGGGGAACATGAATATGTGTTTGTTTTTCGAATTTGAGCTCTATCTGCAAAGAGCACTTTTCTTGCTAAAAGCAGTTTTTCCTAACAAATGCAAGATATAACATGGGCTATCTCCGCAAGGAGACATCAGATCTGCAAAACGCATGGTTTTTTGGTCTTCGGGGAGGTTGGGGAACATGAATACGTGTTTGTTTTTCGAATTTGAGCTCTATCTGCAAAGGGCACTTTTCTTGCTAAAAGCAGTTTTTCCTAACAAATGCAAGATATAACATGGGCTATCTCCGCAAGGAGACATCAGATCTGCATAACTCATGGTTTTTTTGTCTTCGGTGAGCCGGGGGAACATGAATATGTGTTTGTTTTTCGAATTTGAGCTCTATCTGCAATGGGCACTTTTCTTGCTAAAAGCAGTTTTTCCTAACAAATGCAAGATATAACATGGGCTATCTCCGCAAGGAGACATCAGATCTGCATAACTCATGGTTTTTTTGTCTTCGGTGAGCCGGGGGAACATGAATATGTGTTTGTTTTTCGAATTTGAGCTCTATCTGCAAAGAGCACTTTTCTTGCTAAAAGCAGTTTTTCCTAACAAATGCAAGATATAACATGGGCTATCTCCGCAAGGAGACATCAGAACTGCAAAACGCATGGTTTTTTTGTCTTCGGGGAGGTTGGGGAACATGAATATGTGTTTGTTTTTCGAATTTGAGCTCTATCTGCAAAGGGCACTTTTCTTTCTAAAAGCAGTTTTTCCTAACAAATGCAAGATATAACATGGGCTATCTCCGCAAGGAGACATCAGAACTGCAAAACGCATGGTTTTTTTTGTCTTCGGGGAGGTTGGGGAACATGAATACGTGTTTGTTTTTCGAATTTGAGCTCTATCTGCAAAGGGCACTTTTCTTGCTAAAAGCAGTTTTTCCTAACAAATGCAAGATATAACATGGGCTATCTCCGCAAGGAGACATCAGATCTGCATAACTCATGGTTTTTTCGTCTTCGGTGAGCCGGGGGAACATGAATATGTGTTTGTTTTTCGAATTTGAGCTCTATCTGCAAAGAGCACTTTTCTTGCTAAAAGCAGTTTTTCCTAACAAATGCAAGATATAACATGGGCTATCTCCGCAAGGAGACATCAGAACTGCAAAACGCATGGTTTTTTTGTCTTCGGGGAGGTTGGGGAACATGAATATGTGTTTGTTTTTCGAATTTGAGCTCTATCTGCAAAGGGCACTTTTCTTTCTAAAAGCAGTTTTTCCTAACAAATGCAAGATATAACATGGGCTATCTCCGCAAGGAGACATCAGATCTGCATAACTCATGGTTTTTTGGTCTTCGGTGAGCCGGGGGAACATGAATATGTGTTTGTTTTTCGAATTTGAGCTCTATCTGCAATGGGCACTTTTCATGCTATAAACAGTTTTTCCTAACAAATGCAAGATATAACATGGGCTATCTCCGCAAGGAGACATCAGATCTGCCTAACTCATGGTTTTTTTGTCTTCGGTGAGCCGGGGGAACATGAATATGTGTTTGTTTTTCGAATTTGAGCTCTATCTGCAAAGAGCACTTTTCTTGCTAAAAGCAGTTTTTCCTAACAAATGCAAGATATAACATGGGCTATCTCCGCAAGGAGACATCAGATCTGCAAAACGCATGGTTTTTTGGTCTTCGGGGAGGTTGGGGAACATGAATACGTGTTTGTTTTTCGAATTTGAGCTCTATCTGCAAAGGGCACTTTTCTTGCTAAAAGCAGTTTTTCCTAACAAATGCAAGATATAACATGGGCTATCTCCGCAAGGAGACATCAGATCTGCATAACTCATGGTTTTTTTGTCTTCGGTGAGCCGGGGGAACATGAATATGTGTTTGTTTTTCGAATTTGAGCTCTATCTGCAATGGGCACTTTTCTTGCTAAAAGCAGTTTTTCCTAACAAATGCAAGATATAACATGGGCTATCTCCGCAAGGAGACATCAGATCTGCATAACTCATGGTTTTTTTGTCTTCGGTGAGCCGGGGGAACATGAATATGTGTTTGTTTTTCGAATTTGAGCTCTATCTGCAAAGAGCACTTTTCTTGCTAAAAGCAGTTTTTCCTAACAAATGCAAGATATAACATGGGCTATCTCCGCAAGGAGACATCAGAACTGCAAAACGCATGGTTTTTTTGTCTTCGGGGAGGTTGGGGAACATGAATATGTGTTTGTTTTTCGAATTTGAGCTCTATCTGCAAAGGGCACTTTTCTTTCTAAAAGCAGTTTTTCCTAACAAATGCAAGATATAACATGGGCTATCTCCGCAAGGAGACATCAGAACTGCAAAACGCATGGTTTTTTTTGTCTTCGGGGAGGTTGGGGAACATGAATACGTGTTTGTTTTTCGAATTTGAGCTCTATCTGCAAAGGGCACTTTTCTTGCTAAAAGCAGTTTTTCCTAACAAATGCAAGATATAACATGGGCTATCTCCGCAAGGAGACATCAGATCTGCATAACTCATGGTTTTTTCGTCTTCGGTGAGCCGGGGGAACATGAATATGTGTTTGTTTTTCGAATTTGAGCTCTATCTGCAAAGAGCACTTTTCTTGCTAAAAGCAGTTTTTCCTAACAAATGCAAGATATAACATGGGCTATCTCCGCAAGGAGACATCAGAACTGCAAAACGCATGGTTTTTTTGTCTTCGGGGAGGTTGGGGAACATGAATATGTGTTTGTTTTTCGAATTTGAGCTCTATCTGCAAAGGGCACTTTTCTTTCTAAAAGCAGTTTTTCCTAACAAATGCAAGATATAACATGGGCTATCTCCGCAAGGAGACATCAGATCTGCATAACTCATGGTTTTTTGGTCTTCGGTGAGCCGGGGGAACATGAATATGTGTTTGTTTTTCGAATTTGAGCTCTATCTGCAATGGGCACTTTTCATGCTATAAACAGTTTTTCCTAACAAATGCAAGATATAACATGGGCTATCTCCGCAAGGAGACATCAGATCTGCCTAACTCATGGTTTTTTTGTCTTCGGTGAGCCGGGGGAACATGAATATGTGTTTGTTTTTCGAATTTGAGCTCTATCTGCAAAGAGCACTTTTCTTGCTAAAAGCAGTTTTTCCTAACAAATGCAAGATATAACATGGGCTATCTCCGCAAGGAGACATCAGATCTGCAAAACGCATGGTTTTTTGGTCTTCGGGGAGGTTGGGGAACATGAATACGTGTTTGTTTTTCGAATTTGAGCTCTATCTGCAAAGGGCACTTTTCTTGCTAAAAGCAGTTTTTCCTAACAAATGCAAGATATAACATGGGCTATCTCCGCAAGGAGACATCAGATCTGCATAACTCATGGTTTTTTGGTCCGGTGAGCCGGGGGAACATGAATATGTGTTTGTTTTTCGAATTTGAGCAATATCTGCAATGGGCACTTTTCTTGCTAAAAGCAGTTTTTCCTAACAAATGCAAGATATAACATGGGCTATCTCCGCAAGGAGACATCAGATCTGCAAAACGCATGGTTTTTTGGTCTTCGGGGAGGTTGGGGAACATGAATATGTGTTTGTTTTTCGAATTTGAGCTCTATCTGCAATGGGCACTTTTCTTGCTAAAAGCAGTTTTTCCTAACAAATGCAAGATATAACATGGGCTATCTCCGCAAGGAGACATCAGATCTGCATAACTCATGGTTTTTTTGTCTTCGGTGAGCCGGGGGAACATGAATACGTGTTTGTTTTTCGAATTTGAGCTCTATCTGCAAAGGGCACTTTTCTTGCTAAAAGCAGTTTTTCCTAACAAATGCAAGATATAACATGGGCTATCTCCGCAAGGAGACATCAGATCTGCAAAACGCATGGTTTTTTGGTCTTCGGGGAGGTTGGGGAACATGAATACGTGTTTGTTTTTCGAATTTGAGCTCTATCTGCAAAGGGCACTTTTCTTGCTAAAAGCAGTTTTTCCTAACAAATGCAAGATATAACATGGGCTATCTCCGCAAGGAGACATCAGATCTGCATAACTCATGGTTTTTTTGTCTTCGGGGAGGTTGGGGAACATGAATACGTGTTTGTTTTTCGAATTTGAGCTCTATCTGCAAAGGGCACTTTTCTTGCTAAAAGCAGTTTTTCCTAACAAATGCAAGATATAACATGGGCTATCTCCGCAAGGAGACATCAGATCTGCATAACTCATGGTTTTTTTGTCTTCGGTGAGCCGGGGGAACATGAATATGTGTTTGTTTTTCGAATTTGAGCTCTATCTGCAAAGAGCACTTTTCTTGCTAAAAGCAGTTTTTCCTAACAAATGCAAGATATAACATGGGCTATCTCCGCAAGGAGACATCAGAACTGCAAAACGCATGGTTTTTTTGTCTTCGGGGAGGTTGGGGAACATGAATATGTGTTTGTTTTTCGAATTTGAGCTCTATCTGCAAAGGGCACTTTTCTTTCTAAAAGCAGTTTTTCCTAACAAATGCAAGATATAACATGGGCTATCTCCGCAAGGAGACATCAGATCTGCATAACTCATGGTTTTTTGGTCTTCGGTGAGCCGGGGGAACATGAATATGTGTTTGTTTTTCGAATTTGAGCTCTATCTGCAATGGGCACTTTTCATGCTATAAACAGTTTTTCCTAACAAATGCAAGATATAACATGGGCTATCTCCGCAAGGAGACATCAGATCTGCCTAACTCATGGTTTTTTTGTCTTCGGTGAGCCGGGGGAACATGAATATGTGTTTGTTTTTCGAATTTGAGCTCTATCTGCAAAGAGCACTTTTCTTGCTAAAAGCAGTTTTTCCTAACAAATGCAAGATATAACATGGGCTATCTCCGCAAGGAGACATCAGATCTGCAAAACGCATGGTTTTTTGGTCTTCGGGGAGGTTGGGGAACATGAATACGTGTTTGTTTTTCGAATTTGAGCTCTATCTGCAAAGGGCACTTTTCTTGCTAAAAGCAGTTTTTCCTAACAAATGCAAGATATAACATGGGCTATCTCCGCAAGGAGACATCAGATCTGCATAACTCATGGTTTTTTTGTCTTCGGTGAGCCGGGGGAACATGAATATGTGTTTGTTTTTCGAATTTGAGCTCTATCTGCAATGGGCACTTTTCTTGCTAAAAGCAGTTTTTCCTAACAAATGCAAGATATAACATGGGCTATCTCCGCAAGGAGACATCAGATCTGCATAACTCATGGTTTTTTTGTCTTCGGTGAGCCGGGGGAACATGAATATGTGTTTGTTTTTCGAATTTGAGCTCTATCTGCAAAGAGCACTTTTCTTGCTAAAAGCAGTTTTTCCTAACAAATGCAAGATATAACATGGGCTATCTCCGCAAGGAGACATCAGAACTGCAAAACGCATGGTTTTTTTGTCTTCGGGGAGGTTGGGGAACATGAATATGTGTTTGTTTTTCGAATTTGAGCTCTATCTGCAAAGGGCACTTTTCTTTCTAAAAGCAGTTTTTCCTAACAAATGCAAGATATAACATGGGCTATCTCCGCAAGGAGACATCAGAACTGCAAAACGCATGGTTTTTTTTGTCTTCGGGGAGGTTGGGGAACATGAATACGTGTTTGTTTTTCGAATTTGAGCTCTATCTGCAAAGGGCACTTTTCTTGCTAAAAGCAGTTTTTCCTAACAAATGCAAGATATAACATGGGCTATCTCCGCAAGGAGACATCAGATCTGCATAACTCATGGTTTTTTGGTCTTCGGTGAGCCGGGGGAACATGAATATGTGTTTGTTTTTCGAATTTGAGCAATATCTGCAATGGGCACTTTTCTTGCTAAAAGCAGTTTTTCCTAACAAATGCAAGATATAACATGGGCTATCTCCGCAAGGAGACATCAGATCTGCATAACTCATGGTTTTTTTGTCTTCGGTGAGCCGGGGGAACATGAATACGTGTTTGTTTTTCGAATTTGAGCTCTATCTGCAAAGGGCACTTTTCTTGCTAAAAGCAGTTTTTCCTAACAAATGCAAGATATAACATGGGCTATCTCCGCAAGGAGACATCAGATCTGCAAAACGCATGGTTTTTTGGTCTTCGGGGAGGTTGGGGAACATGAATATGTGTTTGTTTTTCGAATTTGAGCTCTATCTGCAATGGGCACTTTTCTTGCTAAAAGCAGTTTTTCCTAACAAATGCAAGATATAACATGGGCTATCTCCGCAAGGAGACATCAGATCTGCATAACTCATGGTTTTTTTGTCTTCGGTGAGCCGGGGGAACATGAATACGTGTTTGTTTTTCGAATTTGAGCTCTATCTGCAAAGGGCACTTTTCTTGCTAAAAGCAGTTTTTCCTAACAAATGCAAGATATAACATGGGCTATCTCCGCAAGGAGACATCAGATCTGCAAAACGCATGGTTTTTTGGTCTTCGGGGAGGTTGGGGAACATGAATATGTGTTTGTTTTTCGAATTTGAGCTCTATCTGCAAAGGGCACTTTTCTTTCTAAAAGCAGTTTTTCCTAACAAATGCAAGATATAACATGGGCTATCTCCGCAAGGAGACATCAGATCTGCATAACTCATGGTTTTTTGGTCTTCGGTGAGCCGGGGGAACATGAATATGTGTTTGTTTTTCGAATTTGAGCTCTATCTGCAATGGGCACTTTTCATGCTATAAACAGTTTTTCCTAACAAATGCAAGATATAACATGGGCTATCTCCGCAAGGAGACATCAGATCTGCCTAACTCATGGTTTTTTTGTCTTCGGTGAGCTGGGGGAACATGAATATGTGTTTGTTTTTCGAATTTGAGCTCTATCTGCAAAGAGCACTTTTCTTGCTAAAAGCAGTTTTTCCTAACAAATGCAAGATATAACATTGGCTATCTCCGCAAGGAGACATCAGATCTGCAAAACGCATGGTTTTTTGGTCTTCGGGGAGGTTGGGGAACATGAATACGCGTTTGTTTTTCGAATTTGAGCTCTATCTGCAAAGGGCACTTTTCTTGCTAAAAGCAGTTTTTCCTAACAAATGCAAGATATAACATGGGCTATCTCCGCAAGGAGACATCAGATCTGCATAACTCATGGTTTTTTTGTCTTCGGTGAGCCGGGGGAACATGAATACGTGTTTGTTTTTCGAATTTGAGCTCTATCTGCAAAGGGCACTTTTCTTGCTAAAAGCAGTTTTTCCTAACAAATGCAAGATATAATATGGGCTATCTCCGCAAGGAGACATCAGATCTGCATAACTCATGGTTTTTTGGTCTTCGGTGAGCCGGGGGAACATGAATATGTGTTTGTTTTTCGAATTTGAGCTCTATCTGCAAAGGGCACTTTTCTTGCTAAAAGCAGTTTTTCCTAACAAATGCAAGATATAACATGGGCTATCTCCGCAAGGAGACATCAGATCTGCATAACTCATGGTTTTTTGGTCTTCGGGGAGGTTGGGGAACATGAATACGTGTTTGTTTTTCGAATTTGAGCTCTATCTGCAATGGGCACTTTTCTTGCTAAAAGCAGTTTTTCCTAACAAATGCAAGATATAACATGGGCTATCTCCGCAAGGAGACATCAGATCTGCATAACTCATGGTTTTTTTGTCTTCGGTGAGCCGGGGGAACATGAATACGTGTTTGTTTTTCGAATTTGAGCTCTATCTGCAAAGGGCACTTTTCTTGCTAAAAGCAGTTTTTCCTAACAAATGCAAGATATAACATGGGCTATCTCCGCAAGGAGACATCAGATCTGCAAAACGCATGGTTTTTTGGTCTTCGGGGAGGTTGGGGAACATGAATATGTGTTTGTTTTTCGAATTTGAGCTCTATCTGCAATGGGCACTTTTCTTGCTAAAAGCAGTTTTTCCTAACAAATGCAAGATATAACATGGGCTATCTCCGCAAGGAGACATCAGATCTGCATAACTCATGGTTTTTTTGTCTTCGGTGAGCCGGGGGAACATGAATACGTGTTTGTTTTTCGAATTTGAGCTCTATCTGCAAAGGGCACTTTTCTTGCTAAAAGCAGTTTTTCCTAACAAATGCAAGATATAACATGGGCTATCTCCGCAAGGAGACATCAGATCTGCATAACTCATGGTTTTTTGGTCCGGTGAGCTGGGGGAACATGAATATGTGTTTGTTTTTCGAATTTGAGCTCTATCTGCAAAGGGCACTTTTCTTGCTAAAAGCAGTTTTTCCTAACAAATGCAAGATATAACATGGGCTATCTCCGCAAGGAGACATCAGATCTGCATAACTCATGGTTTTTTGGTCTTCGGTGAGCCGGGGGAACATGAATATGTGTTTGTTTTTCGAATTTGAGCAATATCTGCAATGGGCACTTTTCTTGCTAAAAGCAGTTTTTCCTAACAAATGCAAGATATAACATGGGCTATCTCCGCAAGGAGACATCAGATCTGCATAACTCATGGTTTTTTTGTCTTCGGTGAGCCGGGGGAACATGAATACGTGTTTGTTTTTCGAATTTGAGCTCTATCTGCAAAGGGCACTTTTCTTGCTAAAAGCAGTTTTTCCTAACAAATGCAAGATATAACATGGGCTATCTCCGCAAGGAGACATCAGATCTGCAAAACGCATGGTTTTTTGGTCTTCGGGGAGGTTGGGGAACATGAATATGTGTTTGTTTTTCGAATTTGAGCTCTATCTGCAATGGGCACTTTTCTTGCTAAAAGCAGTTTTTCCTAACAAATGCAAGATATAACATGGGCTATCTCCGCAAGGAGACATCAGATCTGCAAAACGCATGGTTTTTTGGTCTTCGGGGAGGTTGGGGAACATGAATATGTGTTTGTTTTTCGAATTTGAGCTCTATCTGCAATGGGCACTTTTCTTGCTAAAAGCAGTTTTTCCTAACAAATGCAAGATATAACATGGGCTATCTCCGCAAGGAGACATCAGATCTGCATAACTCATGGTTTTTTTGTCTTCGGTGAGCCGGGGGAACATGAATACGTGTTTGTTTTTCGAATTTGAGCTCTATCTGCAAAGGGCACTTTTCTTGCTAAAAGCAGTTTTTCCTAACAAATGCAAGATATAACATGGGCTATCTCCGCAAGGAGACATCAGATCTGCAAAACGCATGGTTTTTTGGTCTTCGGGGAGGTTGGGGAACATGAATACGTGTTTGTTTTTCGAATTTGAGCTCTATCTGCAAACGGCACTTTTCTTGCTAAAAGCAGTTTTTCCTAACAAATGCAAGATATAACATGGGCTATCTCCGCAAGGAGACATCAGATCTGCATAACTCATGGTTTTTTTGTCTTCGGGGAGGTTGGGGAACATGAATACGTGTTTGTTTTTCGAATTTGAGCTCTATCTGCAAAGGGCACTTTTCTTGCTAAAAGCAGTTTTTCCTAACAAATGCAAGATATAACATGGGCTATCTCCGCAAGGAGACATCAGATCTGCATAACTCATGGTTTTTTTGTCTTCGGTGAGCCGGGGGAACATGAATATGTGTTTGTTTTTCGAATTTGAGCTCTATCTGCAAAGAGCACTTTTCTTGCTAAAAGCAGTTTTTCCTAACAAATGCAAGATATAACATGGGCTATCTCCGCAAGGAGACATCAGAACTGCAAAACGCATGGTTTTTTTGTCTTCGGGGAGGTTGGGGAACATGAATATGTGTTTGTTTTTCGAATTTGAGCTCTATCTGCAAAGGGCACTTTTCTTTCTAAAAGCAGTTTTTCCTAACAAATGCAAGATATAACATGGGCTATCTCCGCAAGGAGACATCAGATCTGCATAACTCATGGTTTTTTGGTCTTCGGTGAGCCGGGGGAACATGAATATGTGTTTGTTTTTCGAATTTGAGCTCTATCTGCAATGGGCACTTTTCATGCTATAAACAGTTTTTCCTAACAAATGCAAGATATAACATGGGCTATCTCCGCAAGGAGACATCAGATCTGCCTAACTCATGGTTTTTTTGTCTTCGGTGAGCCGGGGGAACATGAATATGTGTTTGTTTTTCGAATTTGAGCTCTATCTGCAAAGAGCACTTTTCTTGCTAAAAGCAGTTTTTCCTAACAAATGCAAGATATAACATTGGCTATCTCCGCAAGGAGACATCAGATCTGCAAAACGCATGGTTTTTTGGTCTTCGGGGAGGTTGGGGAACATGAATACGTGTTTGTTTTTCGAATTTGAGCTCTATCTGCAAAGGGCACTTTTCTTGCTAAAAGCAGTTTTTCCTAACAAATGCAAGATATAACATGGGCTATCTCCGCAAGGAGACATCAGATCTGCATAACTCATGGTTTTTTTGTCTTCGGTGAGCCGGGGGAACATGAATACGTGTTTGTTTTTCAAATTTGAGCTCTATCTGCAAAGGGCACTTTTCTTGCTAAAAGCAGTTTTTCCTAACAAATGCAAGATATAATATGGGCTATCTCCGCAAGGAGACATCAGATCTGCATAACTCATGGTTTTTTGGTCTTCGGTGAGCCGGGGGAACATGAATATGTGTTTGTTTTTCGAATTTGAGCTCTATCTGCAAAGGGCACTTTTCTTGCTAAAAGCAGTTTTTCCTAACAAATGCAAGATATAACATGGGCTATCTCCGCAAGGAGACATCAGATCTGCATAACTCATGGTTTTTTGGTCTTCGGGGAGGTTGGGGAACATGAATACGTGTTTGTTTTTCGAATTTGAGCTCTATCTGCAATGGGCACTTTTCTTGCTAAAAGCAGTTTTTCCTAACAAATGCAAGATATAACATGGGCTATCTCCGCAAGGAGACATCAGATCTGCATAACTCATGGTTTTTTTGTCTTCGGTGAGCCGGGGGAACATGAATACGTGTTTGTTTTTCGAATTTGAGCTCTATCTGCAAAGGGCACTTTTCTTGCTAAAAGCAGTTTTTCCTAACAAATGCAAGATATAACATGGGCTATCTCCGCAAGGAGACATCAGATCTGCAAAACGCATGGTTTTTTGGTCTTCGGGGAGGTTGGGGAACATGAATATGTGTTTGTTTTTCGAATTTGAGCTCTATCTGCAATGGGCACTTTTCTTGCTAAAAGCAGTTTTTCCTAACAAATGCAAGATATAACATGGGCTATCTCCGCAAGGAGACATCAGATCTGCATAACTCATGGTTTTTTTGTCTTCGGTGAGCCGGGGGAACATGAATACGTGTTTGTTTTTCGAATTTGAGCTCTATCTGCAAAGGGCACTTTTCTTGCTAAAAGCAGTTTTTCCTAACAAATGCAAGATATAACATGGGCTATCTCCGCAAGGAGACATCAGATCTGCATAACTCATGGTTTTTTGGTCCGGTGAGCTGGGGGAACATGAATATGTGTTTGTTTTTCGAATTTGAGCTCTATCTGCAAAGGGCACTTTTCTTGCTAAAAGCAGTTTTTCCTAACAAATGCAAGATATAACATGGGCTATCTCCGCAAGGAGACATCAGATCTGCATAACTCATGGTTTTTTGGTCTTCGGTGAGCCGGGGGAACATGAATATGTGTTTGTTTTTCGAATTTGAGCAATATCTGCAATGGGCACTTTTCTTGCTAAAAGCAGTTTTTCCTAACAAATGCAAGATATAACATGGGCTATCTCCGCAAGGAGACATCAGATCTGCATAACTCATGGTTTTTTTGTCTTCGGTGAGCCGGGGGAACATGAATACGTGTTTGTTTTTCGAATTTGAGCTCTATCTGCAAAGGGCACTTTTCTTGCTAAAAGCAGTTTTTCCTAACAAATGCAAGATATAACATGGGCTATCTCCGCAAGGAGACATCAGATCTGCAAAACGCATGGTTTTTTGGTCTTCGGGGAGGTTGGGGAACATGAATATGTGTTTGTTTTTCGAATTTGAGCTCTATCTGCAATGGGCACTTTTCTTGCTAAAAGCAGTTTTTCCTAACAAATGCAAGATATAACATGGGCTATCTCCGCAAGGAGACATCAGATCTGCATAACTCATGGTTTTTTTGTCTTCGGTGAGCCGGGGGAACATGAATACGTGTTTGTTTTTCGAATTTGAGCTCTATCTGCAAAGGGCACTTTTCTTGCTAAAAGCAGTTTTTCCTAACAAATGCAAGATATAACATGGGCTATCTCCGCAAGGAGACATCAGATCTGCAAAACGCATGGTTTTTTGGTCTTCGGGGAGGTTGGGGAACATGAATACGTGTTTGTTTTTCGAATTTGAGCTCTATCTGCAAAGGGCACTTTTCTTGCTAAAAGTTTTTCCTAACAAATGCAAGATATAACATGGGCTATCTCCGCAAGGAGACATCAGATCTGCATAACTCATGGTTTTTTTGTCTTCGGTGAGCCGGGGGAACATGAATACGTGTTTGTTTTTCGAATTTGAGCTCTATCTGCAAAGGGCACTTTTCTTGCTAAAAGCAGTTTTTCCTAACAAATGCAAGATATAACATGGGCTATCTCCGCAAGGAGACATCAGATCTGCATAACTCATGGTTTTTTTGTCTTCGGTGAGCCGGGGGAACATGAATACGTGTTTGTTTTTCGAATTTGAGCTCTATCTGCAAAGGGCACTTTTCTTGCTAAAAGCAGTTTTTCCTAACAAATGCAAGATATAACATGGGCTATCTCCGCAAGGAGACATCAGATCTGCATAACTCATGGTTTTTTGGTCTTCGGTGAGCCGGGGGAACATGAATATGTGTTTGTTTTTCGAATTTGAGCTCTATCTGCAAAGGGCACTTTTCTTGCTAAAAGCAGTTTTTCCTAACAAATGCAAGATATAACATGGGCTATCTCCGCAAGGAGACATCAGATCTGCCTAACTCATGGTTTTTTTGTCTTCGGTGAGCCGGGGGAACATGAATACGTGTTTGTTTTTCGAATTTGAGCTCTATCTGCAAAGGGCACTTTTCTTGCTAAAAGCAGTTTTTCCTAACAAATGCAAGATATAACATGGGCTATCTCCGCAAGGAGACATCAGATCTGCATAACTCATGGTTTTTTTGTCTTCGGTGAGCCGGGGGAACATGAATATGTGTTTGTTTTTCGAATTTGAGCTCTATCTGCAATGGGCACTTTTCATGCTATAAACAGTTTTTCCTAACAAATGCAAGATATAACATGGGCTATCTCCGCAAGGAGACATCAGATCTGCCTAACTCATGGTTTTTTTGTCTTCGGTGAGCCGGGGGAACATGAATATGTGTTTGTTTTTCGAATTTGAGCTCTATCTGCAAAGAGCACTTTTCTTGCTAAAAGCAGTTTTTCCTAACAAATGCAAGATATAACATGGGCTATCTCCGCAAGGAGACATCAGATCTGCAAAACGCATGGTTTTTTGGTCTTCGGGGAGGTTGGGGAACATGAATACGTGTTTGTTTTTCGAATTTGAGCTCTATCTGCAAAGGGCACTTTTCTTGCTAAAAGCAGTTTTTCCTAACAAATGCAAGATATAACATGGGCTATCTCCGCAAGGAGACATCAGATCTGCATAACTCATGGTTTTTTTGTCTTCGGTGAGCCGGGGGAACATGAATATGTGTTTGTTTTTCGAATTTGAGCTCTATCTGCAATGGGCACTTTTCTTGCTAAAAGCAGTTTTTCCTAACAAATGCAAGATATAACATGGGCTATCTCCGCAAGGAGACATCAGATCTGCATAACTCATGGTTTTTTGTCTTCGATGAGCCGGGGGAACATGAATATGTGTTTGTTTTTCGAATTTGAGCTCTATCTGCAAAGAGCACTTTTCTTGCTAAAAGCAGTTTTTCCTAACAAATGCAAGATATAACATGGGCTATCTCCGCAAGGAGACATCAGATCTGCATAACTCATGGTTTTTTTGTCTTCGGGGAGGTTGGGGAACATGAATACGTGTTTGTTTTTCGAATTTGAGCTCTATCTGCAAAGGGCACTTTTCTTGCTAAAAGCAGTTTTTCCTAACAAATGCAGGATATAACATGGGCTATCTCCGCAAGGAGACATCAGATCTGCATAACTCATGGTTTTTTTGTCTTCGGTGAGCCGGGGGAACATGAATATGTGTTTGTTTTTCGAATTTGAGCTCTATCTGCAATGGGCACTTTTCATGCTATAAACAGTTTTTCCTAACAAATGCAAGATATAACATGGGCTATCTCCGCAAGGAGACATCAGATCTGCCTAACTCATGGTTTTTTTGTCTTCGGTGAGCCGGGGGAACATGAATATGTGTTTGTTTTTCGAATTTGAGCTCTATCTGCAAAGAGCACTTTTCTTGCTAAAAGCAGTTTTTCCTAACAAATGCAAGATATAACATGGGCTATCTCCGCAAGGAGACATCAGATCTGCAAAACGCATGGTTTTTTGGTCTTCGGGGAGGTTGGGGAACATGAATACGTGTTTGTTTTTCGAATTTGAGCTCTATCTGCAAAGGGCACTTTTCTTGCTAAAAGCAGTTTTTCCTAACAAATGCAAGATATAACATGGGCTATCTCCGCAAGGAGACATCAGATCTGCATAACTCATGGTTTTTTTGTCTTCGGTGAGCCGGGGGAACATGAATATGTGTTTGTTTTTCGAATTTGAGCTCTATCTGCAATGGGCACTTTTCTTGCTAAAAGCAGTTTTTCCTAACAAATGCAAGATATAACATGGGCTATCTCCGCAAGGAGACATCAGATCTGCATAACTCATGGTTTTTTTGTCTTCGGTGAGCCGGGGGAACATGAATATGTGTTTGTTTTTCGAATTTGAGCTCTATCTGCAAAGAGCACTTTTCTTGCTAAAAGCAGTTTTTCCTAACAAATGCAAGATATAACATGGGCTATCTCCGCAAGGAGACATCAGAACTGCAAAACGCATGGTTTTTTTGTCTTCGGGGAGGTTGGGGAACATGAATATGTGTTTGTTTTTCGAATTTGAGCTCTATCTGCAATGGGCACTTTTCATGCTATAAACAGTTTTTCCTAACAAATGCAAGATATAACATGGGCTATCTCCGCAAGGAGACATCAGATCTGCCTAACTCATGGTTTTTTTGTCTTCGGTGAGCCGGGGGAACATGAATATGTGTTTGTTTTTCGAATTTGAGCTCTATCTGCAAAGAGCACTTTTCTTGCTAAAAGCAGTTTTTCCTAACAAATGCAAGATATAACATGGGCTATCTCCGCAAGGAGACATCAGATCTGCAAAACGCATGGTTTTTTGGTCTTCGGGGAGGTTGGGGAACATGAATACGTGTTTGTTTTTCGAATTTGAGCTCTATCTGCAAAGGGCACTTTTCTTGCTAAAAGCAGTTTTTCCTAACAAATGCAAGATATAACATGGGCTATCTCCGCAAGGAGACATCAGATCTGCATAACTCATGGTTTTTTTGTCTTCGGGGAGGTTGGGGAACATGAATACGTGTTTGTTTTTCGAATTTGAGCTCTATCTGCAAAGGGCACTTTTCTTGCTAAAAGCAGTTTTTCCTAACAAATGCAAGATATAACATGGGCTATCTCCGCAAGGAGACATCAGATCTGCATAACTCATGGTTTTTTTGTCTTCGGTGAGCCGGGGGAACATGAATATGTGTTTGTTTTTCGAATTTGAGCTCTATCTGCAAAGAGCACTTTTCTTGCTAAAAGCAGTTTTTCCTAACAAATGCAAGATATAACATGGGCTATCTCCGCAAGGAGACATCAGAACTGCAAAACGCATGGTTTTTTTGTCTTCGGGGAGGTTGGGGAACATGAATATGTGTTTGTTTTTCGAATTTGAGCTCTATCTGCAAAGGGCACTTTTCTTTCTAAAAGCAGTTTTTCCTAACAAATGCAAGATATAACATGGGCTATCTCCGCAAGGAGACATCAGATCTGCATAACTCATGGTTTTTTGGTCTTCGGTGAGCCGGGGGAACATGAATATGTGTTTGTTTTTCGAATTTGAGCTCTATCTGCAATGGGCACTTTTCATGCTATAAACAGTTTTTCCTAACAAATGCAAGATATAACATGGGCTATCTCCGCAAGGAGACATCAGATCTGCCTAACTCATGGTTTTTTTGTCTTCGGTGAGCCGGGGGAACATGAATATGTGTTTGTTTTTCGAATTTGAGCTCTATCTGCAAAGAGCACTTTTCTTGCTAAAAGCAGTTTTTCCTAACAAATGCAAGATATAACATGGGCTATCTCTGCAAGGAGACATCAGATCTGCAAAACGCATGGTTTTTTGGTCTTCGGGGAGGTTGGGGAACATGAATACGTGTTTGTTTTTCGAATTTGAGCTCTATCTGCAAAGGGCACTTTTCTTGCTAAAAGCAGTTTTTCCTAACAAATGCAAGATATAACATGGGCTATCTCCGCAAGGAGACATCAGATCTGCATAACTCATGGTTTTTTTGTCTTCGGTGAGCCGGGGGAACATGAATATGTGTTTGTTTTTCGAATTTGAGCTCTATCTGCAAAGAGCACTTTTCTTGCTAAAAGCAGTTTTTCCTAACAAATGCAAGATATAACATGGGCTATCTCCGCAAGGAGACATCAGAACTGCAAAACGCATGGTTTTTTTGTCTTCGGGGAGGTTGGGGAACATGAATATGTGTTTGTTTTTCGAATTTGAGCTCTATCTGCAATGGGCACTTTTCATGCTATAAACAGTTTTTCCTAACAAATGCAAGATATAACATGGGCTATCTCCGCAAGGAGACATCAGATCTGCCTAACTCATGGTTTTTTTGTCTTCGGTGAGCCGGGGGAACATGAATATGTGTTTGTTTTTCGAATTTGAGCTCTATCTGCAAAGAGCACTTTTCTTGCTAAAAGCAGTTTTTCCTAACAAATGCAAGATATAACATGGGCTATCTCCGCAAGGAGACATCAGATCTGCAAAACGCATGGTTTTTTGGTCTTCGGGGAGGTTGGGGAACATGAATACGTGTTTGTTTTTCGAATTTGAGCTCTATCTGCAAAGGGCACTTTTCTTGCTAAAAGCAGTTTTTCCTAACAAATGCAAGATATAACATGGGCTATCTCCGCAAGGAGACATCAGATCTGCATAACTCATGGTTTTTTTGTCTTCGGGGAGGTTGGGGAACATGAATACGTGTTTGTTTTTCGAATTTGAGCTCTATCTGCAAAGGGCACTTTTCTTGCTAAAAGCAGTTTTTCCTAACAAATGCAAGATATAACATGGGCTATCTCCGCAAGGAGACATCAGATCTGCATAACTCATGGTTTTTTTGTCTTCGGTGAGCCGGGGGAACATGAATATGTGTTTGTTTTTCGAATTTGAGCTCTATCTGCAAAGAGCACTTTTCTTGCTAAAAGCAGTTTTTCCTAACAAATGCAAGATATAACATGGGCTATCTCCGCAAGGAGACATCAGAACTGCAAAACGCATGGTTTTTTTGTCTTCGGGGAGGTTGGGGAACATGAATATGTGTTTGTTTTTCGAATTTGAGCTCTATCTGCAATGGGCACTTTTCATGCTATAAACAGTTTTTCCTAACAAATGCAAGATATAACATGGGCTATCTCCGCAAGGAGACATCAGATCTGCCTAACTCATGGTTTTTTTGTCTTCGGTGAGCCGGGGGAACATGAATATGTGTTTGTTTTTCGAATTTGAGCTCTATCTGCAAAGAGCACTTTTCTTGCTAAAAGCAGTTTTTCCTAACAAATGCAAGATATAACATGGGCTATCTCCGCAAGGAGACATCAGATCTGCAAAACGCATGGTTTTTTGGTCTTCGGGGAGGTTGGGGAACATGAATACGTGTTTGTTTTTCGAATTTGAGCTCTATCTGCAAAGGGCACTTTTCTTGCTAAAAGCAGTTTTTCCTAACAAATGCAAGATATAACATGGGCTATCTCTGCAAGGAGACATCAGATCTGCATAACTCATGGTTTTTTTGTCTTCGGTGAGCCGGGGGAACATGAATATGTGTTTGTTTTTCGAATTTGAGCTCTATCTGCAATGGGCACTTTTCTTGCTAAAAGCAGTTTTTCCTAACAAATGCAAGATATAACATGGGCTATCTCCGCAAGGAGACATCAGATCTGCATAACTCATGGTTTTTTTGTCTTCGGTGAGCCGGGGGAACATGAATATGTGTTTGTTTTTCGAATTTGAGCTCTATCTGCAAAGAGCACTTTTCTTGCTAAAAGCAGTTTTTCCTAACAAATGCAAGATATAACATGGGCTATCTCCGCAAGGAGACATCAGAACTGCAAAACGCATGGTTTTTTTGTCTTCGGGGAGGTTGGGGAACATGAATATGTGTTTGTTTTTCGAATTTGAGCTCTATCTGCAAAGGGCACTTTTCTTTCTAAAAGCAGTTTTTCCTAACAAATGCAAGATATAACATGGGCTATCTCCGCAAGGAGACATCAGAACTGCAAAACGCATGGTTTTTTTTGTCTTCGGGGAGGTTGGGGAACATGAATACGTGTTTGTTTTTCGAATTTGAGCTCTATCTGCAAAGGGCACTTTTCTTGCTAAAAGCAGTTTTTCCTAACAAATGCAAGATATAACATGGGCTATCTCCGCAAGGAGACATCAGATCTGCATAACTCATGGTTTTTTTGTCTTCGGTGAGCCGGGGGAACATGAATATGTGTTTGTTTTTCGAATTTGAGCTCTATCTGCAAAGAGCACTTTTCTTGCTAAAAGCAGTTTTTCCTAACAAATGCAAGATATAACATGGGCTATCTCCGCAAGGAGACATCAGAACTGCAAAACGCATGGTTTTTTTGTCTTCGGGGAGGTTGGGGAACATGAATATGTGTTTGTTTTTCGAATTTGAGCTCTATCTGCAAAGGGCACTTTTCTTTCTAAAAGCAGTTTTTCCTAACAAATGCAAGATATAACATGGGCTATCTCCGCAAGGAGACATCAGATCTGCAAAACGCATGGTTTTTTGGTCTTCGGGGAGGTTGGGGAACATGAATACGTGTTTGTTTTTCGAATTTGAGCTCTATCTGCAAAGGGCACTTTTCTTGCTAAAAGCAGTTTTTCCTAACAAATGCAAGATATAACATGGGCTATCTCCGCAAGGAGACATCAGATCTGCATAACTCATGGTTTTTTGGTCCGGTGAGCCGGGGGAACATGAATATGTGTTTGTTTTTCGAATTTGAGCAATATCTGCAATGGGCACTTTTCTTGCTAAAAGCAGTTTTTCCTAACAAATGCAAGATATAACATGGGCTATCTCCGCAAGGAGACATCAGATCTGCATAACTCATGGTTTTTTTGTCTTCGGTGAGCCGGGGGAACATGAATACGTGTTTGTTTTTCGAATTTGAGCTCTATCTGCAAAGGGCACTTTTCTTGCTAAAAGCAGTTTTTCCTAACAAATGCAAGATATAACATGGGCTATCTCCGCAAGGAGACATCAGATCTGCAAAACGCATGGTTTTTTGGTCTTCGGGGAGGTTGGGGAACATGAATATGTGTTTGTTTTTCGAATTTGAGCTCTATCTGCAAAGGGCACTTTTCTTGCTAAAAGCAGTTTTTCCTAACAAATGCAAGATATAACATGGGCTATCTCCGCAAGGAGACATCAGATCTGCAAAACGCATGGTTTTTTGGTCTTCGGGGAGGTTGGGGAACATGAATACGTGTTTGTTTTTCGAATTTGAGCTCTATCTGCAAACGGCACTTTTCTTGCTAAAAGCAGTTTTTCCTAACAAATGCAAGATATAACATGGGCTATCTCCGCAAGGAGACATCAGATCTGCATAACTCATGGTTTTTTTGTCTTCGGGGAGGTTGGGGAACATGAATACGTGTTTGTTTTTCGAATTTGAGCTCTATCTGCAAAGGGCACTTTTCTTGCTAAAAGCAGTTTTTCCTAACAAATGCAAGATATAACATGGGCTATCTCCGCAAGGAGACATCAGATCTGCATAACTCATGGTTTTTTTGTCTTCGGTGAGCCGGGGGAACATGAATATGTGTTTGTTTTTCGAATTTGAGCTCTATCTGCAAAGAGCACTTTTCTTGCTAAAAGCAGTTTTTCCTAACAAATGCAAGATATAACATGGGCTATCTCCGCAAGGAGACATCAGAACTGCAAAACGCATGGTTTTTTTGTCTTCGGGGAGGTTGGGGAACATGAATATGTGTTTGTTTTTCGAATTTGAGCTCTATCTGCAAAGGGCACTTTTCTTTCTAAAAGCAGTTTTTCCTAACAAATGCAAGATATAACATGGGCTATCTCCGCAAGGAGACATCAGATCTGCATAACTCATGGTTTTTTGGTCTTCGGTGAGCCGGGGGAACATGAATATGTGTTTGTTTTTCGAATTTGAGCTCTATCTGCAATGGGCACTTTTCATGCTATAAACAGTTTTTCCTAACAAATGCAAGATATAACATGGGCTATCTCCGCAAGGAGACATCAGATCTGCCTAACTCATGGTTTTTTTGTCTTCGGTGAGCCGGGGGAACATGAATATGTGTTTGTTTTTCGAATTTGAGCTCTATCTGCAAAGAGCACTTTTCTTGCTAAAAGCAGTTTTTCCTAACAAATGCAAGATATAACATTGGCTATCTCCGCAAGGAGACATCAGATCTGCAAAACGCATGGTTTTTTGGTCTTCGGGGAGGTTGGGGAACATGAATACGTGTTTGTTTTTCGAATTTGAGCTCTATCTGCAAAGGGCACTTTTCTTGCTAAAAGCAGTTTTTCCTAACAAATGCAAGATATAACATGGGCTATCTCCGCAAGGAGACATCAGATCTGCATAACTCATGGTTTTTTTGTCTTCGGTGAGCCGGGGGAACATGAATACGTGTTTGTTTTTCGAATTTGAGCTCTATCTGCAAAGGGCACTTTTCTTGCTAAAAGCAGTTTTTCCTAACAAATGCAAGATATAATATGGGCTATCTCCGCAAGGAGACATCAGATCTGCATAACTCATGGTTTTTTGGTCTTCGGTGAGCCGGGGGAACATGAATATGTGTTTGTTTTTCGAATTTGAGCTCTATCTGCAAAGGGCACTTTTCTTGCTAAAAGCAGTTTTTCCTAACAAATGCAAGATATAACATGGGCTATCTCCGCAAGGAGACATCAGATCTGCATAACTCATGGTTTTTTGGTCTTCGGGGAGGTTGGGGAACATGAATACGTGTTTGTTTTTCGAATTTGAGCTCTATCTGCAATGGGCACTTTTCTTGCTAAAAGCAGTTTTTCCTAACAAATGCAAGATATAACATGGGCTATCTCCGCAAGGAGACATCAGATCTGCATAACTCATGGTTTTTTGGTCCGGTGAGCTGGGGGAACATGAATATGTGTTTGTTTTTCGAATTTGAGCTCTATCTGCAAAGGGCACTTTTCTTGCTAAAAGCAGTTTTTCCTAACAAATGCAAGATATAACATGGGCTATCTCCGCAAGGAGACATCAGATCTGCATAACTCATGGTTTTTTGGTCTTCGGTGAGCCGGGGGAACATGAATATGTGTTTGTTTTTCGAATTTGAGCAATATCTGCAATGGGCACTTTTCTTGCTAAAAGCAGTTTTTCCTAACAAATGCAAGATATAACATGGGCTATCTCCGCAAGGAGACATCAGATCTGCATAACTCATGGTTTTTTTGTCTTCGGTGAGCCGGGGGAACATGAATACGTGTTTGTTTTTCGAATTTGAGCTCTATCTGCAAAGGGCACTTTTCTTGCTAAAAGCAGTTTTTCCTAACAAATGCAAGATATAACATGGGCTATCTCCGCAAGGAGACATCAGATCTGCAAAACGCATGATTTTTTTGGTCTTCGGGGAGGTTGGGGAACATGAATATGTGTTTGTTTTTCGAATTTGAGCTCTATCTGCAATGGGCACTTTTCTTGCTAAAAGCAGTTTTTCCTAACAAATGCAAGATATAACATGGGCTATCTCCGCAAGGAGACATCAGATCTGCATAACTCATGGTTTTTTTGTCTTCGGTGAGCCGGGGGAACATGAATACGTGTTTCTTTTTCGAATTTGAGCTCTATCTGCAAAGGGCACTTTTCTTGCTAAAAGCAGTTTTTCCTAACAAATGCAAGATATAACATGGGCTATCTCCGCAAGGAGACATCAGATCTGCAAAACGCATGGTTTTTTGGTCTTCGGGGAGGTTGGGGAACATGAATACGTGTTTGTTTTTCGAATTTGAGCTCTATCTGCAAAGGGCACTTTTCTTGCTAAAAGCAGTTTTTCCTAACAAATGCAAGATATAACATGGGCTATCTCCGCAAGGAGACATCAGATCTGCATAACTCATGGTTTTTTTGTCTTCGGTGAGCCGGGGGAACATGAATACGTGTTTGTTTTTCGAATTTGAGCTCTATCTGCAAAGGGCACTTTTCTTGCTAAAAGCAGTTTTTCCTAACAAATGCAAGATATAACATGGGCTATCTCCGCAAGGAGACATCAGATCTGCATAACTCATGGTTTTTTTGTTTTCGGTGAGCCGGGGGAACATGAATACGTGTTTGTTTTTCGAATTTGAGCTCTATCTGCAAAGGGCACTTTTCTTGCTAAAAGCAGTTTTTCCTAACAAATGCAAGATATAACATGGGCTATCTCCGCAAGGAGACATCAGATCTGCATAACTCATGGTTTTTTGGTCTTCGGTGAGCCGGGGGAACATGAATATGTGCTTGTTTTTCGAATTTGAGCTCTATCTGCAAAGGGCACTTTTCTTGCTAAAAGCAGTTTTTCCTAACAAATGCAAGATATAACATGGGCTATCTCCGCAAGGAGACATCAGATCTGCATAACTCATGGTTTTTTGGTCTTCGGGGAGGTTGGGGAACATGAATACGTGTTTGTTTTTCGAATTTGAGCTCTATCTGCAATGGGCACTTTTCTTGCTAAAAGCAGTTTTTCCTAACAAATGCAAGATATAACATGGGCTATCTCCGCAAGGAGACATCAGATCTGCATAACTCATGGTTTTTTTGTCTTCGGTGAGCCGGGGGAACATGAATACGTGTTTGTTTTTCGAATTTGAGCTCTATCTGCAAAGGGCACTTTTCTTGCTAAAAGCAGTTTTTCCTAACAAATGCAAGATATAACATGGGCTATCTCCGCAAGGAGACATCAGATCTGCAAAACGCATGGTTTTTTGGTCTTCGGGGAGGTTGGGGAACATGAATATGTGTTTGTTTTTCGAATTTGAGCTCTATCTGCAATGGGCACTTTTCTTGCTAAAAGCAGTTTTTCCTAACAAATGCAAGATATAACATGGGCTATCTCCGCAAGGAGACATCAGATCTGCATAACTCATGGTTTTTTTGTCTTCGGTGAGCCGGGGGAACATGAATACGTGTTTGTTTTTCGAATTTGAGCTCTATCTGCAAAGGGCACTTTTCTTGCTAAAAGCAGTTTTTCCTAACAAATGCAAGATATAACATGGGCTATCTCCGCAAGGAGACATCAGATCTGCATAACTCATGGTTTTTTGGTCCGGTGAGCCGGGGGAACATGAATATGTGTTTGTTTTTCGAATTTGAGCTCTATCTGCAAAGGGCACTTTTCTTGCTAAAAGCAGTTTTTCCTAACAAATGCAAGATATAACATGGGCTATCTCCGCAAGGAGACATCAGATCTGCATAACTCATGGTTTTTTGGTCTTCGGTGAGCCGGGGGAACATGAATATGTGTTTGTTTTTCGAATTTGAGCAATATCTGCAATGGGCACTTTTCTTGCTAAAAGCAGTTTTTCCTAACAAATGCAAGATATAACATGGGCTATCTCCGCAAGGAGACATCAGATCTGCATAACTCATGGTTTTTTTGTCTTTGGTGAGCCGGGGGAACATGAATACGTGTTTGTTTTTCGAATTTGAGCTCTATCTGCAAAGGGCACTTTTCTTGCTAAAAGCAGTTTTTCCTAACAAATGCAAGATATAACATGGGCTATCTCCGCAAGGAGACATCAGATCTGCATAACTCATGGTTTTTTTGTCTTCGGTGAGCCGGGGGAACATGAATACGTGTTTGTTTTTCGAATTTGAGCTCTATCTGCAAAGGGCACTTTTCTTGCTAAAAGCAGTTTTTCCTAACAAATGCAAGATATAACATGGGCTATCTCCGCAAGGAGACATCAGATCTGCAAAACGCATGGTTTTTTGGTCTTCGGGGAGGTTGGGGAACATGAATATGTGTTTGTTTTTCGAATTTGAGCTCTATCTGCAATGGGCACTTTTCTTGCTAAAAGCAGTTTTTCCTAACAAATGCAAGATATAACATGGGCTATCTCCGCAAGGAGACATCAGATCTGCATAACTCATGGTTTTTTTGTCTTCGGTGAGCCGGGGGAACATGAATACGTGTTTGTTTTTCGAATTTGAGCTCTATCTGCAAAGGGCACTTTTCTTGCTAAAAGCAGTTTTTCCTAACAAATGCAAGATATAACATGGGCTATCTCCGCAAGGAGACATCAGATCTGCAAAACGCATGGTTTTTTGGTCTTCGGGGAGGTTGGGGAACATGAATATGTGTTTGTTTTTCGAATTTGAGCTCTATCTGCAATGGGCACTTTTCTTGCTAAAAGCAGTTTTTCCTAACAAATGCAAGATATAACATGGGCTATCTCCGCAAGGAGACATCAGATCTGCATAACTCATGGTTTTTTTGTCTTCGGTGAGCCGGGGGAACATGAATACGTGTTTGTTTTTCGAATTTGAGCTCTATCTGCAAAGGGCACTTTTCTTGCTAAAAGCAGTTTTTCCTAACAAATGCAAGATATAACATGGGCTATCTCCGCAAGGAGACATCAGATCTGCATAACTCATGGTTTTTTTGTCTTCGGTGAGCCGGGGGAACATGAATACGTGTTTGTTTTTCGAATTTGAGCTCTATCTGCAAAGGGCACTTTTCTTGCTAAAAGCAGTTTTTCCTAACAAATGCAAGATATAACATGGGCTATCTCCGCAAGGAGACATCAGATCTGCATAACTCATGGTTTTTTTGTCTTCGGTGAGCCGGGGGAACATGAATACGTGTTTGTTTTTCGAATTTGAGCTCTATCTGCAAAGGGCACTTTTCTTGCTAAAAGCAGTTTTTCCTAACAAATGCAAGATATAACATGGGCTATCTCCGCAAGGAGACATCAGATCTGCATAACTCATGGTTTTTTTGTCTTTGGTGAGCCGGGGGAACATGAATACGTGTTTGTTTTTCGAATTTGAGCTCTATCTGCAAAGGGCACTTTTCTTGCTAAAAGCAGTTTTTCCTAACAAATGCAAGATATAACATGGGCTATCTCCGCAAGGAGACATCAGATCTGCATAACTCATGGTTTTTTTGTCTTTGGTGAGCCGGGGGAACATGAATACGTGTTTGTTTTTCGAATTTGAGCTCTATCTGCAAAGGGCACTTTTCTTGCTAAAAGCAGTTTTTCCTAACAAATGCAAGATATAACATGGGCTATCTCCGCAAGGAGACATCAGATCTGCATAACTCATGGTTTTTTTGTCTTCGGTGAGCCGGGGGAACATGAATACGTGTTTGTTTTTCGAATTTGAGCTCTATCTGCAAAGGGCACTTTTCTTGCTAAAAGCAGTTTTTCCTAACAAATGCAAGATATAACATGGGCTATCTCCGCAAGGAGACATCAGATCTGCAAAACGCATGGTTTTTTGGTCTTCGGGGAGGTTGGGGAACATGAATATGTGTTTGTTTTTCGAATTTGAGCTCTATCTGCAATGGGCACTTTTCTTGCTAAAAGCAGTTTTTCCTAACAAATGCAAGATATAACATGGGCTATCTCCGCAAGGAGACATCAGATCTGCATAACTCATGGTTTTTTTGTCTTCGGTGAGCCGGGGGAACATGAATACGTGTTTGTTTTTCGAATTTGAGCTCTATCTGCAAAGGGCACTTTTCTTGCTAAAAGCAGTTTTTCCTAACAAATGCAAGATATAACATGGGCTATCTCCGCAAGGAGACATCAGATCTGCAAAACGCATGGTTTTTTGGTCTTCGGGGAGGTTGGGGAACATGAATATGTGTTTGTTTTTCGAATTTGAGCTCTATCTGCAATGGGCACTTTTCTTGCTAAAAGCAGTTTTTCCTAACAAATGCAAGATATAACATGGGCTATCTCCGCAAGGAGACATCAGATCTGCATAACTCATGGTTTTTTTGTCTTCGGTGAGCCGGGGGAACATGAATACGTGTTTGTTTTTCGAATTTGAGCTCTATCTGCAAAGGGCACTTTTCTTGCTAAAAGCAGTTTTTCCTAACAAATGCAAGATATAACATGGGCTATCTCCGCAAGGAGACATCAGATCTGCAAAACGCATGGTTTTTTGGTCTTCGGGGAGGTTGGGGAACATGAATATGTGTTTGTTTTTCGAATTTGAGCTCTATCTGCAATGGGCACTTTTCTTGCTAAAAGCAGTTTTTCCTAACAAATGCAAGATATAACATGGGCTATCTCCGCAAGGAGACATCAGATCTGCATAACTCATGGTTTTTTTGTCTTCGGTGAGCCGGGGGAACATGAATACGTGTTTGTTTTTCGAATTTGAGCTCTATCTGCAAAGGGCACTTTTCTTGCTAAAAGCAGTTTTTCCTAACAAATGCAAGATATAACATGGGCTATCTCCGCAAGGAGACATCAGATCTGCATAACTCATGGTTTTTTGGTCCGGTGAGCCGGGGGAACATGAATATGTGTTTGTTTTTCGAATTTGAGCTCTATCTGCAAAGGGCACTTTTCTTGCTAAAAGCAGTTTTTCCTAACAAATGCAAGATATAACATGGGCTATCTCCGCAAGGAGACATCAGATCTGCATAACTCATGGTTTTTTGGTCTTCGGTGAGCCGGGGGAACATGAATATGTGTTTTTTTTTCGAATTTGAGCAATATCTGCAATGGGCACTTTTCTTGCTAAAAGCAGTTTTTCCTAACAAATGCAAGATATAACATGGGCTATCTCCGCAAGGAGACATCAGATCTGCATAACTCATGGTTTTTTTGTCTTTGGTGAGCCGGGGGAACATGAATACGTGTTTGTTTTTCGAATTTGAGCTCTATCTGCAAAGGGCACTTTTCTTGCTAAAAGCAGTTTTTCCTAACAAATGCAAGATATAACATGGGCTATCTCCGCAAGGAGACATCAGATCTGCATAACTCATGGTTTTTTTGTCTTCGGTGAGCCGGGGGAACATGAATACGTGTTTGTTTTTCGAATTTGAGCTCTATCTGCAAAGGGCACTTTTCTTGCTAAAAGCAGTTTTTCCTAACAAATGCAAGATATAACATGGGCTATCTCCGCAAGGAGACATCAGATCTGCAAAACGCATGGTTTTTTGGTCTTCGGGGAGGTTGGGGAACATGAATATGTGTTTGTTTTTCGAATTTGAGCTCTATCTGCAATGGGCACTTTTCTTGCTAAAAGCAGTTTTTCCTAACAAATGCAAGATATAACATGGGCTATCTCCGCAAGGAGACATCAGATCTGCATAACTCATGGTTTTTTTGTCTTCGGTGAGCCGGGGGAACATGAATACGTGTTTGTTTTTCGAATTTGAGCTCTATCTGCAAAGGGCACTTTTCTTGCTAAAAGCAGTTTTTCCTAACAAATGCAAGATATAACATGGGCTATCTCCGCAAGGAGACATCAGATCTGCAAAACGCATGGTTTTTTGGTCTTCGGGGAGGTTGGGGAACATGAATATGTGTTTGTTTTTCGAATTTGAGCTCTATCTGCAATGGGCACTTTTCTTGCTAAAAGCAGTTTTTCCTAACAAATGCAAGATATAACATGGGCTATCTCCGCAAGGAGACATCAGATCTGCATAACTCATGGTTTTTTTGTCTTCGGTGAGCCGGGGGAACATGAATACGTGTTTGTTTTTCGAATTTGAGCTCTATCTGCAAAGGGCACTTTTCTTGCTAAAAGCAGTTTTTCCTAACAAATGCAAGATATAACATGGGCTATCTCCGCAAGGAGACATCAGATCTGCAAAACGCATGGTTTTTTGGTCTTCGGGGAGGTTGGGGAACATGAATACGTGTTTGTTTTTCGAATTTGAGCTCTATCTGCAAAGGGCACTTTTCTTGCTAAAAGCAGTTTTTCCTAACAAATGCAAGATATAACATGGGCTATCTCCGCAAGGAGACATCAGATCTGCATAACTCATGGTTTTTTTGTCTTCGGTGAGCCGGGGGAACATGAATACGTGTTTGTTTTTCGAATTTGAGCTCTATCTGCAAAGGGCACTTTTCTTGCTAAAAGCAGTTTTTCCTAACAAATGCAAGATATAACATGGGCTATCTCCGCAAGGAGACATCAGATCTGCATAACTCATGGTTTTTTTGTCTTCGGTGAGCCGGGGGAACATGAATACGTGTTTGTTTTTCGAATTTGAGCTCTATCTGCAAAGGGCACTTTTCTTGCTAAAAGCAGTTTTTCCTAACAAATGCAAGATATAACATGGGCTATCTCCGCAAGGAGACATCAGATCTGCAAAACGCATGGTTTTTTGGTCTTCGGGGAGGTTGGGGAACATGAATATGTGTTTGTTTTTCGAATTTGAGCTCTATCTGCAATGGGCACTTTTCTTGCTAAAAGCAGTTTTTCCTAACAAATGCAAGATATAACATGGGCTATCTCCGCAAGGAGACATCAGATCTGCATAACTCATGGTTTTTTTGTCTTCGGTGAGCCGGGGGAACATGAATACGTGTTTGTTTTTCGAATTTGAGCTCTATCTGCAAAGGGCACTTTTCTTGCTAAAAGCAGTTTTTCCTAACAAATGCAAGATATAACATGGGCTATCTCCGCAAGGAGACATCAGATCTGCAAAACGCATGGTTTTTTGGTCTTCGGGGAGGTTGGGGAACATGAATATGTGTTTGTTTTTCGAATTTGAGCTCTATCTGCAATGGGCACTTTTCTTGCTAAAAGCAGTTTTTCCTAACAAATGCAAGATATAACATGGGCTATCTCCGCAAGGAGACATCAGATCTGCATAACTCATGGTTTTTTTGTCTTCGGTGAGCCGGGGGAACATGAATACGTGTTTGTTTTTCGAATTTGAGCTCTATCTGCAAAGGGCACTTTTCTTGCTAAAAGCAGTTTTTCCTAACAAATGCAAGATATAACATGGGCTATCTCCGCAAGGAGACATCAGATCTGCAAAACGCATGGTTTTTTGGTCTTCGGGGAGGTTGGGGAACATGAATACGTGTTTGTTTTTCGAATTTGAGCTCTATCTGCAAAGGGCACTTTTCTTGCTAAAAGCAGTTTTTCCTAACAAATGCAAGATATAACATGGGCTATCTCCGCAAGGAGACATCAGATCTGCATAACTCATGGTTTTTTGGTCTTCGGGGAGGTTGGGGAACATGAATACGTGTTTGTTTTTCGAATTTGAGCTCTATCTGCAAAGGGCACTTTTCTTGCTAAAAGCAGTTTTTCCTAACAAATGCAAGATATAACATGGGCTATCTCCGCAAGGAGACATCAGATCTGCATAACTCATGGTTTTTTTGTCTTCGGTGAGCCGGGGGAACATGAATACGTGTTTGTTTTTCGAATTTGAGCTCTATCTGCAAAGGGCACTTTTCTTGCTAAAAGCAGTTTTTCCTAACAAATGCAAGATATAACATGGGCTATCTCCGCAAGGAGACATCAGATCTGCATAACTCATGGTTTTTTGGTCTTCGGTGAGCCGGGGGAACATGAATATGTGTTTGTTTTTCGTATTTGAGCTCTATCTGCAAAGGGCACTTTTCTTGCTAAAAGCAGTTTTTCCTAACAAATGCAAGATATAACATGGGCTATCTCCGCAAGGAGACATCAGATCTGCATAACTCATGGTTTTTTGGTCTTCGGGGAGGTTGGGGAACATGAATACGTGTTTGTTTTTCGAATTTGAGCTCTATCTGCAATGGGCACTTTTCTTGCTAAAAGCAGTTTTTCCTAACAAATGCAAGATATAACATGGGCTATCTCCGCAAGGAGACATCAGATCTGCATAACTCATGGTTTTTTTGTCTTCGGTGAGCCGGGGGAACATGAATACGTGTTTGTTTTTCGAATTTGAGCTCTATCTGCAAAGGGCACTTTTCTTGCTAAAAGCAGTTTTTCCTAACAAATGCAAGATATAACATGGGCTATCTCCGCAAGGAGACATCAGATCTGCAAAACGCATGGTTTTTTGGTCTTCGGGGAGGTTGGGGAACATGAATATGTGTTTGTTTTTCGAATTTGAGCTCTATCTGCAATGGGCACTTTTCTTGCTAAAAGCAGTTTTTCCTAACAAATGCAAGATATAACATGGGCTATCTCCGCAAGGAGACATCAGATCTGCATAACTCATGGTTTTTTTGTCTTCGGTAAGCCGGGGGAACATGAATACGTGTTTGTTTTTCGAATTTGAGCTCTATCTGCAAAGGGCACTTTTCTTGCTAAAAGCAGTTTTTCCTAACAAATGCAAGATATAACATGGGCTATCTCCGCAAGGAGACATCAGATCTGCATAACTCATGGTTTTTTGGTCCGGTGAGCCGGGGGAACATGAATATGTGTTTGTTTTTCGAATTTGAGCTCTATCTGCAATGGGCACTTTTCTTGCTAAAAGCAGTTTTTCCTAACAAATGCAAGATATAACATGGGCTATCTCCGCAAGGAGACATCAGATCTGCATAACTCATGGTTTTTTTGTCTTCGGTGAGCCGGGGGAACATGAATATGTGTTTGTTTTTCGAATTTGAGCTCTATCTGCAAAGAGCACTTTTCTTGCTAAAAGCAGTTTTTCCTAACAAATGCAAGATATAACATGGGCTATCTCCGCAAGGAGACATCAGATCTGCAAAACGCATGGTTTTTTGGTCTTCGGGGAGGTTGGGGAACATGAATACGTGTTTGTTTTTCGAATTTGAGCTCTATCTGCAAAGGGCACTTTTCTTGCTAAAAGCAGTTTTTCCTAACAAATGCAAGATATAACATGGGCTATCTCCGCAAGGAGACATCAGATCTGCATAACTCATGGTTTTTTTGTCTTCGGGGAGGTTGGGGAACATAAATACGTGTTTGTTTTTCGAATTTGAGCTCTATCTGCAAAGGGCACTTTTCTTGCTAAAAGCAGTTTTTCCTAACAAATGCAAGATATAACATGGGCTATCTCCGCAAGGAGACATCAGATCTGCATAACTCATGGTTTTTTTGTCTTCGGTGAGCCGGGGGAACATGAATATGTGTTTGTTTTTCGAATTTGAGCTCTATCTGCAAAGAGCACTTTTCTTGCTAAAAGCAGTTTTTCCTAACAAATGCAAGATATAACATGGGCTATCTCCGCAAGGAGACATCAGAACTGCAAAACGCATGGTTTTTTTGTCTTCGGGGAGGTTGGGGAACATGAATATGTGTTTGTTTTTCGAATTTGAGCTCTATCTGCAATGGGCACTTTTCATGCTATAAACAGTTTTTCCTAACAAATGCAAGATATAACATGGGCTATCTCCGCAAGGAGACATCAGATCTGCCTAACTCATGGTTTTTTTGTCTTCGGTGAGCCGGGGGAACATGAATATGTGTTTGTTTTTCGAATTTGAGCTCTATCTGCAAAGAGCACTTTTCTTGCTAAAAGCAGTTTTTCCTAACAAATGCAAGATATAACATGGGCTATCTCCGCAAGGAGACATCAGATCTGCAAAACGCATGGTTTTTTGGTCTTCGGGGAGGTTGGGGAACATGAATACGTGTTTGTTTTTCGAATTTGAGCTCTATCTGCAAAGGGCACTTTTCTTGCTAAAAGCAGTTTTTCCTAACAAATGCAAGATATAACATGGGCTATCTCCGCAAGGAGACATCAGATCTGCATAACTCATGGTTTTTTTGTCTTCGGTGAGCCGGGGGAACATGAATATGTGTTTGTTTTTCGAATTTGAGCTCTATCTGCAATGGGCACTTTTCTTGCTAAAAGCAGTTTTTCCTAACAAATGCAAGATATAACATGGGCTATCTCCGCAAGGAGACATCAGATCTGCATAACTCATGGTTTTTTTGTCTTCGGTGAGCCGGGGGAACATGAATATGTGTTTGTTTTTCGAATTTGAGCTCTATCTGCAAAGAGCACTTTTCTTGCTAAAAGCAGTTTTTCCTAACAAATGCAAGATATAACATGGGCTATCTCCGCAAGGAGACATCAGAACTGCAAAACGCATGGTTTTTTTGTCTTCGGGGAGGTTGGGGAACATGAATATGTGTTTGTTTTTCGAATTTGAGCTCTATCTGCAAAGGGCACTTTTCTTTCTAAAAGCAGTTTTTCCTAACAAATGCAAGATATAACATGGGCTATCTCCGCAAGGAGACATCAGAACTGCAAAACGCATGGTTTTTTTTGTCTTCGGGGAGGTTGGGGAACATGAATACGTGTTTGTTTTTCGAATTTGAGCTCTATCTGCAAAGGGCACTTTTCTTGCTAAAAGCAGTTTTTCCTAACAAATGCAAGATATAACATGGGCTATCTCCACAAGGAGACATCAGATCTGCATAACTCATGGTTTTTTTGTCTTCGGTGAGCCGGGGGAACATGAATATGTGTTTGTTTTTCGAATTTGAGCTCTATCTGCAAAGAGCACTTTTCTTGCTAAAAGCAGTTTTTCCTAACAAATGCAAGATATAACATGGGCTATCTCCGCAAGGAGACATCAGAACTGCAAAACGCATGGTTTTTTTGTCTTCGGGGAGGTTGGGGAACATGAATATGTGTTTGTTTTTCGAATTTGAGCTCTATCTGCAAAGGGCACTTTTCTTTCTAAAAGCAGTTTTTCCTAACAAATGCAAGATATAACATGGGCTATCTCCGCAAGGAGACATCAGATCTGCAAAACGCATGGTTTTTTGGTCTTCGGGGAGGTTGGGGAACATGAATACGTGTTTGTTTTTCGAATTTGAGCTCTATCTGCAAAGGGCACTTTTCTTGCTAAAAGCAGTTTTTCCTAACAAATGCAAGATATAACATGGGCTATCTCCGCAAGGAGACATCAGATCTGCATAACTCATGGTTTTTTTGTCTTCGGTGAGCCGGGGGAACATGAATACGTGTTTGTTTTTCGAATTTGAGCAATATCTGCAATGGGCACTTTTCTTGCTAAAAGCAGTTTTTCCTAACAAATGCAAGATATAACATGGGCTATCTCCGCAAGGAGACATCAGATCTGCATAACTCATGGTTTTTTTGTCTTCGGTGAGCCGGGGGAACATGAATACGTGTTTGTTTTTCGAATTTGAGCTCTATCTGCAAAGGGCACTTTTCTTGCTAAAAGCAGTTTTTCCTAACAAATGCAAGATATAACATGGGCTATCTCCGCAAGGAGACATCAGATCTGCAAAACGCATGGTTTTTTGGTCTTCGGGGAGGTTGGGGAACATGAATATGTGTTTGTTTTTCGAATTTGAGCTCTATCTGCAATGGGCACTTTTCTTGCTAAAAGCAGTTTTTCCTAACAAATGCAAGATATAACATGGGCTATCTCCGCAAGGAGACATCAGATCTGCATAACTCATGGTTTTTTTGTCTTCGGTGAGCCGGGGGAACATGAATACGTGTTTGTTTTTCGAATTTGAGCTCTATCTGCAAAGGGCACTTTTCTTGCTAAAAGCAGTTTTTCCTAACAAATGCAAGATATAACATGGGCTATCTCCGCAAGGAGACATCAGATCTGCAAAACGCATGGTTTTTTGGTCTTCGGGGAGGTTGGGGAACATGAATACGTGTTTGTTTTTCGAATTTGAGCTCTATCTGCAAACGGCACTTTTCTTGCTAAAAGCAGTTTTTCCTAACAAATGCAAGATATAACATGGGCTATCTCCGCAAGGAGACATCAGATCTGCATAACTCATGGTTTTTTTGTCTTCGGGGAGGTTGGGGAACATGAATACGTGTTTGTTTTTCGAATTTGAGCTCTATCTGCAAAGGGCACTTTTCTTGCTAAAAGCAGTTTTTCCTAACAAATGCAAGATATAACATGGGCTATCTCCGCAAGGAGACATCAGATCTGCATAACTCATGGTTTTTTTGTCTTCGGTGAGCCGGGGGAACATGAATATGTGTTTGTTTTTCGAATTTGAGCTCTATCTGCAAAGAGCACTTTTCTTGCTAAAAGCAGTTTTTCCTAACAAATGCAAGATATAACATGGGCTATCTCCGCAAGGAGACATCAGAACTGCAAAACGCATGGTTTTTTTGTCTTCGGGGAGGTTGGGGAACATGAATATGTGTTTGTTTTTCGAATTTGAGCTCTATCTGCAAAGGGCACTTTTCTTTCTAAAAGCAGTTTTTCCTAACAAATGCAAGATATAACATGGGCTATCTCCGCAAGGAGACATCAGATCTGCATAACTCATGGTTTTTTGGTCTTCGGTGAGCCGGGGGAACATGAATATGTGTTTGTTTTTCGAATTTGAGCTCTATCTGCAATGGGCACTTTTCATGCTATAAACAGTTTTTCCTAACAAATGCAAGATATAACATGGGCTATCTCCGCAAGGAGACATCAGATCTGCCTAACTCATGGTTTTTTTGTCTTCGGTGAGCCGGGGGAACATGAATATGTGTTTGTTTTTCGAATTTGAGCTCTATCTGCAAAGAGCACTTTTCTTGCTAAAAGCAGTTTTTCCTAACAAATGCAAGATATAACATTGGCTATCTCCGCAAGGAGACATCAGATCTGCAAAACGCATGGTTTTTTGGTCTTCGGGGAGGTTGGGGAACATGAATACGTGTTTGTTTTTCGAATTTGAGCTCTATCTGCAAAGGGCACTTTTCTTGCTAAAAGCAGTTTTTCCTAACAAATGCAAGATATAACATGGGCTATCTCCGCAAGGAGACATCAGATCTGCATAACTCATGGTTTTTTTGTCTTCGGTGAGCCGGGGGAACATGAATACGTGTTTGTTTTTCGAATTTGAGCTCTATCTGCAAAGGGCACTTTTCTTGCTAAAAGCAGTTTTTCCTAACAAATGCAAGATATAATATGGGCTATCTCCGCAAGGAGACATCAGATCTGCATAACTCATGGTTTTTTGGTCTTCGGTGAGCCGGGGGAACATGAATATGTGTTTGTTTTTCGAATTTGAGCTCTATCTGCAAAGGGCACTTTTCTTGCTAAAAGCAGTTTTTCCTAACAAATGCAAGATATAACATGGGCTATCTCCGCAAGGAGACATCAGATCTGCATAACTCATGGTTTTTTGGTCTTCGGGGAGGTTGGGGAACATGAATACGTGTTTGTTTTTCGAATTTGAGCTCTATCTGCAATGGGCACTTTTCTTGCTAAAAGCAGTTTTTCCTAACAAATGCAAGATATAACATGGGCTATCTCCGCAAGGAGACATCAGATCTGCATAACTCATGGTTTTTTTTGTCTTCGGTGAGCCGGGGGAACATGAATACGTGTTTGTTTTTCGAATTTGAGCTCTATCTGCAAAGGGCACTTTTCTTGCTAAAAGCAGTTTTTCCTAACAAATGCAAGATATAACATGGGCTATCTCCGCAAGGAGACATCAGATCTGCAAAACGCATGGTTTTTTGGTCTTCGGGGAGGTTGGGGAACATGAATATGTGTTTGTTTTTCGAATTTGAGCTCTATCTGCAATGGGCACTTTTCTTGCTAAAAGCAGTTTTTCCTAACAAATGCAAGATATAACATGGGCTATCTCCGCAAGGAGACATCAGATCTGCATAACTCATGGTTTTTTTGTCTTCGGTGAGCCGGGGGAACATGAATACGTGTTTGTTTTTCGAATTTGAGCTCTATCTGCAAAGGGCACTTTTCTTGCTAAAAGCAGTTTTTCCTAACAAATGCAAGATATAACATGGGCTATCTCCGCAAGGAGACATCAGATCTGCATAACTCATGGTTTTTTGGTCCGGTGAGCTGGGGGAACATGAATATGTGTTTGTTTTTCGAATTTGAGCTCTATCTGCAAAGGGCACTTTTCTTGCTAAAAGCAGTTTTTCCTAACAAATGCAAGATATAACATGGGCTATCTCCGCAAGGAGACATCAGATCTGCATAACTCATGGTTTTTTGGTCTTCGGTGAGCCGGGGGAACATGAATATGTGTTTGTTTTTCGAATTTGAGCAATATCTGCAATGGGCACTTTTCTTGCTAAAAGCAGTTTTTCCTAACAAATGCAAGATATAACATGGGCTATCTCCGCAAGGAGACATCAGATCTGCATAACTCATGGTTTTTTTGTCTTCGGTGAGCCGGGGGAACATGAATACGTGTTTGTTTTTCGAATTTGAGCTCTATCTGCAAAGGGCACTTTTCTTGCTAAAAGCAGTTTTTCCTAACAAATGCAAGATATAACATGGGCTATCTCCGCAAGGAGACATCAGATCTGCAAAACGCATGATTTTTTTGGTCTTCGGGGAGGTTGGGGAACATGAATATGTGTTTGTTTTTCGAATTTGAGCTCTATCTGCAATGGGCACTTTTCTTGCTAAAAGCAGTTTTTCCTAACAAATGCAAGATATAACATGGGCTATCTCCGCAAGGAGACATCAGATCTGCATAACTCATGGTTTTTTTGTCTTCGGTGAGCCGGGGGAACATGAATACGTGTTTGTTTTTCGAATTTGAGCTCTATCTGCAAAGGGCACTTTTCTTGCTAAAAGCAGTTTTTCCTAACAAATGCAAGATATAACATGGGCTATCTCCGCAAGGAGACATCAGATCTGCAAAACGCATGGTTTTTTGGTCTTCGGGGAGGTTGGGGAACATGAATACGTGTTTGTTTTTCGAATTTGAGCTCTATCTGCAAAGGGCACTTTTCTTGCTAAAAGCAGTTTTTCCTAACAAATGCAAGATATAACATGGGCTATCTCCGCAAGGAGACATCAGATCTGCATAACTCATGGTTTTTTTGTCTTCGGTGAGCCGGGGGAACATGAATACGTGTTTGTTTTTCGAATTTGAGCTCTATCTGCAAAGGGCACTTTTCTTGCTAAAAGCAGTTTTTCCTAACAAATGCAAGATATAACATGGGCTATCTCCGCAAGGAGACATCAGATCTGCATAACTCATGGTTTTTTTGTCTTCGGTGAGCCGGGGGAACATGAATACGTGTTTGTTTTTCGAATTTGAGCTCTATCTGCAAAGGGCACTTTTCTTGCTAAAAGCAGTTTTTCCTAACAAATGCAAGATATAACATGGGCTATCTCCGCAAGGAGACATCAGATCTGCATAACTCATGGTTTTTTGGTCTTCGGTGAGCCGGGGGAACATGAATACGTGTTTGTTTTTCGAATTTGAGCTCTATCTGCAAAGGGCACTTTTCTTGCTAAAAGCAGTTTTTCCTAACAAATGCAAGATATAACATGGGCTATCTCCGCAAGGAGACATCAGATCTGCAAAACGCATGGTTTTTTGGTCTTCGGGGAGGTTGGGGAACATGAATACGTGTTTGTTTTTCGAATTTGAGCTCTATCTGCAAAGGGCACTTTTCTTGCTAAAAGCAGTTTTTCCTAACAAATGCAAGATATAACATGGGCTATCTCCGCAAGGAGACATCAGATCTGCATAACTCATGGTTTTTTTGTCTTCGGTGAGCCGGGGGAACATGAATACGTGTTTGTTTTTCGAATTTGAGCTCTATCTGCAAAGGGCACTTTTCTTGCTAAAAGCAGTTTTTCCTAACAAATGCAAGATATAACATGGGCTATCTCCGCAAGGAGACATCAGATCTGCATAACTCATGGTTTTTTTGTCTTCGGTGAGCCGGGGGAACATGAATACGTGTTTGTTTTTCGAATTTGAGCTCTATCTGCAAAGGGCACTTTTCTTGCTAAAAGCAGTTTTTCCTAACAAATGCAAGATATAACATGGGCTATCTCCGCAAGGAGACATCAGATCTGCATAACTCATGGTTTTTTGGTCTTCGGTGAGCCGGGGGAACATGAATATGTGTTTGTTTTTCGAATTTGAGCTCTATCTGCAAAGGGCACTTTTCTTGCTAAAAGCAGTTTTTCCTAACAAATGCAAGATATAACATGGGCTATCTCCGCAAGGAGACATCAGATCTGCATAACTCATGGTTTTTTTGTCTTCGGTGAGCCGGGGGAACATGAATACGTGTTTGTTTTTCGAATTTGAGCTCTATCTGCAAAGGGCACTTTTCTTGCTAAAAGCAGTTTTTCCTAACAAATGCAAGATATAACATGGGCTATCTCCGCAAGGAGACATCAGATCTGCAAAACGCATGGTTTTTTGGTCTTCGGGGAGGTTGGGGAACATGAATATGTGTTTGTTTTTCGAATTTGAGCTCTATCTGCAATGGGCACTTTTCTTGCTAAAAGCAGTTTTTCCTAACAAATGCAAGATATAACATGGGCTATCTCCGCAAGGAGACATCAGATCTGCATAACTCATGGTTTTTTTGTCTTCGGTGAGCCGGGGGAACATGAATACGTGTTTGTTTTTCGAATTTGAGCTCTATCTGCAAAGGGCACTTTTCTTGCTAAAAGCAGTTTTTCCTAACAAATGAAAGATATAACATGGGCTATCTCCGCAAGGAGACATCAGATCTGCATAACTCATGGTTTTTTGGTCCGGTGAGCCGGGGGAACATGAATATGTGTTTGTTTTTCGAATTTGAGCTCTATCTGCAAAGGGCACTTTTCTTGCTAAAAGCAGTTTTTCCTAACAAATGCAAGATATAATATGGGCTATCTCCGCAAGGAGACATCAGATCTGCATAACTCATGGTTTTTTGGTCTTCGGTGAGCCGGGGGAACATGAATATGTGTTTGTTTTTCGAATTTGAGCTCTATCTGCAAAGGGCACTTTTCTTGCTAAAAGCAGTTTTTCCTAACAAATGCAAGATATAACATGGGCTATCTCCGCAAGGAGACATCAGATCTGCATAACTCATGGTTTTTTGGTCTTCGGGGAGGTTGGGGAACATGAATACGTGTTTGTTTTTCGAATTTGAGCTCTATCTGCAATGGGCACTTTTCTTGCTAAAAGCAGTTTTTCCTAACAAATGCAAGATATAACATGGGCTATCTCCGCAAGGAGACATCAGATCTGCATAACTCATGGTTTTTTTTGTCTTCGGTGAGCCGGGGGAACATGAATACGTGTTTGTTTTTCGAATTTGAGCTCTATCTGCAAAGGGCACTTTTCTTGCTAAAAGCAGTTTTTCCTAACAAATGCAAGATATAACATGGGCTATCTCCGCAAGGAGACATCAGATCTGCAAAACGCATGGTTTTTTGGTCTTCGGGGAGGTTGGGGAACATGAATATGTGTTTGTTTTTCGAATTTGAGCTCTATCTGCAATGGGCACTTTTCTTGCTAAAAGCAGTTTTTCCTAACAAATGCAAGATATAACATGGGCTATCTCCGCAAGGAGACATCAGATCTGCATAACTCATGGTTTTTTTGTCTTCGGTGAGCCGGGGGAACATGAATACGTGTTTGTTTTTCGAATTTGAGCTCTATCTGCAAAGGGCACTTTTCTTGCTAAAAGCAGTTTTTCCTAACAAATGCAAGATATAACATGGGCTATCTCCGCAAGGAGACATCAGATCTGCATAACTCATGGTTTTTTGGTCCGGTGAGCTGGGGGAACATGAATATGTGTTTGTTTTTCGAATTTGAGCTCTATCTGCAAAGGGCACTTTTCTTGCTAAAAGCAGTTTTTCCTAACAAATGCAAGATATAACATGGGCTATCTCCGCAAGGAGACATCAGATCTGCATAACTCATGGTTTTTTGGTCTTCGGTGAGCCGGGGGAACATGAATATGTGTTTGTTTTTCGAATTTGAGCAATATCTGCAATGGGCACTTTTCTTGCTAAAAGCAGTTTTTCCTAACAAATGCAAGATATAACATGGGCTATCTCCGCAAGGAGACATCAGATCTGCATAACTCATGGTTTTTTTGTCTTCGGTGAGCCGGGGGAACATGAATACGTGTTTGTTTTTCGAATTTGAGCTCTATCTGCAAAGGGCACTTTTCTTGCTAAAAGCAGTTTTTCCTAACAAATGCAAGATATAACATGGGCTATCTCCGCAAGGAGACATCAGATCTGCAAAACGCATGATTTTTTTGGTCTTCGGGGAGGTTGGGGAACATGAATATGTGTTTGTTTTTCGAATTTGAGCTCTATCTGCAATGGGCACTTTTCTTGCTAAAAGCAGTTTTTCCTAACAAATGCAAGATATAACATGGGCTATCTCCGCAAGGAGACATCAGATCTGCATAACTCATGGTTTTTTTGTCTTCGGTGAGCCGGGGGAACATGAATACGTGTTTGTTTTTCGAATTTGAGCTCTATCTGCAAAGGGCACTTTTCTTGCTAAAAGCAGTTTTTCCTAACATATGCAAGATATAACATGGGCTATCTCCGCAAGGAGACATCAGATCTGCAAAACGCATGGTTTTTTGGTCTTCGGGGAGGTTGGGGAACATGAATACGTGTTTGTTTTTCGAATTTGAGCTCTATCTGCAAAGGGCACTTTTCTTGCTAAAAGCAGTTTTTCCTAACAAATGCAAGATATAACATGGGCTATCTCCGCAAGGAGACATCAGATCTGCATAACTCATGGTTTTTTTGTCTTCGGTGAGCCGGGGGAACATGAATACGTGTTTGTTTTTCGAATTTGAGCTCTATCTGCAAAGGGCACTTTTCTTGCTAAAAGCAGTTTTTCCTAACAAATGCAAGATATAACATGGGCTATCTCCGCAAGGAGACATCAGATCTGCATAACTCATGGTTTTTTTGTCTTCGGTGAGCCGGGGGAACATGAATACGTGTTTGTTTTTCGAATTTGAGCTCTATCTGCAAAGGGCACTTTTCTTGCTAAAAGCAGTTTTTCCTAACAAATGCAAGATATAACATGGGCTATCTCCGCAAGGAGACATCAGATCTGCATAACTCATGGTTTTTTGGTCTTCGGTGAGCCGGGGGAACATGAATATGTGTTTGTTTTTCGAATTTGAGCTCTATCTGCAAAGGGCACTTTTCTTGCTAAAAGCAGTTTTTCCTAACAAATGCAAGATATAACATGGGCTATCTCCGCAAGGAGACATCAGATCTGCATAACTCATGGTTTTTTGGTCTTCGGGGAGGTTGGGGAACATGAATACGTGTTTGTTTTTCGAATTTGAGCTCTATCTGCAATGGGCACTTTTCTTGCTAAAAGCAGTTTTTCCTAACAAATGCAAGATATAACATGGGCTATCTCCGCAAGGAGACATCAGATCTGCATAACTCATGGTTTTTTTGTCTTCGGTGAGCCGGGGGAACATGAATACGTGTTTGTTTTTCGAATTTGAGCTCTATCTGCAAAGGGCACTTTTCTTGCTAAAAGCAGTTTTTCCTAACAAATGCAAGATATAACATGGGCTATCTCCGCAAGGAGACATCAGATCTGCAAAACGCATGGTTTTTTGGTCTTCGGGGAGGTTGGGGAACATGAATATGTGTTTGTTTTTCGAATTTGAGCTCTATCTGCAATGGGCACTTTTCTTGCTAAAAGCAGTTTTTCCTAACAAATGCAAGATATAACATGGGCTATCTCCGCAAGGAGACATCAGATCTGCATAACTCATGGTTTTTTTGTCTTCGGTGAGCCGGGGGAACATGAATACGTGTTTGTTTTTCGAATTTGAGCTCTATCTGCAAAGGGCACTTTTCTTGCTAAAAGCAGTTTTTCCTAACAAATGCAAGATATAACATGGGCTATCTCCGCAAGGAGACATCAGATCTGCATAACTCATGGTTTTTTGGTCCGGTGAGCCGGGGGAACATGAATATGTGTTTGTTTTTCGAATTTGAGCTCTATCTGCAAAGGGCACTTTTCTTGCTAAAAGCAGTTTTTCCTAACAAATGCAAGATATAACATGGGCTATCTCCGCAAGGAGACATCAGATCTGCATAACTCATGGTTTTTTGGTCTTCGGTGAGCCGGGGGAACATGAATACGTGTTTGTTTTTCGAATTTGAGCTCTATCTGCAAAGGGCACTTTTCTTGCTAAAAGCAGTTTTTCCTAACAAATGCAAGATATAACATGGGCTATCTCCGCAAGGAGACATCAGATCTGCAAAACGCATGGTTTTTTGGTCTTCGGGGAGGTTGGGGAACATGAATATGTGTTTGTTTTTCGAATTTGAGCTCTATCTGCAAAGGGCACTTTTCTTGCTAAAAGCAGTTTTTCCTAACAAATGCAAGATATAACATGGGCTATCTCCGCAAGGAGACATCAGATCTGCATAACTCATGGTTTTTTGGTCTTCGGGGAGGTTGGGGAACATGAATACGTGTTTGTTTTTCGAATTTGAGCTCTATCTGCAATGGGCACTTTTCTTGCTAAAAGCAGTTTTTCCTAACAAATGCAAGATATAACATGGGCTATCTCCGCAAGGAGACATCAGATCTGCATAACTCATGGTTTTTTTTGTCTTCGGTGAGCCGGGGGAACATGAATACGTGTTTGTTTTTCGAATTTGAGCTCTATCTGCAAAGGGCACTTTTCTTGCTAAAAGCAGTTTTTCCTAACAAATGCAAGATATAACATGGGCTATCTCCGCAAGGAGACATCAGATCTGCAAAACGCATGGTTTTTTGGTCTTCGGGGAGGTTGGGGAACATGAATATGTGTTTGTTTTTCGAATTTGAGCTCTATCTGCAATGGGCACTTTTCTTGCTAAAAGCAGTTTTTCCTAACAAATGCAAGATATAACATGGGCTATCTCCGCAAGGAGACATCAGATCTGCATAACTCATGGTTTTTTTGTATTCGGTGAGCCGGGGGAACATGAATACGTGTTTGTTTTTCGAATTTGAGCTCTATCTGCAAAGGGCACTTTTCTTGCTAAAAGCAGTTTTTCCTAACAAATGCAAGATATAACATGGGCTATCTCCGCAAGGAGACATCAGATCTGCATAACTCATGGTTTTTTGGTCCGGTGAGCTGGGGGAACATGAATATGTGTTTGTTTTTCGAATTTGAGCTCTATCTGCAATGGGCACTTTTCTTGCTAAAAGCAGTTTTTCCTAACAAATGCAAGATATAACATGGGCTATCTCCGCAAGGAGACATCAGATCTGCATAACTCATGGTTTTTTTGTCTTCGGTGAGCCGGGGGAACATGAATACGTGTTTGTTTTTCGAATTTGAGCTCTATCTGCAAAGGGCACTTTTCTTGCTAAAAGCAGTTTTTCCTAACAAATGCAAGATATAACATGGGCTATCTCCGCAAGGAGACATCAGATCTGCAAAACGCATGATTTTTTTGGTCTTCGGGGAGGTTGGGGAACATGAATATGTGTTTGTTTTTCGAATTTGAGCTCTATCTGCAATGGGCACTTTTCTTGCTAAAAGCAGTTTTTCCTAACAAATGCAAGATATAACATGGGCTATCTCCGCAAGGAGACATCAGATCTGCATAACTCATGGTTTTTTTGTCTTCGGTGAGCCGGGGGAACATGAATACGTGTTTGTTTTTCGAATTTGAGCTCTATCTGCAAAGGGCACTTTTCTTGCTAAAAGCAGTTTTTCCTAACAAATGCAAGATATAACATGGGCTATCTCCGCAAGGAGACATCAGATCTGCAAAACGCATGGTTTTTTGGTCTTCGGGGAGGTTGGGGAACATGAATACGTGTTTGTTTTTCGAATTTGAGCTCTATCTGCAAAGGGCACTTTTCTTGCTAAAAGCAGTTTTTCCTAACAAATGCAAGATATAACATGGGCTATCTCCGCAAGGAGACATCAGATCTGCATAACTCATGGTTTTTTTGTCTTCGGTGAGCCGGGGGAACATGAATACGTGTTTGTTTTTCGAATTTGAGCTCTATCTGCAAAGGGCACTTTTCTTGCTAAAAGCAGTTTTTCCTAACAAATGCAAGATATAACATGGGCTATCTCCGCAAGGAGACATCAGATCTGCATAACTCATGGTTTTTTTGTCTTCGGTGAGCCGGGGGAACATGAATACGTGTTTGTTTTTCGAATTTGAGCTCTATCTGCAAAGGGCACTTTTCTTGCTAAAAGCAGTTTTTCCTAACAAATGCAAGATATCACATGGGCTATCTCCGCAAGGAGACATCAGATCTGCATAACTCATGGTTTTTTGGTCTTCGGTGAGCCGGGGGAACATGAATATGTGTTTGTTTTTCGAATTTGAGCTCTATCTGCAAAGGGCACTTTTCTTGCTAAAAGCAGTTTTTCCTAACAAATGCAAGATATAACATGGGCTATCTCCGCAAGGAGACATCAGATCTGCATAACTCATGGTTTTTTGGTCTTCGGGGAGGTTGGGGAACATGAATACGTGTTTGTTTTTCGAATTTGAGCTCTATCTGCAATGGGCACTTTTCTTGCTAAAAGCAGTTTTTCCTAACAAATGCAAGATATAACATGGGCTATCTCCGCAAGGAGACATCAGATCTGCATAACTCATGGTTTTTTTGTCTTCGGTGAGCCGGGGGAACATGAATACGTGTTTGTTTTTCGAATTTGAGCTCTATCTGCAAAGGGCACTTTTCTTGCTAAAAGCAGTTTTTCCTAACAAATGCAAGATATAACATGGGCTATCTCCGCAAGGAGACATCAGATCTGCAAAACGCATGGTTTTTTGGTCTTCGGGGAGGTTGGGGAACATGAATATGTGTTTGTTTTTCGAATTTGAGCTCTATCTGCAATGGGCACTTTTCTTGCTAAAAGCAGTTTTTCCTAACAAATGCAAGATATAACATGGGCTATCTCCGCAAGGAGACATCAGATCTGCATAACTCATGGTTTTTTTGTCTTCGGTGAGCCGGGGGAACATGAATACGTGTTTGTTTTTCGAATTTGAGCTCTATCTGCAAAGGGCACTTTTCTTGCTAAAAGCAGTTTTTCCTAACAAATGCAAGATATAACATGGGCTATCTCCGCAAGGAGACATCAGATCTGCATAACTCATGGTTTTTTGGTCCGGTGAGCCGGGGGAACATGAATATGTGTTTGTTTTTCGAATTTGAGCTCTATCTGCAAAGGGCACTTTTCTTGCTAAAAGCAGTTTTTCCTAACAAATGCAAGATATAACATGGGCTATCTCCGCAAGGAGACATCAGATCTGCATAACTCATGGTTTTTTGGTCTTCGGTGAGCCGGGGGAACATGAATATGTGTTTGTTTTTCGAATTTGAGCAATATCTGCAATGGGCACTTTTCTTGCTAAAAGCAGTTTTTCCTAACAAATGCAAGATATAACATGGGCTATCTCCGCAAGGAGACATCAGATCTGCATAACTCATGGTTTTTTTGTCTTCGGTGAGCCGGGGGAACATGAATACGTGTTTGTTTTTCGAATTTGAGCTCTATCTGCAAAGGGCACTTTTCTTGCTAAAAGCAGTTTTTCCTAACAAATGCAAGATATAACATGGGCTATCTCCGCAAGGAGACATCAGATCTGCATAACTCATGGTTTTTTTGTCTTCGGTGAGCCGGGGGAACATGAATACGTGTTTGTTTTTCGAATTTGAGCTCTATCTGCAAAGGGCACTTTTCTTGCTAAAAGCAGTTTTTCCTAACAAATGCAAGATATAACATGGGCTATCTCCGCAAGGAGACATCAGATCTGCAAAACGCATGGTTTTTTGGTCTTCGGGGAGGTTGGGGAACATGAATATGTGTTTGTTTTTCGAATTTGAGCTCTATCTGCAATGGGCACTTTTCTTGCTAAAAGCAGTTTTTCCTAACAAATGCAAGATATAACATGGGCTATCTCCGCAAGGAGACATCAGATCTGCATAACTCATGGTTTTTTTGTCTTCGGTGAGCCGGGGGAACATGAATACGTGTTTGTTTTTCGAATTTGAGCTCTATCTGCAAAGGGCACTTTTCTTGCTAAAAGCAGTTTTTCCTAACAAATGCAAGATATAACATGGGCTATCTCCGCAAGGAGACATCAGATCTGCAAAACGCATGGTTTTTTGGTCTTCGGGGAGGTTGGGGAACATGAATATGTGTTTGTTTTTCGAATTTGAGCTCTATCTGCAATGGGCACTTTTCTTGCTAAAAGCAGTTTTTCCTAACAAATGCAAGATATAACAAGGGCTATCTCCGCAAGGAGACATCAGATCTGCATAACTCATGGTTTTTTTGTCTTCGGTGAGCCGGGGGAACATGAATACGTGTTTGTTTTTCGAATTTGAGCTCTATCTGCAAAGGGCACTTTTCTTGCTAAAAGCAGTTTTTCCTAACAAATGCAAGATATAACATGGGCTATCTCCGCAAGGAGACATCAGATCTGCAAAACGCATGGTTTTTTGGTCTTCGGGGAGGTTGGGGAACATGAATACGTGTTTGTTTTTCGAATTTGAGCTCTATCTGCAAAGGGCACTTTTCTTGCTAAAAGCAGTTTTTCCTAACAAATGCAAGATATAACATGGGCTATCTCCGCAAGGAGACATCAGATCTGCATAACTCATGGTTTTTTGGTCTTCGGGGAGGTTGGGGAACATGAATACGTGTTTGTTTTTCGAATTTGAGCTCTATCTGCAAAGGGCACTTTTCTTGCTAAAAGCAGTTTTTCCTAACAAATGCAAGATATAACATGGGCTATCTCCGCAAGGAGACATCAGATCTGCATAACTCATGGTTTTTTTGTCTTCGGTGAGCCGGGGGAACATGAATACGTGTTTGTTTTTCGAATTTGAGCTCTATCTGCAAAGGGCACTTTTCTTGCTAAAAGCAGTTTTTCCTAACAAATGCAAGATATAACATGGGCTATCTCCGCAAGGAGACATCAGATCTGCATAACTCATGGTTTTTTGGTCTTCGGTGAGCCGGGGGAACATGAATATGTGTTTGTTTTTCGTATTTGAGCTCTATCTGCAAAGGGCACTTTTCTTGCTAAAAGCAGTTTTTCCTAACAAATGCAAGATATAACATGGGCTATCTCCGCAAGGAGACATCAGATCTGCATAACTCATGGTTTTTTGGTCTTCGGGGAGGTTGGGGAACATGAATACGTGTTTGTTTTTCGAATTTGAGCTCTATCTGCAATGGGCACTTTTCTTGCTAAAAGCAGTTTTTCCTAACAAATGCAAGATATAACATGGGCTATCTCCGCAAGGAGACATCAGATCTGCATAACTCATGGTTTTTTTGTCTTCGGTGAGCCGGGGGAACATGAATACGTGTTTGTTTTTCGAATTTGAGCTCTATCTGCAAAGGGCACTTTTCTTGCTAAAAGCAGTTTTTCCTAACAAATGCAAGATATAACATGGGCTATCTCCGCAAGGAGACATCAGATCTGCAAAACGCATGGTTTTTTGGTCTTCGGGGAGGTTGGGGAACATGAATATGTGTTTGTTTTTCGAATTTGAGCTCTATCTGCAATGGGCACTTTTCTTGCTAAAAGCAGTTTTTCCTAACAAATGCAAGATATAACATGGGCTATCTCCGCAAGGAGACATCAGATCTGCATAACTCATGGTTTTTTTGTCTTCGGTAAGCCGGGGGAACATGAATACGTGTTTGTTTTTCGAATTTGAGCTCTATCTGCAAAGGGCACTTTTCTTGCTAAAAGCAGTTTTTCCTAACAAATGCAAGATATAACATGGGCTATCTCCGCAAGGAGACATCAGATCTGCATAACTCATGGTTTTTTGGTCCGGTGAGCCGGGGGAACATGAATATGTGTTTGTTTTTCGAATTTGAGCTCTATCTGCAATGGGCACTTTTCTTGCTAAAAGCAGTTTTTCCTAACAAATGCAAGATATAACATGGGCTATCTCCGCAAGGAGACATCAGATCTGCATAACTCATGGTTTTTTTGTCTTCGGTGAGCCGGGGGAACATGAATACGTGTTTGTTTTTCGAATTTGAGCTCTATCTGCAAAGGGCACTTTTCTTGCTAAAAGCAGTTTTTCCTAACAAATGCAAGATATAACATGGGCTATCTCCGCAAGGAGACATCAGATCTGCAAAACGCATGGTTTTTTGGTCTTCGGGGAGGTTGGGGAACATGAATATGTGTTTGTTTTTCGAATTTGAGCTCTATCTGCAATGGGCACTTTTCTTTCTAAAAGCAGTTTTTCCTAACAAATGCAAGATATAACATGGGCTATCTCCGCAAGGAGACATCAGATCTGCATAACTCATGGTTTTTTGGTCTTCGGTGAGCCGGGGGAACATGAATATGTGTTTGTTTTTCGAATTTGAGCTCTATCTGCAATGGGCACTTTTCATGCTATAAACAGTTTTTCCTAACAAATGCAAGATATAACATGGGCTATCTCCGCAAGGAGACATCAGATCTGCATAACTCATGGTTTTTTTGTCTTCGGTGAGCCGGGGGAACATGAATATGTGTTTGTTTTTCGAATTTGAGCTCTATCTGCAAAGAGCACTTTTCTTGCTAAAAGCAGTTTTTCCTAACAAATGCAAGATATAACATGGGCTATCTCCGCAAGGAGACATCAGATCTGCAAAACGCATGGTTTTTTGGTCTTCGGGGAGGTTGGGGAACATGAATACGTGTTTGTTTTTCGAATTTGAGCTCTATCTGCAAAGGGCACTTTTCTTGCTAAAAGCAGTTTTTCCTAACAAATGCAAGATATAACATGGGCTATCTCCGCAAGGAGACATCAGATCTGCATAACTCATGGTTTTTTTGTCTTCGGGGAGGTTGGGGAACATGAATACGTGTTTGTTTTTCGAATTTGAGCTCTATCTGCAAAGGGCACTTTTCTTGCTAAAAGCAGTTTTTCCTAACAAATGCAAGATATAACATGGGCTATCTCCGCAAGGAGACATCAGATCTGCATAACTCATGGTTTTTTTGTCTTCGGTGAGCCGGGGGAACATGAATACGTGTTTGTTTTTCGAATTTGAGCTCTATCTGCAAAGGGCACTTTTCTTGCTAAAAGCAGTTTTTCCTAACAAATGCAAGATATAACATGGGCTATCTCCGCAAGGAGACATCAGATCTGCATAACTCATGGTTTTTTTGTCTTCGGGGAGGTTGGGGAACATGAATACGTGTTTGTTTTTCGAATTTGAGCTCTATCTGCAAAGGGCACTTTTCTTGCTAAAAGCAGTTTTTCCTAACAAATGCAAGATATAACATGGGCTATCTCCGCAAGGAGACATCAGATCTGCATAACTCATGGTTTTTTTGTCTTCGGTGAGCCGGGGGAACATGAATATGTGTTTGTTTTTCGAATTTGAGCTCTATCTGCAAAGAGCACTTTTCTTGCTAAAAGCAGTTTTTCCTAACAAATGCAAGATATAACATGGGCTATCTCCGCAAGGAGACATCAGAACTGCAAAACGCATGGTTTTTTTGTCTTCGGGGAGGTTGGGGAACATGAATATGTGTTTGTTTTTCGAATTTGAGCTCTATCTGCAAAGGGCACTTTTCTTTCTAAAAGCAGTTTTTCCTAACAAATGCAAGATATAACATGGGCTATCTCCGCAAGGAGACATCAGATCTGCATAAGTCATGGTTTTTTGGTCTTCGGTGAGCCGGGGGAACATGAATATGTGTTTGTTTTTCGAATTTGAGCTCTATCTGCAATGGGCACTTTTCATGCTATAAACAGTTTTTCCTAACAAATGCAAGATATAACATGGGCTATCTCCGCAAGGAGACATCAGATCTGCCTAACTCATGGTTTTTTTGTCTTCGGTGAGCCGGGGGAACATGAATATGTGTTTGTTTTTCGAATTTGAGCTCTATCTGCAAAGAGCACTTTTCTTGCTAAAAGCAGTTTTTCCTAACAAATGCAAGATATAACATGGGCTATCTCCGCAAGGAGACATCAGATCTGCAAAACGCATGGTTTTTTGGTCTTCGGGGAGGTTGGGGAACATGAATACATGTTTGTTTTTCGAATTTGAGCTCTATCTGCAAAGGGCACTTTTCTTTCTAAAAGCAGTTTTTCCTAACAAATGCAAGATATAACATGGGCTATCTCCGCAAGGAGACATCAGATCTGCCTAACTCATGTTTTTTTTGTCTTCGGTGAGCCGGGGGAACATGAATATGTGTTTGTTTTTCGAATTTGAGCTCTATCTGCAAAGAGCACTTTTCTTGCTAAAAGCAGTTTTTCCTAACAAATGCAAGATATAACATGGGCTATCTCCGCAAGGAGACATCAGATCTGCAAAACGCATGGTTTTTTGGTCTTCGGGGAGGTTGGGGAACATGAATACGTGTTTGTTTTTCGAATTTGAGCTCTATCTGCAAAGGGCACTTTTCTTGCTAAAAGCAGTTTTTCCTAACAAATGCAAGATATAACATGGGCTATCTCCGCAAGGAGACATCAGATCTGCATAACTCATGGTTTTTTTGTCTTCGGTGAGCCGGGGGAACATGAATACGTGTTTGTTTTTCGAATTTGAGCTCTATCTGCAAAGGGCACTTTTCTTGCTAAAAGCAGTTTTTCCTAACAAATGCAAGATATAACATGGGCTATCTCCGCAAGGAGACATCAGATCTGCATAACTCATGGTTTTTTGGTCCGGTGAGCCGGGGGAACATGAATATGTGTTTGTTTTTCGAATTTGAGCAATATCTGCAATGGGCACTTTTCTTGCTAAAAGCAGTTTTTCCTAACAAATGCAAGATATAACATGGGCTATCTCCGCAAGGAGACATCAGATCTGCATAACTCATGGTTTTTTGGTCTTCGGGGAGGTTGGGGAACATGAATACGTGTTTGTTTTTCGAATTTGAGCTCTATCTGCAAAGGGCACTTTTCTTGCTAAAAGCAGTTTTTCCTAACAAATGCAAGATATAACATGGGCAATCTCCGCAAGGAGACATCAGATCTGCATAACTCATGGTTTTTTTGTCTTCGGTGAGCCGGGGGAACATGAATATGTGTTTGTTTTTCGAATTTGAGCTCTATCTGCAATGGGCACTTTTCTTGCTAAAAGCAGTTTTTCCTAACAAATGCAAGATATAACATGGGCTATCTCCGCAAGGAGACATCAGATCTGCATAACTCATGGTTTTTTTGTCTTCGGTGAGCCGGGGGAACATGAATATGTGTTTGTTTTTCGAATTTGAGCTCTATCTGCAAAGAGCACTTTTCTTGCTAAAAGCAGTTTTTCCTAACAAATGCAAGATATAACATGGGCTATCTCCGCAAGGAGACATCAGAACTGCAAAACGCATGGTTTTTTTTGTCTTCGGGGAGGTTGGGGAACATGAATATGTGTTTGTTTTTCGAATTTGAGCTCTATCTGCAAAGGGCACTTTTCTTTCTAAAAGCAGTTTTTCCTAACAAATGCAAGATATAACATGGGCTATCTCCGCAAGGAGACATCAGAACTGCAAAACGCATGGTTTTTTTGTCTTCGGGGAGGTTGGGGAACATGAATATGTGTTTGTTTTTCGAATTTGAGCTCTATCTGCAAAGGGCACTTTTCTTTCTAAAAGCAGTTTTTCCTAACAAATGCAAGATATAACATGGGCTATCTCCGCAAGGAGACATCAGATCTGCCTAACTCATGTTTTTTTTGTCTTCGGTGAGCCGGGGGAACATGAATATGTGTTTGTTTTTCGAATTTGAGCTCTATCTGCAAAGAGCACTTTTCTTGCTAAAAGCAGTTTTTCCTAACAAATGCAAGATATAACATGGGCTATCTCCGCAAGGAGACATCAGATCTGCAAAACGCATGGTTTTTTGGTCTTCGGGGAGGTTGGGGAACATGAATACGTGTTTGTTTTTCGAATTTGAGCTCTATCTGCAAAGGGCACTTTTCTTGCTAAAAGCAGTTTTTCCTAACAAATGCAAGATATAACATGGGCTATCTCCGCAAGGAGACATCAGATCTGCATAACTCATGGTTTTTTTGTCTTCGGTGAGCCGGGGGAACATGAATACGTGTTTGTTTTTCGAATTTGAGCTCTATCTGCAAAGGGCACTTTTCTTGCTAAAAGCAGTTTTTCCTAACAAATGCAAGATATAACATGGGCTATCTCCGCAAGGAGACATCAGATCTGCATAACTCATGGTTTTTTGGTCCGGTGAGCCGGGGGAACATGAATATGTGTTTGTTTTTCGAATTTGAGCAATATCTGCAATGGGCACTTTTCTTGCTAAAAGCAGTTTTTCCTAACAAATGCAAGATATAACATGGGCTATCTCCGCAAGGAGACATCAGATCTGCATAACTCATGGTTTTTTTGTCTTCGGTGAGCCGGGGGAACATGAATACGTGTTTGTTTTTCGAATTTGAGCTCTATCTGCAAAGGGCACTTTTCTTGCTAAAAGCAGTTTTTCCTAACAAATGCAAGATATAACATGGGCTATCTCCGCAAGGAGACATCAGATCTGCATAACTCATGGTTTTTTTGTCTTCGGTGAGCCGGGGGAACATGAATATGTGTTTGTTTTTCGAATTTGAGCTCTATCTGCAAAGAGCACTTTTCTTGCTAAAAGCAGTTTTTCCTAACAAATGCAAGATATAACATGGGCTATCTCCGCAAGGAGACATCAGAACTGCAAAACGCATGGTTTTTTTGTCTTCGGGGAGGTTGGGGAACATGAATATGTGTTTGTTTTTCGAATTTGAGCTCTATCTGCAAAGGGCACTTTTCTTTCTAAAAGCAGTTTTTCCTAACAAATGCAAGATATAACATGGGCTATCTCCGCAAGGAGACATCAGATCTGCATAACTCATGGTTTTTTGGTCTTCGGTGAGCCGGGGGAACATGAATATGTGTTTGTTTTTCGAATTTGAGCTCTATCTGCAATGGGCACTTTTCATGCTATAAACAGTTTTTCCTAACAAATGCAAGATATAACATGGGCTATCTCCGCAAGGAGACATCAGATCTGCCTAACTCATGGTTTTTTTGTCTTCGGTGAGCCGGGGGAACATGAATATGTGTTTGTTTTTCGAATTTGAGCTCTATCTGCAAAGAGCACTTTTCTTGCTAAAAGCAGTTTTTCCTAACAAATGCAAGATATAACATGGGCTATCTCCGCAAGGAGACATCAGATCTGCAAAACGCATGGTTTTTTGGTCTTCGGGGAGGTTGGGGAACATGAATACGTGTTTGTTTTTCGAATTTGAGCTCTATCTGCAAAGGGCACTTTTCTTGCTAAAAGCAGTTTTTCCTAACAAATGCAAGATATAACATGGGCTATCTCCGCAAGGAGACATCAGATCTGCATAACTCATGGTTTTTTTGTCTTCGGTGAGCCGGGGGAACATGAATATGTGTTTGTTTTTCGAATTTGAGCTCTATCTGCAATGGGCACTTTTCTTGCTAAAAGCAGTTTTTCCTAACAAATGCAAGATATAACATGGGCTATCTCCGCAAGGAGACATCAGATCTGCATAACTCATGGTTTTTTTGTCTTCGGTGAGCCGGGGGAACATGAATACGTGTTTGTTTTTCGAATTTGAGCTCTATCTGCAAAGGGCACTTTTCTTGCTAAAAGCAGTTTTTCCTAACAAATGCAAGATATAACATGGGCTATCTCCGCAAGGAGACATCAGATCTGCATAACTCATGGTTTTTTTGTCTTCGGTGAGCCGGGGGAACATGAATATGTGTTTGTTTTTCGAATTTGAGCTCTATCTGCAAAGAGCACTTTTCTTGCTAAAAGCAGTTTTTCCTAACAAATGCAAGATATAACATGGGCTATCTCCGCAAGGAGACATCAGAACTGCAAAACGCATGGTTTTTTTGTCTTCGGGGAGGTTGGGGAACATGAATATGTGTTTGTTTTTCGAATTTGAGCTCTATCTGCAAAGGGCACTTTTCTTTCTAAAAGCAGTTTTTCCTAACAAATGCAAGATATAACATGGGCTATCTCCGCAAGGAGACATCAGATCTGCATAACTCATGGTTTTTTGGTCTTCGGTGAGCCGGGGGAACATGAATATGTGTTTGTTTTTCGAATTTGAGCTCTATCTGCAATGGGCACTTTTCATGCTATAAACAGTTTTTCCTAACAAATGCAAGATATAACATGGGCTATCTCCGCAAGGAGACATCAGATCTGCCTAACTCATGGTTTTTTTGTCTTCGGTGAGCCGGGGGAACATGAATATGTGTTTGTTTTTCGAATTTGAGCTCTATCTGCAAAGAGCACTTTTCTTGCTAAAAGCAGTTTTTCCTAACAAATGCAAGATATAACATGGGCTATCTCCGCAAGGAGACATCAGATCTGCAAAACGCATGGTTTTTTGGTCTTCGGGGAGGTTGGGGAACATGAATACGTGTTTGTTTTTCGAATTTGAGCTCTATCTGCAAAGGGCACTTTTCTTGCTAAAAGCAGTTTTTCCTAACAAATGCAAGATATAACATGGGCTATCTCCGCAAGGAGACATCAGATCTGCATAACTCATGGTTTTTTTGTCTTCGGTGAGCCGGGGGAACATGAATACGTGTTTGTTTTTCGAATTTGAGCTCTATCTGCAAAGGGCACTTTTCTTGCTAAAAGCAGTTTTTCCTAACAAATGCAAGATATAACATGGGCTATCTCCGCAAGGAGACATCAGATCTGCATAACTCATGGTTTTTTTGTCTTCGGGGAGGTTGGGGAACATGAATACGTGTTTGTTTTTCGAATTTGAGCTCTATCTGCAAAGGGCACTTTTCTTGCTAAAAGCAGTTTTTCCTAACAAATGCAAGATATAACATGGGCTATCTCCGCAAGGAGACATCAGATCTGCATAACTCATGGTTTTTTTGTCTTCGGTGAGCCGGGGGAACATGAATATGTGTTTGTTTTTCGAATTTGAGCTCTATCTGCAAAGAGCACTTTTCTTGCTAAAAGCAGTTTTTCCTAACAAATGCAAGATATAACATGGGCTATCTCCGCAAGGAGACATCAGAACTGCAAAACGCATGGTTTTTTTGTCTTCGGGGAGGTTGGGGAACATGAATATGTGTTTGTTTTTCGAATTTGAGCTCTATCTGCAAAGGGCACTTTTCTTTCTAAAAGCAGTTTTTCCTAACAAATGCAAGATATAACATGGGCTATCTCCGCAAGGAGACATCAGATCTGCATAACTCATGGTTTTTTGGTCTTCGGTGAGCCGGGGGAACATGAATATGTGTTTGTTTTTCGAATTTGAGCTCTATCTGCAATGGGCACTTTTCATGCTATAAACAGTTTTTCCTAACAAATGCAAGATATAACATGGGCTATCTCCGCAAGGAGACATCAGATCTGCCTAACTCATGGTTTTTTTGTCTTCGGTGAGCCGGGGGAACATGAATATGTGTTTGTTTTTCGAATTTGAGCTCTATCTGCAAAGAGCACTTTTCTTGCTAAAAGCAGTTTTTCCTAACAAATGCAAGATATAACATGGGCTATCTCCGCAAGGAGACATCAGATCTGCAAAACGCATGGTTTTTTGGTCTTCGGGGAGGTTGGGGAACATGAATACGTGTTTGTTTTTCGAATTTGAGCTCTATCTGCAAAGGGCACTTTTCTTGCTAAAAGCAGTTTTTCCTAACAAATGCAAGATATAACATGGGCTATCTCCGCAAGGAGACATCAGATCTGCATAACTCATGGTTTTTTTGTCTTCGGTGAGCCGGGGGAACATGAATATGTGTTTGTTTTTCGAATTTGAGCTCTATCTGCAATGGGCACTTTTCTTGCTAAAAGCAGTTTTTCCTAACAAATGCAAGATATAACATGGGCTATCTCCGCAAGGAGACATCAGATCTGCATAACTCATGGTTTTTTTGTCTTCGGTGAGCCGGGGGAACATGAATATGTGTTTGTTTTTCGAATTTGAGCTCTATCTGCAAAGAGCACTTTTCTTGCTAAAAGCAGTTTTTCCTAACAAATGCAAGATATAACATGGGCTATCTCCGCAAGGAGACATCAGAACTGCAAAACGCATGGTTTTTTTGTCTTCGGGGAGGTTGGGGAACATGAATATGTGTTTGTTTTTCGAATTTGAGCTCTATCTGCAAAGGGCACTTTTCTTTCTAAAAGCAGTTTTTCCTAACAAATGCAAGATATAACATGGGCTATCTCCGCAAGGAGACATCAGATCTGCATAACTCATGGTTTTTTGGTCTTCGGTGAGCCGGGGGAACATGAATATGTGTTTGTTTTTCGAATTTGAGCTCTATCTGCAATGGGCACTTTTCATGCTATAAACAGTTTTTCCTAACAAATGCAAGATATAACATGGGCTATCTCCGCAAGGAGACATCAGATCTGCCTAACTCATGTTTTTTTTGTCTTCGGTGAGCCGGGGGAACATGAATATGTGTTTGTTTTTCGAATTTGAGCTCTATCTGCAAAGAGCACTTTTCTTGCTAAAAGCAGTTTTTCCTAACAAATGCAAGATATAACATGGGCTATCTCCGCAAGGAGACATCAGATCTGCAAAACGCATGGTTTTTTGGTCTTCGGGGAGGTTGGGGAACATGAATACGTGTTTGTTTTTCGAATTTGAGCTCTATCTGCAAAGGGCACTTTTCTTGCTAAAAGCAGTTTTTCCTAACAAATGCAAGATATAACATGGGCTATCTCCGCAAGGAGACATCAGATCTGCATAACTCATGGTTTTTTTGTCTTCGGTGAGCCGGGGGAACATGAATACGTGTTTGTTTTTCGAATTTGAGCTCTATCTGCAAAGGGCACTTTTCTTGCTAAAAGCAGTTTTTCCTAACAAATGCAAGATATAACATGGGCTATCTCCGCAAGGAGACATCAGATCTGCATAACTCATGGTTTTTTGGTCCGGTGAGCCGGGGGAACATGAATATGTGTTTGTTTTTCGAATTTGAGCAATATCTGCAATGGGCACTTTTCTTGCTAAAAGCAGTTTTTCCTAACAAATGCAAGATATAACATGGGCTATCTCCGCAAGGAGACATCAGATCTGCATAACTCATGGTTTTTTTGTCTTCGGTGAGCCGGGGGAACATGAATATGTGTTTGTTTTTCGAATTTGAGCTCTATCTGCAAAGAGCACTTTTCTTGCTAAAAGCAGTTTTTCCTAACAAATGCAAGATATAACATGGGCTATCTCCGCAAGGAGACATCAGAACTGCAAAACGCATGGTTTTTTTGTCTTCGGGGAGGTTGGGGAACATGAATATGTGTTTGTTTTTCGAATTTGAGCTCTATCTGCAAAGGGCACTTTTCTTTCTAAAAGCAGTTTTTCCTAACAAATGCAAGATATAACATGGGCTATCTCCGCAAGGAGACATCAGATCTGCATAACTCATGGTTTTTTGGTCTTCGGTGAGCCGGGGGAACATGAATATGTGTTTGTTTTTCGAATTTGAGCTCTATCTGCAATGGGCACTTTTCATGCTATAAACAGTTTTTCCTAACAAATGCAAGATATAACATGGGCTATCTCCGCAAGGAGACATCAGATCTGCCTAACTCATGGTTTTTTTGTCTTCGGTGAGCCGGGGGAACATGAATATGTGTTTGTTTTTCGAATTTGAGCTCTATCTGCAAAGAGCACTTTTCTTGCTAAAAGCAGTTTTTCCTAACAAATGCAAGATATAACATGGGCTATCTCCGCAAGGAGACATCAGATCTGCAAAACGCATGGTTTTTTGGTCTTCGGGGAGGTTGGGGAACATGAATACGTGTTTGTTTTTCGAATTTGAGCTCTATCTGCAAAGGGCACTTTTCTTGCTAAAAGCAGTTTTTCCTAACAAATGCAAGATATAACATGGGCTATCTCCGCAAGGAGACATCAGATCTGCATAACTCATGGTTTTTTTGTCTTCGGTGAGCCGGGGGAACATGAATATGTGTTTGTTTTTCGAATTTGAGCTCTATCTGCAATGGGCACTTTTCTTGCTAAAAGCAGTTTTTCCTAACAAATGCAAGATATAACATGGGCTATCTCCGCAAGGAGACATCAGATCTGCATAACTCATGGTTTTTTTGTCTTCGGTGAGCCGGGGGAACATGAATATGTGTTTGTTTTTCGAATTTGAGCTCTATCTGCAAAGAGCACTTTTCTTGCTAAAAGCAGTTTTTCCTAACAAATGCAAGATATAACATGGGCTATCTCCGCAAGGAGACATCAGAACTGCAAAACGCATGGTTTTTTTGTCTTCGGGGAGGTTGGGGAACATGAATATGTGTTTGTTTTTCGAATTTGAGCTCTATCTGCAAAGGGCACTTTTCTTTCTAAAAGCAGTTTTTCCTAACAAATGCAAGATATAACATGGGCTATCTCCGCAAGGAGACATCAGATCTGCATAACTCATGGTTTTTTGGTCTTCGGTGAGCCGGGGGAACATGAATATGTGTTTGTTTTTCGAATTTGAGCTCTATCTGCAATGGGCACTTTTCATGCTATAAACAGTTTTTCCTAACAAATGCAAGATATAACATGGGCTATCTCCGCAAGGAGACATCAGATCTGCCTAACTCATGGTTTTTTTGTCTTCGGTGAGCCGGGGGAACATGAATATGTGTTTGTTTTTCGAATTTGAGCTCTATCTGCAAAGAGCACTTTTCTTGCTAAAAGCAGTTTTTCCTAACAAATGCAAGATATAACATGGGCTATCTCCGCAAGGAGACATCAGATCTGCAAAACGCATGGTTTTTTGGTCTTCGGGGAGGTTGGGGAACATGAATACGTGTTTGTTTTTCGAATTTGAGCTCTATCTGCAAAGGGCACTTTTCTTGCTAAAAGCAGTTTTTCCTAACAAATGCAAGATATAACATGGGCTATCTCCGCAAGGAGACATCAGATCTGCATAACTCATGGTTTTTTTGTCTTCGGGGAGGTTGGGGAACATGAATACGTGTTTGTTTTTCGAATTTGAGCTCTATCTGCAAAGGGCACTTTTCTTGCTAAAAGCAGTTTTTCCTAACAAATGCAAGATATAACATGGGCTATCTCCGCAAGGAGACATCAGATCTGCATAACTCATGGTTTTTTTGTCTTCGGTGAGCCGGGGGAACATGAATATGTGTTTGTTTTTCGAATTTGAGCTCTATCTGCAAAGAGCACTTTTCTTGCTAAAAGCAGTTTTTCCTAACAAATGCAAGATATAACATGGGCTATCTCCGCAAGGAGACATCAGAACTGCAAAACGCATGGTTTTTTTGTCTTCGGGGAGGTTGGGGAACATGAATATGTGTTTGTTTTTCGAATTTGAGCTCTATCTGCAAAGGGCACTTTTCTTTCTAAAAGCAGTTTTTCCTAACAAATGCAAGATATAACATGGGCTATCTCCGCAAGGAGACATCAGATCTGCATAACTCATGGTTTTTTGGTCTTCGGTGAGCCGGGGGAACATGAATATGTGTTTGTTTTTCGAATTTGAGCTCTATCTGCAATGGGCACTTTTCATGCTATAAACAGTTTTTCCTAACAAATGCAAGATATAACATGGGCTATCTCCGCAAGGAGACATCAGATCTGCCTAACTCATGGTTTTTTTGTCTTCGGTGAGCCGGGGGAACATGAATATGTGTTTGTTTTTCGAATTTGAGCTCTATCTGCAAAGAGCACTTTTCTTGCTAAAAGCAGTTTTTCCTAACAAATGCAAGATATAACATGGGCTATCTCCGCAAGGAGACATCAGATCTGCAAAACGCATGGTTTTTTGGTCTTCGGGGAGGTTGGGGAACATGAATACGTGTTTGTTTTTCGAATTTGAGCTCTATCTGCAAAGGGCACTTTTCTTGCTAAAAGCAGTTTTTCCTAACAAATGCAAGATATAACATGGGCTATCTCCGCAAGGAGACATCAGATCTGCATAACTCATGGTTTTTTTGTCTTCGGTGAGCCGGGGGAACATGAATATGTGTTTGTTTTTCGAATTTGAGCTCTATCTGCAATGGGCACTTTTCTTGCTAAAAGCAGTTTTTCCTAACAAATGCAAGATATAACATGGGCTATCTCCGCAAGGAGACATCAGATCTGCATAACTCATGGTTTTTTTGTCTTCGGTGAGCCGGGGGAACATGAATATGTGTTTGTTTTTCGAATTTGAGCTCTATCTGCAAAGGGCACTTTTCTTTCTAAAAGCAGTTTTTCCTAACAAATGCAAGATATAACATGGGCTATCTCCGCAAGGAGACATCAGATCTGCAAAACGCATGGTTTTTTGGTCTTCGGGGAGGTTGGGGAACATGAATACGTGTTTGTTTTTCGAATTTGAGCTCTATCTGCAAAGGGCACTTTTCTTGCTAAAAGCAGTTTTTCCTAACAAATGCAAGATATAACATGGGCTATCTCCGCAAGGAGACATCAGATCTGCATAACTCATGGTTTTTTTGTCTTCGGTGAGCCGGGGGAACATGAATACGTGTTTGTTTTTCGAATTTGAGCTCTATCTGCAAAGGGCACTTTTCTTGCTAAAAGCAGTTTTTCCTAACAAATGCAAGATATAACATGGGCTATCTCCGCAAGGAGACATCAGATCTGCATAACTCATGGTTTTTTTGTCTTCGGGGAGGTTGGGGAACATGAATACGTGTTTGTTTTTCGAATTTGAGCTCTATCTGCAAAGGGCACTTTTCTTGCTAAAAGCAGTTTTTCCTAACAAATGCAAGATATAACATGGGCTATCTCCGCAAGGAGACATCAGATCTGCATAACTCATGGTTTTTTTGTCTTCGGTGAGCCGGGGGAACATGAATATGTGTTTGTTTTTCGAATTTGAGCTCTATCTGCAAAGAGCACTTTTCTTGCTAAAAGCAGTTTTTCCTAACAAATGCAAGATATAACATGGGCTATCTCCGCAAGGAGACATCAGATCTGCAAAACGCATGGTTTTTTGGTCTTCGGGGAGGTTGGGGAACATGAATACGTGTTTGTTTTTCGAATTTGAGCTCTATCTGCAAAGGGCACTTTTCTTGCTAAAAGCAGTTTTTCCTAACAAATGCAAGATATAACATGGGCTATCTCCGCAAGGAGACATCAGATCTGCATAACTCATGGTTTTTTTGTCTTCGGTGAGCCGGGGGAACATGAATATGTGTTTGTTTTTCGAATTTGAGCTCTATCTGCAATGGGCACTTTTCTTGCTAAAAGCAGTTTTTCCTAACAAATGCAAGATATAACATGGGCTATCTCCGCAAGGAGACATCAGATCTGCATAACTCATGGTTTTTTTGTCTTCGATGAGCCGGGGGAACATGAATATGTGTTTGTTTTTCGAATTTGAGCTCTATCTGCAAAGAGCACTTTTCTTGCTAAAAGCAGTTTTTCCTAACAAATGCAAGATATAACATGGGCTATCTCCGCAAGGAGACATCAGAACTGCAAAACGCATGGTTTTTTTGTCTTCGGGGAGGTTGGGGAACATGAATATGTGTTTGTTTTTCGAATTTGAGCTCTATCTGCAAAGGGCACTTTTCTTTCTAAAAGCAGTTTTTCCTAACAAATGCAAGATATAACATGGGCTATCTCCGCAAGGAGACATCAGATCTGCATAACTCATGGTTTTTTGGTCTTCGGTGAGCCGGGGGAACATGAATATGTGTTTGTTTTTCGAATTTGAGCTCTATCTGCAATGGGCACTTTTCATGCTATAAACAGTTTTTCCTAACAAATGCAAGATATAACATGGGCTTTCTCCGCAAGGAGACATCAGATCTGCCTAACTCATGTTTTTTTTGTCTTCGGTGAGCCGGGGGAACATGAATATGTGTTTGTTTTTCGAATTTGAGCTCTATCTGCAAAGAGCACTTTTCTTGCTAAAAGCAGTTTTTCCTAACAAATGCAAGATATAACATGGGCTATCTCCGCAAGGAGACATCAGATCTGCAAAACGCATGGTTTTTTGGTCTTCGGGGAGGTTGGGGAACATGAATACGTGTTTGTTTTTCGAATTTGAGCTCTATCTGCAAAGGGCACTTTTCTTGCTAAAAGCAGTTTTTCCTAACAAATGCAAGATATAACATGGGCTATCTCCGCAAGGAGACATCAGATCTGCATAACTCATGGTTTTTTTGTCTTCGGTGAGCCGGGGGAACATGAATACGTGTTTGTTTTTCGAATTTGAGCTCTATCTGCAAAGGGCACTTTTCTTGCTAAAAGCAGTTTTTCCTAACAAATGCAAGATATAACATGGGCTATCTCCGCAAGGAGACATCAGATCTGCATAACTCATGGTTTTTTGGTCCGGTGAGCCGGGGGAACATGAATATGTGTTTGTTTTTCGAATTTGAGCAATATCTGCAATGGGCACTTTTCTTGCTAAAAGCAGTTTTTCCTAACAAATGCAAGATATAACATGGGCTATCTCCGCAAGGAGACATCAGATCTGCATAACTCATGGTTTTTTTGTCTTCGGTGAGCCGGGGGAACATGAATACGTGTTTGTTTTTCGAATTTGAGCTCTATCTGCAAAGGGCACTTTTCTTGCTAAAAGCAGTTTTTCCTAACAAATGCAAGATATAACATGGGCTATCTCCGCAAGGAGACATCAGATCTGCATAACTCATGGTTTTTTTGTCTTCGGGGAGGTTGGGGAACATGAATACGTGTTTGTTTTTCGAATTTGAGCTCTATCTGCAAAGGGCACTTTTCTTGCTAAAAGCAGTTTTTCCTAACAAATGCAAGATATAACATGGGCTATCTCCGCAAGGAGACATCAGATCTGCATAACTCATGGTTTTTTTGTCTTCGGTGAGCCGGGGGAACATGAATATGTGTTTGTTTTTCGAATTTGAGCTCTATCTGCAAAGAGCACTTTTCTTGCTAAAAGCAGTTTTTCCTAACAAATGCAAGATATAACATGGGCTATCTCCGCAAGGAGACATCAGAACTGCAAAACGCATGGTTTTTTTGTCTTCGGGGAGGTTGGGGAACATGAATATGTGTTTGTTTTTCGAATTTGAGCTCTATCTGCAAAGGGCACTTTTCTTTCTAAAAGCAGTTTTTCCTAACAAATGCAAGATATAACATGGGCTATCTCCGCAAGGAGACATCAGATCTGCATAACTCATGGTTTTTTGGTCTTCGGTGAGCCGGGGGAACATGAATATGTGTTTGTTTTTCGAATTTGAGCTCTATCTGCAATGGGCACTTTTCTTGCTAAAAGCAGTTTTTCCTAACAAATGCAAGATATAACATGGGCTATCTCCGCAAGGAGACATCAGATCTGCATAACTCATGGTTTTTTTGTCTTCGGTGAGCCGGGGGAACATGAATACGTGTTTGTTTTTCGAATTTGAGCTCTATCTGCAAAGGGCACTTTTCTTGCTAAAAGCAGTTTTTCCTAACAAATGCAAGATATAACATGGGCTATCTCCGCAAGGAGACATCAGATCTGCATAACTCATGGTTTTTTGGTCCGGTGAGCCGGGGGAACATGAATATGTGTTTGTTTTACGAATTTGAGCTCTATCTGCAAAGGGCACTTTTCTTGCTAAAAGCAGTTTTTCCTAACAAATGCAAGATATAACATGGGCTATCTCCGCAAGGAGACATCAGATCTGCATAACTCATGGTTTTTTGGTCTTCGGTGAGCCGGGGGAACATGAATATGTGTTTGTTTTTCGAATTTGAGCTCTATCTGCAATGGGCACTTTTCATGCTATAAACAGTTTTTCCTAACAAATGCAAGATATAACATGGGCTTTCTCCGCAAGGAGACATCAGATCTGCCTAACTCATGTTTTTTTTGTCTTCGGTGAGCCGGGGGAACATGAATATGTGTTTGTTTTTCGAATTTGAGCTCTATCTGCAAAGAGCACTTTTCTTGCTAAAAGCAGTTTTTCCTAACAAATGCAAGATATAACATGGGCTATCTCCGCAAGGAGACATCAGATCTGCAAAACGCATGGTTTTTTGTTCTTCGGGGAGGTTGGGGAACATGAATACGTGTTTGTTTTTCGAATTTGAGCTCTATCTGCAAAGGGCACTTTTCTTGCTAAAAGCAGTTTTTCCTAACAAATGCAAGATATAACATGGGCTATCTCCGCAAGGAGACATCAGATCTGCATAACTCATGGTTTTTTTGTCTTCGGTGAGCCGGGGGAACATGAATACGTGTTTGTTTTTCGAATTTGAGCTCTATCTGCAAAGGGCACTTTTCTTGCTAAAAGCAGTTTTTCCTAACAAATGCAAGATATAACATGGGCTATCTCCGCAAGGAGACATCAGATCTGCATAACTCATGGTTTTTTGGTCCGGTGAGCCGGGGGAACATGAATATGTGTTTGTTTTTCGAATTTGAGCAATATCTGCAATGGGCACTTTTCTTGCTAAAAGCAGTTTTTCCTAACAAATGCAAGATATAACATGGGCTATCTCCGCAAGGAGACATCAGATCTGCATAACTCATGGTTTTTTTGTCTTCGGTGAGCCGGGGGAACATGAATACGTGTTTGTTTTTCGAATTTGAGCTCTATCTGCAAAGGGCACTTTTCTTGCTAAAAGCAGTTTTTCCTAACAAATGCAAGATATAACATGGGCTATCTCCGCAAGGAGACATCAGAACTGCAAAACGCATGGTTTTTTTGTCTTCGGGGAGGTTGGGGAACATGAATATGTGTTTGTTTTTCGAATTTGAGCTCTATCTGCAAAGGGCACTTTTCTTTCTAAAAGCAGTTTTTCCTAACAAATGCAAGATATAACATGGGCTATCTCCGCAAGGAGACATCAGATCTGCATAACTCATGGTTTTTTGGTCTTCGGTGAGCCGGGGGAACATGAATATGTGTTTGTTTTTCGAATTTGAGCTCTATCTGCAATGGGCACTTTTCTTGCTAAAAGCAGTTTTTCCTAACAAATGCAAGATATAACATGGGCTATCTCCGCAAGGAGACATCAGATCTGCATAACTCATGGTTTTTTTGTCTTCGGGGAGGTTGGGGAACATGAATACGTGTTTGTTTTTCGAATTTGAGCTCTATCTGCAAAGGGCACTTTTCTTGCTAAAAGCAGTTTTTCCTAACAAATGCAAGATATAACATGGGCTATCTCCGCAAGGAGACATCAGATCTGCATAACTCATGGTTTTTTTGTCTTCGGTGAGCCGGGGGAACATGAATATGTGTTTGTTTTTCGAATTTGAGCTCTATCTGCAAAGAGCACTTTTCTTGCTAAAAGCAGTTTTTCCTAACAAATGCAAGATATAACATGGGCTATCTCCGCAAGGAGACATCAGAACTGCAAAACGCATGGTTTTTTTGTCTTCGGGGAGGTTGGGGAACATGAATATGTGTTTGTTTTTCGAATTTGAGCTCTATCTGCAAAGGGCACTTTTCTTTCTAAAAGCAGTTTTTCCTAACAAATGCAAGATATAACATGGGCTATCTCCGCAAGGAGACATCAGATCTGCATAACTCATGGTTTTTTGGTCTTCGGTGAGCCGGGGGAACATGAATATGTGTTTGTTTTTCGAATTTGAGCTCTATCTGCAATGGGCACTTTTCATGCTATAAACAGTTTTTCCTAACAAATGCAAGATATAACATGGGCTATCTCCGCAAGGAGACATCAGATCTGCCTAACTCATGGTTTTTTTGTCTTCGGTGAGCCGGGGGAACATGAATATGTGTTTGTTTTTCGAATTTGAGCTCTATCTGCAAAGAGCACTTTTCTTGCTAAAAGCAGTTTTTCCTAACAAATGCAAGATATAACATGGGCTATCTCCGCAAGGAGACATCAGATCTGCAAAACGCATGGTTTTTTGGTCTTCGGGGAGGTTGGGGAACATGAATACGTGTTTGTTTTTCGAATTTGAGCTCTATCTGCAAAGGGCACTTTTCTTGCTAAAAGCAGTTTTTCCTAACAAATGCAAGATATAACATGGGCTATCTCCGCAAGGAGACATCAGATCTGCATAACTCATGGTTTTTTTGTCTTCGGTGAGCCGGGGGAACATGAATATGTGTTTGTTTTTCGAATTTGAGCTCTATCTGCAATGGGCACTTTTCTTGCTAAAAGCAGTTTTTCCTAACAAATGCAAGATATAACATGGGCTATCTCCGCAAGGAGACATCAGATCTGCATAACTCATGGTTTTTTTGTCTTCGGTGAGCCGGGGGAACATGAATATGTGTTTGTTTTTCGAATTTGAGCTCTATCTGCAAAGAGCACTTTTCTTGCTAAAAGCAGTTTTTCCTAACAAATGCAAGATATAACATGGGCTATCTCCGCAAGGAGACATCAGAACTGCAAAACGCATGGTTTTTTTGTCTTCGGGGAGGTTGGGGAACATGAATATGTGTTTGTTTTTCGAATTTGAGCTCTATCTGCAAAGGGCACTTTTCTTTCTAAAAGCAGTTTTTCCTAACAAATGCAAGATATAACATGGGCTATCTCCGCAAGGAGACATCAGATCTGCATAACTCATGGTTTTTTGGTCTTCGGTGAGCCGGGGGAACATGAATATGTGTTTGTTTTTCGAATTTGAGCTCTATCTGCAATGGGCACTTTTCATGCTATAAACAGTTTTTCCTAACAAATGCAAGATATAACATGGGCTATCTCCGCAAGGAGACATCAGATCTGCCTAACTCATGGTTTTTTTGTCTTCGGTGAGCCGGGGGAACATGAATATGTGTTTGTTTTTCGAATTTGAGCTCTATCTGCAAAGAGCACTTTTCTTGCTAAAAGCAGTTTTTCCTAACAAATGCAAGATATAACATGGGCTATCTCCGCAAGGAGACATCAGATCTGCAAAACGCATGGTTTTTTGGTCTTCGGGGAGGTTGGGGAACATGAATACGTGTTTGTTTTTCGAATTTGAGCTCTATCTGCAAAGGGCACTTTTCTTGCTAAAAGCAGTTTTTCCTAACAAATGCAAGATATAACATGGGCTATCTCCGCAAGGAGACATCAGATCTGCATAACTCATGGTTTTTTTGTCTTCGGGGAGGTTGGGGAACATGAATACGTGTTTGTTTTTCGAATTTGAGCTCTATCTGCAAAGGGCACTTTTCTTGCTAAAAGCAGTTTTTCCTAACAAATGCAAGATATAACATGGGCTATCTCCGCAAGGAGACATCAGATCTGCATAACTCATGGTTTTTTTGTCTTCGGTGAGCCGGGGGAACATGAATACGTGTTTGTTTTTCGAATTTGAGCTCTATCTGCAAAGGGCACTTTTCTTGCTAAAAGCAGTTTTTCCTAACAAATGCAAGATATAACATGGGCTATCTCCGCAAGGAGACATCAGATCTGCATAACTCATGGTTTTTTTGTCTTCGGGAAGGTTGGGGAACATGAATACGTGTTTGTTTTTCGAATTTGAGCTCTATCTGCAAAGGGCACTTTTCTTGCTAAAAGCAGTTTTTCCTAACAAATGCAAGATATAACATGGGCTATCTCCGCAAGGAGACATCAGATCTGCATAACTCATGGTTTTTTTGTCTTCGGTGAGCCGGGGGAACATGAATATGTGTTTGTTTTTCGAATTTGAGCTCTATCTGCAAAGAGCACTTTTCTTGCTAAAAGCAGTTTTTCCTAACAAATGCAAGATATAACATGGGCTATCTCCGCAAGGAGACATCAGAACTGCAAAACGCATGGTTTTTTTGTCTTCGGGGAGGTTGGGGAACATGAATATGTGTTTGTTTTTCGAATTTGAGCTCTATCTGCAAAGGGCACTTTTCTTTCTAAAAGCAGTTTTTCCTAACAAATGCAAGATATAACATGGGCTATCTCCGCAAGGAGACATCAGATCTGCATAACTCATGGTTTTTTGGTCTTCGGTGAGCCGGGGGAACATGAATATGTGTTTGTTTTTCGAATTTGAGCTCTATCTGCAATGGGCACTTTTCATGCTATAAACAGTTTTTCCTAACAAATGCAAGATATAACATGGGCTATCTCCGCAAGGAGACATCAGATCTGCCTAACTCATGGTTTTTTTGTCTTCGGTGAGCCGGGGGAACATGAATATGTGTTTGTTTTTCGAATTTGAGCTCTATCTGCAAAGAGCACTTTTCTTGCTAAAAGCAGTTTTTCCTAACAAATGCAAGATATAACATGGGCTATCTCCGCAAGGAGACATCAGATCTGCAAAACGCATGGTTTTTTGGTCTTCGGGGAGGTTGGGGAACATGAATACGTGTTTGTTTTTCGAATTTGAGCTCTATCTGCAAAGGGCACTTTTCTTGCTAAAAGCAGTTTTTCCTAACAAATGCAAGATATAACATGGGCTATCTCCGCAAGGAGACATCAGATCTGCATAACTCATGGTTTTTTTGTCTTCGGTGAGCCGGGGGAACATGAATATGTGTTTGTTTTTCGAATTTGAGCTCTATCTGCAATGGGCACTTTTCTTGCTAAAAGCAGTTTTTCCTAACAAATGCAAGATATAACATGGGCTATCTCCGCAAGGAGACATCAGATCTGCATAACTCATGGTTTTTTTGTCTTCGGTGAGCCGGGGGAACATGAATATGTGTTTGTTTTTCGAATTTGAGCTCTATCTGCAAAGGGCACTTTTCTTGCTAAAAGCAGTTTTTCCTAACAAATGCAAGATATAACATGGGCTATCTCCGCAAGGAGACATCAGATCTGCATAACTCATGGTTTTTTTGTCTTCGGTGAGCCGGGGGAACATGAATATGTGTTTGTTTTTCGAATTTGAGCTCTATCTGCAATGGGCACTTTTCTTGCTAAAAGCAGTTTTTCCTAACAAATGCAAGATATAACATGGGCTATCTCCGCAAGGAGACATCAGATCTGCATAACTCATGGTTTTTTTGTCTTCGGTGAGCCGGGGGAACATGAATATGTGTTTGTTTTTCGAATTTGAGCTCTATCTGCAAAGAGCACTTTTCTTGCTAAAAGCAGTTTTTCCTAACAAATGCAAGATATAACATGGGCTATCTCCGCAAGGAGACATCAGAACTGCAAAACGCATGGTTTTTTTGTCTTCGGGGAGGTTGGGGAACATGAATATGTGTTTGTTTTTCGAATTTGAGCTCTATCTGCAAAGGGCACTTTTCTTTCTAAAAGCAGTTTTTCCTAACAAATGCAAGATATAACATGGGCTATCTCCGCAAGGAGACATCAGATCTGCATAACTCATGGTTTTTTTGTCTTCGGGGAGGTTGGGGAACATGAATACGTGTTTGTTTTTCGAATTTGAGCTCTATCTGCAAAGGGCACTTTTCTTGCTAAAAGCAGTTTTTCCTAACAAATGCAAGATATAACATGGGCTATCTCCGCAAGGAGACATCAGATCTGCATAACTCATGTTTTTTTTGTCTTCGGTGAGCCGGGGGAACATGAATATGTGTTTGTTTTTCGAATTTGAGCTCTATCTGCAAAGAGCACTTTTCTTGCTAAAAGCAGTTTTTCCTAACAAATGCAAGATATAACATGGGCTATCTCCGCAAGGAGACATCAGAACTGCAAAACGCATGGTTTTTTTTGTCTTCGGGGAGGTTGGGGAACATGAATATGTGTTTGTTTTTCGAATTTGAGCTCTATCTGCAAAGGGCACTTTTCTTTCTAAAAGCAGTTTTTCCTAACAAATGCAAGATATAACATGGGCTATCTCCGCAAGGAGACATCAGATCTGCATAACTCATGGTTTTTTGGTCTTCGGTGAGCCGGGGGAACATGAATATGTGTTTGTTTTTCGAATTTGAGCTCTATCTGCAATGGGCACTTTTCATGCTATAAACTGTTTTTCCTAACAAATGCAAGATATAACATGGGCTATCTCCGCAAGGAGACATCAGATCTGCCTAACTCATGTTTTTTTTGTCTTCGGTGAGCCGGGGGAACATGAATATGTGTTTGTTTTTCGAATTTGAGCTCTATCTGCAAAGAGCACTTTTCTTGCTAAAAGCAGTTTTTCCTAACAAATGCAAGATATAACATGGGCTATCTCCGCAAGGAGACATCAGATCTGCAAAACGCATGGTTTTTTGGTCTTCGGGGAGGTTGGGGAACATGAATACGTGTTTGTTTTTCGAATTTGAGCTCTATCTGCAAAGGGCACTTTTCTTGCTAAAAGCAGTTTTTCCTAACAAATGCAAGATATAACATGGGCTATCTCCGCAAGGAGACATCAGATCTGCATAACTCATGGTTTTTTTGTCTTCGGGGAGGTTGGGGAACATGAATACGTGTTTGTTTTTCGAATTTGAGCTCTATCTGCAAAGGGCACTTTTCTTGCTAAAAGCAGTTTTTCCTAACAAATGCAAGATATAACATGGGCTATCTCCGCAAGGAGACATCAGATCTGCATAACTCATGGTTTTTTTGTCTTCGGTGAGCCGGGGGAACATGAATATGTGTTTGTTTTTCGAATTTGAGCTCTATCTGCAATGGGCACTTTTCTTGCTAAAAGCAGTTTTTCCTAACAAATGCAAGATATAACATGGGCTATCTCCGCAAGGAGACATCAGATCTGCATAACTCATGGTTTTTTTGTCTTCGGTGAGCCGGGGGAACATGAATATGTGTTTGTTTTTCGAATTTGAGCTCTATCTGCAAAGAGCACTTTTCTTGCTAAAAGCAGTTTTTCCTAACAAATGCAAGATATAACATGGGCTATCTCCGCAAGGAGACATCAGAACTGCAAAACGCATGGTTTTTTTGTCTTCGGGGAGGTTGGGGAACATGAATATGTGTTTGTTTTTCGAATTTGAGCTCTATCTGCAAAGGGCACTTTTCTTTCTAAAAGCAGTTTTTCCTAACAAATGCAAGATATAACATGGGCTATCTCCGCAAGGAGACATCAGATCTGCATAACTCATGGTTTTTTGGTCTTCGGTGAGCCGGGGGAACATGAATATGTGTTTGTTTTTCGAATTTGAGCTCTATCTGCAATGGGCACTTTTCATGCTATAAACAGTTTTTCCTAACAAATGCAAGATATAACATGGGCTATCTCCGCAAGGAGACATCAGATCTGCATAACTCATGGTTTTTTTGTCTTCGGTGAGCTGGGGGAACATGAATATGTGTTTGTTTTTCGAATTTGAGCTCTATCTGCAATGGGCACTTTTCTTGCTAAAAGCGGTTTTTCCTAACAAATGCAAGATATAACATGGGCTATCTCCGCAAGGAGACATCAGATCTGCATAACTCATGGTTTTTTTGTCTTCGGTGAGCCGGGGGAACATGAATATGTGTTTGTTTTTCGAATTTGAGCTCTATCTGCAATGGGCACTTTTCTTGCTAAAAGCAGTTTTTCCTAACAAATGCAAGATATAACATGGGCTATCTCCGCAAGGAGACATCAGATCTGCATAACTCATGGTTTTTTTGTCTTCGGTGAGCCGGGGGAACATGAATATGTGTTTGTTTTTCGAATTTGAGCTCTATCTGCAAGAGCACTTTTCTTGCTAAAAGCAGTTTTTCCTAACAAATTGAAGATATAACATGGGCTATCTCCGCAAGGAGACATCAGAACTGCAAAATGCATGGTTTTTTTGTCTTCGGGGAGGTTGGGGAACATGAATATGTGTTTGTTTTTCGAATTTGAGCTCTATCTGCAAAGGGCACTTTTCTTTCTAAACGCAGTTTTTCCTAACAAATGCAAGATATAACATGGGCTATCTCCGCAAGGAGACATCAGAACTGCAAAACGCATGGTTTTTTTGTCTTCGGGGAGGTTGGGGAACATGAATATGTGTTTGTTTTTCGAATTTGAGCTCTATCTGCAATGGGCACTTTTCATGCTATAAACAGTTTTTCCTAACAAATGCAAGATATAACATGGGCTATCTCCGCAAGGAGACATCAGATCTGCCTAACTCATGGTTTTTTTGTCTTCGGTGAGCCGGGGGAACATGAATATGTGTTTGTTTTTCGAATTTGAGCTCTATCTGCAAAGAGCACTTTTCTTGCTAAAAGCAGTTTTTCCTAACAAATGCAAGATATAACATGGGCTATCTCCGCAAGGAGACATCAGATCTGCAAAACGCATGGTTTTTTGGTCTTCGGGGAGGTTGGGGAACATGAATACGTGTTTGTTTTTCGAATTTGAGCTCTATCTGCAAAGGGCACTTTTCTTGCTAAAAGCAGTTTTTCCTAACAAATGCAAGATATAACATGGGCTATCTCCGCAAGGAGACATCAGATCTGCATAACTCATGGTTTTTTTGTCTTCGGGGAGGTTGGGGAACATGAATACGTGTTTGTTTTTCGAATTTGAGCTCTATCTGCAAAGGGCACTTTTCTTGCTAAAAGCAGTTTTTCCTAACAAATGCAAGATATAACATGGGCTATCTCCGCAAGGAGACATCAGATCTGCATAACTCATGGTTTTTTTGTCTTCGGTGAGCCGGGGGAACATGAATATGTGTTTGTTTTTCGAATTTGAGCTCTATCTGCAAAGAGCACTTTCCTTGCTAAAAGCAGTTTTTCCTAACAAATGCAAGATATAACATGGGCTATCTCAGCAAGGAGACATCAGAACTGCAAAACGCATGGTTTTTTTGTCTTCGGGGAGGTTGGGGAACATGAATATGTGTTTGTTTTTCGAATTTGAGCTCTATCTGCAAAGGGCACTTTTCTTTCTAAAAGCAGTTTTTCCTAACAAATGCACGATATAACATGGGCTATCTCCGCAAGGAGACATCAGATCTGCATAACTCATGGTTTTTTGGTCTTCGGTGAGCCGGGGGAACATGAATATGTGTTTGTTTTTCGAATTTGAGCTCTATCTGCAATGGGCACTTTTCATGCTATAAACAGTTTTTCCTAACAAATGCAAGATATAACATGGGCTATCTCCGCAAGGAGACATCAGATCTGCCTAACTCATGGTTTTTTTGTCTTCGGTGAGCCGGGGGAACATGAATATGTGTTTGTTTTTCGAATTTGAGCTCTATCTGCAAAGAGCACTTTTCTTGCTAAAAGCAGTTTTTCCTAACAAATGCAAGATATAACATGGGCTATCTCCGCAAGGAGACATCAGAACTGCAAAACGCATGGTTTTTTTGTCTTCGGGGAGGTTGGGGAACATGAATATGTGTTTGTTTTTCGAATTTGAGCTCTATCTGCAATGGGCACTTTTCATGCTATAAACAGTTTTTCCTAACAAATGCAAGATATAACATGGGCTATCTCCGCAAGGAGACATCAGATCTGCCTAACTCATGGTTTTTTTGTCTTCGGTGAGCCGGGGGAACATGAATATGTGTTTGTTTTTCGAATTTGAGCTCTATCTGCAAAGGGCACTTTTCTTGCTAAAAGCAGTTTTTCCTAACAAATGCAAGATATAACATGGGCTATCTCCGCAAGGAGACATCAGATCTGCATAACGCATGGTTTTTTTGTCTTCGGGGAGGTTGGGGAACATGAATACGTGTTTGTTTTTCGAATTTGAGCTCTATCTGCAAAGGGCACTTTTCTTGCTAAAAGCAGTTTTTCCTAACAAATGCAAGATATAACATGGGCTATCTCCGCAAGGAGACATCAGATCTGCATAACTCATGGTTTTTTTGTCTTCGGTGAGCCGGGGGAACATGAATATGTGTTTGTTTTTCGAATTTGAGCTCTATCTGCAAAGAGCACTTTTCTTGCTAAAAGCAGTTTTTCCTAACAAATGCAAGATATAACATGGGCTATCTCCGCAAGGAGACATCAGAACTGCAAAACGCATGGTTTTTTTGTCTTCGGGGAGGTTGGGGAACATGAATATGTGTTTGTTTTTCGAATTTGAGCTCTATCTGCAAAGGGCACTTTTCTTTCTAAAAGCAGTTTTTCCTAACAAATGCAAGATATAACATGGGCTATCTCCGCAAGGAGACATCAGATCTGCATAACTCATGGTTTTTTTGTCTTCGGTGAGCCGGGGGAACATGAATATGTGTTTGTTTTTCGAATTTGAGCTCTATCTGCAATGGGCACTTTTCATGCTATAAACAGTTTTTCCTAACAAATGCAAGATATAACATGGGCTATCTCCGCAAGGAGACATCAGATCTGCCTAACTCATGGTTTTTTTGTCTTCGGTGAGCCGGGGGAACATGAATATGTGTTTGTTTTTCGAATTTGAGCTCTATCTGCAAAGAGCACTTTTCTTGCTAAAAGCAGTTTTTCCTAACAAATGCAAGATATAACATGGGCTATCTCCGCAAGGAGACATCAGATCTGCAAAACGCATGGTTTTTTGGTCTTCGGGGAGGTTGGGGAACATGAATACGTGTTTGTTTTTCGAATTTGAGCTCTATCTGCAAAGGGCACTTTTCTTGCTAAAAGCAGTTTTTCCTAACAAATGCAAGATATAACATGGGCTATCTCCGCAAGGAGACATCAGATCTGCATAACTCATGGTTTTTTTGTCTTCGGTGAGCCGGGGGAACATGAATATGTGTTTGTTTTTCGAATTTGAGCTCTATCTGCAATGGGCACTTTTCTTGCTAAAAGCAGTTTTTCCTAACAAATGCAAGATATAACATGGGCTATCTCCGCAAGGAGACATCAGATCTGCATAACTCATGGTTTTTTTGTCTTCGGTGAGCCGGGGGAACATGAATATGTGTTTGTTTTTCGAATTTGAGCTCTATCTGCAAAGAGCACTTTTCTTGCTAAAAGCAGTTTTTCCTAACAAATGCAAGATATAACATGGGCTATCTCCGCAAGGAGACATCAGAACTGCAAAACGCATGGTTTTTTTTTGTCTTCGGGGAGGTTGGGGAACATGAATATGTGTTTGTTTTTCGAATTTGAGCTCTATCTGCAAAGGGCACTTTTCTTTCTAAAAGCAGTTTTTCCTAACAAATGCAAGATATAACATGGGCTATCTCCGCAAGGAGACATCAGAACTGCAAAACGCATGGTTTTTTTTGTCTTCGGGGAGGTTGGGGAACATGAATACGTGTTTGTTTTTCGAATTTGAGCTCTATCTGCAAAGGGCACTTTTCTTGCTAAAAGCAGTTTTTCCTAACAAATTCAAGATATAACATGGGCTATCTCCGCAAGGAGACATCAGATCTGCCTAACTCATGGTTTTTTTGTCTTCGGTGAGCCGGGGGAACATGAATATGTGTTTGTTTTTCGAATTTGAGCTCTATCTGCAAAGAGCACTTTTCTTGCTAAAAGCAGTTTTTCCTAACAAATGCAAGATATAACATGGGCTATCTCCGCAAGGAGACATCAGAACTGCAAAACGCATGGTTTTTTTGTCTTCGGGGAGGTTGGGGAACATGAATATGTGTTTGTTTTTCGAATTTGAGCTCTATCTGCAAAGGGCACTTTTCTTTCTAAAAGCAGTTTTTCCTAACAAATGCAAGATATAACATGGGCTATCTCCGCAAGGAGACATCAGATCTGCATAACTCATGGTTTTTTGGTCTTCGGTGAGCCGGGGGAACATGAATATGTGTTTGTTTTTCGAATTTGAGCTCTATCTGCAATGGGCACTTTTCATGCTATAAACAGTTTTTCCTAACAAATGCAAGATATAACATGGGCTATCTCCGCAAGGAGACATCAGATCTGCCTAACTCATGGTTTTTTTGTCTTCGGTGAGCCGGGGGAACATGAATATGTGTTTGTTTTTCGAATTTGAGCTCTATCTGCAAAGAGCACTTTTCTTGCTAAAAGCAGTTTTTCCTAACAAATGCAAGATATAACATGGGCTATCTCCGCAAGGAGACATCAGATCTGCAAAACGCATGGTTTTTTGGTCTTCGGGGAGGTTGGGGAACATGAATACGTGTTTGTTTTTCGAATTTGAGCTCTATCTGCAAAGGGCACTTTTCTTGCTAAAAGCAGTTTTTCCTAACAAATGCAAGATATAACATGGGCTATCTCCGCAAGGAGACATCAGATCTGCATAACTCATGGTTTTTTTGTCTTCGGTGAGCCGGGGGAACATGAATATGTGTTTGTTTTTCGAATTTCAGCTCTATCTGCAATGGGCACTTTTCTTGCTAAAAGCAGTTTTTCCTAACAAATGCAAGATATAACATGGGCTATCTCCGCAAGGAGACATCAGAACTGCAAAACGCATGGTTTTTTTGTCTTCGGGGAGGTTGGGGAACATGAATATGTGTTTGTTTTTCGAATTTGAGCTCTATCTGCAAAGGGCACTTTTCTTTCTAAAAGCAGTTTTTCCTAACAAATGCAAGATATAACATGGGCTATCTCCGCAAGGAGACATCAGATCTGCATAACTCATGGTTTTTTTGTCTTCGGTGAGCCGGGGGAACATGAATATGTGTTTGTTTTTCGAATTTGAGCTCTATCTGCAATGGGCACTTTTCATGCTATAAACAGTTTTTCCTAACAAATGCAAGATATAACATGGGCTATCTCCGCAAGGAGACATCAGATCTGCCTAACTCATGGTTTTTTTGTCTTCGGTGAGCCGGGGGAACATGAATATGTGTTTGTTTTTTGAATTTGAGCTCTATCTGCAAAGAGCACTTTTCTTGCTAAAAGCAGTTTTTCCTAACAAATGCAAGATATAACATGGGCTATCTCCGCAAGGAGACATCAGATCTGCAAAACGCATGGTTTTTTGGTCTTCGGGGAGGTTGGGGAACATGAATATGTGTTTGTTTTTCGAATTTGAGCTCTATCTGCAAAGGGCACTTTTCTTTCTAAAAGCAGTTTTTCCTAACAAATGCAAGATATAACATGGGCTATCTCCGCAAGGAGACATCAGAACTGCAAAACGCATGGTTTTTTTTGTCTTCGGGGAGGTTGGGGAACATGAATACGTGTTTGTTTTTCGAATTTGAGCTCTATCTGCAAAGGGCACTTTTCTTGCTAAAAGCAGTTTTTCCTAACAAATTCAAGATATAACATGGGCTATCTCCGCAAGGAGACATCAGATCTGCCTAACTCATGGTTTTTTTGTCTTCGGTGAGCCGGGGGAACATGAATATGTGTTTGTTTTTCGAATTTGAGCTCTATCTGCAAAGAGCACTTTTCTTGCTAAAAGCAGTTTTTCCTAACAAATGCAAGATATAACATGGGCTATCTCCGCAAGGAGACATCAGAACTGCAAAACGCATGGTTTTTTTGTCTTCGGGGAGGTTGGGGAACATGAATATGTGTTTGTTTTTCGAATTTGAGCTCTATCTGCAAAGGGCACTTTTCTTTCTAAAAGCAGTTTTTCCTAACAAATGCAAGATATAACATGGGCTATCTCCGCAAGGAGACATCAGATCTGCATAACTCATGGTTTTTTGGTCTTCGGTGAGCCGGGGGAACATGAATATGTGTTTGTTTTTCGAATTTGAGCTCTATCTGCAATGGGCACTTTTCATGCTATAAACAGTTTTTCCTAACAAATGCAAGATATAACATGGGCTATCTCCGCAAGGAGACATCAGATCTGCCTAACTCATGGTTTTTTTGTCTTCGGTGAGCCGGGGGAACATGAATATGTGTTTGTTTTTCGAATTTGAGCTCTATCTGCAAAGAGCACTTTTCTTGCTAAAAGCAGTTTTTCCTAACAAATGCAAGATATAACATGGGCTATCTCCGCAAGGAGACATCAGATCTGCAAAACGCATGGTTTTTTGGTCTTCGGGGAGGTTGGGGAACATGAATACGTGTTTGTTTTTCGAATTTGAGCTCTATCTGCAAAGGGCACTTTTCTTGCTAAAAGCAGTTTTTCCTAACAAATGCAAGATATAACATGGGCTATCTCCGCAAGGAGACATCAGATCTGCATAACTCATGGTTTTTTTGTCTTCGGTGAGCCGGGGGAACATGAATATGTGTTTGTTTTTCGAATTTGAGCTCTATCTGCAATGGGCACTTTTCTTGCTAAAAGCAGTTTTTCCTAACAAATGCAAGATATAACATGGGCTATCTCCGCAAGGAGACATCAGAACTGCAAAACGCATGGTTTTTTTGTCTTCGGGGAGGTTGGGGAACATGAATATGTGTTTGTTTTTCGAATTTGAGCTCTATCTGCAAAGGGCACTTTTCTTTCTAAAAGCAGTTTTTCCTAACAAATGCAAGATATAACATGGGCTATCTCCGCAAGGAGACATCAGATCTGCATAACTCATGGTTTTTTTGTCTTCGGTGAGCCGGGGGAACATGAATATGTGTTTGTTTTTCGAATTTGAGCTCTATCTGCAATGGGCACTTTTCATGCTATAAACAGTTTTTCCTAACAAATGCAAGATATAACATGGGCTATCTCCGCAAGGAGACATCAGATCTGCCTAACTCATGGTTTTTTTGTCTTCGGTGAGCCGGGGGAACATGAATATGTGTTTGTTTTTCGAATTTGAGCTCTATCTGCAAAGAGCACTTTTCTTGCTAAAAGCAGTTTTTCCTAACAAATGCAAGATATAACATGGGCTATCTCCGCAAGGAGACATCAGATCTGCAAAACGCATGGTTTTTTGGTCTTCGGGGAGGTTGGGGAACATGAATACGTGTTTGTTTTTCGAATTTGAGCTCTATCTGCAAAGGGCACTTTTCTTGCTAAAAGCAGTTTTTCCTAACAAATGCAAGATATAACATGGGCTATCTCCGCAAGGAGACATCAGATCTGCATAACTCATGGTTTTTTTGTCTTCGGTGAGCCGGGGGAACATGAATATGTGTTTGTTTTTCGAATTTGAGCTCTATCTGCAATGGGCACTTTTCTTGCTAAAAGCAGTTTTTCCTAACAAATGCAAGATATAACATGGGCTATCTCCGCAAGGAGACATCAGATCTGCATAACTCATGGTTTTTTTGTCTTCGGTGAGCCGGGGGAACATGAATATGTGTTTGTTTTTCGAATTTGAGCTCTATCTGCAAAGAGCACTTTTCTTGCTAAAAGCAGTTTTTCCTAACAAATGCAAGATATAACATGGGCTATCTCCGCAAGGAGACATCAGAACTGCAAAACGCATGGTTTTTTTTGTCTTCGGGGAGGTTGGGGAACATGAATATGTGTTTGTTTTTCGAATTTGAGCTCTATCTGCAAAGGGCACTTTTCTTTCTAAAAGCAGTTTTTCCTAACAAATGCAAGATATAACATGGGCTATCTCCGCAAGGAGACATCAGAACTGCAAAACGCATGGTTTTTTTTGTCTTCGGGGAGGTTGGGGAACATGAATACGTGTTTGTTTTTCGAATTTGAGCTCTATCTGCAAAGGGCACTTTTCTTGCTAAAAGCAGTTTTTCCTAACAAATGCAAGATATAACATGGGCTATCTCCGCAAGGAGACATCAGATCTGCATAACTCATGGTTTTTTTGTCTTCGGTGAGCCGGGGGAACATGAATATGTGTTTGTTTTTCGAATTTGAGCTCTATCTGCAAAGAGCACTTTTCTTGCTAAAAGCAGTTTTTCCTAACAAATGCAAGATATAACATGGGCTATCTCCGCAAGGAGACATCAGAACTGCAAAACGCATGGTTTTTTTGTCTTCGGGGAGGTTGGGGAACATGAATATGTGTTTGTTTTTCGAATTTGAGCTCTATCTGCAAAGGGCACTTTTCTTTCTAAAAGCAGTTTTTCCTAACAAATGCAAGATATAACATGGGCTATCTCCGCAAGGAGACATCAGATCTGCATAACTCATGGTTTTTTGGTCTTCGGTGAGCCGGGGGAACATGAATATGTGTTTGTTTTTCGAATTTGAGCTCTATCTGCAATGGGCACTTTTCATGCTATAAACAGTTTTTCCTAACAAATGCAAGATATAACATGGGCTATCTCCGCAAGGAGACATCAGATCTGCCTAACTCATGGTTTTTTTGTCTTCGGTGAGCCGGGGGAACATGAATATGTGTTTGTTTTTCGAATTTGAGCTCTATCTGCAAAGAGCACTTTTCTTGCTAAAAGCAGTTTTTCCTAACAAATGCAAGATATAACATGGGCTATCTCCGCAAGGAGACATCAGATCTGCAAAACGCATGGTTTTTTGGTCTTCGGGGAGGTTGGGGAACATGAATACGTGTTTGTTTTTCGAATTTGAGCTCTATCTGCAAAGGGCACTTTTCTTGCTAAAAGCAGTTTTTCCTAACAAATGCAAGATATAACATGGGCTATCTCCGCAAGGAGACATCAGATCTGCATAACTAATGGTTTTTTTGTCTTCGGTGAGCCGGGGGAACATGAATATGTGTTTGTTTTTCGAATTTGAGCTCTATCTGCAATGGGCACTTTTCTTGCTAAAAGCAGTTTTTCCTAACAAATGCAAGATATAACATGGGCTATCTCCGCAAGGAGACATCAGATCTGCATAACTCATGGTTTTTTTGTCTTCGGTGAGCCGGGGGAACATGAATATGTGTTTGTTTTTCGAATTTGAGCTCTATCTGCAAAGAGCACTTTTCTTGCTAAAAGCAGTTTTTCCTAACAAATGCAAGATATAACATGGGCTATCTCCGCAAGGAGACATCAGAACTGCAAAACGCATGGTTTTTTTGTCTTCGGGGAGGTTGGGGAACATGAATATGTGTTTGTTTTTCGAATTTGAGCTCTATCTGCAAAGGGCACTTTTCTTTCTAAAAGCAGTTTTTCCTAACAAATGCAAGATATAACATGGGCTATCTCCGCAAGGAGACATCAGATCTGCATAACTCATGGTTTTTTGGTCTTCGGTGAGCCGGGGGAACATGAATATGTGTTTGTTTTTCGAATTTGAGCTCTATCTGCAATGGGCACTTTTCATGCTATAAACAGTTTTTCCTAACAAATGCAAGATATAACATGGGCTATCTCCGCAAGGAGACATCAGATCTGCATAACTCATGGTTTTTTTGTCTTCGGTGAGCCGGGGGAACATGAATATGTGTTTGTTTTTCGAATTTGAGCTCTATCTGCAATGGGCACTTTTCTTGCTAAAAGCAGTTTTTCCTAACAAATGCAAGATATAACATGGGCTATCTCCGCAAGGAGACATCAGAACTGCAAAATGCATGGTTTTTTTGTCTTCGGGGAGGTTGGGGAACATGAATATGTGTTTGTTTTTCGAATTTGAGCTCTATCTGCAAAGGGCACTTTTCTTTCTAAAAGCAGTTTTTCCTAACAAATGCAAGATATAACATGGGCTATCTCCGCAAGGAGACATCAGAACTGCAAAACGCATGGTTTTTTTGTCTTCGGGGAGGTTGGGGAACATGAATATGTGTTTGTTTTTCGAATTTGAGCTCTATCTGCAATGGGCACTTTTCATGCTATAAACAGTTTTTCCTAACAAATGCAAGATATAACATGGGCTATCTCCGCAAGGAGACATCAGATCTGCAAAACGCATGGTTTTTTGGTCTTCGGGGAGGTTGGGGAACATGAATACGTGTTTGTTTTTCGAATTTGAGCTCTATCTGCAAAGGGCACTTTTCTTGCTAAAAGCAGTTTTTCCTAACAAATGCAAGATATAACATGGGCTATCTCCGCAAGGAGACATCAGATCTGCATAACTCATGGTTTTTTTGTCTTCGGGGAGGTTGGGGAACATGAATACGTGTTTGTTTTTCGAATTTGAGCTCTATCTGCAAAGGGCACTTTTCTTGCTAAAAGCAGTTTTTCCTAACAAATGCAAGATATAACATGGGCTATCTCCGCAAGGAGACATCAGATCTGCATAACTCATGGTTTTTTTGTCTTCGGTGAGCCGGGGGAACATGAATATGTGTTTGTTTTTCGAATTTGAGCTCTATCTGCAATGGGCACTTTTCTTGCTAAAAGCAGTTTTTCCTAACAAATGCAAGATATAACATGGGCTATCTCCGCAAGGAGACATCAGATCTGCATAACTCATGGTTTTTTTGTCTTCGGTGAGCCGGGGGAACATGAATATGTGTTTGTTTTTCGAATTTGAGCTCTATCTGCAAAGAGCACTTTTCTTGCTAAAAGCAGTTTTTCCTAACAAATGCAAGATATAACATGGGCTATCTCCGCAAGGAGACATCAGAACTGCAAAACGCATGGTTTTTTTTGTCTTCGGGGAGGTTGGGGAACATGAATATGTGTTTGTTTTTCGAATTTGAGCTCTATCTGCAAAGGGCACTTTTCTTTCTAAAAGCAGTTTTTCCTAACAAATGCAAGATATAACATGGGCTATCTCCGCAAGGAGACATCAGATCTGCATAACTCATGGTTTTTTGGTCTTCGGTGAGCCGGGGGAACATGAATATGTGTTTGTTTTTCGAATTTGAGCTCTATCTGCAATGGGCACTTTTCATGCTATAAACAGTTTTTCCTAACAAATGCAAGATATAACATGGGCTATCTCCGCAAGGAGACATCAGATCTGCATAACTCATGGTTTTTTTGTCTTCGGTGAGCCGGGGGAACATGAATATGTGTTTGTTTTTCGAATTTGAGCTCTATCTGCAATGGGCACTTTTCTTGCTAAAAGCAGTTTTTCCTAACAAATGCAAGATATAACATGGGCTATCTCCGCAAGGAGACATCAGATCTGCATAACTCATGGTTTTTTTGTCTTCGGTGAGCCGGGGGAACATGAATATGTGTTTGTTTTTCGAATTTGAGCTCTATCTGCAATGGGCACTTTTCTTGCTAAAAGCAGTTTTTCCTAACAAATGCAAGATATAACATGGGCTATCTCCGCAAGGAGACATCAGATCTGCATAACTCATGGTTTTTTTGTCTTCGGTGAGCCGGGGGAACATGAATATGTGTTTGTTTTTCGAATTTGAGCTCTATCTGCAAGAGCACTTTTCTTGCTAAAAGCAGTTTTTCCTAACAAATGCAAGATATAACATGGGCTATCTCCGCAAGGAGACATCAGAACTGCAAAATGCATGGTTTTTTTGTCTTCGGGGAGGTTGGGGAACATGAATATGTGTTTGTTTTTCGAATTTGAGCTCTATCTGCAAAGGGCACTTTTCTTTCTAAAAGCAGTTTTTCCTAACAAATGCAAGATATAACATGGGCTATCTCCGCAAGGAGACATCAGAACTGCAAAACGCATGGTTTTTTTGTCTTCGGGGAGGTTGGGGAACATGAATATGTGTTTGTTTTTCGAATTTGAGCTCTATCTGCAATGGGCACTTTTCATGCTATAAACAGTTTTTCCTAACAAATGCAAGATATAACATGGGCTATCTCCGCAAGGAGACATCAGATCTGCCTAACTCATGGTTTTTTTGTCTTCGGTGAGCCGGGGGAACATGAATATGTGTTTGTTTTTCGAATTTGAGCTCTATCTGCAAAGAGCACTTTTCTTGCTAAAAGCAGTTTTTCCTAACAAATGCAAGATATAACATGGGCTATCTCCGCAAGGAGACATCAGATCTGCAAAACGCATGGTTTTTTGGTCTTCGGGGAGGTTGGGGAACATGAATACGTGTTTGTTTTTCGAATTTGAGCTCTATCTGCAAAGGGCACTTTTCTTGCTAAAAGCAGTTTTTCCTAACAAATGCAAGATATAACATGGGCTATCTCCGCAAGGAGACATCAGATCTGCATAACTCATGGTTTTTTTGTCTTCGGGGAGGTTGGGGAACATGAATACGTGTTTGTTTTTCGAATTTGAGCTCTATCTGCAAAGGGCACTTTTCTTGCTAAAAGCAGTTTTTCCTAACAAATGCAAGATATAACATGGGCTATCTCCGCAAGGAGACATCAGATCTGCATAACTCATGGTTTTTTTGTCTTCGGTGAGCCGGGGGAACATGAATATGTGTTTGTTTTTCGAATTTGAGCTCTATCTGCAAAGAGCACTTTTCTTGCTAAAAGCAGTTTTTCCTAACAAATGCAAGATATAACATGGGCTATCTCCGCAAGGAGACATCAGATCTGCAAAACGCATGGTTTTTTGGTCTTCGGGGAGGTTGGGGAACATGAATACGTGTTTGTTTTTCGAATTTGAGCTCTATCTGCAAAGGGCACTTTTCTTGCTAAAAGCAGTTTTTCCTAACAAATGCAAGATATAACATGGGCTATCTCCGCAAGGAGACATCAGATCTGCATAACTCATGGTTTTTTTGTCTTCGGTGAGCCGGGGGAACATGAATATGTGTTTGTTTTTCGAATTTGAGCTCTATCTGCAATGGGCACTTTTCTTGCTAAAAGCAGTTTTTCCTAACAAATGCAAGATATAACATGGGCTATCTCCGCAAGGAGACATCAGATCTGCATAACTCATGGTTTTTTTGTCTTCGGTGAGCCGGGGGAACATGAATATGTGTTTGTTTTTCGAATTTGAGCTCTATCTGCAAAGAGCACTTTTCTTGCTAAAAGCAGTTTTTCCTAACAAATGCAAGATATAACATGGGCTATCTCCGCAAGGAGACATCAGAACTGCAAAACGCATGGTTTTTTTTGTCTTCGGGGAGGTTGGGGAACATGAATATGTGTTTGTTTTTCGAATTTGAGCTCTATCTGCAAAGGGCACTTTTCTTTCTAAAAGCAGTTTTTCCTAACAAATGCAAGATATAACATGGGCTATCTCCGCAAGGAGACATCAGATCTGCATAACTCATGGTTTTTTGGTCTTCGGTGAGCCGGGGGAACATGAATATGTGTTTGTTTTTCGAATTTGAGCTCTATCTGCAATGGGCACTTTTCATGCTATAAACAGTTTTTCCTAACAAATGCAAGATATAACATGGGCTATCTCCGCAAGGAGACATCAGATCTGCATAACTCATGGTTTTTTTGTCTTCGGTGAGCCGGGGGAACATGAATATGTGTTTGTTTTTCGAATTTGAGCTCTATCTGCAATGGGCACTTTTCTTGCTAAAAGCAGTTTTTCCTAACAAATGCAAGATATAACATGGGCTATCTCCGCAAGGAGACATCAGATCTGCATAACTCATGGTTTTTTTGTCTTCGGTGAGCCGGGGGAACATGAATATGTGTTTGTTTTTCGAATTTGAGCTCTATCTGCAATGGGCACTTTTCTTGCTAAAAGCAGTTTTTCCTAACAAATGCAAGATATAACATGGGCTATCTCCGCAAGGAGACATCAGATCTGCATAACTCATGGTTTTTTTGTCTTCGGTGAGCCGGGGGAACATGAATATGTGTTTGTTTTTCGAATTTGAGCTCTATCTGCAAGAGCACTTTTCTTGCTAAAAGCAGTTTTTCCTAACAAATGCAAGATATAACATGGGCTATCTCCGCAAGGAGACATCAGAACTGCAAAATGCATGGTTTTTTTGTCTTCGGGGAGGTTGGGGAACATGAATATGTGTTTGTTTTTCGAATTTGAGCTCTATCTGCAAAGGGCACTTTTCTTTCTAAAAGCAGTTTTTCCTAACAAATGCAAGATATAACATGGGCTATCTCCGCAAGGAGACATCAGAACTGCAAAACGCATGGTTTTTTTGTCTTCGGGGAGGTTGGGGAACATGAATATGTGTTTGTTTTTCGAATTTGAGCTCTATCTGCAATGGGCACTTTTCATGCTATAAACAGTTTTTCCTAACAAATGCAAGATATAACATGGGCTATCTCCGCAAGGAGACATCAGATCTGCCTAACTCATGGTTTTTTTGTCTTCGGTGAGCCGGGGGAACATGAATATGTGTTTGTTTTTCGAATTTGAGCTCTATCTGCAAAGAGCACTTTTCTTGCTAAAAGCAGTTTTTCCTAACAAATGCAAGATATAACATGGGCTATCTCCGCAAGGAGACATCAGATCTGCAAAACGCATGGTTTTTTGGTCTTCGGGGAGGTTGGGGAACATGAATACGTGTTTGTTTTTCGAATTTGAGCTCTATCTGCAAAGGGCACTTTTCTTGCTAAAAGCAGTTTTTCCTAACAAATGCAAGATATAACATGGGCTATCTCCGCAAGGAGACATCAGATCTGCATAACTCATGGTTTTTTTGTCTTCGGGGAGGTTGGGGAACATGAATACGTGTTTGTTTTTCGAATTTGAGCTCTATCTGCAAAGGGCACTTTTCTTGCTAAAAGCAGTTTTTCCTAACAAATGCAAGATATAACATGGGCTATCTCCGCAAGGAGACATCAGATCTGCATAACTCATGGTTTTTTTGTCTTCGGTGAGCCGGGGGAACATGAATATGTGTTTGTTTTTCGAATTTGAGCTCTATCTGCAAAGAGCACTTTTCTTGCTAAAAGCAGTTTTTCCTAACAAATGCAAGATATAACATGGGCTATCTCCGCAAGGAGACATCAGAACTGCAAAACGCATGGTTTTTTTGTCTTCGGGGAGGTTGGGGAACATGAATATGTGTTTGTTTTTCGAATTTGAGCTCTATCTGCAAAGGGCACTTTTCTTTCTAAAAGCAGTTTTTCCTAACAAATGCAAGAGATAACATGGGCTATCTCCGCAAGGAGACATCAGATCTGCAAAACAAATGGTTTTTTGGTCTTCGGTGAGCCGGGGGAACATGAATATGTGTTTGTTTTTCGAATTTGAGCTCTATCTGCAATGGGCACTTTTCATGCTATAAACAGTTTTTCCTAACAAATGCAAGATATAACATGGGCTATCTCCGCAAGGAGACATCAGATCTGCCTAACTCATGGTTTTTTTGTCTTCGGTGAGCCGGGGGAACATGAATATGTGTTTGTTTTTCGAATTTGAGCTCTATCTGCAAAGAGCACTTTTCTTGCTAAAAGCAGTTTTTCCTAACAAATGCAAGATATAACATGGGCTATCTCCGCAAGGAGACATCAGAACTGCAAAACGCATGGTTTTTTTGTCTTCGGGGAGGTTGGGGAACATGAATATGTGTTTGTTTTTCGAATTTGAGCTCTATCTGCAATGGGCACTTTTCATGCTATAAACAGTTTTTCCTAACAAATGCAAGATATAACATGGGCTATCTCCGCAAGGAGACATCAGATCTGCCTAACTCATGGTTTTTTTGTCTTCGGTGAGCCGGGGGAACATGAATATGTGTTTGTTTTTCGAATTTGAGCTCTATCTGCAAAGAGCACTTTTCTTGCTAAAAGCAGTTTTTCCTAACAAATGCAAGATATAACATGGGCTATCTCCGCAAGGAGACATCAGATCTGCAAAACGCATGGTTTTTTGGTCTTCGGGGAGGTTGGGGAACATGAATACGTGTTTGTTTTTCGAATTTGAGCTCTATCTGCAAAGGGCACTTTTCTTGCTAAAAGCAGTTTTTCCTAACAAATGCAAGATATAACATGGGCTATCTCCGCAAGGAGACATCAGATCTGCATAACTCATGGTTTTTTTGTCTTCGGGGAGGTTGGGGAACATGAATACGTGTTTGTTTTTCGAATTTGAGCTCTATCTGCAAAGAGCACTTTTCTTGCTAAAAGCAGTTTTTCCTAACAAATGCAAGATATAACATGGGCTATCTCCGCAAGGAGACATCAGATCTGCATAACTCATGGTTTTTTTGTCTTCGGTGAGCCGGGGGAACATGAATATGTGTTTGTTTTTCGAATTTGAGCTCTATCTGCAAAGAGCACTTTTCTTGCTAAAAGCAGTTTTTCCTAACAAATGCAAGATATAACATGGGCTATCTCCGCAAGGAGACATCAGAACTGCAAAACGCATGGTTTTTTTGTCTTCGGGGAGGTTGGGGAACATGAATATGTGTTTGTTTTTCGAATTTGAGCTCTATCTGCAAAGGGCACTTTTCTTTCTAAAAGCAGTTTTTCCTAACAAATGCAAGATATAACATGGGCTATCTCCGCAAGGAGACATCAGATCTGCCTAACTCATGGTTTTTTTGTCTTCGGTGAGCCGGGGGAACATGAATATGTGTTTGTTTTTCGAATTTGAGCTCTATCTGCAATGGGCACTTTTCATGCTATAAACAGTTTTTCCTAACAAATGCAAGATATAACATGGGCTATCTCCGCAAGGAGACATCAGATCTGCCTAACTCATCGTTTTTTTGTCTTCGGTGAGCCGGGGGAACATGAATATGTGTTTGTTTTTCGAATTTGAGCTCTATCTGCAAAGAGCACTTTTCTTGCTAAAAGCAGTTTTTCCTAACAAATGCAAGATATAACATGGGCTATCTCCGCAAGGAGACATCAGATCTGCAAAACGCATGGTTTTTTGGTCTTCGGGGAGGTTGGGGAACATGAATACGTGTTTGTTTTTCGAATTTGAGCTCTATCTGCAAAGGGCACTTTTCTTGCTAAAAGCAGTTTTTCCTAACAAATGCAAGATATAACATGGGCTATCTCCGCAAGGAGACATCAGATCTGCATAACTCATGGTTTTTTTGTCTTCGGTGAGCCGGGGGAACATGAATATGTGTTTGTTTTTCGAATTTGAGCTCTATCTGCAATGGGCACTTTTCTTGCTAAAAGCAGTTTTTCCTAACAAATGCAAGATATAACATGGGCTATCTCCGCAAGGAGACATCAGATCTGCATAACTCATGGTTTTTTTGTCTTCGGTGAGCCGGGGGAACATGAATATGTGTTTGTTTTTCGAATTTGAGCTCTATCTGCAAAGAGCACTTTTCTTGCTAAAAGCAGTTTTTCCTAACAAATGCAAGATATAACATGGGCTATCTCCGCAAGGAGACATCAGAACTGCAAAACGCATGGTTTTTTTTGTCTTCGGGGAGGTTGGGGAACATGAATATGTGTTTGTTTTTCGAATTTGAGCTCTATCTGCAAAGGGCACTTTTCTTTCTAAAAGCAGTTTTTCCTAACAAATGCAAGATATAACATGGGCTATCTCCGCAAGGAGACATCAGAACTGCAAAACGCATGGTTTTTTTTGTCTTCGGGGAGGTTGGGGAACATGAATACGTGTTTGTTTTTCGAATTTGAGCTCTATCTGCAAAGGGCACTTTTCTTGCTAAAAGCAGTTTTTCCTAACAAATGCAAGATATAACATGGGCTATCTCCGCAAGGAGACATCAGATCTGCATAACTCATGGTTTTTTTGTCTTCGGTGAGCCGGGGGAACATGAATATGTGTTTGTTTTTCGAATTTGAGCTCTATCTGCAAAGAGCACTTTTCTTGCTAAAAGCAGTTTTTCCTAACAAATGCAAGATATAACATGGGCTATCTCCGCAAGGAGACATCAGAACTGCAAAACGCATGGTTTTTTTGTCTTCGGGGAGGTTGGGGAACATGAATATGTGTTTGTTTTTCGAATTTGAGCTCTATCTGCAAAGGGCACTTTTCTTTCTAAAAGCAGTTTTTCCTAACAAATGCAAGATATAACATGGGCTATCTCCGCAAGGAGACATCAGATCTGCATAACTCATGGTTTTTTGGTCTTCGGTGAGCCGGGGGAACATGAATATGTGTTTGTTTTTCGAATTTGAGCTCTATCTGCAATGGGCACTTTTCATGCTATAAACAGTTTTTCCTAACAAATGCAAGATATAACATGGGCTATCTCCGCAAGGAGACATCAGATCTGCCTAACTCATGGTTTTTTTGTCTTCGGTGAGCCGGGGGAACATGAATATGTGTTTGTTTTTCGAATTTGAGCTCTATCTGCAAAGAGCACTTTTCTTGCTAAAAGCAGTTTTTCCTAACAAATGCAAGATATAACATGGGCTATCTCCGCAAGGAGACATCAGATCTGCAAAACGCATGGTTTTTTGGTCTTCGGGGAGGTTGGGGAACATGAATACGTGTTTGTTTTTCGAATTTGAGCTCTATCTGCAAAGGGCACTTTTCTTGCTAAAAGCAGTTTTTCCTAACAAATGCAAGATATAACATGGGCTATCTCCGCAAGGAGACATCAGATCTGCATAACTCATGGTTTTTTTGTCTTCGGGGAGGTTGGGGAACATGAATACGTGTTTGTTTTTCGAATTTGAGCTCTATCTGCAAAGGGCACTTTTCTTGCTAAAAGCAGTTTTTCCTAACAAATGCAAGATATAACATGGGCTATCTCCGCAAGGAGACATCAGATCTGCATAACTCATGGTTTTTTTGTCTTCGGTGAGCCGGGGGAACATGAATATGTGTTTGTTTTTCGAATTTGAGCTCTATCTGCAATGGGCACTTTTCTTGCTAAAAGCAGTTTTTCCTAACAAATGCAAGATATAACATGGGCTATCTCCGCAAGGAGACATCAGATCTGCATAACTCATGGTTTTTTTGTCTTCGGTGAGCCGGGGGAACATGAATATGTGTTTGTTTTTCGAATTTGAGCTCTATCTGCAAAGAGCACTTTTCTTGCTAAAAGCAGTTTTTCCTAACAAATGCAAGATATAACATGGGCTATCTCCGCAAGGAGACATCAGAACTGCAAAACGCATGGTTTTTTTTGTCTTCGGGGAGGTTGGGGAACATGAATATGTGTTTGTTTTTCGAATTTGAGCTCTATCTGCAAAGGGCACTTTTCTTTCTAAAAGCAGTTTTTCCTAACAAATGCAAGATATAACATGGGCTATCTCCGCAAGGAGACATCAGATCTGCATAACTCATGGTTTTTTGGTCTTCGGTGAGCCGGGGGAACATGAATATGTGTTTGTTTTTCGAATTTGAGCTCTATCTGCAATGGGCACTTTTCATGCTATAAACAGTTTTTCCTAACAAATGCAAGATATAACATGGGCTATCTCCGCAAGGAGACATCAGATCTGCATAACTCATGGTTTTTTTGTCTTCGGTGAGCCGGGGGAACATGAATATGTGTTTGTTTTTCGAATTTGAGCTCTATCTGCAATGGGCACTTTTCTTGCTAAAAGCAGTTTTTCCTAACAAATGCAAGATATAACATGGGCTATCTCCGCAAGGAGACATCAGATCTGCATAACTCATGGTTTTTTTGTCTTCGGTGAGCCGGGGGAACATGAATATGTGTTTGTTTTTCGAATTTGAGCTCTATCTGCAATGGGCACTTTTCTTGCTAAAAGCAGTTTTTCCTAACAAATGCAAGATATAACATGGGCTATCTCCGCAAGGAGACATCAGATCTGCATAACTCATGGTTTTTTTGTCTTCGGTGAGCCGGGGGAACATGAATATGTGTTTGTTTTTCGAATTTGAGCTCTATCTGCAAGAGCACTTTTCTTGCTAAAAGCAGTTTTTCCTAACAAATGCAAGATATAACATGGGCTATCTCCGCAAGGAGACATCAGAACTGCAAAATGCATGGTTTTTTTGTCTTCGGGGAGGTTGGGGAACATGAATATGTGTTTGTTTTTCGAATTTGAGCTCTATCTGCAAAGGGCACTTTTCTTTCTAAAAGCAGTTTTTCCTAACAAATGCAAGATATAACATGGGCTATCTCCGCAAGGAGACATCAGAACTGCAAAACGCATGGTTTTTTTGTCTTCGGGGAGGTTGGGGAACATGAATATGTGTTTGTTTTTCGAATTTGAGCTCTATCTGCAATGGGCACTTTTCATGCTATAAACAGTTTTTCCTAACAAATGCAAGATATAACATGGGCTATCTCCGCAAGGAGACATCAGATCTGCCTAACTCATGGTTTTTTTGTCTTCGGTGAGCCGGGGGAACATGAATATGTGTTTGTTTTTCGAATTTGAGCTCTATCTGCAAAGAGCACTTTTCTTGCTAAAAGCAGTTTTTCCTAACAAATGCAAGATATAACATGGGCTATCTCCGCAAGGAGACATCAGATCTGCAAAACGCATGGTTTTTTGGTCTTCGGGGAGGTTGGGGAACATGAATACGTGTTTGTTTTTCGAATTTGAGCTCTATCTGCAAAGGGCACTTTTCTTGCTAAAAGCAGTTTTTCCTAACAAATGCAAGATATAACATGGGCTATCTCCGCAAGGAGACATCAGATCTGCATAACTCATGGTTTTTTTGTCTTCGGGGAGGTTGGGGAACATGAATACGTGTTTGTTTTTCGAATTTGAGCTCTATCTGCAAAGGGCACTTTTCTTGCTAAAAGCAGTTTTTCCTAACAAATGCAAGATATAACATGGGCTATCTCCGCAAGGAGACATCAGATCTGCATAACTCATGGTTTTTTTGTCTTCGGTGAGCCGGGGGAACATGAATATGTGTTTGTTTTTCGAATTTGAGCTCTATCTGCAAAGAGCACTTTTCTTGCTAAAAGCAGTTTTTCCTAACAAATGCAAGATATAACATGGGCTATCTCCGCAAGGAGACATCAGAACTGCAAAACGCATGGTTTTTTTGTCTTCGGGGAGGTTGGGGAACATGAATATGTGTTTGTTTTTCGAATTTGAGCTCTATCTGCAAAGGGCACTTTTCTTTCTAAAAGCAGTTTTTCCTAACAAATGCAAGAGATAACATGGGCTATCTCCGCAAGGAGACATCAGATCTGCAAAACAAATGGTTTTTTGGTCTTCGGTGAGCCGGGGGAACATGAATATGTGTTTGTTTTTCGAATTTGAGCTCTATCTGCAATGGGCACTTTTCATGCTATAAACAGTTTTTCCTAACAAATGCAAGATATAACATGGGCTATCTCCGCAAGGAGACATCAGATCTGCCTAACTCATGGTTTTTTTGTCTTCGGTGAGCCGGGGGAACATGAATATGTGTTTGTTTTTCGAATTTGAGCTCTATCTGCAAAGAGCACTTTTCTTGCTAAAAGCAGTTTTTCCTAACAAATGCAAGATATAACATGGGCTATCTCCGCAAGGAGACATCAGAACTGCAAAACGCATGGTTTTTTTGTCTTCGGGGAGGTTGGGGAACATGAATATGTGTTTGTTTTTCGAATTTGAGCTCTATCTGCAATGGGCACTTTTCATGCTATAAACAGTTTTTCCTAACAAATGCAAGATATAACATGGGCTATCTCCGCAAGGAGACATCAGATCTGCCTAACTCATGGTTTTTTTGTCTTCGGTGAGCCGGGGGAACATGAATATGTGTTTGTTTTTCGAATTTGAGCTCTATCTGCAAAGAGCACTTTTCTTGCTAAAAGCAGTTTTTCCTAACAAATGCAAGATATAACATGGGCTATCTCCGCAAGGAGACATCAGATCTGCAAAACGCATGGTTTTTTGGTCTTCGGGGAGGTTGGGGAACATGAATACGTGTTTGTTTTTCGAATTTGAGCTCTATCTGCAAAGGGCACTTTTCTTGCTAAAAGCAGTTTTTCCTAACAAATGCAAGATATAACATGGGCTATCTCCGCAAGGAGACATCAGATCTGCATAACTCATGGTTTTTTTGTCTTCGGGGAGGTTGGGGAACATGAATACGTGTTTGTTTTTCGAATTTGAGCTCTATCTGCAAAGAGCACTTTTCTTGCTAAAAGCAGTTTTTCCTAACAAATGCAAGATATAACATGGGCTATCTCCGCAAGGAGACATCAGATCTGCATAACTCATGGTTTTTTTTGTCTTCGGTGAGCCGGGGGAACATGAATATGTGTTTGTTTTTCGAATTTGAGCTCTATCTGCAAAGAGCACTTTTCTTGCTAAAAGCAGTTTTTCCTAACAAATGCAAGATATAACATGGGCTATCTCCGCAAGGAGACATCAGAACTGCAAAACGCATGGTTTTTTTGTCTTCGGGGAGGTTGGGGAACATGAATATGTGTTTGTTTTTCGAATTTGAGCTCTATCTGCAAAGGGCACTTTTCTTTCTAAAAGCAGTTTTTCCTAACAAATGCAAGATATAACATGGGCTATCTCCGCAAGGAGACATCAGATCTGCCTAACTCATGGTTTTTTTGTCTTCGGTGAGCCGGGGGAACATGAATATGTGTTTGTTTTTCGAATTTGAGCTCTATCTGCAATGGGCACTTTTCATGCTATAAACAGTTTTTCCTAACAAATGCAAGATATAACATGGGCTATCTCCGCAAGGAGACATCAGATCTGCCTAACTCATCGTTTTTTTGTCTTCGGTGAGCCGGGGGAACATGAATATGTGTTTGTTTTTCGAATTTGAGCTCTATCTGCAAAGAGCACTTTTCTTGCTAAAAGCAGTTTTTCCTAACAAATGCAAGATATAACATGGGCTATCTCCGCAAGGAGACATCAGATCTGCAAAACGCATGGTTTTTTGGTCTTCGGGGAGGTTGGGGAACATGAATACGTGTTTGTTTTTCGAATTTGAGCTCTATCTGCAAAGGGCACTTTTCTTGCTAAAAGCAGTTTTTCCTAACAAATGCAAGATATAACATGGGCTATCTCCGCAAGGAGACATCAGATCTGCATAACTCATGGTTTTTTTGTCTTCGGTGAGCCGGGGGAACATGAATATGTGTTTGTTTTTCGAATTTGAGCTCTATCTGCAATGGGCACTTTTCTTGCTAAAAGCAGTTTTTCCTAACAAATGCAAGATATAACATGGGCTATCTCCGCAAGGAGACATCAGATCTGCATAACTCATGGTTTTTTTGTCTTCGGTGAGCCGGGGGAACATGAATATGTGTTTGTTTTTCGAATTTGAGCTCTATCTGCAAAGAGCACTTTTCTTGCTAAAAGCAGTTTTTCCTAACAAATGCAAGATATAACATGGGCTATCTCCGCAAGGAGACATCAGAACTGCAAAACGCATGGTTTTTTTTGTCTTCGGGGAGGTTGGGGAACATGAATATGTGTTTGTTTTTCGAATTTGAGCTCTATCTGCAAAGGGCACTTTTCTTTCTAAAAGCAGTTTTTCCTAACAAATGCAAGATATAACATGGGCTATCTCCGCAAGGAGACATCAGAACTGCAAAACGCATGGTTTTTTTTGTCTTCGGGGAGGTTGGGGAACATGAATACGTGTTTGTTTTTCGAATTTGAGCTCTATCTGCAAAGGGCACTTTTCTTGCTAAAAGCAGTTTTTCCTAACAAATGCAAGATATAACATGGGCTATCTCCGCAAGGAGACATCAGATCTGCATAACTCATGGTTTTTTTGTCTTCGGTGAGCCGGGGGAACATGAATATGTGTTTGTTTTTCGAATTTGAGCTCTATCTGCAAAGAGCACTTTTCTTGCTAAAAGCAGTTTTTCCTAACAAATGCAAGATATAACATGGGCTATCTCCGCAAGGAGACATCAGAACTGCAAAACGCATGGTTTTTTTGTCTTCGGGGAGGTTGGGGAACATGAATATGTGTTTGTTTTTCGAATTTGAGCTCTATCTGCAAAGGGCACTTTTCTTTCTAAAAGCAGTTTTTCCTAACAAATGCAAGATATAACATGGGCTATCTCCGCAAGGAGACATCAGATCTGCATAACTCATGGTTTTTTGGTCTTCGGTGAGCCGGGGGAACATGAATATGTGTTTGTTTTTCGAATTTGAGCTCTATCTGCAATGGGCACTTTTCATGCTATAAACAGTTTTTCCTAACAAATGCAAGATATAACATGGGCTATCTCCGCAAGGAGACATCAGATCTGCCTAACTCATGGTTTTTTTGTCTTCGGTGAGCCGGGGGAACATGAATATGTGTTTGTTTTTCGAATTTGAGCTCTATCTGCAAAGAGCACTTTTCTTGCTAAAAGCAGTTTTTCCTAACAAATGCAAGATATAACATGGGCTATCTCCGCAAGGAGACATCAGATCTGCAAAACGCATGGTTTTTTGGTCTTCGGGGAGGTTGGGGAACATGAATACGTGTTTGTTTTTCGAATTTGAGCTCTATCTGCAAAGGGCACTTTTCTTGCTAAAAGCAGTTTTTCCTAACAAATGCAAGATATAACATGGGCTATCTCCGCAAGGAGACATCAGATCTGCATAACTCATGGTTTTTTTGTCTTCGGTGAGCCGGGGGAACATGAATATGTGTTTGTTTTTCGAATTTGAGCTCTATCTGCAATGGGCACTTTTCTTGCTAAAAGCAGTTTTTCCTAACAAATGCAAGATATAACATGGGCTATCTCCGCAAGGAGACATCAGATCTGCATAACTCATGGTTTTTTTGTCTTCGGTGAGCCGGGGGAACATGAATATGTGTTTGTTTTTCGAATTTGAGCTCTATCTGCAAAGAGCACTTTTCTTGCTAAAAGCAGTTTTTCCTAACAAATGCAAGATATAACATGGGCTATCTCCGCAAGGAGACATCAGAACTGCAAAACGCATGGTTTTTTTGTCTTCGGGGAGGTTGGGGAACATGAATATGTGTTTGTTTTTCGAATTTGAGCTCTATCTGCAAAGGGCACTTTTCTTTCTAAAAGCAGTTTTTCCTAACAAATGCAAGATATAACATGGGCTATCTCCGCAAGGAGACATCAGATCTGCATAACTCATGGTTTTTTGGTCTTCGGTGAGCCGGGGGAACATGAATATGTGTTTGTTTTTCGAATTTGAGCTCTATCTGCAATGGGCACTTTTCATGCTATAAACAGTTTTTCCTAACAAATGCAAGATATAACATGGGCTATCTCCGCAAGGAGACATCAGATCTGCATAACTCATGGTTTTTTTGTCTTCGGTGAGCCGGGGGAACATGAATATGTGTTTGTTTTTCGAATTTGAGCTCTATCTGCAATGGGCACTTTTCTTGCTAAAAGCAGTTTTTCCTAACAAATGCAAGATATAACATGGGCTATCTCCGCAAGGAGACATCAGAACTGCAAAATGCATGGTTTTTTTGTCTTCGGGGAGGTTGGGGAACATGAATATGTGTTTGTTTTTCGAATTTGAGCTCTATCTGCAAAGGGCACTTTTCTTTCTAAAAGCAGTTTTTCCTAACAAATGCAAGATATAACATGGGCTATCTCCGCAAGGAGACATCAGAACTGCAAAACGCATGGTTTTTTTGTCTTCGGGGAGGTTGGGGAACATGAATATGTGTTTGTTTTTCGAATTTGAGCTCTATCTGCAATGGGCACTTTTCATGCTATAAACAGTTTTTCCTAACAAATGCAAGATATAACATGGGCTATCTCCGCAAGGAGACATCAGATCTGCCTAACTCATGGTTTTTTTGTCTTCGGTGAGCCGGGGGAACATGAATATGTGTTTGTTTTTCGAATTTGAGCTCTATCTGCAAAGAGCACTTTTCTTGCTAAAAGCAGTTTTTCCTAACAAATGCAAGATATAACATGGGCTATCTCCGCAAGGAGACATCAGATCTGCAAAACGCATGGTTTTTTGGTCTTCGGGGAGGTTGGGGAACATGAATACGTGTTTGTTTTTCGAATTTGAGCTCTATCTGCAAAGGGCACTTTTCTTGCTAAAAGCAGTTTTTCCTAACAAATGCAAGATATAACATGGGCTATCTCCGCAAGGAGACATCAGATCTGCATAACTCATGGTTTTTTTGTCTTCGGGGAGGTTGGGGAACATGAATACGTGTTTGTTTTTCGAATTTGAGCTCTATCTGCAAAGGGCACTTTTCTTGCTAAAAGCAGTTTTTCCTAACAAATGCAAGATATAACATGGGCTATCTCCGCAAGGAGACATCAGATCTGCATAACTCATGGTTTTTTTGTCTTCGGTGAGCCGGGGGAACATGAATATGTGTTTGTTTTTCGAATTTGAGCTCTATCTGCAAAGAGCACTTTTCTTGCTAAAAGCAGTTTTTCCTAACAAATGCAAGATATAACATGGGCTATCTCCGCAAGGAGACATCAGAACTGCAAAACGCATGGTTTTTTTTGTCTTCGGGGAGGTTGGGGAACATGAATATGTGTTTGTTTTTCGAATTTGAGCTCTATCTGCAAAGGGCACTTTTCTTTCTAAAAGCAGTTTTTCCTAACAAATGCAAGATATAACATGGGCTATCTCCGCAAGGAGACATCAGATCTGCATAACTCATGGTTTTTTGGTCTTCGGTGAGCCGGGGGAACATGAATATGTGTTTGTTTTTCGAATTTGAGCTCTATCTGCAATGGGCACTTTTCATGCTATAAACAGTTTTTCCTAACAAATGCAAGATATAACATGGGCTATCTCCGCAAGGAGACATCAGATCTGCCTAACTCATGGTTTTTTTGTCTTCGGTGAGCCGGGGGAACATGAATATGTGTTTGTTTTTCGAATTTGAGCTCTATCTGCAAAGAGCACTTTTCTTGCTAAAAGCAGTTTTTCCTAACAAATGCAAGATATAACATGGGCTATCTCCGCAAGGAGACATCAGATCTGCAAAACGCATGGTTTTTTGGTCTTCGGGGAGGTTGGGGAACATGAATACGTGTTTGTTTTTCGAATTTGAGCTCTATCTGCAAAGGGCACTTTTCTTGCTAAAAGCAGTTTTTCCTAACAAATGCAAGATATAACATGGGCTATCTCCGCAAGGAGACATCAGATCTGCATAACTCATGGTTTTTTTGTCTTCGGTGAGCCGGGGGAACATGAATATGTGTTTGTTTTTCGAATTTGAGCTCTATCTGCAATGGGCACTTTTCTTGCTAAAAGCAGTTTTTCCTAACAAATGCAAGATATAACATGGGCTATCTCCGCAAGGAGACATCAGATCTGCATAACTCATGGTTTTTTTGTCTTCGGTGAGCCGGGGGAACATGAATATGTGTTTGTTTTTCGAATTTGAGCTCTATCTGCAAAGAGCACTTTTCTTGCTAAAAGCAGTTTTTCCTAACAAATGCAAGATATAACATGGGCTATCTCCGCAAGGAGACATCAGAACTGCAAAACGCATGGTTTTTTTGTCTTCGGGGAGGTTGGGGAACATGAATATGTGTTTGTTTTTCGAATTTGAGCTCTATCTGCAAAGGGCACTTTTCTTTCTAAAAGCAGTTTTTCCTAACAAATGCAAGATATAACATGGGCTATCTCCGCAAGGAGACATCAGAACTGCAAAACGCATCGTTTTTTTTGTCTTCGGGGAGGTTGGGGAACATGAATACGTGTTTGTTTTTCGAATTTGAGCTCTATCTGCAAAGGGCACTTTTCTTGCTAAAAGCAGTTTTTCCTAACAAATGCAAGATATAACATGGGCTATCTCCGCAAGGAGACATCAGATCTGCATAACTCATGGTTTTTTTGTCTTCGGTGAGCCGGGGGAACATGAATATGTGTTTGTTTTTCGAATTTGAGCTCTATCTGCAAAGAGCACTTTTCTTGCTAAAAGCAGTTTTTCCTAACAAATGCAAGATATAACATGGGCTATCTCCGCAAGGAGACATCAGAACTGCAAAACGCATGGTTTTTTTGTCTTCGGGGAGGTTGGGGAACATGAATATGTGTTTGTTTTTCGAATTTGAGCTCTATCTGCAAAGGGCACTTTTCTTTCTAAAAGCAGTTTTTCCTAACAAATGCAAGATATAACATGGGCTATCTCCGCAAGGAGACATCAGATCTGCATAACTCATGGTTTTTTTTGTCTTCGGGGAGGTTGGGGAACATGAATACGTGTTTGTTTTTCGAATTTGAGCTCTATCTGCAAAGGGCACTTTTCTTGCTAAAAGCAGTTTTTCCTAACAAATGCAAGATATAACATGGGCTATCTCCGCAAGGAGACATCAGATCTGCATAACTCATGGTTTTTTTGTCTTCGGTGAGCCGGGGGAACATGAATATGTGTTTGTTTTTCGAATTTGAGCTCTATCTGCAAAGAGCACTTTTCTTGCTAAAAGCAGTTTTTCCTAACAAATGCAAGATATAACATGGGCTATCTCCGCAAGGAGACATCAGAACTGCAAAACGCATGGTTTTTTTGTCTTCGGGGAGGTTGGGGAACATGAATATGTGTTTGTTTTTCGAATTTGAGCTCTATCTGCAAAGGGCACTTTTCTTTCTAAAAGCAGTTTTTCCTAACAAATGCAAGATATAACATGGGCTATCTCCGCAAGGAGACATCAGATCTGCATAACTCATGGTTTTTTGGTCTTCGGTGAGCCGGGGGAACATGAATATGTGTTTGTTTTTCGAATTTGAGCTCTATCTGCAATGGGCACTTTTCATGCTATAAACAGTTTTTCCTAACAAATGCAAGATATAACATGGGCTATCTCCGCAAGGAGACATCAGATCTGCCTAACTCATGGTTTTTTTGTCTTCGGTGAGCCGGGGGAACATGAATATGTGTTTGTTTTTCGAATTTGAGCTCTATCTGCAAAGAGCACTTTTCTTGCTAAAAGCAGTTTTTCCTAACAAATGCAAGATATAACATGGGCTATCTCCGCAAGGAGACATCAGATCTGCAAAACGCATGGTTTTTTGGTCTTCGGGGAGGTTGGGGAACATGAATACGTGTTTGTTTTTCGAATTTGAGCTCTATCTGCAAAGGGCACTTTTCTTGCTAAAAGCAGTTTTTCCTAACAAATGCAAGATATAACATGGGCTATCTCCGCAAGGAGACATCAGATCTGCATAACTCATGGTTTTTTTGTCTTCGGTGAGCCGGGGGAACATGAATATGTGTTTGTTTTTCGAATTTGAGCTCTATCTGCAATGGGCACTTTTCTTGCTAAAAGCAGTTTTTCCTAACAAATGCAAGATATAACATGGGCTATCTCCGCAAGGAGACATCAGATCTGCATAACTCATGGTTTTTTTGTCTTCGGTGAGCCGGGGGAACATGAATATGTGTTTGTTTTTCGAATTTGAGCTCTATCTGCAAAGAGCACTTTTCTTGCTAAAAGCAGTTTTTCCTAACAAATGCAAGATATAACATGGGCTATCTCCGCAAGGAGACATCAGAACTGCAAAACGCATGGTTTTTTTGTCTTCGGGGAGGTTGGGGAACATGAATATGTGTTTGTTTTTCGAATTTGAGCTCTATCTGCAAAGGGCACTTTTCTTTCTAAAAGCAGTTTTTCCTAACAAATGCAAGATATAACATGGGCTATCTCCGCAAGGAGACATCAGATCTGCATAACTCATGGTTTTTTGGTCTTCGGTGAGCCGGGGGAACATGAATATGTGTTTGTTTTTCGAATTTGAGCTCTATCTGCAATGGGCACTTTTCATGCTATAAACAGTTTTTCCTAACAAATGCAAGATATAACATGGGCTATCTCCGCAAGGAGACATCAGATCTGCATAACTCATGGTTTTTTTGTCTTCGGTGAGCCGGGGGAACATGAATATGTGTTTGTTTTTCGAATTTGAGCTCTATCTGCAATGGGCACTTTTCTTGCTAAAAGCAGTTTTTCCTAACAAATGCAAGATATAACATGGGCTATCTCCGCAAGGAGACATCAGATCTGCATAACTCATGGTTTTTTGTCTTCGGTGAGCCGGGGGAACATGAATATGTGTTTGTTTTTCGAATTTGAGCTCTATCTGCAAAGAGCACTTTTCTTGCTAAAAGCAGTTTTTCCTAACAAATGCAAGATATAACATGGGCTATCTCCGCAAGGAGACATCAGAACTGCAAAACGCATGGTTTTTTTTGTCTTCGGGGAGGTTGGGGAACATGAATATGTGTTTGTTTTTCGAATTTGAGCTCTATCTGCAAAGGGCACTTTTCTTTCTAAAAGCAGTTTTTCCTAACAAATGCAAGATATAACATGGGCTATCTCCGCAAGGAGACATCAGAACTGCAAAACGCATGGTTTTTTTGTCTTCTGGGGAGGTTGGGGAACATGAATATGTGTTTGTTTTTCGAATTTGAGCTCTATCTGCAATGGGCACTTTTCATGCTATAAACAGTTTTTCCTAACAAATGCAAGATATAACATGGGCTATCTCCGCAAGGAGACATCAGATCTGCCTAACTCATGGTTTTTTTGTCTTCGGTGAGCCGGGGGAACATGAATATGTGTTTGTTTTTCGAATTTGAGCTCTATCTGCAAAGAGCACTTTTCTTGCTAAAAGCAGTTTTTCCTAACAAATGCAAGATATAACATGGGCTATCTCCGCAAGGAGACATCAGATCTGCATAACTCATGGTTTTTTTGTCTTCGGTGAGCCGGGGGAACATGAATACGTTTTTGTTTTTCGAATTTGAGCTCTATCTGCAAAGGGCACTTTTCTTGCTAAAAGCAGTTTTTCCTAACAAATGCAAGATATAACATGGGCTATCTCCGCAAGGAGACATCAGATCTGCATAACTCATGGTTTTTTGGTCTTCGGTGAGCCGGGGGAACATGAATATGTGTTTGTTTTTCGAATTTGAGCTCTATGTGCAAAGGGCACTTTTCTTGCTAAAAGCAGTTTTTCCTAACAAATGCAAGATATAACATGGGCTATCTCCGCAAGGAGACATCAGATCTGCATAACTCATGGTTTTTTTGTCTTCGGTGAGCCGGGGGAACATGAATACGTTTTTGTTTTTCGAATTTGAGCTCTATCTGCAATGGGCACTTTTCTTGCTAAAAGCAGTTTTTCCTAACAAATGCAAGATATAACATGGGCTATCTCCGCAAGGAGACATCAGATCTGCATAACTCATGGTTTTTTTGTCTTCGGTGAGCCGGGGGAACATGAATATGTGTTTGTTTTTCGAATTTGAGCTCTATCTGCAATGGGCACTTTTCATGCTATAAACAGTTTTTCCTAACAAATGCAAGATATAACATGGGCTATCTCCGCAAGGAGACATCAGATCTGCATAACTCATGGTTTTTTTGTCTTCGGTGAGCCGGGGGAACATGAATATGTGTTTGTTTTTCGAATTTGAGCTCTATCTGCAATGGGCACTTTTCTTGCTAAAAGCAGTTTTTCCTAACAAATGCAAGATATAACATGGGCTATCTCCGCAAGGAGACATCAGATCTGCATAACTCATGGTTTTTTTGTCTTCGGTGAGCCGGGGGAACATGAATATGTGTTTGTTTTTCGAATTTGAGCTCTATCTGCAATGGGCACTTTTCTTTCTAAAAGCAGTTTTTCCTAACAAATGCAAGATATAACATGGGCTATCTCCGCAAGGAGACATCAGATCTGCATAACTCATGGTTTTTTTTGTCTTCGGGGAGGTTGGGGAACATGAATACGTGTTTGTTTTTCGAATTTGAGCTCTATCTGCAAAGGGCACTTTTCTTGCTAAAAGCAGTTTTTCCTAACAAATGCAAGATATAACATGGGCTATCTCCGCAAGGAGACATCAGATCTGCATAACTCATGGTTTTTTTGTCTTCGGTGAGCCGGGGGAACATGAATATGTGTTTGTTTTTCGAATTTGAGCTCTATCTGCAAAGAGCACTTTTCTTGCTAAAAGCAGTTTTTCCTAACAAATGCAAGATATAACATGGGCTATCTCCGCAAGGAGACATCAGATCTGCCTAACTCATGGTTTTTTTGTCTTCGGTGAGCCGGGGGAACATGAATATGTGTTTGTTTTTCGAATTTGAGCTCTATCTGCAAAGAGCACTTTTCTTGCTAAAAGCAGTTTTTCCTAACAAATGCAAGATATAACATGGGCTATCTCCGCAAGGAGACATCAGATCTGCAAAACGCATGGTTTTTTGGTCTTCGGGGAGGTTGGGGAACATGAATACGTGTTTGTTTTTCGAATTTGAGCTCTATCTGCAAAGGGCACTTTTCTTGCTAAAAGCAGTTTTTCCTAACAAATGCAAGATATAACATGGGCTATCTCCGCAAGGAGACATCAGATCTGCATAACTCATGGTTTTTTTGTCTTCGGTGAGCCGGGGGAACATGAATATGTGTTTGTTTTTCGAATTTGAGCTCTATCTGCAATGGGCACTTTTCTTGCTAAAAGCAGTTTTTCCTAACAAATGCAAGATATAACATGGGCTATCTCCGCAAGGAGACATCAGATCTGCATAACTCATGGTTTTTTTGTCTTCGGTGAGCCGGGGGAACATGAATATGTGTTTGTTTTTCGAATTTGAGCTCTATCTGCAAAGAGCACTTTTCTTGCTAAAAGCAGTTTTTCCTAACAAATGCAAGATATAACATGGGCTATCTCCGCAAGGAGACATCAGAACTGCAAAACGCATGGTTTTTTTGTCTTCGGGGAGGTTGGGGAACATGAATATGTGTTTGTTTTTCGAATTTGAGCTCTATCTGCAAAGGGCACTTTTCTTTCTAAAAGCAGTTTTTCCTAACAAATGCAAGATATAACATGGGCTATCTCCGCAAGGAGACATCAGATCTGCATAACTCATGGTTTTTTGGTCTTCGGTGAGCCGGGGGAACATGAATATGTGTTTGTTTTTCGAATTTGAGCTCTATCTGCAATGGGCACTTTTCATGCTATAAACAGTTTTTCCTAACAAATGCAAGATATAACATGGGCTATCTCCGCAAGGAGACATCAGATCTGCCTAACTCATGGTTTTTTTGTCTTCGGTGAGCCGGGGGAACATGAATATGTGTTTGTTTTTCGAATTTGAGCTCTATCTGCAAAGAGCACTTTTCTTGCTAAAAGCAGTTTTTCCTAACAAATGCAAGATATAACATGGGCTATCTCCGCAAGGAGACATCAGATCTGCAAAACGCATGGTTTTTTGGTCTTCGGGGAGGTTGGGGAACATGAATACGTGTTTGTTTTTCGAATTTGAGCTCTATCTGCAAAGGGCACTTTTCTTGCTAAAAGCAGTTTTTCCTAACAAATGCAAGATATAACATGGGCTATCTCCGCAAGGAGACATCAGATCTGCATAACTCATGGTTTTTTTGTCTTCGGTGAGCCGGGGGAACATGAATATGTGTTTGTTTTTCGAATTTGAGCTCTATCTGCAATGGGCACTTTTCTTGCTAAAAGCAGTTTTTCCTAACAAATGCAAGATATAACATGGGCTATCTCCGCAAGGAGACATCAGATCTGCATAACTCATGGTTTTTTTGTCTTCGGTGAGCCGGGGGAACATGAATATGTGTTTGTTTTTCGAATTTGAGCTCTATCTGCAAAGAGCACTTTTCTTGCTAAAAGCAGTTTTTCCTAACAAATGCAAGATATAACATGGGCTATCTCCGCAAGGAGACATCAGAACTGCAAAACGCATGGTTTTTTTGTCTTCGGGGAGGTTGGGGAACATGAATATGTGTTTGTTTTTCGAATTTGAGCTCTATCTGCAAAGGGCACTTTTCTTTCTAAAAGCAGTTTTTCCTAACAAATGCAAGATATAACATGGGCTATCTCCGCAAGGAGACATCAGATCTGCATAACTCATGGTTTTTTGGTCTTCGGTGAGCCGGGGGAACATGAATATGTGTTTGTTTTTCGAATTTGAGCTCTATCTGCAATGGGCACTTTTCATGCTATAAACAGTTTTTCCTAACAAATGCAAGATATAACATGGGCTATCTCCGCAAGGAGACATCAGATCTGCATAACTCATGGTTTTTTTGTCTTCGGTGAGCCGGGGGAACATGAATATGTGTTTGTTTTTCGAATTTGAGCTCTATCTGCAATGGGCACTTTTCTTGCTAAAAGCAGTTTTTCCTAACAAATGCAAGATATAACATGGGCTATCTCCGCAAGGAGACATCAGATCTGCATAACTCATGGTTTTTTGTCTTCGGTGAGCCGGGGGAACATGAATATGTGTTTGTTTTTCGAATTTGAGCTCTATCTGCAAAGAGCACTTTTCTTGCTAAAAGCAGTTTTTCCTAACAAATGCAAGATATAACATGGGCTATCTCCGCAAGGAGACATCAGAACTGCAAAACGCATGGTTTTTTTTGTCTTCGGGGAGGTTGGGGAACATGAATATGTGTTTGTTTTTCGAATTTGAGCTCTATCTGCAAAGGGCACTTTTCTTTCTAAAAGCAGTTTTTCCTAACAAATGCAAGATATAACATGGGCTATCTCCGCAAGGAGACATCAGAACTGCAAAACGCATGGTTTTTTTGTCTTCTGGGGAGGTTGGGGAACATGAATATGTGTTTGTTTTTCGAATTTGAGCTCTATCTGCAATGGGCACTTTTCATGCTATAAACAGTTTTTCCTAACAAATGCAAGATATAACATGGGCTATCTCCGCAAGGAGACATCAGATCTGCCTAACTCATGGTTTTTTTGTCTTCGGTGAGCCGGGGGAACATGAATATGTGTTTGTTTTTCGAATTTGAGCTCTATCTGCAAAGAGCACTTTTCTTGCTAAAAGCAGTTTTTCCTAACAAATGCAAGATATAACATGGGCTATCTCCGCAAGGAGACATCAGATCTGCATAACTCATGGTTTTTTTGTCTTCGGTGAGCCGGGGGAACATGAATACGTTTTTGTTTTTCGAATTTGAGCTCTATCTGCAAAGGGCACTTTTCTTGCTAAAAGCAGTTTTTCCTAACAAATGCAAGATATAACATGGGCTATCTCCGCAAGGAGACATCAGATCTGCATAACTCATGGTTTTTTGGTCTTCGGTGACCCGGGGGAACATGAATATGTGTTTGTTTTTCGAATTTGAGCTCTATGTGCAAAGGGCACTTTTCTTGCTAAAAGCAGTTTTTCCTAACAAATGCAAGATATAACATGGGCTATCTCCGCAAGGAGACATCAGATCTGCATAACTCATGGTTTTTTTGTCTTCGGTGAGCCGGGGGAACATGAATACGTTTTTGTTTTTCGAATTTGAGCTCTATCTGCAATGGGCACTTTTCTTGCTAAAAGCAGTTTTTCCTAACAAATGCAAGATATAACATGGGCTATCTCCGCAAGGAGACATCAGATCTGCATAACTCATGGTTTTTTTGTCTTCGGTGAGCCGGGGGAACATGAATATGTGTTTGTTTTTCGAATTTGAGCTCTATCTGCAATGGGCACTTTTCATGCTATAAACAGTTTTTCCTAACAAATGCAAGATATAACATGGGCTATCTCCGCAAGGAGACATCAGATCTGCATAACTCATGGTTTTTTTGTCTTCGGTGAGCCGGGGGAACATGAATATGTGTTTGTTTTTCGAATTTGAGCTCTATCTGCAATGGGCACTTTTCTTGCTAAAAGCAGCTTTTCCTAACAAATGCAAGATATAACATGGGCTATCTCCGCAAGGAGACATCAGATCTGCATAACTCATGGTTTTTTTGTCTTCGGTGAGCCGGGGGAACATGAATATGTGTTTGTTTTTCGAATTTGAGCTCTATCTGCAATGGGCACTTTTCTTGCTAAAAGCAGTTTTTCCTAACAAATGCAAGATATAACATGGGCTATCTCCGCAAGGAGACATCAGATCTGCATAACTCATGGTTTTTTTGTCTTCGGTGAGCCGGGGGAACATGAATATGTGTTTGTTTTTCGAATTTGAGCTCTATCTGCAAAGAGCACTTTTCTTGCTAAAAGCAGTTTTTCCTAACAAATGCAAGATATAACATGGGCTATCTCCGCAAGGAGACATCAGAACTGCAAAACGCATGGTTTTTTTGTCTTCGGGGAGGTTGGGGAACATGAATATGTGTTTGTTTTTCGAATTTGAGCTCTATCTGCAAAGGGCACTTTTCTTTCTAAAAGCAGTTTTTCCTAACAAATGCAAGATATAACATGGGCTATCTCCGCAAGGAGACATCAGATCTGCATAACTCATGGTTTTTTGGTCTTCGGTGAGCCGGGGGAACATGAATATGTGTTTGTTTTTCGAATTTGAGCTCTATCTGCAATGGGCACTTTTCATGCTATAAACAGTTTTTCCTAACAAATGCAAGATATAACATGGGCTATCTCCGCAAGGAGACATCAGATCTGCATAACTCATGGTTTTTTTGTCTTCGGTGAGCCGGGGGAACATGAATATGTGTTTGTTTTTCGAATTTGAGCTCTATCTGCAATGGGCACTTTTCTTGCTAAAAGCAGTTTTTCCTAACAAATGCAAGATATAACATGGGCTATCTCCGCAAGGAGACATCAGATCTGCATAACTCATGGTTTTTTGTCTTCGGTGAGCCGGGGGAACATGAATATGTGTTTGTTTTTCGAATTTGAGCTCTATCTGCAAAGAGCACTTTTCTTGCTAAAAGCAGTTTTTCCTAACAAATGCAAGATATAACATGGGCTATCTCCGCAAGGAGACATCAGAACTGCAAAACGCATGGTTTTTTTTGTCTTCGGGGAGGTTGGGGAACATGAATATGTGTTTGTTTTTCGAATTTGAGCTCTATCTGCAAAGGGCACTTTTCTTTCTAAAAGCAGTTTTTCCTAACAAATGCAAGATATAACATGGGCTATCTCCGCAAGGAGACATCAGAACTGCAAAACGCATGGTTTTTTTGTCTTCTGGGGAGGTTGGGGAACATGAATATGTGTTTGTTTTTCGAATTTGAGCTCTATCTGCAATGGGCACTTTTCATGCTATAAACAGTTTTTCCTAACAAATGCAAGATATAACATGGGCTATCTCCGCAAGGAGACATCAGATCTGCCTAACTCATGGTTTTTTTGTCTTCGGTGAGCCGGGGGAACATGAATATGTGTTTGTTTTTCGAATTTGAGCTCTATCTGCAAAGAGCACTTTTCTTGCTAAAAGCAGTTTTTCCTAACAAATGCAAGATATAACATGGGCTATCTCCGCAAGGAGACATCAGATCTGCATAACTCATGGTTTTTTTGTCTTCGGTGAGCCGGGGGAACATGAATACGTTTTTGTTTTTCGAATTTGAGCTCTATCTGCAAAGGGCACTTTTCTTGCTAAAAGCAGTTTTTCCTAACAAATGCAAGATATAACATGGGCTATCTCCGCAAGGAGACATCAGATCTGCATAACTCATGGTTTTTTGGTCTTCGGTGACCCGGGGGAACATGAATATGTGTTTGTTTTTCGAATTTGAGCTCTATGTGCAAAGGGCACTTTTCTTGCTAAAAGCAGTTTTTCCTAACAAATGCAAGATATAACATGGGCTATCTCCGCAAGGAGACATCAGATCTGCATAACTCATGGTTTTTTTGTCTTCGGTGAGCCGGGGGAACATGAATACGTTTTTGTTTTTCGAATTTGAGCTCTATCTGCAATGGGCACTTTTCTTGCTAAAAGCAGTTTTTCCTAACAAATGCAAGATATAACATGGGCTATCTCCGCAAGGAGACATCAGATCTGCATAACTCATGGTTTTTTTGTCTTCGGTGAGCCGGGGGAACATGAATATGTGTTTGTTTTTCGAATTTGAGCTCTATCTGCAATGGGCACTTTTCATGCTATAAACAGTTTTTCCTAACAAATGCAAGATATAACATGGGCTATCTCCGCAAGGAGACATCAGATCTGCATAACTCATGGTTTTTTTGTCTTCGGTGAGCCGGGGGAACATGAATATGTGTTTGTTTTTCGAATTTGAGCTCTATCTGCAATGGGCACTTTTCTTGCTAAAAGCAGCTTTTCCTAACAAATGCAAGATATAACATGGGCTATCTCCGCAAGGAGACATCAGATCTGCATAACTCATGGTTTTTTTGTCTTCGGTGAGCCGGGGGAACATGAATATGTGTTTGTTTTTCGAATTTGAGCTCTATCTGCAATGGGCACTTTTCTTGCTAAAAGCAGTTTTTCCTAACAAATGCAAGATATAACATGGGCTATCTCCGCAAGGAGACATCAGATCTGCATAACTCATGGTTTTTTTGTCTTCGGTGAGCCGGGGGAACATGAATATGTGTTTGTTTTTCGAATTTGAGCTCTATCTGCAAAGAGCACTTTTCTTGCTAAAAGCAGTTTTTCCTAACAAATGCAAGATATAACATGGGCTATCTCCGCAAGGAGACATCAGAACTGCAAAACGCATGGTTTTTTTGTCTTCGGGGAGGTTGGGGAACATGAATATGTGTTTGTTTTTCGAATTTGAGCTCTATCTGCAAAGGGCACTTTTCTTTCTAAAAGCAGTTTTTCCTAACAAATGCAAGATATAACATGGGCTATCTCCGCAAGGAGACATCAGAACTGCAAAACGCATGGTTTTTTTGTCTTCGGGGAGGTTGGGGAACATGAATATGTGTTTGTTTTTCGAATTTGAGCTCTATCTGCAATGGGCACTTTTCATGCTATAAACAGTTTTTCCTAACAAATGCAAGATATAACATGGGCTATCTCCGCAAGGAGACATCAGATCTGCCTAACTCATGGTTTTTTTGTCTTCGGTGAGCCGGGGGAACATGAATATGTGTTTGTTTTTCGAATTTGAGCTCTATCTGCAAAGGGCACTTTTCTTGCTAAAAGCAGTTTTTCCTAACAAATGCAAGATATAACATGGGCTATCTCCGCAAGGAGACATCAGATCTGCATAACTCATGGTTTTTTTGTCTTCGGTGAGCCGGGGGAACATGAATACGTGTTTGTTTTTCGAATTTGAGCTCTATCTGCAAAGGGCACTTTTCTTGCTAAAAGCAGTTTTTCCTAACAAATGCAAGATATAACATGGGCTATCTCCGCAAGGAGACATCAGATCTGCATAACTCATGGTTTTTTTGTCTTCGGTGAGCCGGGGGAACATGAATACGTTTTTGTTTTTCGAATTTGAGCTCTATCTGCAATGGGCACTTTTCTTGCTAAAAGCAGTTTTTCCTAACAAATGCAAGATATAACATGGGCTATCTCCGCAAGGAGACATCAGATCTGCATAACTCATGGTTTTTTTGTCTTCGGTGAGCCGGGGGAACATGAATATGTGTTTGTTTTTCGAATTTGAGCTCTATCTGCAATGGGCACTTTTCATGCTATAAACAGTTTTTCCTAACAAATGCAAGATATAACATGGGCTATCTCCGCAAGGAGACATCAGATCTGCATAACTCATGGTTTTTTTGTCTTCGGTGAGCCGGGGGAACATGAATATGTGTTTGTTTTTCGAATTTGAGCTCTATCTGCAATGGGCACTTTTCTTGCTAAAAGCAGCTTTTCCTAACAAATGCAAGATATAACATGGGCTATCTCCGCAAGGAGACATCAGATCTGCATAACTCATGGTTTTTTTGTCTTCGGTGAGCCGGGGGAACATGAATATGTGTTTGTTTTTCGAATTTGAGCTCTATCTGCAATGGGCACTTTTCTTGCTAAAAGCAGTTTTTCCTAACAAATGCAAGATATAACATGGGCTATCACCGCAAGGAGACATCAGATCTGCATAACTCATGGTTTTTTTGTCTTCGGTGAGCCGGGGGAACATGAATATGTGTTTGTTTTTCGAATTTGAGCTCTATCTGCAAAGAGCACTTTTCTTGCTAAAAGCAGTTTTTCCTAACAAATGCAAGATATAACATGGGCTATCTCCGCAAGGAGACATCAGAACTGCAAAACGCATGGTTTTTTTGTCTTCGGGGAGGTTGGGGAACATGAATATGTGTTGGTTTTTCGAATTTGAGCTCTATCTGCAAAGGGCACTTTTCTTTCTAAAAGCAGTTTTTCCTAACAAATGCAAGATATAACATGGGCTATCTCCGCAAGGAGACATCAGAACTGCAAAACGCATGGTTTTTTTGTCTTCGGGGAGGTTGGGGAACATGAATATGTGTTTGTTTTTCGAATTTGAGCTCTATCTGCAATGGGCACTTTTCATGCTATAAACAGTTTTTCCTAACAAATGCAAGATATAACATGGGCTATCTCCGCAAGGAGACATCAGATCTGCCTAACTCATGGTTTTTTTGTCTTCGGTGAGCCGGGGGAACATGAATATGTGTTTGTTTTTCGAATTTGAGCTCTATCTGCAAAGGGCACTTTTCTTGCTAAAAGCAGTTTTTCCTAACAAATGCAAGATATAACATGGGCTATCTCCGCAAGGAGACATCAGATCTGCAAAACGCATGGTTTTTTGGTCTTCGGGGAGGTTGGGGAACATGAATACGTGTTTGTTTTTCGAATTTGAGCTCTATCTGCAAAGGGCACTTTTCTTGCTAAAAGCAGTTTTTCCTAACAAATGCAAGATATAACATGGGCTATCTCCGCAAGGAGACATCAGATCTGCATAACTCATGGTTTTTTTGTCTTCGGTGAGCCGGGGGAACATGAATACGTGTTTGTTTTTCGAATTTGAGCTCTATCTGCAAAGGGCACTTTTCTTGCTAAAAGCAGTTTTTCCTAACAAATGCAAGATATAACATGGGCTATCTCCGCAAGGAGACATCAGATCTGCATAACTCATGGTTTTTTGGTCTTCGGTGAGCCGGGGGAACATGAATATGTGTTTGTTTTTCGAATTTGAGCTCTATCTGCAAAGGGCACTTTTCTTGCTAAAAGCAGTTTTTCCTAACAAATGCAAGATATAACATGGGCTATCTCCGCAAGGAGACATCAGAACTGCATAACTCATGGTTTTTTTGTCTTCGGTGAGCCGGGGGAACATGAATACGTGTTTGTTTTTCGAATTTGAGCTCTATCTGCAAAGGGCACTTTTCTTGCTAAAAGCAGTTTTTCCTAACAAATGCAAGATATAACATGGGCTATCTCCGCAAGGAGACATCAGATCTGCATAACTCATGGTTTTTTGGTCTTCGGTGAGCCGGGGGAACATGAATATGTGTTTGTTTTTCGAATTTGAGCTCTATGTGCAAAGGGCACTTTTCTTGCTAAAAGCAGTTTTTCCTAACAAATGCAAGATATAACATGGGCTATCTCCGCAAGGAGACATCAGATCTGCATAACTCATGGTTTTTTGGTCTTCGGTGAGCCGGGGGAACATGAATATGTGTTTGTTTTTCGAATTTGAGCTCTATCTGCAATGGGCACTTTTCTTGCTAAAAGCAGTTTTTCCTAACAAATGCAAGATATAACATGGGCTATCTCCGCAAGGAGACATCAGATCTGCATAACTCATGGTTTTTTTGTCTTCGGTGAGCCGGGGGAACATGAATATGTGTTTGTTTTTCGAATTTGAGCTCTATCTGCAAAGAGCACTTTTCTTGCTAAAAGCAGTTTTTCCTAACAAATGCAAGATATAACATGGGCTATCTCCGCAAGGAGACATCAGAACTGCAAAACGCATGGTTTTTTTGTCTTTGGGGAGGTTGGGGAACATGAATATGTGTTTGTTTTTCGAATTTGAGCTCTATCTGCAAAGGGCACTTTTCTTTCTAAAAGCAGTTTTTCCTAACAAATGCAAGATATAACATGGGCTATCTCCGCAAGGAGACATCAGATCTGCATAACTCATGGTTTTTTGGTCTTCAGTGAGCCGGGGGAACATGAATATGTGTTTGTTTTTCGAATTTGAGCTCTATCTGCAATGGGCACTTTTCATGCTATAAACAGTTTTTCCTAACAAATGCAAGATATAACATGGGCTATCTCCGCAAGGAGACATCAGATCTGCATAACTCATGGTTTTTTTGTCTTCGGTGAGCCGGGGGAACATGAATATGTGTTTGTTTTTCGAATTTGAGCTCTATCTGCAATGGGCACTTTTCTTGCTAAAAGCAGTTTTTCCTAACAAATGCAAGATATAACATGGGCTATCTCCGCAAGGAGACATCAGATCTGCATAACTCATGGTTTTTTTGTCTTCGGTGAGCCGGGGGAACATGAATATGTGTTTGTTTTTCGAATTTGAGCTCTATCTGCAATGGGCACTTTTCTTGCTAAAAGCAGTTTTTCCTAACAAATGCAAGATATAACATGGGCTATCTCCGCAAGGAGACATCAGATCTGCATAACTCATGGTTTTTTTGTCTTCGGTGAGCCGGGGGAACATGAATATGTGTTTGTTTTTCGAATTTGAGCTCTATCTGCAAAGAGCACTTTTCTTGCTAAAAGCAGTTTTTCCTAACAAATGCAAGATATAACATGGGCTATCTCCGCAAGGAGACATCAGAACTGCAAAACGCATGGTTTTTTTGTCTTCGGGGAGGTTGGGGAACATGAATATGTGTTTGTTTTTCGAATTTGAGCTCTATCTGCAAAGGGCACTTTTCTTTCTAAAAGCAGTTTTTCCTAACAAATGCAAGATATAACATGGGCTATCTCCGCAAGGAGACATCAGAACTGCAAAACGCATGGTTTTTTTGTCTTCGGGGAGGTTGGGGAACATGAATATGTGTTTGTTTTTCGAATTTGAGCTCTATCTGCAATGGGCACTTTTCATGCTATAAACAGTTTTTCCTAACAAATGCAAGATATAACATGGGCTATCTCCGCAAGGAGACATCAGATCTGCCTAACTCATGGTTTTTTTGTCTTCGGTGAGCCGGGGGAACATGAATATGTGTTTGTTTTTCGAATTTGAGCTCTATCTGCAAAGAGCACTTTTCTTGCTAAAAGCAGTTTTTCCTAACAAATGCAAGATATAACATGGGCTATCTCCGCAAGGAGACATCAGATCTGCATAACTCATGGTTTTTTTGTCTTCGGTGAGCCGGGGGAACATGAATACGTGTTTGTTTTTCGAATTTGAGCTCTATCTGCAAAGGGCACTTTTCTTGCTAAAAGCAGTTTTTCCTAACAAATGCAAGATATAACATGGGCTATCTCCGCAAGGAGACATCAGATCTGCAAAACGCATGGTTTTTTGGTCTTCGGGGAGGTTGGGGAACATGAATACGTGTTTGTTTTTGGAATTTGAGCTCTATCTGCAAAGGGCACTTTTCTTGCTAAAAGCAGTTTTTCCTAACAAATGCAAGATATAACATGGGCTATCTCCGCAAGGAGACATCAGATCTGCATAACTCATGGTTTTTTGGTCTTCGGTGAGCCGGGGGAACATGAATATGTGTTTGTTTTTCGAATTTGAGCTCTATCTGCAAAGGGCACTTTTCTTGCTAAAAGCAGTTTTTCCTAACAAATGCAAGATATAACATGGGCTATCTCCGCAAGGAGACATCAGAACTGCATAACTCATGGTTTTTTTGTCTTCGGTGAGCCGGGGGAACATGAATACGTGTTTGTTTTTCGAATTTGAGCTCTATCTGCAAAGGGCACTTTTCTTGCTAAAAGCAGTTTTTCCTAACAAATGCAAGATATAACATGGGCTATCTCCGCAAGGAGACATCAGATCTGCATAACTCATGGTTTTTTGGTCTTCGGTGAGCCGGGGGAACATGAATATGTGTTTGTTTTTCGAATTTGAGCTCTATCTGCAAAGGGCACTTTTCTTGCTAAAAGCAGTTTTTCCTAACAAATGCAAGATATAACATGGGCTATCTCCGCAAGGAGACATCAGATCTGCATAACTCATGGTTTTTTTTGTCTTCGGTGAGCCGGGGGAACATGAATATGTGTTTGTTTTTCGAATTTGAGCTCTATCTGCAAAGGGCACTTTTCTTGCTAAAAGCAGTTTTTCCTAACAAATGCAAGATATAACATGGGCTATCTCCGCAAGGAGACATCAGAACTGCAAAACGCATGGTTTTTTGGTCTTCGGGGAGGTTGGGGAACATGAATACGTGTTTGTTTTTCGAATTTGAGCTCTATCTGCAAAGGGCACTTTTCTTGCTAAAAGCAGTTTTTCCTAACAAATGCAAGATATAACATGGGCTATCTCCGCAAGGAGACATCAGATCTGCAAAACTCATGGTTTTTTGGTCTTCGGTGAGCCGGGGGAACATGAATATGTGTTTGTTTTTCGAATTTGAGCTCTATCTGCAATGGGCACTTTTCATGCTATAAACAGTTTTTCCTAACAAATGCAAGATATAACATGGGCTATCTCCGCAAGGAGACATCAGATCTGCATAACTAATGTTTTTTTTGTCTTCGGTGAGCCGGGGGAACATGAATATGTGTTTGTTTTTCGAATTTGAGCTCTATCTGCAAAGAGCACTTTTCTTGCTAAAAGCAGTTTTTCCTAACAAATGCAAGATATAACATGGGCTATCTCCGCAAGGAGACATCAGATCTGCAAAACGCATGGTTTTTTGGTCTTCGGGGAGGTTGGGGAACATGAATACGTGTTTGTTTTTCGAATTTGAGCTCTATCTGCAAAGGGCACTTTTCTTGCTAAAAGCAGTTTTTCCTAACAAATGCAAGATATAACATGGGCTATCTCCGCAAGGAGACATCAGATCTGCATAACTCATGGTTTTTTTGTCTTCGGTGAGCCGGGGGAACATGAATACGTGTTTGTTTTTCGAATTTGAGCTCTATCTGCAAAGGGCACTTTTCTTGCTAAAAGCAGTTTTTCCTAACAAATGCAAGATATAACATGGGCTATCTCCGCAAGGAGACATCAGATCTGCATAACTCATGGTTTTTTTGTCTTCGGTGAGCCGGGGGAACATGAATACGTGTTTGTTTTTCGAATTTGAGCTCTATCTGCAAAGGGCACTTTTCTTGCTAAAAGCAGTTTTTCCTAACAAATGCAAGATATAACATGGGCTATCTCCGCAAGGAGACATCAGATCTGCATAACTCATGGTTTTTTGGTCTTCGGTGAGCCGGGGGAACATGAATATGTTTTTCGAATTTGAGCTCTATGTGCAAAGGGCACTTTTCTTGCTAAAAGCAGTTTTTCCTAACAAATGCAAGATATAACATGGGCTATCTCCGCAAGGAGACATCAGATCTGCATAACTCATGGTTTTTTGGTCTTCGGTGAGCCGGGGGAACATGAATATGTGTTTGTTTTTCGAATTTGAGCTCTATCTGCAATGGGCACTTTTCTTGCTAAAAGCAGTTTTTCCTAACAAATGCAAGATATAACATGGGCTATCTCCGCAAGGAGACATCAGATCTGCATAACTCATGGTTTTTTTGTCTTCAGTGAGCCGGGGGAACATGAATACGTGTTTGTTTTTCGAATTTGAGCTCTATCTGCAAAGGGCACTTTTCTTGCTAAAAGCAGTTTTTCCTAACAAATGCAAGATATAACATGGGCTATCTCCGCAAGGAGACATCAGATCTACAAAACGCATGGTTTTTTGGTCTTCGGGGAGGTTGGGGAACATGAATACGTGTTTGTTTTTCGAATTTGAGCTCTATCTGCAAAGGGCACTTTTCTTGCTAAAAGCAGTTTTTCCTAACAAATGCAAGATATAACATGGGCTATCTCCGCAAGGAGACATCAGATCTGCATAACTCATGGTTTTTTTGTCTTCGGTGAGCCGGGGGAACATGAATACGTGTTTGTTTTTCGAATTTGAGCTCTATCTGCAAAGGGCACTTTTCTTGCTAAAAGCAGTTTTTCCTAACAAATGCAAGATATAACATGGGCTATCTCCGCAAGGAGACATCAGATCTGCATAACTCATGGTTTTTTGGTCTTCGGTGAGCCGGGGGAACATGAATATGTGTTTGTTTTTCGAATTTGAGCTCTATCTGCAAAGGGCACTTTTCTTGCTAAAAGCAGTTTTTCCTAACAAATGCAAGATATAACATGGGCTATCTCCGCAAGGAGACATCAGAACTGCATAACTCATGGTTTTTTTGTCTTCGGTGAGCCGGGGGAACATGAATACGTGTTTGTTTTTCGAATTTGAGCTCTATCTGCAAAGGGCACTTTTCTTGCTAAAAGCAGTTTTTCCTAACAAATGCAAGATATAACATGGGCTATCTCCGCAAGGAGACATCAGATCTGCATAACTCATGGTTTTTTGGTCTTCGGTGAGCCGGGGGAACATGAATATGTGTTTGTTTCTCGAATTTGAGCTCTATCTGCAAAGGGCACTTTTCTTGCTAAAAGCACTTTTTCCTAACAAATGCAAGATATAACATGGGCTATCTCCGCAAGGAGACATCAGATCTGCATAACTCATGGTTTTTTTGTCTTCGGTGAGCCGGGGGAACATGAATATGTGTTTGTTTTTCGAATTTGAGCTCTATCTGCAAAGGGCACTTTTCTTGCTAAAAGCAGTTTTTCCTAACAAATGCAAGATATAACATGGGCTATCTCCGCAAGGAGACATCAGAACTGCAAAACGCATGGTTTTTTGGTCTTCGGGGAGGTTGGGGAACATGAATACGTGTTTGTTTTTCGAATTTGAGCTCTATCTGCAAAGGGCACTTTTCTTGCTAAAAGCAGTTTTTCCTAACAAATGCAAGATATAACATGGGCTATCTCCGCAAGGAGACATCAGATCTGCAAAACTCATGGTTTTTTGGTCTTCGGTGAGCCGGGGGAACATGAATATGTGTTTGTTTTTCGAATTTGAGCTCTATCTGCAATGGGCACTTTTCATGCTATAAACAGTTTTTCCTAACAAATGCAAGATATAACATGGGCTATCTCCGCAAGGAGACATCAGATCTGCATAACTCATGGTTTTTTGGTCTTCGGTGAGCCGGGGGAACATGAATATGTGTTTGTTTTTCGAATTTGAGCTCTATGTGCAAAGGGCACTTTTCTTGCTAAAAGCAGTTTTTCCTAACAAATGCAAGATATAACATGGGCTATCTCCGCAAGGAGACATCAGATCTGCATAACTCATGGTTTTTTGGTCTTCGGTGAGCCGGGGGAACATGAATATGTGTTTGTTTTTCGAATTTGAGCTCTATCTGCAATGGGCACTTTTCTTTCTAAAAGCAGTTTTTCCTAACAAATGCAAGATATAACATGGGCTATCTCCGCAAGGAGACATCAGATCTGCATAACTCATGGTTTTTTGGTCTTCGGTGAGCCGGGGGAACATGAATACGTGTTTGTTTTTCGAATTTGAGCTCTATCTGCAAAGGGCACTTTTCTTGCTAAAAGCAGTTTTTCCTAACAAATGCAAGATATAACATGGGCTATCTCCGCAAGGAGACATCAGATCTGCAAAACGCATGGTTTTTTGGTCTTCGGGGAGGTTGGGGAACATGAATACGTGTTTGTTTTTCGAATTTGAGCTCTATCTGCAAAGGGCACTTTTCTTGCTAAAAGCAGTTTTTCCTAACAAATGCAAGATATAACATGGGCTATCTCCGCAAGGAGACATCAGATCTGCAAAACTCATGGTTTTTTTGTCTTCGGTGAGCCGGGGGAACATGAATACGTGTTTGTTTTTCGAATTTGAGCTCTATCTGCAAAGGGCACTTTTCTTGCTAAAAGCAGTTTTTCCTAACAAATGCAAGATATAACATGGGCTATCTCCGCAAGGAGACATCAGATCTGCATAACTCATGGTTTTTTGGTCTTCGGTGAGCCGGGGGAACATGAATATGTGTTTGTTTTTCGAATTTGAGCTTTATCTGCAAAGGGCACTTTTCTTGCTAAAAGCAGTTTTTCCTAACAAATGCAAGATATAACATGGGCTATCTCCGCAAGGAGACATCAGAACTGCATAACATGGTTTTTTTGTCTTTGGTGAGCCGGGGGAACATGAATACGTGTTTGTTTTTCGAATTTGAGCTCTATCTGCAAAGGGCACTTTTCTTGTTAAAAGCAGTTTTTCCTAACAAATGCAAGATATAACATGGGCTATCTCCGCAAGGAGACATCAGATCTGCATAACTCATGGTTTTTTGGTCTTCGGTGAGCCGGGGGAACATGAATATGTGTTTGTTTTTCGAATTTGAGCTCTATCTGCAAAGGGCACTTTTCTTGCTAAAAGCAGTTTTTCCTAACAAATGCAAGATATAACATGGGCTATCTCCGCAAGGAGACATCAGATCTGCATAACTCATGGTTTTTTTGTCTTCGGTGAGCCGGGGGAACATGAATATGTGTTTGTTTTTCGAATTTGAGCTCTATCTGCAAAGGGCACTTTTCTTGCTAAAAGCAGTTTTTCCTAACAAATGCAAGATATAACATGGGCTATCTCCGCAAGGAGACATCAGATCTGCAAAACGCATGGTTTTTTGGTCTTCGGGGAGGTTGGGGAACATGAATACGTGTTTGTTTTTCGAATTTGAGCTCTATCTGCAAAGGGCACTTTTCTTGCTAAAAGCAGTTTTTCCTAACAAATGCAAGATATAACATGGGCTATCTCCGCAAGGAGACATCAGATCTGCATAACTCATGGTTTTTTGGTCTTCGGTGAGCCGGGGGAACATGAATATGTGTTTGTTTTTCGAATTTGAGCTCTATCTGCAATGGTCACTTTTCATGCTATAAACAGTTTTTCCTAACAAATGCAAGATATAACATGGGCATCTCTGCAAGTAGACATCAGATCTGCATAACTCATGGTTCTTTTGTCTTCGGTGAGCCGGGGGAACATGAATACGTGTTTGTTTTTCGAATTTGAGCTCTATCTGCAAAGGGCACTTTTCTTGCTAAAAGCAGTTTTTCCTAACAAATGCAAGATATAACATGGGCTATCTCCGCAAGGAGACATCAGATCTGCAAAACGCATGGTTTTTTGGTCTTCGGGGAGGATGGGGAACATGAATACGTGTTTGTTTTTCGAATTTGAGCTCTATCTGCAAAGGGCACTTTTCTTGCTAAAAGCAGTTTTTCCTAACAAATGCAAGATATAACATGGGCTATCTCCGCAAGGAGACATCAGATCTGCATAACTCATGGTTTTTTTGTCTTCGGTGAGCCGGGGGAACATGAATACGTGTTTGTTTTTCGAATTTGAGCTCTATCTGCAAAGGACATTTTTCTTGCTAAAAGCAGTTTTTCCTAACAAATGCAAGATATAACATGGGCTATCTCCGCAAGGAGACATCAGATCTGCATAACTCAAGGTTTTTTGGTCTTCGGTGAGCCGGGGGAACATGAATATGTGTTTGTTTTTCGAATTTGAGCTCTATCTGCAAAGGGCACTTTTCTTGCTAAAAGCAGTTTTTCCTAACAAATGCAAGATATAACATGGGCTATCTCCGCAAGGAGACATCAGATCTGCATAACTCATGGTTTTTTGGTCTTTGGTGAGCCGGGGGAACATGAATATGTGTTTGTTTTTCGAATTTGAGCTCTATCTGCAATGGGCACTTTTCTTGCTAAAAGCAGTTTTTCCTAACAAATGCAAGATATAACATGGGCTATCTCCGCAAGGAGACATCAGATCTGCATAACTCATGGTTTTTTGGTCTTCGGTGAGCCGGGGGAACATGAATATGTGTTTGTTTTTCGAATTTGAGCTCTATCTGCAATGGGCACTTTTCATGCTATAAACAGTTTTTCCTAACAAATGCAAGATATAACATGGGCTATCTCCGCAAGGAGACATCAGATCTGCAAAACTCATGGTTTTTTTGTCTTCGGTGAGCCGGGGGAACATGAATATGTGTTTGTTTTTCGAATTTGAGCTCTATCTGCAAAGGGCACTTTTCTTGCTAAAAGCAGTTTTTCCTAACAAATGCAAGATATAACATGGGCTATCTCCGCAAGGAGACATCAGATCTGCAAAACGCATGGTTTTTTGGTCTTCGGGGAGGTTGGGGAACATGAATACGTGTTTGTTTTTCGAATTTGAGCTCTATCTGCAAAGGGCACTTTTCTTGCTAAAAGCAGTTTTTCCTAACAAATGCAAGATATAACATGGGCTATCTCCGCAAGGAGACATCAGATCTGCATAACTCATGGTTTTTTGGTCTTCGGTGAGCCGGGGGAACATGAATATGTGTTTGTTTTTCGAATTTGAGCTCTATCTGCAAAGAGCACTTTTCTTGCTAAAAGCAGTTTTTCCTAACAAATGCAAGATATAACATGGGCTATCTCCGCAAGGAGACATCAGAACTGCAAAACGCATGGTTTTTTGGTCTTCGGGGAGGTTGGGGAACATGAATACGTGTTTGTTTTTCGAATTTGAGCTCTATCTGCAAAGGGCACTTTTCTTGCTAAAAGCAGTTTTTCCTAACAAATGCAAGATATAACATGGGCTATCTCCGCAAGGAGACATCAGATCTGCATAACTCATGGTTTTTTGGTCTTCGGTGAGCCGGGGGAACATGAATATGTGTTTGTTTTTCGAATTTGAGCTCTATCTGCAATGGGCACTTTTCATGCTATAAACAGTTTTTCCTAACAAATGCAAGATATAACATGGGCTATCTCCGCAAGGAGACATCAGATCTGCAAAAAGCATGGTTTTTTGGTCTTCGGGGAGGTTGGGGAACATGAATACGTGTTTGTTTTTCGAATTTGAGCTCTATCTGCAAAGGGCACTTTTCTTGCTAAAAGCAGTTTTTCCTAACAAATGCAAGATATAACATGGGCTATCTCCGCAAGGAGACATCAGATCTGCATAACTCATGGTTTTTTTGTCTTCGGTGAGCCGGGGGAACATGAATACGTGTTTGTTTTTCGAATTTGAGCTCTATCTGCAAAGGGCACTTTTCTTGCTAAAAGCAGTTTTTCCTAACAAATGCAAGATATAACATGGGCTATCTCCGCAAGGAGACATCAGATCTGCAAAACGCATGGTTTTTTGGTCTTCGGGGAGGTTGGGGAACATGAATACGTGTTTGTTTTTCGAATTTGAGCTCTATCTGCAAAGGGCACTTTTCTTGCTAAAAGCAGTTTTTCCTAACAAATGCAAGATATAACATGGGCTATCTCCGCAAGGAGACATCAGATCTGCATAACTCATGGTTTTTTTGTCTTCGGTGAGCCGGGGGAACATGAATACGTGTTTGTTTTTCGAATTTGAGCTCTATCTGCAAAGGGCACTTTTCTTGCTAAAAGCAGTTTTTCCTAACAAATGCAAGATATAACATGGGCTATCTCCGCAAGGAGACATCAGATCTGCATAACTCATGGTTTTTTTGTCTTCGGTGAGCCGGGGGAACATGAATACGTGTTTGTTTTTCGAATTTGAGCTCTATCTGCAAAGGGCACTTTTCTTGCTAAAAGCAGTTTTTCCTAACAAATTCAAGATATAACATGGGCTATCTCCGCAAGGAGACATCAGATCTGCATAACTCATGGTTTTTTGGTCTTCGGTGAGCCGGGGGAACATGAATACGTGTTTGTTTTTCGAATTTGAGCTCTATCTGCAAAGGGCACTTTTCTTGCTAAAAGCAGTTTTTCCTAACAAATGCAAGATATAACATGGGCTATCTCCGCAAGGAGACATCAGATCTGCATAACTCATGGTTTTTTGGTCTTCGGTGAGCCGGGGGAACATGAATATCTGTTTGTTTTTCGAATTTGAGCTCTATCTGCAAAGGGCACTTTTCTTGCTAAAAGCAGTTTTTCCTAACAAATGCAAGATATAACATGGGCTATCTCCGCAAGGAGACATCAGAACTGCAAAACGCATGGTTTTTTGGTCTTCGGGGAGGTTGGGGAACATGAATACGTGTTTGTTTTTCGAATTTGAGCTCTATCTGCAAAGGGCACTTTTCTTGCTAAAAGCAGTTTTTCCTAACAAATGCAAGATATAACATGGGCTATCTCCGCAAGGAGACATCAGAACTGCATAACATGGTTTTTTTGTCTTTGGTGAGCCGGGGGAACATGAATACGTGTTTGTTTTTCGAATTTGAGCTCTATCTGCAAAGGGCACTTTTCTTGTTAAAAGCAGTTTTTCCTAACAAATGCAAGATATAACATGGGCTATCTCCGCAAGGAGACATCAGATCTGCATAACTCATGGTTTTTTGGTCTTCGGTGAGCCGGGGGAACATGAATATGTGTTTGTTTTTCGAATTTGAGCTCTATCTGCAAAGGGCACTTTTCTTGCTAAAAGCAGTTTTTCCTAACAAATGCAAGATATAACATGGGCTATCTCCGCAAGGAGACATCAGATCTGCATAACTCATGGTTTTTTTGTCTTCGGTGAGCCGGGGGAACATGAATATGTGTTTGTTTTTCGAATTTGAGCTCTATCTGCAAAGGGCACTTTTCTTGCTAAAAGCAGTTTTTCCTAACAAATGCAAGATATAACATGGGCTATCTCCGCAAGGAGACATCAGATCTGCAAAACGCATGGTTTTTTGGTCTTCGGGGAGGTTGGGGAACATGAATACGTGTTTGTTTTTCGAATTTGAGCTCTATCTGCAAAGGGCACTTTTCTTGCTAAAAGCAGTTTTTCCTAACAAATGCAAGATATAACATGGGCTATCTCCGCAAGGAGACATCAGATCTGCATAACTCATGGTTTTTTGGTCTTCGGTGAGCCGGGGGAACATGAATATGTGTTTGTTTTTCGAATTTGAGCTCTATCTGCAATGGGCACTTTTCATGCTATAAACAGTTTTTCCTAACAAATGCAAGATATAACATGGGCATCTCTGCAAGTAGACATCAGATCTGCATAACTCATGGTTTTTTTGTCTTCGGTGAGCCGGGGGAACATGAATACGTGTTTGTTTTTCGAATTTGAGCTCTATCTGCAAAGGGCACTTTTCTTGCTAAAAGCAGTTTTTCCTAACAAATGCAAGATATAACATGGGCTATCTCCGCAAGGAGACATCAGATCTGCAAAACGCATGGTTTTTTGGTCTTCGGGGAGGATGGGGAACATGAATACGTGTTTGTTTTTCGAATTTGAGCTCTATCTGCAAAGGGCACTTTTCTTGCTAAAAGCAGTTTTTCCTAACAAATGCAAGATATAACATGGGCTATCTCCGCAAGGAGACATCAGATCTGCATAACTCATGGTTTTTTTGTCTTCGGTGAGCCGGGGGAACATGAATACGTGTTTGTTTTTCGAATTTGAGCTCTATCTGCAAAGGACATTTTTCTTGCTAAAAGCAGTTTTTCCTAACAAATGCAAGATATAACATGGGCTATCTCCGCAAGGAGACATCAGATCTGCATAACTCAAGGTTTTTTGGTCTTCGGTGAGCCGGGGGAACATGAATATGTGTTTGTTTTTCGAATTTGAGCTCTATCTGCAAAGGGCACTTTTCTTGCTAAAAGCAGTTTTTCCTAACAAATGCAAGATATAACATGGGCTATCTCCGCAAGGAGACATCAGATCTGCATAACTCATGGTTTTTTGGTCTTTGGTGAGCCGGGGGAACATGAATATGTGTTTGTTTTTCGAATTTGAGCTCTATCTGCAATGGGCACTTTTCTTGCTAAAAGCAGTTTTTCCTAACAAATGCAAGATATAACATGGGCTATCTCCGCAAGGAGACATCAGATCTGCATAACTCATGGTTTTTTGGTCTTCGGTGAGCCGGGGGAACATGAATATGTGTTTGTTTTTCGAATTTGAGCTCTATCTGCAATGGGCACTTTTCATGCTATAAACAGTTTTTCCTAACAAATGCAAGATATAACATGGGCTATCTCCGCAAGGAGACATCAGATCTGCATAACTCATGGTTTTTTTGTCTTCGGTGAGCCGGGGGAACATGAATATGTGTTTGTTTTTCGAATTTGAGCTCTATCTGCAAAGGGCACTTTTCTTGCTAAAAGCAGTTTTTCCTAACAAATGCAAGATATAACATGGGCTATCTCCGCAAGGAGACATCAGATCTGCAAAACGCATGGTTTTTTGGTCTTCGGGGAGGTTGGGGAACATGAATACGTGTTTGTTTTTCGAATTTGAGCTCTATCTGCAAAGGGCACTTTTCTTGCTAAAAGCAGTTTTTCCTAACAAATGCAAGATATAACATGGGCTATCTCCGCAAGGAGACATCAGATCTGCATAACTCATGGTTTTTTGGTCTTCGGTGAGCCGGGGGAACATGAATATGTGTTTGTTTTTCGAATTTGAGCTCTATCTGCAAAGAGCACTTTTCTTGCTAAAAGCAGTTTTTCCTAACAAATGCAAGATATAACATGGGCTATCTCCGCAAGGAGACATCAGAACTGCAAAACGCATGGTTTTTTGGTCTTCGGGGAGGTTGGGGAACATGAATACGTGTTTGTTTTTCGAATTTGAGCTCTATCTGCAAAGGGCACTTTTCTTGCTAAAAGCAGTTTTTCCTAACAAATGCAAGATATAACATGGGCTATCTCCGCAAGGAGACATCAGATCTGCATAACTCATGGTTTTTTGGTCTTCGGTGAGCCGGGGGAACATGAATATGTGTTTGTTTTTCGAATTTGAGCTCTATCTGCAATGGGCACTTTTCATGCTATAAACAGTTTTTCCTAACAAATGCAAGATATAACATGGGCTATCTCCGCAAGGAGACATCAGATCTGCAAAAAGCATGGTTTTTTGGTCTTCGGGGAGGTTGGGGAACATGAATACGTGTTTGTTTTTCGAATTTGAGCTCTATCTGCAAAGGGCACTTTTCTTGCTAAAAGCAGTTTTTCCTAACAAATGCAAGATATAACATGGGCTATCTCCGCAAGGAGACATCAGATCTGCATAACTCATGGTTTTTTTGTCTTCGGTGAGCCGGGGGAACATGAATACGTGTTTGTTTTTCGAATTTGAGCTCTATCTGCAAAGGGCACTTTTCTTGCTAAAAGCAGTTTTTCCTAACAAATGCAAGATATAACATGGGCTATCTCCGCAAGGAGACATCAGATCTGCAAAACGCATGGTTTTTTGGTCTTCGGGGAGGTTGGGGAACATGAATACGTGTTTGTTTTTCGAATTTGAGCTCTATCTGCAAAGGGCACTTTTCTTGCTAAAAGCAGTTTTTCCTAACAAATGCAAGATATAACATGGGCTATCTCCGCAAGGAGACATCAGATCTGCATAACTCATGGTTTTTTTGTCTTCGGTGAGCCGGGGGAACATGAATACGTGTTTGTTTTTCGAATTTGAGCTCTATCTGCAAAGGGCACTTTTCTTGCTAAAAGCAGTTTTTCCTAACAAATGCAAGATATAACATGGGCTATCTCCGCAAGGAGACATCAGATCTGCATAACTCATGGTTTTTTTGTCTTCGGTGAGCCGGGGGAACATGAATACGTGTTTGTTTTTCGAATTTGAGCTCTATCTGCAAAGGGCACTTTTCTTGCTAAAAGCAGTTTTTCCTAACAAATGCAAGATATAACATGGGCTATCTCCGCAAGGAGACATCAGATCTGCAAAACGCATGGTTTTTTGGTCTTCGGGGAGGTTGGGGAACATGAATACGTGTTTGTTTTTCGAATTTGAGCTCTATCTGCAAAGGGCACTTTTCTTGCTAAAAGCAGTTTTTCCTAACAAATGCAAGATATAACATGGGCTATCTCCGCAAGGAGACATCAGATCTGCATAACTCATGGTTTTTTTGTCTTCGGTGAGCCGGGGGAACATGAATACGTGTTTGTTTTTCGAATTTGAGCTCTATCTGCAAAGGGCACTTTTCTTGCTAAAAGCAGTTTTTCCTAACAAATGCAAGATATAACATGGGCTATCTCCGCAAGGAGACATCAGATCTGCATAACTCATGGTTTTTTGGTCTTCGGTGAGCCGGGGGAACATGAATATCTGTTTGTTTTTCGAATTTGAGCTCTATCTGCAAAGGGCACTTTTCTTGCTAAAAGCAGTTTTTCCTAACAAATGCAAGATATAACATGGGCTATCTCCGCAAGGAGACATCAGAACTGCAAAACGCATGGTTTTTTGGTCTTCGGGGAGGTTGGGGAACATGAATACGTGTTTGTTTTTCGAATTTGAGCTCTATCTGCAAAGGGCACTTTTCTTGCTAAAAGCAGTTTTTCCTAACAAATGCAAGATATAACATGGGCTATCTCCGCAAGGAGACATCAGATCTGCATAACTCATGGTTTTTTTGTCTTCGGTGAGCCGGGGGAACATGAATATGTGTTTGTTTTTCGAATTTGAGCTCTATCTGCAAAGGGCACTTTTCTTGCTAAAAGCAGTTTTTCCTAACAAATGCAAGATATAACATGGGCTATCTCCGCAAGGAGACATCAGATCTGCATAACTCATGGTTTTTTGGTCTTCGGTGAGCCGGGGGAACATGAATATGTGTTTGTTTTTCGAATTTGAGCTCTATCTGCAAAGGGCACTTTTCTTGCTAAAAGCAGTTTTTCCTAACAAATGCAAGATATAACATGGGCTATCTCCGCAAGGAGACATCAGATCTGCATAACTCATGGTTTTTTTGTCTTCGGTGAGCCTGGGGAACATGAATACGTGTTTGTTTTTCAAAATTTGAGCTCTATCTGCAAAGGGCACTTTTCTTGCTAAAAGCAGTTTTTCCTAACAAATGCAAGATATAACATGGGCTATCTCCGCAAGGAGACATCAGATCTGCAAAACGCATGGTTTTTTGGTCTTCGGGGAGGTTGGGGAACATGAATACGTGTTTGTTTTTCGAATTTGAGCTCTATCTGCAAAGGGCACTTTTCTTGCTAAAAGCAGTTTTTCCTAACAAATGCAAGATATAACATGGGCTATCTCCGCAAGGAGACATCAGATCTGCATAACTCATGGTTTTTTGGTCTTCGGTGAGCCGGGGGAACATGAATATGTGTTTGTTTTTCGAATTTGAGCTCTATCTGCAAAGGGCACTTTTCTTGCTAAAAGCAGTTTTTCCTAACAAATGCAAGATATAACATGGGCTATCTCCGCAAGGAGACATCAGAACTGCAAAACGCATGGTTTTTTGGTCTTCGGGGAGGTTGGGGAACATGAATATGTGTTTGTTTTTCGAATTTGAGCTCTATCTGCAATGGGCACTTTTCTTGCTAAAAGCAGTTTTTCCTAACAAATGCAAGATATAACATGGGCTATCTCCGCAAGGAGACATCAGATCTGCATAACTCATGGTTTTTTGGTCTTCGGTGAGCCGGGGGAACATGAATATGTGTTTGTTTTTCGAATTTGAGCTCTATCTGCAATGGGCACTTTTCATGCTATAAACAGTTTTTCCTAACAAATGCAAGATATAACATGGGCTATCTCCGCAAGGAGACATCAGATCTGCATAACTCATGGTTTTTTTGTCTTCGGTGAGCCGGGGGAACATGAATATGTGTTTGTTTTTCGAATTTGAGCTCTATCTGCAAAGGGCACTTTTCTTGCTAAAAGCAGTTTTTCCTAACAAATGCAAGATATAACATGGGCTATCTCCGCAAGGAGACATCAGATCTGCATAACTCATGGTTTTTTTGTCTTCGGTGAGCCGGGGGAACATGAATACGTGTTTGTTTTTCGAATTTGAGCTCTATCTGCAAAGGGCACTTTTCTTGCTAAAAGCAGTTTTTCCTAACAAATGCAAGATATAACATGGGCTATCTCCGCAAGGAGACATCAGATCTGCAAAACGCATGGTTTTTTGGTCTTCGGGGAGGTTGGGGAACATGAATACGTGTTTGTTTTTCGAATTTGAGCTCTATCTGCAAAGGGCACTTTTCTTGCTAAAAGCAGTTTTTCCTAACAAATGCAAGATATAACATGGGCTATCTCCGCAAGGAGACATCAGATCTGCATAACTCATGGTTTTTTTGTCTTCGGTGAGCCGGGGGAACATGAATACGTGTTTGTTTTTCAAAATTTGAGCTCTATCTGCAAAGGGCACTTTTCTTGCTAAAAGCAGTTTTTCCTAACAAATGCAAGATATAACATGGGCTATCTCCGCAAGGAGACATCAGATCTGCAAAACGCATGGTTTTTTGGTCTTCGGGGAGGTTGGGGAACATGAATACGTGTTTGTTTTTCGAATTTGAGCTCTATCTGCAAAGGGCACTTTTCTTGCTAAAAGCAGTTTTTCCTAACAAATGCAAGATATAACATGGGCTATCTCCGCAAGGAGACATCAGATCTGCATAACTCATGGTTTTTTGGTCTTCGGTGAGCCGGGGGAACATGAATATGTGTTTGTTTTTCGAATTTGAGCTCTATCTGCAAAGGGCACTTTTCTTGCTAAAAGCAGTTTTTCCTAACAAATGCAAGATATAACATGGGCTATCTCCGCAAGGAGACATCAGAACTGCAAAACGCATGGTTTTTTGGTCTTCGGGGAGGTTGGGGAACATGAATATGTGTTTGTTTTTCGAATTTGAGCTCTATCTGCAATGGGCACTTTTCTTGCTAAAAGCAGTTTTTCCTAACAAATGCAAGATATAACATGGGCTATCTCCGCAAGGAGACATCAGATCTGCATAACTCATGGTTTTTTGGTCTTCGGTGAGCCGGGGGAACATGAATATGTGTTTGTTTTTCGAATTTGAGCTCTATCTGAAATGGGCACTTTTCATGCTATAAACAGTTTTTCCTAACAAATGCAAGATATAACATGGGCTATCTCCGCAAGGAGACATCAGATCTGCATAACTCATGGTTTTTTTGTCTTCGGTGAGCCGGGGGAACATGAATATGTGTTTGTTTTTCGAATTTGAGCTCTATCTGCAAAGGGCACTTTTCTTGCTAAAAGCAGTTTTTCCTAACAAATGCAAGATATAACATGGGCTATCTCCGCAAGGAGACATCAGATCTGCATAACTCATGGTTTTTTTGTCTTCGGTGAGCCGGGGGAACATGAATACGTGTTTGTTTTTCGAATTTGAGCTCTATCTGCAAAGGGCACTTTTCTTGCTAAAAGCAGTTTTTCCTAACAAATGCAAGATATAACATGGGCTATCTCCGCAAGGAGACATCAGATCTGCAAAACGCATGGTTTTTTGGTCTTCGGGGAGGTTGGGGAACATGAATACGTGTTTGTTTTTCGAATTTGAGCTCTATCTGCAAAGGGCACTTTTCTTGCTAAAAGCAGTTTTTCCTAACAAATGCAAGATATAACATGGGCTATCTCCGCAAGGAGACATCAGATCTGCATAACTCATGGTTTTTTTGTCTTCGGTGAGCCGGGGGAACATGAATACGTGTTTGTTTTTCGAATTTGAGCTCTATCTGCAAAGGGCACTTTTCTTGCTAAAAGCAGTTTTTCCTAACAAATGCAAGATATAACATGGGCTATCTCCGCAAGGAGACATCAGATCTGCATAACTCATGGTTTTTTGGTCTTCGGTGAGCCGGGGGAACATGAATATGTGTTTGTTTTTCGAATTTGAGCTCTATCTGCAAAGGGCACTTTTCTTGCTAAAAGCAGTTTTTCCTAACAAATGCAAGATATAACATGGGCTATCTCCGCAAGGAGACATCAGAACTGCAAAACGCATGGTTTTTTGGTCTTCGGGGAGGTTGGGGAACATGAATATGTGTTTGTTTTTCGAATTTGAGCTCTATCTGCAATGGGCACTTTTCTTGCTAAAAGCAGTTTTTCCTAACAAATGCAAGATATAACATGGGCTATCTCCGCAAGGAGACATCAGATCTGCATAACTCATGGTTTTTTGGTCTTCGGTGAGCTGGGGGAACATGAATATGTGTTTGTTTTTCGAATTTGAGCTCTATCTGCAATGGGCACTTTTCATGCTATAAACAGTTTTTCCTAACAAATGCAAGATATAACATGGGCTATCTCCGCAAGGAGACATCAGATCTGCATAACTCATGGTTTTTTTGTCTTCGGTGAGCCGGGGGAACATGAATATGTGTTTGTTTTTCGAATTTGAGCTCTATCTGCAAAGGGCACTTTTCTTGCTAAAAGCAGTTTTTCCTAACAAATGCAAGATATAACATGGGCTATCTCCGCAAGGAGACATCAGATCTGCAAAACGCATGGTTTTTTGGTCTTCGGGGAGGTTGGGGAACATGAATACGTGTTTGTTTTTCGAATTTGAGCTCTATCTGCAAAGGGCACTTTTCTTGCTAAAAGCAGTTTTTCCTAACAAATGCAAGATATAACATGGGCTATCTCCGCAAGGATACATCAGATCTGCATAACTCATGGTTTTTTGGTCTTCGGTGAGCCGGGGGAACATGAATATGTGTTTGTTTTTCGAATTTGAGCTCTATCTGCAAAGAGCACTTTTCTTGCTAAAAGCAGTTTTTCCTAACAAATGCAAGATATAACATGGGCTATCTCCGCAAGGAGACATCAGAACTGCAAAACGCATGGTTTTTTGGTCTTCGGGGAGGTTGGGGAACATGAATACGTGTTTGTTTTTCGAATTTGAGCTCTATCTGCAAAGGGCACTTTTCTTGCTAAAAGCAGTTTTTCCTAACAAATGCAAGATATAACATGGGCTATCTCCGCAAGGAGACATCAGATCTGCATAACTCATGGTTTTTTGGTCTTCGGTGAGCCGGGGGAACATGAATATGTGTTTGTTTTTCGAATTTGAGCTCTATCTGCAATGGGCACTTTTCATGCTATAAACAGTTTTTCCTAACAAATGCAAGATATAACATGGGCTATCTCCGCAAGGAGACATCAGATCTGCATAACTCATGGTTTTTTTGTCTTCGGTGAGCCGGGGGAACATGAATATGTGTTTGTTTTTCGAATTTGAGCTCTATCTGCAAAGAGCACTTTTCTTGCTAAAAGCAGTTTTTCCTAACAAATGCAAGATATAACATGGGCTATCTCCGCAAGGAGACATCAGATCTGCAAAACGCATGGTTTTTTGGTCTTCGGGGAGGTTGGGGAACATGAATACGTGTTTGTTTTTCGAATTTGAGCTCTATCTGCAAAGGGCACTTTTCTTGCTAAAAGCAGTTTTTCCTAACAAATGCAAGATATAACATGGGCTATCTCCGCAAGGAGACATCAGAACTGCAAAACGCATGCTTTTTTGGTCTTCGGGGAGGTTGGGGAACATGAATACGTGTTTGTTTTTCGAATTTGAGCTCTATCTGCAAAGGGCACTTTTCTTGCTAAAAGCAGTTTTTCCTAACAAATGCAAGATATAACATGGGCTATCTCCGCAAGGAGACATCAGATCTGCATAACTCATGGTTTTTTGGTCTTCGGTGAGCCGGGGGAACATGAATATGTGTTTGTTTTTCGAATTTGAGCTCTATCTGCAATGGGCACTTTTCATGCTATAAACAGTTTTTCCTAACAAATGCAAGATATAACATGGGCTATCTCCGCAAGGAGACATCAGATCTGCATAACTCATGGTTTTTTTGTCTTCGGTGAGCCGGGGGAACATGAATATGTGTTTGTTTTTCGAATTTGAGCTCTATCTGCAAAGAGCACTTTTCTTGCTAAAAGCAGTTTTTCCTAACAAATGCAAGATATAACATGGGCTATCTCCGCAAGGAGACATGAGATCTGCAAAACGCATGGTTTTTTGGTCTTCGGGGAGGTTGGGGAACATGAATACGTGTTTGTTTTTCGAATTTGAGCTCTATCTGCAAAGGGCACTTTTCTTGCTAAAAGCAGTTTTTCCTAACAAATGCAAGATATAACATGGGCTATCTCCGCAAGGAGACATCAGATCTGCATAACTCATGGTTTTTTTGTCTTCGGTGAGCCGGGGGAACATGAATACATGTTTGTTTTTCGAATTTGAGCTCTATCTGCAAAGGGCACTTTTCTTGCTAAAAGCAGTTTTTCCTAACAAATGCAAGATATAACATGGGCTATCTCCGCAAGGAGACATCAGATCTGCAAAACGCATGGTTTTTTGGTCTTCGGGGAGGTTGGGGAACATGAATATGTGTTTGTTTTTCGAATTTGAGCTCTATCTGCAATGGGCACTTTTCTTGCTAAAAGCAGTTTTTCCTAACAAATGCAAGATATAACATGGGCTATCTCCGCAAGGAGACATCAGATCTGCATAACTCATGGTTTTTTGGTCTTCGGTGAGCCGGGGGAACATGAATATGTGTTTGTTTTTCGAATTTGAGCTCTATCTGCAATGGGCACTTTTCATGCTATAAACAGTTTTTCCTAACAAATGCAAGATATAACATGGGCTATCTCCGCAAGGAGACATCAGATCTGCATAACTCATGGTTTTTTTGTCTTCGGTGAGCCGGGGGAACATGAATATGTGTTTGTTTTTCGAATTTGAGCTCTATCTGCAAAGGGCACTTTTCTTGCTAAAAGCAGTTTTTCCTAACAAATGCAAGATATAACATGGGCTATCTCCGCAAGGAGACATCAGATCTGCATAACTCATGGTTTTTTGGTCTTCGGTGAGCCGGGGGAACATGAATATGTGTTTGTTTTTCGAATTTGAGCTCTATCTGCAAAGGGCACTTTTCTTGCTAAAAGCAGTTTTTCCTAACAAATGCAAGATATAACATGGGCTATCTCCGCAAGGAGACATCAGAACTGCAAAACGCATGGTTTTTTGGTCTTCGGGGAGGTTGGGGAACATGAATATGTGTTTGTTTTTCGAATTTGAGCTCTATCTGCAATGGGCACTTTTCTTGCTAAAAGCAGTTTTTCCTAACAAATGCAAGATATAACATGGGCTATCTCCGCAAGGAGACATCAGATCTGCATAACTCATGGTTTTTTGGTCTTCGGTGAGCCGGGGGAACATGAATATGTGTTTGTTTTTCGAATTTGAGCTCTATCTGCAATGGGCACTTTTCTTGCTAAAAGCAGTTTTTCCTAACAAATGCAAGATATAACATGGGCTATCTCCGCAAGGAGACATCAGATCTGCATAACTCATGGTTTTTTTGTCTTCGGTGAGCCGGGGGAACATGAATACGTGTTTGTTTTTCGAATTTGAGCTCTATCTGCAAAGGGCACTTTTCTTGCTAAAAGCAGTTTTTCCTAACAAATGCAAGATATAACATGGGCTATCTCCGCAAGGAGACATCAGATCTGCAAAACGCATGGTTTTTTGGTCTTCGGGGAGGTTGGGGAACATGAATACGTGTTTGTTTTTCGAATTTGAGCTCTATCTGCAAAGGGCACTTTTCTTGCTAAAAGCAGTTTTTCCTAACAAATGCAAGATATAACATGGGCTATCTCCGCAAGGAGACATCAGATCTGCATAACTCATGGTTTTTTTGTCTTCGGTGAGCCGGGGGAACATGAATACGTGTTTGTTTTTCGAATTTGAGCTCTATCTGCAAAGGGCACTTTTCTTGCTAAAAGCAGTTTTTCCTAACAAATGCAAGATATAACATGGGCTATCTCCGCAAGGAGACATCAGATCTGCATAACTCATGGTTTTTTGGTCTTCGGTGAGCCGGGGGAACATGAATATGTGTTTGTTTTTCGAATTTGAGCTCTATCTGCAATGGGCACTTTTCTTGCTAAAAGCAGTTTTTCCTAACAAATGCAAGATATAACATGGGCTATCTCCGCAAGGAGACATCAGATCTGCATAACTCATGGTTTTTTTTGTCTTCGGGGAGGTTGGGGAACATGAATATGTGTTTGTTTTTCGAATTTGAGCTCTATCTGCAATGGGCACTTTTCTTGCTAAAAGCAGTTTTTCCTAACAAATGCAAGATATAACATGGGATATCTCCGCAAGGAGACATCAGATCTGCATAACTCATGGTTTTTTGGTCTTCGGTGAGCCGGGGGAACATGAATATGTGTTTGTTTTTCGAATTTGAGCTCTATCTGCAATGGGCACTTTTCATGCTATAAACAGTTTTTCCTAACAAATGCAAGATATAACATGGGCTATCTCCGCAAGGAGACATCAGATCTGCATAACTCATGGTTTTTTTGTCTTCGGTGAGCCGGGGGAACATGAATATGTGTTTGTTTTTCGAATTTGAGCTCTATCTGCAAAGGGCACTTTTCTTGCTAAAAGCAGTTTTTCCTAACAAATGCAAGATATAACATGGGCTATCTCCGCAAGGAGACATCAGATCTGCAAAACGCATGGTTTTTTGGTCTTCGGGGAGGTTGGGGAACATGAATACGTGTTTGTTTTTCGAATTTGAGCTCTATCTGCAAAGGGCACTTTTCTTGCTAAAAGCAGTTTTTCCTAACAAATGCAAGATATAACATGGGCTATCTCCGCAAGGAGACATCAGATCTGCATAACTCATGGTTTTTTGGTCTTCGGTGAGCCGGGGGAACATGAATATGTGTTTGTTTTTCGAATTTGAGCTCTATCTGCAAAGAGCACTTTTCTTGCTAAAAGCAGTTTTTCCTAACAAATGCAAGATATAACATGGGCTATCTCCGCAAGGAGACATCAGAACTGCAAAACGCATGGTTTTTTGGTCTTCTGGGAGGTTGGGGAACATGAATACGTGTTTGTTTTTCGAATTTGAGCTCTATCTGCAAAGGGCACTTTTCTTGCTAAAAGCAGTTTTTCCTAACAAATGCAAGATATAACATGGGCTATCTCCGCAAGGAGACATCAGATCTGCATAACTCATGGTTTTTTGGTCTTCGGTGAGCCGGGGGAACATGAATATGTGTTTGTTTTTCGAATTTGAGCTCTATCTGCAATGGGCACTTTTCATGCTATAAACAGTTTTTCCTAACAAATGCAAGATATAACATGGGCTATCTCCGCAAGGAGACATCAGATCTGCATAACTCATGGTTTTTTTGTCTTCGGTGAGCCGGGGGAACATGAATATGTGTTTGTTTTTCGAATTTGAGCTCTATCTGCAAAGAGCACTTTTCTTGCTAAAAGCAGTTTTTCCTAACAAATGCAAGATATAACATGGGCTATCTCCGCAAGGAGACATCAGATCTGCAAAACGCATGGTTTTTTGGTCTTCGGGGAGGTTGGGGAACATGAATACGTGTTTGTTTTTCGAATTTGAGCTCTATCTGCAAAGGGCACTTTTCTTGCTAAAAGCAGTTTTTCCTAACAAATGCAAGATATAACATGGGCTATCTCCGCAAGGAGACATCAGATCTGCATAACTCATGGTTTTTTTGTCTTCGGTGAGCCGGGGGAACATGAATACGTGTTTGTTTTTCGAATTTGAGCTCTATCTGCAAAGGGCACTTTTCTTGCTAAAAGCAGTTTTTCCTAACAAATGCAAGATATAACATGGGCTATCTCCGCAAGGAGACATCAGATCTGCATAACTCATGGTTTTTTGGTCTTCGGTGAGCCGGGGGAACATGAATATGTGTTTGTTTTTCGAATTTGAGCTCTATCTGCAATGGGCACTTTTCTTGCTAAAAGCAGTTTTTCCTAACAAATGCAAGATATAACATGGGCTATCTCCGCAAGGAGACATCAGATCTGCATAACTCATGGTTTTTTTTGTCTTCGGGGAGGTTGGGGAACATGAATATGTGTTTGTTTTTCGAATTTGAGCTCTATCTGCAATGGGCACTTTTCTTGCTAAAAGCAGTTTTTCCTAACAAATGCAAGATATAACATGGGATATCTCCGCAAGGAGACATCAGATCTGCATAACTCATGGTTTTTTGGTCTTCGGTGAGCCGGGGGAACATGAATATGTGTTTGTTTTTCGAATTTGAGCTCTATCTGCAATGGGCACTTTTCATGCTATAAACAGTTTTTCCTAACAAATGCAAGATATAACATGGGCTATCTCCGCAAGGAGACATCAGATCTGCATAACTCATGGTTTTTTTGTCTTCGGTGAGCCGGGGGAACATGAATATGTGTTTGTTTTTCGAATTTGAGCTCTATCTGCAAAGGGCACTTTTCTTGCTAAAAGCAGTTTTTCCTAACAAATGCAAGATATAACATGGGCTATCTCCGCAAGGAGACATCAGATCTGCAAAACGCATGGTTTTTTGGTCTTCGGGGAGGTTGGGGAACATGAATACGTGTTTGTTTTTCGAATTTGAGCTCTATCTGCAAAGGGCACTTTTCTTGCTAAAAGCAGTTTTTCCTAACAAATGCAAGATATAACATGGGCTATCTCCGCAAGGAGACATCAGATCTGCATAACTCATGGTTTTTTGGTCTTCGGTGAGCCGGGGGAACATGAATATGTGTTTGTTTTTCGAATTTGAGCTCTATCTGCAAAGAGCACTTTTCTTGCTAAAAGCAGTTTTTCCTAACAAATGCAAGATATAACATGGGCTATCTCCGCAAGGAGACATCAGAACTGCAAAACGCATGGTTTTTTGGTCTTCTGGGAGGTTGGGGAACATGAATACGTGTTTGTTTTTCGAATTTGAGCTCTATCTGCAAAGGGCACTTTTCTTGCTAAAAGCAGTTTTTCCTAACAAATGCAAGATATAACATGGGCTATCTCCGCAAGGAGACATCAGATCTGCATAACTCATGGTTTTTTGGTCTTCGGTGAGCCGGGGGAACATGAATATGTGTTTGTTTTTCGAATTTGAGCTCTATCTGCAATGGGCACTTTTCATGCTATAAACAGTTTTTCCTAACAAATGCAAGATATAACATGGGCTATCTCCGCAAGGAGACATCAGATCTGCAAAACGCATGGTTTTTTGGTCTTCGGGGAGGTTGGGGAACATGAATACGTGTTTGTTTTTCGAATTTGAGCTCTATCTGCAAAGGGCACTTTTCTTGCTAAAAGCAGTTTTTCCTAACAAATGCAAGATATAACATGGGCTATCTCCGCAAGGAGACATCAGATCTGCATAACTCATGGTTTTTTTGTCTTCGGTGAGCCGGGGGAACATGAATACATGTTTGTTTTTCGAATTTGAGCTCTATCTGCAAAGGGCACTTTTCTTGCTAAAAGCAGTTTTTCCTAACAAATGCAAGATATAACATGGGCTATCTCCGCAAGGAGACATCAGATCTGCAAAACGCATGGTTTTTTGGTCTTCGGGGATGTTGGGGAACATGAATACGTGTTTGTTTTTCGAATTTGAGCTCTATCTGCAAAGGGCACTTTTCTTGCTAAAAGCAGTTTTTCCTAACAAATGCAAGATATAACATGGGCTATCTCCGCAAGGAGACATCAGATCTGCATAACTCATGGTTTTTTTGTCTTCGGTGAGCCGGGGGAACATGAATACGTGTTTGTTTTTCGAATTTGAGCTCTATCTGCAAAGGGCACTTTTCTTGCTAAAAGCAGTTTTTCCTAACAAATGCAAGATATAACATGGGCTATCTCCGCAAGGAGACATCAGATCTGCATAACTCATGGTTTTTTTGTCTTCGGTGAGCCGGGGGAACATGAATACGTGTTTGTTTTTCGAATTTGAGCTCTATCTGCAAAGGGCACTTTTCTTGCTAAAAGCAGTTTTTCCTAACAAATGCAAGATATAACATGGGCTATCTCCGCAAGGAGACATCAGATCTGCAAAACGCATGGTTTTTTGGTCTTCGGGGAGGTTGGGGAACATGAATACGTGTTTGTTTTTCGAATTTGAGCTCTATCTGCAAAGGGCACTTTTCTTGCTAAAAGCAGTTTTTCCTAACAAATGCAAGATATAACATGGGCTATCTCCGCAAGGAGACATCAGATCTGCATAACTCATGGTTTTTTTGTCTTCGGTGAGCCGGGGGAACATGAATACGTGTTTGTTTTTCGAATTTGAGCTCTATCTGCAAAGGGCACTTTTCTTGCTAAAAGCAGTTTTTCCTAACAAATGCAAGATATAACATGGGCTATCTCCGCAAGGAGACATCATATCTGCATAACCCATGGTTTTTTGGTCTTCGGTGAGCCGGGGGAACATGAATATGTGTTTGTTTTTCGAATTTGAGCTCTATCTGCAAAGGGCACTTTTCTTGCTAAAAGCAGTTTTTCCTAACAAATGCAAGATATAACATGGGCTATCTCCGCAAGGAGACATCAGAACTGCAAAACGCATGGTTTTTTGGTCTTCGGGGAGGTTGGGGAACATGAATACGTGTTTGTTTTTCGAATTTGAGCTCTATCTGCAAAGGGCACTTTTCTTGCTAAAAGCAGTTTTTCCTAACAAATGCAAGATATAACATGGGCTATCTCCGCAAGGAGACATCAGATCTGCATAACTCATGGGTTTTTTGTCTTCGGTGAGCCAGGGGAACATGAATATGTGTTTGTTTTTTGAATTTGAGCTCTATCTGCAAAGAGCACTTTTCTTGCTAAAAGCAGTTTTTCCTAAAAAATGCAAGATATAACATGGGCTATCTCCGCAAGGAGACATCAGATCTGCAAAACGCATGGTTTTTTGGTCTTCGGGGAGGTTGGGGAACATGAATACGTGTTTGTTTTTCGAATTTGAGCTCTATCTGCAAAGGGCACTTTTCTTGCTAAAAGCAGTTTTTCCTAACAAATGCAAGATATAACATGGGCTATCTCCGCAAGGAGACATCAGATCTGCATAACTCATGGTTTTTTTGTCTTCGGTGAGCCGGGGGAACATGAATACGTGTTTGTTTTTCGAATTTGAGCTCTATCTGCAAAGGGCACTTTTCTTGCTAAAAGCAGTTTTTCCTAACAAATGCAAGATATAACATGGGCTATCTCCGCAAGGAGACATCAGATCTGCAAAACGCATGGTTTTTTGGTCTTTGGGGAGGTTGGGGAACATGAATACGTGTTTGTTTTTCGAATTTGAGCTCTATCTGCAAAGGGCACTTTTCTTGCTAAAAGCAGTTTTTCCTAACAAATGCAAGATATAACATGGGCTATCTCCGCAAGGAGACATCAGATCTGCATAACTCATGGTTTTTTTGTCTTCGGTGAGCCGGGGGAACATGAATACGTGTTTGTTTTTCGAATTTGAGCTCTATCTGCAAAGGGCACTTTTCTTGCTAAAAGCAGTTTTTCCTAACAAATGCAAGATATAACATGGGCTATCTCCGCAAGGAGACATCATATCTGCATAAATCATGGTTTTTTGGTCTTCGGTGAGCCGGTGGAACATGAATATGTGTTTGTTTTTCGAATTTGAGCTCTATCTGCAAAGGGCACTTTTCTTGCTAAAAGCAGTTTTTCCTAACAAATGCAAGATATAACATGGGCTATCTCCGCAAGGAGACATCAGATCTGCATAACTCATGGTTTTTTTGTCTTCGGTGAGCCGGGGGAACATGAATACGTGTTTGTTTTTCGAATTTGAGCTCTATCTCCAAAGGGCACTTTTCTTGCTAAAAGCAGTTTTTCCTAACAAATGCAAGATATAACATGGGCTATCTCCGCAAGGAGACATCAGATCTGCAAAACGCATGGTTTTTTGGTCTTCGGGGAGGTTGGGGAACATGAATACGTGTTTGTTTTTCGAATTTGAGCTCTATCTGCAAAGGGCACTTTTCTTGCTAAAAGCAGTTTTTCCTAACAAATGCAAGATATAACATGGGCTATCTCCGCAAGGAGACATCAGATCTGCATAACTCATGGTTTTTTTGTCTTCGGTGAGCCGGGGGAACATGAATACATGTTTGTTTTTCGAATTTGAGCTCTATCTGCAAAGGGCACTTTTCTTGCTAAAAGCAGTTTTTCCTAACAAATGCAAGATATAACATGGGCTATCTCCGCAAGGAGACATCAGATCTGCATAACTCATGGTTTTTTGGTCTTCGGTGAGCAGGGGGAACATGAATATGTGTTTGTTTTTCGAATTTGAGCTCTATCTGCAAAGGGCACTTTTCTTGCTAAAAGCAGTTTTTCCTAACAAATGCAAGATATAACATGGGCTATCTCCGCAAGGAGACATCAGATCTGCAAAACGCATGGTTTTTTGGTCTTCGGGGAGGTTGGGGAACATGAATACGTGTTTGTTTTTCGAATTTGAGCTCTATCTGCAAAGGGCACTTTTCTTGCTAAAAGCAGTTTTTCCTAACAAATGCAAGATATAACATGGGCTATCTCCGCAAGGAGACATCAGATCTGCATAACTCATGGTTTTTTGGTCTTCGGTGAGCCGGGGGAACATGAATATGTGTTTGTTTTTCGAATTTGAGCTCTATCTGCAAAGAGCACTTTTCTTGCTAAAAGCAGTTTTTCCTAACAAATGCAAGATATAACATGGGCTATCTCCGCAAGGAGACATCAGAACTGCAAAACGCATGGTTTTTTGGTCTTCTGGGAGGTTGGGGAACATGAATACGTGTTTGTTTTTCGAATTTGAGCTCTATCTGCAAAGGGCACTTTTCTTGCTAAAAGCAGTTTTTCCTAACAAATGCAAGATATAACATGGGCTATCTCCGCAAGGAGACATCAGATCTGCATGACTCATGGTTTTTTGGTCTTCGGTGAGCCGGGGGAACATGAATATGTGTTTGTTTTTCGAATTTGAGCTCTATCTGCAATGGGCACTTTTCATGCTATAAACAGTTTTTCCTAACAAATGCAAGATATAACATGGGCTATCTCCGCAAGGAGACATCAGATCTGCATAACTCATGGTTTTTTTGTCTTCGGTGAGCCGGGGGAACATGAATATGTGTTTGTTTTTCGAATTTGAGCTCTATCTGCAAAGAGCACTTTTCTTGCTAAAAGCAGTTTTTCCTAACAAATGCAAGATATAACATGGGCTATCTCCGCAAGGAGACATCAGATCTGCAAAACGCATGGTTTTTTGGTCTTCGGGGAGGTTGGGGAACATGAATACGTGTTTGTTTTTCGAATTTGAGCTCTATCTGCAAAGGGCACTTTTCTTGCTAAAAGCAGTTTTTCCTAACAAATGCAAGATATAACATGGGCTATCTCCGCAAGGAGACATCAGAACTGCAAAACGCATGGTTTTTTGGTCTTCGGGGAGGTTGGGGAACATGAATACGTGTTTGTTTTTCGAATTTGAGCTCTATCTGCAAAGGGCACTTTTCTTGCTAAAAGCAGTTTTTCCTAACAAATGCAAGATATAACATGGGCTATCTCCGCAAGGAGACATCAGATCTGCATAACTCATGGTTTTTTGGTCTTCGGTGAGCCGGGGGAACATGAATATGTGTTTGTTTTTCGAATTTGAGCTCTATCTGCAATGGGCACTTTTCATGCTATAAACAGTTTTTCCTAACAAATGCAAGATATAACATGGGCTATCTCCGCAAGGAGACATCAGATCTGCATAACTCATGGTTTTTTTGTCTTCGGTGAGCCGGGGGAACATGAATATGTGTTTGTTTTTCGAATTTGAGCTCTATCTGCAAAGAGCACTTTTCTTGCTAAAAGCAGTTTTTCCTAACAAATGCAAGATATAACATGGGCTATCTCCGCAAGGAGACATCAGATCTGCAAAACGCATGGTTTTTTGGTCTTCGGGGAGGTTGGGGAACATGAATACGTGTTTGTTTTTCGAATTTGAGCTCTATCTGCAAAGGGCACTTTTCTTGCTAAAAGCAGTTTTTCCTAACAAATGCAAGATATAACATGGGCTATCTCCGCAAGGAGACATCAGATCTGCATAACTCATGGTTTTTTTGTCTTCGGTGAGCCGGGGGAACATGAATACATGTTTGTTTTTCGAATTTGAGCTCTATCTGCAAAGGGCACTTTTCTTGCTAAAAGCAGTTTTTCCTAACAAATGCAAGATATAACATGGGCTATCTCCGCAAGGAGACATCAGATCTGCAAAACGCATGGTTTTTTGGTCTTCGGGGATGTTGGGGAACATGAATACGTGTTTGTTTTTCGAATTTGAGCTCTATCTGCAAAGGGCACTTTTCTTGCTAAAAGCAGTTTTTCCTAACAAATGCAAGATATAACATGGGCTATCTCCGCAAGGAGACATCAGATCTGCATAACTCATGGTTTTTTTGTCTTCGGTGAGCCGGGGGAACATGAATACGTGTTTGTTTTTCGAATTTGAGCTCTATCTGCAAAGGGCACTTTTCTTGCTAAAAGCAGTTTTTCCTAACAAATGCAAGATATAACATGGGCTATCTCCGCAAGGAGACATCAGATCTGCATAACTCATGGTTTTTTTGTCTTCGGTGAGCCGGGGGAACATGAATACGTGTTTGTTTTTCGAATTTGAGCTCTATCTGCAAAGGGCACTTTTCTTGCTAAAAGCAGTTTTTCCTAACAAATGCAAGATATAACATGGGCTATCTCCGCAAGGAGACATCAGATCTGCAAAACGCATGGTTTTTTGGTCTTCGGGGAGGTTGGGGAACATGAATACGTGTTTGTTTTTCGAATTTGAGCTCTATCTGCAAAGGGCACTTTTCTTGCTAAAAGCAGTTTTTCCTAACAAATGCAAGATATAACATGGGCTATCTCCGCAAGGAGACATCAGATCTGCATAACTCATGGTTTTTTTGTCTTCGGTGAGCCGGGGGAACATGAATACGTGTTTGTTTTTCGAATTTGAGCTCTATCTGCAAAGGGCACTTTTCTTGCTAAAAGCAGTTTTTCCTAACAAATGCAAGATATAACATGGGCTATCTCCGCAAGGAGACATCAGATCTGCATAACCCATGGTTTTTTGGTCTTCGGTGAGCCGGGGGAACATGAATATGTGTTTGTTTTTCGAATTTGAGCTCTATCTGCAAAGGGCAGTTTTCTTGCTAAAAGCAGTTTTTCCTAACAAATGCAAGATATAACATGGGCTATCTCCGCAAGGAGACATCAGAACTGCAAAAATCATGGTTTTTTGGTCTTCGGGGAGGTTGGGGAACATGAATACGTGTTTGTTTTTCGAATTTGAGCTCTATCTGCAAAGGGCACTTTTCTTGCTAAAAGCAGTTTTTCCTAACAAATGCAAGATATAACATGGGCTATCTCCGCAAGGAGACATCAGATCTGCATAACTCATGGGTTTTTTGTCTTCGGTGAGCCAGGGGAACATGAATATGTGTTTGTTTTTCGAATTTGAGCTCTATCTGCAAAGAGCACTTTTCTTGCTAAAAGCAGTTTTTCCTAACAAATGCAAGATATAACATGGGCTATCTCCGCAAGGAGACATCAGATCTGCAAAACGCATGGTTTTTTGGTCTTCGGGGAGGTTGGGGAACATGAATACGTGTTTGTTTTTCGAATTTGAGCTCTATCTGCAAAGGGCACTTTTCTTGCTAAAAGCAGTTTTTCCTAACAAATGCAAGATATAACATGGGCTATCTCCGCAAGGAGACATCAGATCTGCATAACTCATGGTTTTTTTGTCTTCGGTGAGCCGGGGGAACATGAATACGTGTTTGTTTTTCGAATTTGAGCTCTATCTGCAAAGGGCACTTTTCTTGCTAAAAGCAGTTTTTCCTAACAAATGCAAGATATAACATGGGCTATCTCCGCAAGGAGACATCAGATCTGCAAAACACATGGTTTTTTGGTCTTTGGGGAGGTTGGGGAACATGAATACGTGTTTGTTTTTCGAATTTGAGCTCTATCTGCAAAGGGCACTTTTCTTGCTAAAAGCAGTTTTTCCTAACAAATGCAAGATATAACATGGGCTATCTCCGCAAGGAGACATCAGATCTGCATAACTCATGGTTTTTTTGTCTTCGGTGTGCCGGGGGAACATGAATACGTGTTTGTTTTTCGAATTTGAGCTCTATCTGCAAAGGGCACTTTTCTTGCTAAAAGCAGTTTTTCCTAACAAATGCAAGATATAACATGGGCTATCTCCGCAAGGAGACATCATATCTGCATAAATCATGGTTTTTTTGGTCTTCGGTGAGCCGGTGGAACATGAATATGTGTTTGTTTTTCGAATTTGAGCTCTATCTGCAAAGGGCACTTTTCTTGCTAAAAGCAGTTTTTCCTAACAAATGCAAGATATAACATGGGCTATCTCCGCAAGGAGACATCAGATCTGCATAACTCATGGTTTTTTTGTCTTCGGTGAGCCGGGGGAACATGAATACGTGTTTGTTTTTCGAATTTGAGCTCTATCTCCAAAGGGCACTTTTCTTGCTAAAAGCAGTTTTTCCTAACAAATGCAAGATATAACATGGGCTATCTCCGCAAGGAGACATCAGATCTGCAAAACGCATGGTTTTTTGGTCTTCGGGGAGGTTGGGGAACATGAATACGTGTTTGTTTTTCGAATTTGAGCTCTATCTGCAAAGGGCACTTTTCTTGCTAAAAGCAGTTTTTCCTAACAAATGCAAGATATAACATGGGCTATCTCCGCAAGGAGACATCAGATCTGCATAACTCATGGTTTTTTTGTCTTCGGTGAGCCGGGGGAACATGAATACATGTTTGTTTTTCGAATTTGAGCTCTATCTGCAAAGGGCACTTTTCTTGCTAAAAGCAGTTTTTCCTAACAAATGCAAGATATAACATGGGCTATCTCCGCAAGGAGACATCAGATCTGCATAACTCATGGTTTTTTGGTCTTCGGTGAGCAGGGGGAACATGAATATGTGTTTGTTTTTCGAATTTGAGCTCTATCTGCAAAGGGCACTTTTCTTGCTAAAAGCAGTTTTTCCTAACAAATGCAAGATATAACATGGGCTATCTCCGCAAGGAGACATCAGAACTGCAAAACGCATGGTTTTTTGGTCTTCGGGGAGGTTGGGGAACATGAATACGTGTTTGTTTTTCGAATTTGAGCTCTATCTGCAAAGGGCACTTTTCTTGCTAAAAGCAGTTTTTCCTAACAAATGCAAGATATAACATGGGCTATCTCCGCAAGGAGACATCAGATCTGCATAACTCATGGTTTTTTTGTCTTCAGTGAGACGGGGGAACATGAATACGTGTTTGTTTTTCAAATTTGAGCTCTATCTGCAAAGGGCACTTTTCTTGCTAAAAGCAGTTTTTCCTAACAAATGCAAGATATAACATGGGCTATCTCCGCAAGGAGACATCAGATCTGCAAAACGCATGGTTTTTTGGTCTTCGGGGAGGTTGGGGAACATGAATACGTGTTTGTTTTTCGAATTTGAGCTCTATCTGCAAAGGGCACTTTTCTTGCTAAAAGCAGTTTTTCCTAACAAATGCAAGATATAACATGGGCTATCTCCGCAAGGAGACATCAGATCTGCATAACTCATGGTTTTTTTGTCTTCGGTGAGCCGGGGGAACATGAATACGTGTTTGTTTTTCGAATTTGAGCTCTATCTGCAAAGGGCACTTTTCTTGCTAAAAGCAGTTTTTCCTAACAAATGCAAGATATAACATGGGCTATCTCCGCAAGGAGACATCAGATCTGCATAACTCATGGTTTTTTTGTCTTCGGTGAGCCGGGGGAACATGAATACGTGTTTGTTTTTCGAATTTGAGCTCTATCTGCAAAGGGCACTTTTCTTGCTAAAAGCAGTTTTTCCTAACAAATGCAAGATATAACATGGGCTATCTCCGCAAGGAGACATCAGATCTGCATAACTCATGGTTTTTTGGTCTTCGGTGAGCCGGGGGAACATGAATATGTGTTTGTTTTTCGAATTTGAGCTCTATCTGCAATGGGCACTTTTCATGCTATAAACAGTTTTTCCTAACAAATGCAAGATATAACATGGGCTATCTCCGCAAGGAGACATCAGATCTGCATAACTCATGGTTTTTTTTGTCTTCGGTGAGCCGGGGGAACATGAATATGTGTTTGTTTTTCGAATTTGAGCTCTATCTGCAAAGGGCACTTTTCTTGCTAAAAGCAGTTTTTCCTAACAAATGCAAGATATAACATGGGCTATCTCCGCAAGGAGACATCAGATCTGCAAAACGCATGGTTTTTTGGTCTTCGGGGAGGTTGGGGAACATGAATACGTGTTTGTTTTTCGAATTTGAGCTCTATCTGCAAAGGGCACTTTTCTTGCTAAAAGCAGTATTTCCTAACAAATGCAAGATATAACATGGGCTATCTCCGCAAGGAGACATCAGATCTGCATAACTCATGGTTTTTTGGTCTTCGGTGAGCCGGGGGAACATGAATATGTGTTTGTTTTTCGAATTTGAGCTCTATCTGCAAAGAGCACTTTTCTTGCTAAAAGCAGTTTTTCCTAACAAATGCAAGATATAACATGGGCTATCTCCGCAAGGAGACATCAGAACTGCAAAACGCATGGTTTTTTGGTCTTCGGTGAGCCGGGGGAACATGAATATGTGTTTGTTTTTCGAATTTGAGCTCTATCTGCAAAGAGCACTTTTCTTGCTAAAAGCAGTTTTTCCTAACAAATGCAAGATATAACATGGGCTATCTCCGCAAGGAGACATCAGAACTGCAAAACGCATGGTTTTTTGGTCTTCGGGGAGGTTGGGGAACATGAATACGTGTTTGTTTTTCGAATTTGAGCTCTATCTGCAAAGGGCACTTTTCTTGCTAAAAGCAGTATTTCCTAACAAATGCAAGATATAACATGGGCTATCTCCGCAAGGAGACATCAGATCTGCATAACTCATGGTTTTTTGGTCTTCGGTGAGCCGGGGGAACATGAATATGTGTTTGTTTTTCGAATTTGAGCTCTATCTGCAAAGAGCACTTTTCTTGCTAAAAGCAGTTTTTCCTAACAAATGCAAGATATAACATGGGCTATCTCCGCAAGGAGACATCAGAACTGCAAAACGCATGGTTTTTTGGTCTTCGGGGAGGTTGGGGAACATGAATACGTGTTTGTTTTTCGAATTTGAGCTCTATCTGCAAAGGGCACTTTTCTTGCTAAAAGCAGTTTTTCCTAACAAATGCAAGATATAACATGGGCTATCTCCGCAAGGAGACATCAGATCTGCATAACTCATGGTTTTTTTTGTCTTCGGTGAGCCGGGGGAACATGAATATGTGTTTGTTTTTCGAATATGAGCTCTATCTGCAAAGAGCACTTTTCTTGCTAAAAGCAGTTTTTCCTAACAAATGCAAGATATAACATGGGCTATCTCCGCAAGGAGACATCAGATCTGCAAAACGCATGGTTTTTTGGTCTTCGGGGAGGTTGGGGAACATGAATACGTGTTTGTTTTTCGAATTTGAGCTCTATCTGCAAAGGGCACTTTTCTTGCTAAAAGCAGTTTTTCCTAACAAATGCAAGATATAACATTGGCTATCTCCGCAAGGAGACATCAGATCTGCATAACTCATGGTTTTTTGGTCTTCGGTGAGCCGGGGGAACATGAATATGTGTTTGTTTTTCGAATTTGAGCTCTATCTGCAAAGGGCACTTTTCTTGCTAAAAGCAGTTTTTCCTAACAAATGCAAGATATAACATGGGCTATCTCCGCAAGGAGACATCAGATCTGCATAACTCATGGTTTTTTTGTCTTCGGTGAGCCGGGGGAACATGAATACGTGTTTGTTTTTCGAATTTGAGCTCTATCTGCAAAGGGCACTTTTCTTGCTAAAAGCAGTTTTTCCTAACAAATGCAAGATATAACATGGGCTATCTCCGCAAGGAGACATCAGATCTGCATAACTCATGGTTTTTTGGTCTTCGGTGAGCCGGGGGAACATGAATATGTGTTTGTTTTTCGAATTTGAGCTCTATCTGCAAAGGGCACTTTTCTTGCTAAAAGCAGTTTTTCCTAACAAATGCAAGATATAACATGGGCTATCTCCGCAAGGAGACATCAGAACTGCAAAACGCATGGTTTTTTGGTCTTTGGGGAGGTTGGGGAACATGAATACGTGTTTGTTTTTCGAATTTGAGCTCTATCTGCAAAGGGCACTTTTCTTGCTAAAAGCAGTTTTTCCTAACAAATGCAAGATATAACATGGGCTATCTCCGCAAAGAGACATCAGATCTGCATAACTCATGGTTTTTTGGTCTTCGGTGAGCCGGGGGAACATAATATGTGTTTGGTTTTCGAATTTGAGCTCTATCTGCAAAGAGCAATTTTCTTGCTAAAAGCAGTTTTTCCTAACAAATGCAAGATATAACATGGGCTATCTCCGCAAGGAGACATCAGAACTGCAAAACGCATGGTTTTTTGGTCTTCGGGGAGGTTGGGGAACATGAATACGTGTTTGTTTTTCGAATTTGAGCTCTATCTGCAAAGGGCACTTTTCTTGCTAAAAGCAGTTTTTCCTAACAAATGCAAGATATAACATGGGCTATCTCCGCAAGGAGACATCAGATCTGCATAACTCATGGTTTTTTGGTCTTCGGTGAGCCGGGGGAACATGAATATGTGTTTGTTTTTCGAATTTGAGCTCTATCTGCAAAGGGCACTTTTCTTGCTAAAAGCAGTTTTTCCTAACAAATGCAAGATATAACATGGGCTATCTCCGCAAGGAGACATCAGATCTGCATAACTCATGGTTTTTCTGTCTTCGGTGAGCCGGGGGAACATGAATACGTGTTTGTTTTTCGAATTTGAGCTCTATCTGCAAAGGGCACTTTTCTTGCTAAAAGCAGTTTTTCCTAACAAATGCAAGATATAACATGGGCTATCTCCGCAAGGAGACATCAGATCTGCATAACTCATGGTTTTTTTGTCTTCGGTGAGCCAGGGGAACATGAATACGTGTTTGTTTTTCGAATTTGAGCTCTATCTGCAAAGGGCACTTTTCTTGCTAAAAGCAGTTTTTCCTAACAAATGCAAGATATAACATGGGCTATCTCCGCAAGGAGACATCAGATCTGCATAACTCATGGTTTTTTGGTCTTCGGTGAGCCGGGGGAACATGAATATGTGTTTGTTTTTCGAATTTGAGCTCTATCTGCAAAGGGCACTTTTCTTGCTAAAAGCAGTTTTTCCTAACAAATGCAAGATATAACATGGGCTATCTCCGCAAGGAGACATCAGAACTGCAAAACGCATGGTTTTTTGGTCTTCGGGGAGGTTGGGGAACATGAATATGTGTTTGTTTTTCGAATTTGAGCTCTATCTGCAATGGGCACTTTTCTTGCTAAAAGCAGTTTTTCCTAACAAATGCAAGATATAACATGGGCTATCTCCGCAAGGAGACATCAGATCTGCATAACTCATGGTTTTTTTGTCTTCGGTGAGCCGGGGGAACATGAATATGTGTTTGTTTTTCGAATTTGAGCTCTATCTGCAAAGGGCACTTTTCTTGCTAAAAGCAGTTTTTCCTAAGAAATGCAAGATATAACATGGGCTATCTCCGCAAGGAGACATCAGATCTGCAAAACGCATGGTTTTTTGGTCTTCGGGGAGGTTGGGGAACATGAATACGTGTTTGTTTTTCGAATTTGAGCTCTATCTGCAAAGGGCACTTTTCTTGCTAAAAGCAGTTTTTCCTAACAAATGCAAGATATAACATGGGCTATCTCCGCAAGGAGACATCAGATCTGCATAACTCATGGTTTTTTGGTCTTCGGGGAGCCGGGGGAACATGAATATGTGTTTGTTTTTCGAATTTGAGCTCTATCTGCAATGGGCACTTTTCATGCTAAAAGCAGTTTTTCCTAACAAATGCAAGATATAACATGGGCTATCTCCGCAAGGAGACATCAGATCTGCATAACTCATGGTTTTTTGGTCTTCGGTGAGCCGGGGGAACATGAATATGTGTTTGTTTTTCGAATTTGAGCTCTATCTGCAAAGAGCACTTTTCTTGCTAAAAGCAGTTTTTCCTAACAAATGCAAGATATAACATGGGCTATCTCCGCAAGGAGACATCAGATCTGCAAAACGCATGGTTTTTTGGTCTTCGGGGAGGTTGGGGACCATGAATACGTGTTTGTTTTTCGAATTTGAGCTCTATCTGCAAAGGGCACTTTTCTTGCTAAAAGCAGTTTTTCCTAACAAATGCAAGATATAACATGGGCTATCTCCGCAAGGAGACATCAGATCTGCATAACTCATGGTTTTTTTGTCTTCGGTGAGCCGGGGGAACATGAATACGTGTTTGTTTTTCCAATTTGAGCTCTATCTGCAAAGGGCACTTTTCTTGCTAAAAGCAGTTTTTCCTAACAAATGCAAGATATAACATGGGCTATCTCCGCAAGGAGACATCAGATCTGCATAACTCATGGTTTTTTGGTCTTCGGTGAGCCGGGGGAACATGAATACGTGTTTGTTTTTCGAATTTGAGCTCTATCTGCAAAGGGCACTTTTCTTGCTAAAAGCAGTTTTTCCTAACAAATGCAAGATATAACATGGGCTATCTCCGCAAGGAGACATCAGATCTGCATAACTCATGGTTTTTTGGTCTTCGGTGAGCCGGGGGAACATGAATACGTGTTTGTTTTTCGAATTTGAGCTCTATCTGCAAAGGGCACTTTTCTTGCTAAAAGCAGTTTTTCCTAACAAATGCAAGATATAACATGGGCTATCTCCGCAAGGAGACATCAGATCTGCATAACTCATGGTTTTTTGGTCTTCGGTGAGCCGGGGGAACATGAATATGTGTTTGTTTTTCGAATTTGAGCTCTATCTGCAAAGGGCACTTTTCTTGCTAAAAGCAGTTTTTCCTAACAAATGCAAGATATAACATGGGCTATCTCCGCAAGGAGACATCAGAACTGCAAAACGCATGGTTTTTTGGTCTTCGGGGAGGTTGGGGAACATGAATACGTGTTTGTTTTTCGAATTTGAGCTCTATCTGCAAAGGGCACTTTTCTTGCTAAAAGCAGTTTTTCCTAACAAATGCAAGATATAACATGGGCTATCTCCGCAAGGAGACATCAGATCTGCATAACTCATGGTTTTTTTGTCTTCGGTGAGCCAGGGGAACATGAATATGTGTTTGTTTTTCGAATTTGAGCTCTATCTGCAAAGAGCACTTTTCTTGCTAAAAGCAGTTTTTCCTAACAAATGCAAGATATAACATGGGCTATCTCCGCAAGGAGACATCAGATCTGCAAAACGCATGGTTTTTTGGTCTTCGGGGAGGTTGGGGAACATGAATACGTGTTTGTTTTTCGAATTTGAGCTCTATCTGCAAAGGGCACTTTTCTTGCTAAAAGCAGTTTTTCCTAACAAATGCAAGATATAACATGGGCTATCTCCGCAAGGAGACATCAGATCTGCATAACTCATGGTTTTTTTGTCTTCGGTGAGCCGGGGGAACATGAATACGTGTTTGTTTTTCGAATTTGAGCTCTATCTGCAAAGGGCACTTTTCTTGCTAAAAGCAGTTTTTCCTAACAAATGCAAGATATAACATGGGCTATCTCCGCAAGGAGACATCAGATCTGCATAACTCATGGTTTTTTGGTCTTCGGTGAGCCGGGGGAACATGAATATGTGTTTGTTTTTCGAATTTGAGCTCTATCTGCAAAGGGCACTTTTCTTGCTAAAAGCAGTTTTTCCTAACAAATGCAAGATATAACATGGGCTATCTCCGCAAGGAGACATCAGAACTGCAAAACGCATGGTTTTTTGGTCTTCGGGGAGGTTGGGGAACATGAATACGTGTTTGTTTTTCGAATTTGAGCTCTATCTGCAAAGGGCACTTTTCTTGCTAAAAGCAGTTTTTCCTAACAAATGCAAGATATAACATGGGCTATCTCCGCAAGGAGACATCAGATCTGCATAACTCATGGTTTTTTTGTCTTCGGTGAGCCAGGGGAACATGAATATGTGTTTGTTTTTCGAATTTGAGCTCTATCTGCAAAGAGCACTTTTCTTGCTAAAAGCAGTTTTTCCTAACAAATGCAAGATATAACATGGGCTATCTCCGCAAGGAGACATCAGATCTGCAAAACGCATGGTTTTTTGGTCTTCGGGGAGGTTGGGGAACATGAATACGTGTTTGTTTTTCGAATTTGAGCTCTATCTGCAAAGGGCACTTTTCTTGCTAAAAGCAGTTTTTCCTAACAAATGCAAGATATAACATGGGCTATCTCCGCAAGGAGACATCAGATCTGCATAACTCATGGTTTTTTTGTCTTCGGTGAGCCGGGGGAACATGAATACGTGTTTGTTTTTCGAATTTGAGCTCTATCTGCAAAGGGCACTTTTCTTGCTAAAAGCAGTTTTTCCTAACAAATGCAAGATATAACATGGGCTATCTCCGCAAGGAGACATCAGATCTGCAAAACGCATGGTTTTTTGGTCTTCGGGGAGGTTGGGGAACATGAATACGTGTTTGTTTTTCGAATTTGAGCTCTATCTGCAAAGAGCACTTTTCTTGCTAAAAGCAGTTTTTCCTAACAAATGCAAGATATAACATGGGCTATCTCCGCAAGGAGACATCAGATCTGCATAACTCATGGTTTTTTTGTCTTCGGTGAGCCGGGGGAACATGAATACATGTTTGTTTTTCGAATTTGAGCTCTATCTGCAAAGGGCACTTTTCTTGCTAAAAGCAGTTTTTCCTAACAAATGCAAGATATAACATGGGCTATCTCCGCAAGGAGACATCAGATCTGCATAACTCATGGTTTTTTTGTCTTCGGTGAGCCGGGGGAACATGAATATGTGTTTGTTTTTCGAATTTGAGCTCTATCTGCAAAGAGCACTTTTCTTGCTAAAAGCAGTTTTTCCTAACAAATGCAAGATATAACATGGGCTATCTCCGCAAGGAGACATCAGATCTGCAAAACGCATGGTTTTTTGGTCTTCGGGGAGGTTGGGGAACATGAATACGTGTTTGTTTTTCGAATTTGAGCTCTATCTGCAAAGGGCACTTTTCTTGCTAAAAGCAGTTTTTCCTAACAAATGCAAGATATAACATGGGCTATCTCCGCAAGGAGACATCAGATCTGCATAACTCATGGTTTTTTTGTCTTCGGTGAGCCGGGGGAACATGAATACGTGTTTGTTTTTCCAATTTGAGCTCTATCTGCAAAGGGCACTTTTCTTGCTAAAAGCAGTTTTTCCTAACAAATGCAAGATATAACATGGGCTATCTCCGCAAGGAGACATCAGATCTGCATAACTCATGGTTTTTTTGTCTTCGGTGAGCCGGGGGAACATGAATACGTGTTTGTTTTTCGAATTTGAGCTCTATCTGCAAAGGGCACTTTTCTTGCTAAAAGCAGTTTTTCCTAACAAATGCAAGATATAACATGGGCTATCTCCGCAAGGAGACATCAGATCTGCATAACTCATGGTTTTTTTGTCTTCGGTGAGCCGGGGGAACATGAATACGTGTTTGTTTTTCGAATTTGAGCTCTATCTGCAAAGGGCACTTTTCTTGCTAAAAGCAGTTTTTCCTAACAAATGCAAGATATAACATGGGCTATCTCCGCAAGGAGACATCAGATCTGCATAACTCATGGTTTTTTGGTCTTCGGTGAGCCGGGGGAACATGAATATGTGTTTGTTTTTCGAATTTGAGCTCTATCTGCAAAGGGCACTTTTCTTGCTAAAAGCAGTTTTTCCTAACAAATGCAAGATATAACATGGGCTATCTCCGCAAGGAGACATCAGAACTGCAAAACGCATGGTTTTTTGGTCTTCGGGGAGGTTGGGGAACATGAATACGTGTTTGTTTTTCGAATTTGAGCTCTATCTGCAAAGGGCACTTTTCTTGCTAAAAGCAGTTTTTCCTAACAAATGCAAGATATAACATGGGCTATCTCCGCAAGGAGACATCAGATCTGCATAACTCATGGTTTTTTTGTCTTCGGTGAGCCAGGGGAACATGAATATGTGTTTGTTTTTCGAATTTGAGCTCTATCTGCAAAGAGCACTTTTCTTGCTAAAAGCAGTTTTTCCTAACAAATGCAAGATATAACATGGGCTATCTCCGCAAGGAGACATCAGATCTGCAAAACGCATGGTTTTTTGGTCTTCGGGGAGGTTGGGGAACATGAATACGTGTTTGTTTTTCGAATTTGAGCTCTATCTGCAAAGGGCACTTTTCTTGCTAAAAGCAGTTTTTCCTAACAAATGCAAGATATAACATGGGCTATCTCCGCAAGGAGACATCAGATCTGCATAACTCATGGTTTTTTTGTCTTCGGTGAGCCGGGGGAACATGAATACGTGTTTGTTTTTCGAATTTGAGCTCTATCTGCAAAGGGCACTTTTCTTGCTAAAAGCAGTTTTTCCTAACAAATGCAAGATATAACATGGGCTATCTCCGCAAGGAGACATCAGATCTGCAAAACGCATGGTTTTTTGGTCTTCGGGGAGGTTGGGGAACATGAATACGTGTTTGTTTTTCGAATTTGAGCTCTATCTGCAAAGAGCACTTTTCTTGCTAAAAGCAGTTTTTCCTAACAAATGCAAGATATAACATGGGCTATCTCCGCAAGGAGACATCAGATCTGCATAACTCATGGTTTTTTTGTCTTCGGTGAGCCGGGGGAACATGAATACATGTTTGTTTTTCGAATTTGAGCTCTATCTGCAAAGGGCACTTTTCTTGCTAAAAGCAGTTTTTCCTAACAAATGCAAGATATAACATGGGCTATCTCCGCAAGGAGACATCAGATCTGCATAACTCATGGTTTTTTGGTCTTCGGTGAGCCGGGGGAACATGAATATGTGTTTGTTTTTCGAATTTGAGCTCTATCTGCAAAGGGCACTTTTCTTGCTAAAAGCAGTTTTTCCTAACAAATGCAAGATATAACATGGGCTATCTCCGCAAGGAGACATCAGAACTGCAAAACGCATGGTTTTTTGGTCTTCGGGGAGGTTGGGGAACATGAATACGTGTTTGTTTTTCGAATTTGAGCTCTATCTGCAAAGGGCACTTTTCTTGCTAAAAGCAGTTTTTCCTAACAAATGCAAGATATAACATGGGCTATCTCCGCAAGGAGACATCAGATCTGCATAACTCATGGTTTTTTTGTCTTCAGTGAGCCGGGGGAACATGAATACGTGTTTGTTTTTCGAATTTGAGCTCTATCTGCAAAGGGCACTTTTCTTGCTAAAAGCAGTTTTTCCTAACAAATGCAAGATATAACATGGGCTATCTCCGCAAGGAGACATCAGATCTGCAAAACGCATGGTTTTTTGGTCTTCGGGGAGGTTGGGGAACATGAATACGTGTTTGTTTTTCGAATTTGAGCTCTATCTGCAAAGGGCACTTTTCTTGCTAAAAGCAGTTTTTCCTAACAAATGCAAGATATAACATGGGCTATCTCCGCAAGGAGACATCAGATCTGCATAACTCATGGTTTTTTTGTCTTCGGTGAGCCGGGGGAACATGAATACGTGTTTCTTTTTCGAATTTGAGCTCTATCTGCAAAGGGCACTTTTCTTGCTAAAAGCAGTTTTTCCTAACAAATGCAAGATATAACATGGGCTATCTCCGCAAGGAGACATCAGATCTGCATAACTCATGGTTTTTTTGTCTTCGGTGAGCCGGGGGAACATGAATACGTGTTTGTTTTTCGAATTTGAGCTCTATCTGCAAAGGGCACTTTTCTTGCTAAAAGCAGTTTTTCCTAACAAATGCAAGATATAACATGGGCTATCTCCGCAAGGAGACATCAGATCTGCATAACTCATGGTTTTTTGGTCTTCGGTGAGCCGGGGGAACATGAATATGTGTTTGTTTTTCGAATTTGAGCTCTATCTGCAAAGGGCACTTTTCTTGCTAAAAGCAGTTTTTCCTAACAAATGCAAGATATAACATGGGCTATCTCCGCAAGGAGACATCAGAACTGCAAAACGCATGGTTTTTTGGTCTTCGGGGAGGTTGGGGAACATGAATATGTGTTTGTTTTTCGAATTTGAGCTCTATCTGCAATGGGCACTTTTCTTGCTAAAAGCAGTTTTTCCTAACAAATGCAAGATATAACATGGGCTATCTCCGCAAGGAGACATCAGAACTGCAAAACGCATGGTTTTTTGGTCTTCGGGGAGGTTGGGGAACATGAATATGTGTTTGTTTTTCGAATTTGAGCTCTATCTGCAATGGGCACTTTTCTTGCTAAAAGCAGTTTTTCCTAACAAATGCAAGATATAACATGGGCTATCTCCGCAAGGAGACATCAGATCTGCATAACTCATGGTTTTTTGGTCTTCGGTGAGCCGGGGGAACATGAATATGTGTTTGTTTTTCGAATTTGAGCTCTATCTGCAATGGGCACTTTTCATGCTATAAACAGTTTTTCCTAACAAATGCAAGATATAACATGGGCTATCTCCGCAAGGAGACATCAGATCTGCATAACTCATGGTTTTTTTGTCTTCAGTGAGCCGGGGGAACATGAATATGTGTTTGTTTTTCGAATTTGAGCTCTATCTGCAAATGGCACTTTTGTTGCTAAAAGCAGTTTTTCCTAACAAATGCAAGATATAACATGGGCTATCTCCGCAAGGAGACATCAGATCTGCATAACTCATGGTTTTTTTGTCTTCGGTGAGCCAGGGGAACATGAATATGTGTTTGTTTTTCGAATTTGAGCTCTATCTGCAAAGAGCACTTTTCTTGCTAAAAGCAGTTTTTCCTAACAAATGCAAGATATAACATGGGCTATCTCCGCAAGGAGACATCAGATCTGCAAAACGCATGGTTTTTTGGTCTTCGGGGAGGTTGGGGAACATGAATACGTGTTTGTTTTTCGAATTTGAGCTCTATCTGCAAAGGGCACTTTTCTTGCTAAAAGCAGTTTTTCCTAACAAATGCAAGATATAACATGGGCTATCTCCGCAAGGAGACCAGATCTGCATAACTCATGGTTTTTTTGTCTTCGGTGAGCCGGGGGAACATGAATACGTGTTTGTTTTTCGAATTTGAGCTCTATCTGCAAAGGGCACTTTTCTTGCTAAAAGCAGTTTTTCCTAACAAATGCAAGATATAACATGGGCTATCTCCGCAAGGAGACATCAGATCTGCAAAACGCATGGTTTTTTGGTCTTCGGGGAGGTTGGGGAACATGAATACGTGTTTGTTTTTCGAATTTGAGCTCTATCTGCAAAGGGCACTTTTCTTGCTAAAAGCAGTTTTTCCTAACAAATGCAAGATATAACATGGGCTATCTCCGCAAGGAGACATCAGATCTGCATAACTCATGGTTTTTTGGTCTTCAGTGAGCCGGGGGAACATGAATATGTGTTTGTTTTTCGAATTTGAGCTCTATCTGCAAAGGGCACTTTTCTTGCTAAAAGCAGTTTTTCCTAACAAATGCAAGATATAACATGGGCTATCTCCGCAAGGAGACATCAGATCTGCATAACTCATGGTTTTTTTGTCTTCGGTGAGCCGGGGGAACATGAATACGTGTTTGTTTTTCGAATTTGAGCTCTATCTGCAAAGGGCACTTTTCTTGCTAAAAGCAGTTTTTCCTAACAAATGCAAGATATAACATGGGCTATCTCCGCAAGGAGACATCAGATCTGCAAAACGCATGGTTTTTTGGTCTTCGGGGAGGTTGGGGAACATGAATACGTGTTTGTTTTTCGAATTTGAGCTCTATCTGCAAAGGGCACTTTTCTTGCTAAAAGCAGTTTTTCCTAACAAATGCAAGATATAACATGGGCTATCTCCGCAAGGAGACATCAGATCTGCATAACTCATGGTTTTTTTGTCTTCGGTGAGCCGGGGGAACATGAATACGTGTTTGTTTTTCGAATTTGAGCTCTATCTGCAAAGGGCATTTTTCTTGCTAAAAGCAGTTTTTCCTAACAAATGCAAGATATAACATGGGCTATCTCTGCAAGGAGACATCAGATCTGCATAACTCATGGTTTTTTGGTCTTCGGTGAGCCGGGGGAACATGAATATGTGTTTGTTTTTCGAATTTGAGCTCTATCTGCAAAGGGCACTTTTCTTGCTAAAAGCAGTTTTTCCTAACAAATGCAAGATATAACATGGGCTATCTCCGCAAGGAGACATCAGAACTGCAAAACGCATGGTTTTTTGGTCTTCGGGGAGGTTGGGGAACATGAATACGTGTTTGTTTTTCGAATTTGAGCTCTATCTGCAAAGGGCACTTTTCTTGCTAAAAGCAGTTTTTCCTAACAAATGCAAGATATAACATGGGCTATCTCCGCAAGGAGACATCAGATCTGCATAACTCATGGTTTTTTTGTCTTCGGTGAGCCAGGGGAACATGAATATGTGTTTGTTTTTCGAATTTGAGCTCTATCTGCAAAGAGCACTTTTCTTGCTAAAAGCAGTTTTTCCTAACAAATGCAAGATATAACATGGGCTATCTCCGCAAGGAGACATCAGATCTGCAAAACGCATGGTTTTTTGGTCTTCGGGGAGGTTGGGGAACATGAATACGTGTTTGTTTTTCGAATTTGAGCTCTATCTGCAAAGGGCACTTTTCTTGCTAAAAGCAGTTTTTCCTAACAAATGCAAGATATAACATGGGATATCTCCGCAAGGAGACATCAGATCTGCAAAACGCATGGTTTTTTGGTCTTCGGGGAGGTTGGGGAACATGAATACGTGTTTGTTTTTCGAATTTGAGCTCTATCTGCAAAGGGCACTTTTCTTGCTAAAAGCAGTTTTTCCTAACAAATGCAAGATATAACATGGGCTATCTCCGCAAGGAGACATCAGATCTGCATAACTCATGGTTTTTTTGTCTTCGGTGAGCCGGGGGAACATGAATACGTGTTTGTTTTTCGAATTTGAGCTCTATCTGCAAAGGGCACTTTTCTTGCTAAAAGCAGTTTTTCCTAACAAATGCAAGATATAACATGGGCTATCTCCGCAAGGAGACATCAGATATGCATAACTCATGGTTTTTTGGTCTTCGGTGAGCCGGGGGAACATGAATATGTGTTTGTTTTTCGAATTTGAGCTCTATCTGCAAAGGGCACTTTTCTTGCTAAAAGCAGTTTTTCCTAACAAATGCAAGATATAACATGGGCTATCTCCGCAAGGAGACATCAGATCTGCAAAACGCATGGTTTTTTGGTCTTCGGGGAGGTTGGGGAACATGAATACGTGTTTGTTTTTCGAATTTGAGCTCTATCTGCAAAGGGCACTTTTCTTGCTAAAAGCAGTTTTTCCTAACAAATGCAAGATATAACATGGGCTATCTCCGCAAGGAGACATCAGATCTGCATAACTCATGGTTTTTTTGTCTTCGGTGAGCCGGGGGAACATGAATACGTGTTTGTTTTTCGAATTTGAGCTCTTTCTGCAAAGGGCACTTTTCTTGCTAAAAGCAGTTTTTCCTAACAAATGCAAGATATAACATGGGCTATCTCCGCAAGGAGACATCAGATCTGCATAACTCATGGTTTTTTGGTCTTCGGTGAGCCGGGGGAACATGAATACGTGTTTGTTTTTCGAATTTGAGCTCTATCTGCAAAGGGCACTTTTCTTGCTAAAAGCAGTTTTTCCTAACAAATGCAAGATATAACATGGGCTATCTCCGCAAGGAGACATCAGAACTGCAAAACGCATGGTTTTTTTGTCTTCGGTGAGCTGGGGGAACATGAATACGTGTTTGTTTTTCGAATTTGAGCTCTATCTGCAAAGGGCACTTTTCTTGCTAAAAGCAGTTTTTCCTAACAAATGCAAGATATAACATGGGCTATCTCCGCAAGGAGACATCAGATCTGCAAAACGCATGGTTTTTTGGTCTTCGGGGAGGTTGGGGAACATGAATACGTGTTTGTTTTTCGAATTTGAGCTCTATCTGCAAAGGGCACTTTTCTTGCTAAAAGCAGTTTTTCCTAACAAATGCAAGATATAACATGGGCTATCTCCGCAAGGAGACATCAGATCTGCATAACTCATGGTTTTTTTGTCTTCGGTGAGCCGGGGGAACATGAATACGTGTTTGTTTTTCGAATTTGAGCTCTATCTGCAAAGGGCACTTTTCTTGCTAAAAGCAGTTTTTCCTAACAAATGCAAGATATAACATGGGCTATCTCCGCAAGGAGACATCAGATCTGCATAACTCATGGTTTTTTGGTCTTCGGTGAGCCGGGGGAACATGAATATGTGTTTGTTTTTCGAATTTGAGCTCTATCTGCAAAGGGCACTTTTCTTGCTAAAAGCAGTTTTTCCTAACAAATGCAAGATATAACATGGGCTATCTCCGCAAGGAGACATCAGATCTGCAAAACGCATGGTTTTTTGGACTTCGGGGAGTTTGGGGAACATGAATACGTGTTTGTTTTTCGAATTTGAGCTCTATCTGCAAAGGGCACTTTTCTTTCTAAGCAGTTTTTCCTAACAAATGCAAGATATAACATGGGCTATCTCCGCAAGGAGACATCAGATCTGCAAAACGCATGGTTTTTTGGTCTTTGGGGAGGCAGGGGAACATGAATACATTTTTGTTTTTTGAATTCGAGCTCTATCTGCAATGGGCACTTTTCATGCTCTAAGCGGTTTTTCCTAACAAATGCAAGATATAACATTGGCTATCTCCGCAAGGATACTTCAGATCTGCAAAATTCATGGTTTTTTCGTCCTCGGGGAGGCAGGGGAACATGAATACGTTTTTCTTTTTCGAATTGGAGCTCTATCTGCAATGGGCACTTTTCATGCTATAAGCAGTTTTTCCTAACAAATGCAAGATATTACATGGGCTATCTCCACAAAGAGACACCAGATCTTGGTTTTTTGGTCTTCGGGGAGGCAGGGGAACCGGAATATGTGTTTTTTTTTTGAATTTGAGCTCTATCTGCAATGGGCACTTTTCATGTTATAAGCAGTTTTTCTTAACAAATGCAAGACATAACGGGCTATCTCCGCAAGGAGACATCAGATCTGCAAAACTCATGTTTTTTTGGTCTTCGGTGAGCCGGGTGAACATGAATACGTGTTTGTTTTTCAAATTTGAGCTCTATCTGCAATGGGCACTTTTCATACTATAAGCAGTTTTTCCTAACAAATGCAAGATATAGCATGGGCTATCTCCGCAAGGAGACATCAGATCTGCAAAACTCATGGTTTTTTGGTCTTCGGGGAGGCAGGGGAACATGAATACGTGTTTGTTTTTTGAATTTGAGCTCTATCTGCAATGGGCACTTTTCATGCTATAAGCAGTTTTTCCTAACAAATGCAAGATATAACATGGGCTATCTCCGCAAGGAGACATCAGATCTACAAAAGTCATGGTTTTTTGGTCTTCGGGGAGGCAGGGGAACATGAATACGTGTTTGTTTTTTGAATTTGAGCTCTATCTGCAATGGGCACTTTTCATGCTATAAGCAGTTTTTCCTAACAAATGCAAGATATAACATGGGCTATCTCCGCAAGGAGACATCAGATCTACAAAAGTCATGGTTGATTGGTCTTCGGGGAGGTGGGGGAAGATGAATATGTGTTTGTTTTGTGAATTTGAGCTCTATCTGCAATGGGCACTTTTCATGCTATAAGCAGTTTTTCCTAACAAATGCAAGATAAAGCATGGGCTATCACCGCAAGGAAACTTCAGTTCTGCAAAATTCTTGGTTTTTTGGTCTTCGGGGAGAAAGGGGAACATGAATACGTGTTTGTTTTGCGAATTTGAGCTCTATGTGCAATGGGCACTTTTCATGTTATAAGCAGTTTTTCTTAACAAATGCAAGATATAGCATGGGCTATCTCCGCAAGGAAACTTCAGATCTGCAAAACTCATGGTTTTTTGGTCTTCGGTGAGCCGGGGGAACATGAATACGTGTTTGTTTTTTGAATTCGAGCTCTATTTGCAATGGGCACTTTTCATGCTATAAGCAGTTTTTCCTAACAAATGCAAGATATAACATTGGCTATCTCCGCAAGGATACTTCAGATCTGCTAAATTCATGGTTTTTTGTTGTTCGGTGAGCCGGGGGAACATGAATACGTGTTTATTTTTCAAATTTGAGCTCTATCTGCAATGGGCACTTTTCATACTATAAGCAGTTTTTCCTAACAAATGTAAGATATAGCATGGGCTATCTCCGCAAGGAAACTTCAGATCTGCAAAAGTCATGGTTTTTTGGTCTTTGGGGAGGCAGGGGAACATGAATACGTTTTTGTTTTTTGAATTCGAGCTCTATCTGCAATGGGCACTTTTCATGCTCTAAGCGGTTTTTCCTAACAAATGCAAGATATAACATTGGCTATCTCCGCAAGGATACTTCAGATCTGCAAAATTCATGGTTTTTTCGTCTTCGGGGAGGCAGGGGAACATGAATACGTTTTTCTTTTTCGAATTGGAGCTCTATCTGCAATGGGCACTTTTCATGCTATAAGCAGTTTTTCCTAACAAATGCAAGATATTACATGGGCTATCTCCACAAGGAGACACCAGATCTTGGTTTTTTGGTCTTCGGGGAGGCAGGGGAACCGGAATATGTGTTTTTTTTTTTAATTTGAGCTCTATCTGCAATGGGCACTTTTCATGTTATAAGCAGTTTTTCTTAACAAATGCAAGACATAACGGGCTATCTCCGCAAGGAGACATCAGATCTGCAAAACTCATGTTTTTTTGGTCTTCGGTGAGCCGGGTGAACATGAATACGTGTTTGTTTTTCAAATTTGAGCTCTATCTGCAATGGGCACTTTTCATACTATAAGCAGTTTTTCCTAACAAATGCAAGATATAGCATGGGCTATCTCCGCAAGGAAACTTCAGATCTGCAAAAGTCATGGTTTTTTGGACTTCGGGGAGGCAGGGGAACAGGAATGTGTGTTTGTTTTTCGAATTTGAGCTCATTCTGCAATGGGCACTTTTCATACTATAAGCAGTTTTTCCTAACAAATGCAAGATATAGCATGGGCTATCTCCGCAAAGAAACTTGAGATCTGCAAAACTCATGGTTTTTTGGTCTTCGGGGAGGCAGGGGAACATGAATATGTGTTTGTTTTGCGAATTTGAGCTCTATCTGCAATGGGCACTTTTCATGCTATAAGCAGTTTTTCCTAACAAATGCAAGATATTACATGGGCTATCTCCACAAGGAGACATCAGACCTTGGTTTTTTGGTCTTCGGGGAGGCAGGGGAACAGGAATATGTGTTTGTTTTTCGAATTTGAGCTCTATCTGCAATGGCCACTTTTCATGCTATAAGCAGTTTTTCCTAACAAATGCAGGATATAGCATGGGCTATCACCGCAAGGAGACATCAGATCTGCAAAACTCATGGTTCTTTGGTGTTCGGTGAACCGGGGGAACATTAATATGTGTTTGTTTTGTGAATTTGAGCTCTATCTGCAATGGGCACTTTTCATGTTATAAGCAGTTTTTCCTAACAAATGCAAGATATAACATGGGCTTTCTCCGCAAGGAGACATCAGATCTGCAAAATTCATGGTTTTTTCGTCTTCGGGGAGGCAGGGGAACATGAATACGTTTTTCTTTTTCGAATTGGAGCTCTATCTGCAATGGGCACTTTTCATGCTATAAGCAGTTTTTCCTAACAAATGCAAGATATTACATGGGCTATCTCCACAAGGAGACACCAGATCTTGGTTTTTTGGTCTTCGGGGAGGCAGGGGAACCGGAATATGTGTTTTTTTTTTGAATTTGAGCTCTATCTGCAATGGGCACTTTTCATGTTATAAGCAGTTTTTCTTAACAAATGCAAGACATAACGGGCTATCTCCGCAAGGAGACATCAGATCTGCAAAACTCATGTTTTTTTGGTCTTCGGTGAGCTGGGTGAACATGAATACGTGTTTGTTTTTCAAATTTGAGCTCTATCTGCAATGGGCACTTTTCATACTATAAGCAGTTTTTCCTAACAAATGCAAGATATAGCATGGGCTATCTCCGCAAGGAGACATCAGATCTTCAAAACTCATGGTTTTTTGGTCTTCGGGGAGGCAGGGGAACATGAATACGTGTTTGTTTTTTGAATTTGAGCTCTATCTGCAATGGGCACTTTTCATGCTATAAGCAGTTTTTCCTAACAAATGCAAGATATAACATGGGCTATCTCCGCAAGGAGACATCAGATCTACAAAAGTCATGGTTGATTGGTCTTCGGGGAGGTGGGGGAAGATGAATATGTGTTTGTTTTGTGAATTTGAGCTCTATCTGCAATGGGCACTTTTCATGCTATAAGCAGTTTTTCCTAACAAATGCAAGATAAAGCATGGGCTATCACCGCAAGGAAACTTCAGTTCTGCAAAATTCTTGGTTTTTTGGTCTTCGGGGAGAAAGGGGAACATGAATACGTGTTTGTTTTGCGAATTTGAGCTCTATGTGCAATGGGCACTTTTCATGTTATAAGCAGTTTTTCTTAACAAATGCAAGATATAGCATGGGCTATCTCCGCAAGGAAACTTCAGATCTGCAAAACTCATGGTTTTTTGGTCTTCGGTGAGCCGGGGGAACATGAATACGTGTTTGTTTTTTGAATTCGAGCTCTATTTGCAATGGGCACTTTTCATGCTATAGGCAGTTTTTCCTAACAAATGCAAGATATAACATTGGCTATCTCCGCAAGGATACTTCAGATCTGCAAAATTCATGGTTTTTCGTCTTCGGGGAGGCAGGGGAACATGAATACGTTTTTGTTTTTCGAATTTGAGCTCTATCTGCAATGGGCACTTTTCATGCTATAAGCAGTTTTTCCTAAAAAAAGCAAGATATAACATTGGCTATCTCCGCAAGGAGACATCAGATCTGCAACAGTCTTGGTTTTTTGGTCTTCTGGGAGGCAGGGGAACAGGAATATGTGTTTGTTTTTCGAATTTGAGCTCTTTCTGCAGTGGGCACTTTTCATACTATAAGCAGTTTTTCCTAACAAATGCAAGATATAACATGGGCTATCTCCGCAAGGAGACATCAGATCTGCAAAAGTCATGGTTGATTGGTCTTCGGGGAGGTGGGGGAACATGAATATGTGTTTGTTTTGTGAATTTGAGCTCTATCTGCAATGGGCACCTTTCATGCTATAAGCAGTTTTTCCTAACAAATGCAAGATATAGCATGGGCTATCACCGCAAGGAAACTTCAGATCTGCAAAAGTCTTGGTTTTTTGGTCTTCGGGGAGGAAGGGGAACAGGAATATGTGTTTGTTTTTTGAATTTGAGCTCTATGTGCAATGGGCACTTTTCATGCTATAAGCAGTTTTTACTAACTAATGCAAGATATAACATGGGCTATCTCCGCAAGGAGACATCAGATCTGCAAAACTCATGGTTTTTTGGTCTTCGGTGAGCCGGGGGAACATGAATACGTGTTTGTTTTTCAAATTTGAGCTCTATCTGCAATGGGCACCTTTCATACTATAAGCAGTTTTTCCTAACAAATGCAAGATATAGCATGGGTTATCTCCGCAAAGAAACTTCAGATCTGCAAAAGTCATGGTTTTTTGGTCTTCGGGGAGGCAGGGGAACATGAATACGTTTTTGTTTTTTGAATTCGAGCTCTATCTGCAATGGGCACTTTTCATGCTCTAAGCAGTTTTTCCTAACAAATGCAAGATATAACATTAGCTATCTCCACATGGATACTTCAGATCTGCAAAATTCATGGTTTTTTCGTCTTCGGGGAGGCAGGGGAACATGAATACGTTTTTGTTTTTTGAATTTGAGCTCTATCTGCAATGGGCACTTTTCATGCTATAAGCAGTTTTTCCTAACAAATGCAAGATATAACATGGGCTATCTCCGCAAGGAGACATCAGATCTGCAACAGTCTTGGTTTTTTGGTCTTCGGGGAGGCAGGGGAACAGCAATATGTGTTTGTTTTTCGAATTTGAGCTCTTTCTCCAGTGGGCACTTTTCATACTATAAGCAGTTTTTCCTAACAAATGCAAGATATAGCATGGGCTATCTCCGCAAAGAAACTTCAGATCTGCAAAACTCATGGTTTTTTGGTCTTCGGGGAGGTACGGGAACATGAATATGTTTTTGTTTTTCAAATTTGAGCTCTATCTGCAATGGGCACTTTTTATACTATAAGCAGTTTTTCCTAACAAATGCAAGATATAGCATGGGCTATCTCCGCAAGGAAACTTCAGATCTGCAAAAGTCTTGGTATTTTTGTCTTCGAGGAGGCAGGGGAACAGGAATATGTGTTTGTTTTTCGAATTTGAGCTCTATCTGCAATGGGCACTTTTCATGTTATAAGCAGTTTTTCTTAACAAATGCAAGATATAACATGGGCTATCACCGCAAGGAGATATCAGATCTGCAAAACTCATGGTTTTTTGGTCTTCGGTGAGCCGGGGGAACATGAATACGTGTTTGTTTTTCAAATTTGAGCTCTATCTGCAATGGGCACTTTTCATAGTATAAGCAGTTTTTCCTAACAAATGCAAGATATAACATGGGCTATCTCCGCAAGGAGACATCAGATCTGCAACAGTCTTGGTTTTTTGGTCTTCGGGGAGGCAGGGGAACAGGAATATGTGTTTGTTTTTCGAATTTGAGCTCTTTCTGCAATGGGCACTTTTCATACTATAAGCAGTTTTTCCTAACAAATGCAAGATATAGCATGGGCTATCTCCGCAAAGAAACTTCAGATCTGCAAAAGTCATGGTTTTTTGGTCTTTGGGGAGGCAGGGGAACATGAATACGTTTTTGTTTTTTGAATTCGAGCTCTATCTGCAATGGGCACTTTTCATGCTCTAAGCGGTTTTTCCTAACAAATGCAAGATATTACATGGGCTATCTCCACAAGGAGACACCAGATCTTGGTTTTTTGGTCTTCGGGGAGGCAGGGGAACCGGAATATGTGTTTTTTTTTTGAATTTGAGCTCTATCTGCAATGGGCACTTTTCATGTTATAAGCAGTTTTTCTTAACAAATGCAAGACATAACGGGCTATCTCCGCAAGGAGACATCAGATCTGCAAAACTCATGTTTTTTTGGTCTTCGGTGAGCCGGGTGAACATGAATACGTGTTTGTTTTTCAAATTTGAGCTCTATCTGCAATGGGCACTTTTCATACTATAAGCAGTTTTTCCTAACAAATGCAAGATATAGCATGGGCTATCTCCGCAAGGAGACATCGGATCTGCAAAACTCATGGTTTTTTGGTCTTCGGGGAGGCAGGGGAACATGAATACGTGTTTGTTTTTTGAATTTGAGCTCTATCTGCAATGGGCACTTTTCATGCTATAAGCAGTTTTTCCTAACAAATGCAAGATATAACATGTGCTATCTCCGCAAGGAGACATCAGATCTACAAAAGTCATGGTTTTTTGGTCTTCGGGGAGGCAGGGGAACATGAATACGTGTTTGTTTTTTGAATTTGAGCTCTATCTGCAATGGGCACTTTTCATGCTATAAGCAGTTTTTCCTAACAAATGCAAGATATAACATGGGCTATCTCCCCAAGGAGACATCAGATCTACAAAAGTCATGGTTGATTGGTCTTCGGGGAGATGGGGGAAGATGAATATGTGTTTGTTTTGTGAATTTGAGCTCTATCTGCAATGGGCACTTTTCATGCTATAAGCAGTTTTTCCTAACAAATGCATGATATAGCATGGGCTATCTCCACAAGGAAACTTCAGATCTGCAAAAGTCTTGGTTTTTTTTGTCTTCGAGGAGGCAGGGGAACAGGAATATGTGTTTGTTTTTCGAATTTGAGCTCTATCTGCAATGGGCACTTTTCATGTTATAAGCAGTTTTTCTTAACAAATACAAGATATAACATGGGCTATCACTGCAAGGAGACATCAGATCTGCAAAACTCATGGTTTTTTGGTCTTCGGTGAGCCAGGGGAACATGAATACATGTTTGTTTTTCAAATTTGAGCTCTATCTGTAATGGGCAGTTTTCATAGTATAAGCAGTTTTTCCTAACAAATGCAAGATATAGCATGGGCTATCTCCACAAGGAAACTTCAGATCTGCAAAAGTCATGGTTTTTTGGTCTTCGGGGAGGCAGGGGAACATAAATACGTGTTTGTTTTTTGAATTTGAGCTCTATCTGCAATGGGCACTTTTCATGCTATAAGCAGTTTTTCCTAACAAATGCAAGATATAACATGGGCTATCTCCGCAAGGAGACATCAGATCTGCAAAAGTCATGGTTGATTGGTCTTCGGGGAGGTGGGGGAACATGAATATGTGTTTGTTTTGTGAATTTGAGCTCTATCTGCAATGGCCACTTTTCATGCTATAAGCAGTTTTTCCTAACAAATGCAAGATATAGCATGGGCTATCACCGCAAGGAAACTTCAGATCTGCAAAAGTCTTGGTTTTTTGGTCTTCGGGGAGGAAGGGGAACAGGAATATGTGTTTGTTTTTTGAATTTGAGCTCTATGTGCAATGGGCAATTTTCATGCTATAAGCAGTTTTAACTAACAAATGCAAGATATAACATGGGCTATCTCTGCAAGGAGACATCAGATCTGCAAAACTCATGGTTTTTTGGTCTTCGGTGAGCCGGGGGAACATGAATACGTGTTTGTTTTTCAAATTTGAGCTCTATCTGCAATGGGCACTTTTCATACTATAAGCAGTTTTTCCTAACAAATTCAAGATATAGCATGGGCTATCTCCGCAAAGAAACTTCAGATCTGCAAAAGTCATGGTTTTTTGGTCTTCGGGGAGGCAGGGGAACATGAATACGTTTTTGTTTTTTGAATTCGAGCTCTATCTGCAATGGGCACTTTTCATACTATAAGCAGTTTTTCCTAACAAATGCAAGATATAGCATGGGCTATCTCCGCAAAGAAACTTCAGATCTGCAAAAGTCATGGTTTTTTGGTCTTCGGGGAGGCAGGGGAACATGAATACGTTTTTGTTTTTTGAATTCGAGTTCTATCTGCAATGGGCACTTTTCATGCTCTAAGCAGTTTTTCCTAACAAATGCAAGATATAACATTAGCTATCTCCACAAGGATACTTCAGATCTGCAAAATTCATGGTTTTTTCGTCTTCGGGGAGGCAGGGGAACATGAATACGTTCTTGTTTTTCGAATTTGAGCTCTATCTGCAATGGGCACTTTTCATGCTATAAGCAGTTTTTCCTAACAAATGCAAGATATAGCATGGGCTATCTCCGCAAAGAAACTTCAGATCTGCAAAACTCATGGTTTTTTGGTCTTCGGGGAGGTAGGGGAACATGAATATGTTTTTGTTTTTCAAATTTGAGCTCTATCTGCAATGGGCACTTTTCATACTATAAGCAGTTTTTCCTAACAAATGCATGATATAGCATGGGCTATCTCCGCAAGGAAACTTCAGATCTGCAAAAGTCTTGGTTTTTTTTGTCTTTGAGGAGGCAGGGGAACAGGAATATGTGTTTGTTTTTCGAATTTGAGCTCTATCTGCAATGGGCACTTTTCATGTTATAAGCAGTTTTTCTTAACAAATGCAAGATATAACATGGGCTATCACCGCAAGGAGATATCAGATCTGCAAAACTCATGGTTTTTTGGTCTTCGGTGAGCCGGGGGAACATGAATACGTGTTTGTTTTTCAAATTTGAGCTCTATCTGCAATGGGCACTTTTCATACTATAAGCAGTTTTTCCTAACAAATGCAAGATATAGCATGGGCTATCTCCGCAAAGAAACTTCAGATCTGCAAAAGTCATGGTTTTTTGGTCTTCGGGGAGGCAGGGGAACAGGAATATGTGTTTGTTTTTCGAATTTGAGCTCTTTCTGCAATGGGCACTTTTCATACTATAAGCAGTTTTTCCTAACAAATGCAAGATATAGCATGCACTATCTCCGCAAGGAAACTTCAGATCTGCAAAAGTCTTGGTTTTTTGTCTTCGGGGAGGCAGGGGAACAGGAATATGTGTTTGTTTTTCGAATTTGAGCTCTATGTGCAATGGGCACTTTTCATGCTATAAGCAGTTTTTCCTAACAAATGCAAGATATAACATGGGCTATCTCCGCAAGGATACTTCAGATCTGCAAAATTCATGGTTTTTTCGTCTTCGGGGAGGCTGGGGAACATGAATACGTTTTTGTTTTTCGAATTTGAGCTCTATCTGCAATGGGGACTTTTCATGCTATAAGCAGTTTTTCCTAACAAATGCAAGATATAACATGGGCTATCTCCGCAAGGAGACATCAGATCTGCAACAGTCTTGGTTTTTTGGTCTTCGGGGAGGCAGGGGAACAGGAATATGTGTTTGTTTTTCGAATTTGAGCTCTTTCTGCAATGGGCACTTTTCATACCATAAGCAGTTTTTCCTAACAAATGCAAGATATAGCATGGGCTATCTCCGCAAAGAAACTTCAGATCTGCAAAACTCATGGTTTTTTGGTCTTCGGGGAGGCAGGGGAACATGAATATGTGTTTGTTTTGCGAATTTGAGCTCTATCTGCAATGGGCACTTTTCATGCTATAAGCAGTTTTTCCTAACAAATGCAAGATATTACATGGGCTATCTCCACAAGGAGACATCAGATCTTGGTTTTTTGGTCTTCGGGGAGGCAGGGGAACAGGAATATGTGTTTGTTTTTCGAATTTGAGCTCTATCTGCAATGGCCACTTTTCATGCTATAAGCAGTTTTTCCTAACAAATGCAAGATATAACATGGGCTATCTCCGCAAGGAGACATCAGATCTGCAAAAGTCATCGTTGATTGGTCTTCGGGGAGGTGGGGGAACATGAATATGTGTTTGTTTTGTGAATTTGAGCTCTATCTGCAATGGGCACTTTTCCTGCTATAAGCAGTTTTTCCTAACAAATGCAGGATATAGCATGGGCTATCACCGCAAGGAGACATCAGATCTGCAAAACTCATGGTTCTTTGGTGTTCGGTGAACCGGGGGAACATGAATATGTGTTTGTTTTGTGAATTTGAGCTCTATCTGCAATGGGCACTTTTCATGTTATAAGCAGTTTTTCCTAACAAATGCAAGATATAACATGGGCTTTCTCCGCAAGGAGACATCAGATCTGCAAAACTCATGGTTTTTTGGTGTTCGGTGAGCCGGGGGAACATGAATACGTGTTTATTTTTCAAATTTGAGCTCTATCTGCAATGGGCACTTTTCATACTATAAGCAGTTTTTCCTAACAAATGTAAGATATAGCATGGGCTATCTCCGCAAGGAAACTTCAGATCTGCAAAAGTCATGGTTTTTTGGTCTTTGGGGAGGCAGGGGAACATGAATACGTTTTTGTTTTTTGAATTCGAGCTCTATCTGCAATGGGCACTTTTCATGCTCTAAGCGGTTTTTCCTAACAAATGCAAGATATTACATGGGCTATCTCCACAAGGAGACACCAGATCTTGGTTTTTTGTTCTTCGGGGAGGCAGGGGAACCGGAATATGTGTTTTTTTTTTGAATTTGAGCTCTATCTGCAATGGGCACTTTTCATGTTATAAGCAGTTTTTCTTAACAAATGCAAGACATAACGGGCTATCTCCGCAAGGAGACATCAGATCTGCAAAACTCATGTTTTTTTGGTCTTCGGTGAGCCGGGTGAACATGAATACGTGTTTGTTTTTCAAATTTGAGCTCTATCTGCAATGGGCACTTTTCATACTATAAGCAGTTTTTCCTAACAAATGCAAGATATAGCATGGGCTATCTCCGCAAGGAGACATCAGATCTGCAAAACTCATGGTTTTTTGGTCTTCGGGGAGGCAGGGGAACATGAATACGTGTTTGTTTTTTGAATTTGAGCTCTATCTGCAATGGGCACTTTTCATGCTATAAGCAGTTTTTCCTAACAAATGCAAGATATAACATGTGCTATCTCCGCAAGGAGACATCAGATCTACAAAAGTCATGGTTTTTTGGTCTTCGGGGAGGCAGGGGAACATGAATACGTGTGTGTTTTTTGAATTTGAGCTCTATCTGCAATGGGCACTTTTCATGCTATAAGCAGTTTTTCCTAACAAATGCAAGATATAACATGGGCTATCTCCCCAAGGAGACATCAGATCTACAAAAGTCATGGTTGATTGGTCTTCGGGGAGATGGGGGAAGATGAATATGTGTTTGTTTTGTGAATTTGAGCTCTATCTGCAATGGGCACTTTTCATGCTATAAGCAGTTTTTCCTAACAAATGCAAGATAAAGCATGGGCTATCACCGCAAGGAAACTTCAGTTCTGCAAAATTCTTGGTTTTTTGGTCTTCGGGGAGAAAGGGGAACATGAATACGTGTTTGTTTTGCGAATTTGAGCTCTATGTGCAATGGGCACTTTTCATGTTATAAGCAGTTTTTCTTAACAAATGCAAGATATAGCATGGGCTATCTCCGCAAGGAAACTTCAGATCTGCAAAAGTAATGGTTTTTTGGTCTTTGGGGAGGCAGGGGAACATGAATACGTTTTTGTTTTTTGAATTCGAGCTCTATCTGCAATGGGCACTTTTCATGCTCTAAGCGGTTTTTCCTAACAAATGCAAGATATAACATTGGCTATCTCCGCAAGGATACTTCAGATCTGCAAAATTCATGGTTTTTTCGTCTTTGGGGAGGCAGGGGAACATGAATACGTTTTTCTTTTTCGAATTGGAGCTCTATCTGCAATGGGCACTTTTCATGCTATAAGCAGTTTTTCCTAACAAATGCAAGATATTACATGGGCTATCTCCACAAGGAGACACCAGATCTTGGTTTTTTGGTCTTCGGGGAGGCAGGGGAACCGGAATATGTGTTTTTTTTTTGAATTTGAGCTCTATCTGCAATGGGCACTTTTCATGTTATAAGCAGTTTTTCCTAACAAATGCAAGATATAACATGGGCTATCTCCGCAAGGAGACATCAGATCTGCAAAAGTCATCGTTGATTGGTCTTCGGGGAGGTGGGGGAACATGAATATGTGTTTGTTTTGTGAATTTGAGCTCTATCTGCAATGGGCACTTTTCATGTTATAAGCAGTTTTTCCTAACAAATGCAAGATATAACATGGGCTTTCTCCGCAAGGAGACATCAGATCTGCAAAACTCATGGTTTTTTGGTGTTCGGTGAGCCGGGGGAACATGAATACGTGTTTATTTTTCAAATTTGAGCTCTATCTGCAATGGGCACTTTTCATACTATAAGCAGTTTTTCCTAACAAATGTAAGATATAGCATGGGCTATCTCCGCAAGGAAACTTCAGATCTGCAAAAGTCATGGTTTTTTGGTCTTTGGGGAGGCAGGGGAACATGAATACGTTTTTGTTTTTTGAATTCGAGCTCTATCTGCAATGGGCACTTTTCATGCTCTAAGCGGTTTTTCCTAACAAATGCAAGATATTACATGGGCTATCTCCACAAGGAGACACCAGATCTTGGTTTTTTGTTCTTCGGGGAGGCAGGGGAACCGGAATATGTGTTTTTTTTTTGAATTTGAGCTCTATCTGCAATGGGCACTTTTCATGTTATAAGCAGTTTTTCTTAACAAATGCAAGACATAACGGGCTATCTCCGCAAGGAGACATCAGATCTGCAAAACTCATGTTTTTTTGGTCTTCGGTGAGCCGGGTGAACATGAATACGTGTTTGTTTTTCAAATTTGAGCTCTATCTGCAATGGGCACTTTTCATACTATAAGCAGTTTTTCCTAACAAATGCAAGATATAGCATGGGCTATCTCCGCAAGGAGACATCAGATCTGCAAAACTCATGGTTTTTTGGTCTTCGGGGAGGCAGGGGAACATGAATACGTGTTTGTTTTTTGAATTTGAGCTCTATCTGCAATGGGCACTTTTCATGCTATAAGCAGTTTTTCCTAACAAATGCAAGATATAACATGTGCTATCTCCGCAAGGAGACATCAGATCTACAAAAGTCATGGTTTTTTGGTCTTCGGGGAGGCAGGGGAACATGAATACGTGTTTGTTTTTTGAATTTGAGCTCTATCTGCAATGGGCACTTTTCATGCTATAAGCAGTTTTTCCTAACAAATGCAAGATATAACATGGGCTATCTCCCCAAGGAGACATCAGATCTACAAAAGTCATGGTTGATTGGTCTTCGGGGAGATGGGGGAAGATGAATATGTGTTTGTTTTGTGAATTTGAGCTCTATCTGCAATGGGCACTTTTCATGCTATAAGCAGTTTTTCCTAACAAATGCAAGATAAAGCATGGGCTATCACCGCAAGGAAACTTCAGTTCTGCAAAATTCTTGGTTTTTTGGTCTTCGGGGAGAAAGGGGAACATGAATACGTGTTTGTTTTGCGAATTTGAGCTCTATGTGCAATGGGCACTTTTCATGTTATAAGCAGTTTTTCTTAACAAATGCAAGATATAGCATGGGCTATCTCCGCAAGGAAACTTCAGATCTGCAAAAGTCATGGTTTTTTGGTCTTTGGGGAGGCAGGGGAACATGAATACGTTTTTGTTTTTTGAATTCGAGCTCTATCTGCAATGGGCACTTTTCATGCTCTAAGCGGTTTTTCCTAACAAATGCAAGATATAACATTGGCTATCTCCGCAAGGATACTTCAGATCTGCAAAATTCATGGTTTTTTCGTCTTTGGGGAGGCAGGGGAACATGAATACGTTTTTCTTTTTCGAATTGGAGCTCTATCTGCAATGGGCACTTTTCATGCTATAAGCAGTTTTTCCTAACAAATGCAAGATATTACATGGGCTATCTCCACAAGGAGACACCAGATCTTGGTTTTTTGGTCTTCGGGGAGGCAGGGGAACCGGAATATGTGTTTTTTTTTTGAATTTGAGCTCTATCTGCAATGGGCACTTTTCATGTTATAAGCAGTTTTTCTTAACAAATGCAAGACATAACGGGCTATCTCCGCAAGGAGACATCAGATCTGCAAAACTCATGTTTTTTTGGTGTTCGGTGAGCCGGGTGAACATGAATACGTGTTTGTTTTTCAAATTTGAGCTCTATCTGCAATGGGCACTTTTCATACTATAAGCAGTTTTTCCTAACAAATGCAAGATATAGCATGGGCTATCTCCGCAAGGAAACTTCAGATCTGCAAAAGTCATGGTTTTTTGGACTTCGGGGAGGCAGGGGAACAGGAATGTGTGTTTGTTTTTCGAATTTGAGCTCTTTCTGCAATGGGCACTTTTCATACTATAAGCAGTTTTTCCTAACAAATGCAAGATATAGCATGGGCTATCTCCGCAAAGAAACTTCAGATCTGCAAAACTCATGGTTTTTTGGTCTTCGGGGAGGCAGGGGAACATGAATATGTGTTTGTTTTGCGAATATGAGCTCTATCTGCAATGGGCACTTTTCATGCTATAAGCAGTTTTTCCTAACAAATGCAAGATATTACATGGGCTATCTCCACAAGGAGACATCAGATCTTGGTTTTTTGGTCTTCGGGGAGGCAGGGGAACAGGAATATGTGTTTGTTTTTCGAATTTGAGCTCTATCTGCAATGGCCACTTTTCATGCTATAAGCAGTTTTTCCTAACAAATGCAAGATATTACATGGGCTATCTCCACAAGGAGACACCAGATCTTGGTTTTTTGGTCTTCGGGGAGGCAGGGGAACCGGAATATGTGTTTTTTTTTTGAATTTGAGCTCTATCTGCAATGGGCACTTTTCATGTTATAAGCAGTTTTTCATAACAAATGCAAGACATAACGGGCTATCTCCGCAAGGAGACATCAGATCTGCAAAACTCATGTTTTTTTGGTCTTCGGTGAGCCGGGTGAACATGAATACGTGTTTGTTTTTCAAATTTGAGCTCTATCTGCAATGGGCACTTTTCATACTATAAGCAGTTTTTCCTAACAAATGCAAGATATAGCATGGGCTATCTCCGCAAGGAAACTTCAGATCTGCAAAAGTCATGGTTTTTTGGACTTCGGGGAGGCAGGGGAACAGGAATATGTGTTTGTTTTGCGAATATGAGCTCTATCTGCAATGGGCACTTTTCATGCTATAAGCAGTTTTTCCTAACAAATGCAAGATATTACAAGGGCTATCTCCACAAGGAGACATCAGATCTTGGTTTTTTGGTCTTCGGGGAGGCAGGGGAACAGGAATATGTGTTTGTTTTTCGAATTTGAGCTCTATCTGCAATGGCCACTTTTCATGCTATAAGCAGTTTTTCCTAACAAATGCAGGATATAGCATGGGCTATCACCGCAAGGAGACATCAGATCTGCAAAACTCATGGTTCTTTGGTGTTCGGTGAACCGGGGGAACATTAATATGTGTTTGTTTTGTGAATTTGAGCTCTATCTGCAATGGGCACTTTTCATGTTATAAGCAGTTTTTCCTAACAAATGCAAGATATAACATGGGCTTTCTCCGCAAGGAGACATCAGATCTGCAAAACTCATGGTTTTTTGGTGTTCGGTGAGCCGGGGGAACATGAATACGTGTTTATTTTTCAAATTGGAGCTCTATCTGCAATGGGCACTTTTCATACTATAAGCAGTTTTTCCTAACAAATGTAAGATATAGCATGGGCTATCTCCGCAAGGAAACTTCAGATCTGCAAAAGTCATGGTTTTTTGGTCTTTGGGGAGGCAGGGGAACATGAATACGTTTTTGTTTTTTGAATTCGAGCTCTATCTGCAATGGGCACTTTTCATGCTCTAAGCGGTTTTTCCTAACAAATGCAAGATATAACATTGGCTATCTCCGCAAGGATACTTCAGATCTGCAAAATTCATGGTTTTTTCGTCTTCGGGGAGGCAGGGGAACATGAATACGTTTTTCTTTTTCGAATTGGAGCTCTATCTGCAATTGGCACTTTTCATGCTATAAGCAGTTTTTCCTAACAAATGCAAGATATAACATGGGCTATCTCCGCAAGGAGACATCAGATCTGCAACAGTCTTGGTTTTTTGGTCTTCGGGGAGGCAGGGGAACAGCAATATGTGTTTGTTTTTCGAATTTGAGCTCTTTCTCCAGTGGGCACTTTTCATACTATAAGCAGTTTTTCCTAACAAATGCAAGATATAGCATGGGCTATCTCCGCAAAGAAACTTCAGATCTGCAAAACTCATGGTTTTTTGGTCTTCGGGGAGGTACGGGAACATGAATATGTTTTTGTTTTTCAAATTTGAGCTCTATCTGCAATGGGCACTTTTTATACTATAAGCAGTTTTTCCTAACAAATGCAAGATATAGCATGGGCTATCTCCGCAAGGAAACTTCAGATCTGCAAAAGTCTTGGTATTTTTGTCTTCGAGGAGGCAGGGGAACATAAATACGTGTTTGTTTTTTGAATTTGAGCTCTATCTGCAATGGGCACTTTTCATGCTATAAGCAGTTTTTCCTAACAAATGCAAGATATAACATGGGCTATCACCGCAAGGAGATATCAGATCTGCAAAACTCATGGTTTTTTGGTCTTCGGTGAGCCGGGGGAACATGAATACGTGTTTGTTTTTCAAATTTGAGCTCTATCTGCAATGGGCACTTTTCATAGTATAAGCAGTTTTTCCTAACAAATGCAAGATATAGCATGGGCTATCACCGCAAGGAAACTTCAGATCTGCAAAAGTCTTGGTTTTTTGGTCTTCGGGGAGGAAGGGGAACAGGAATATGTGTTTGTTTTTTGAATTTGAGCTCTATGTGCAATGGGCAATTTTCATGCTATAAGCAGTTTTAACTAACAAATGCAAGATATAACATGGGCTATCTCTGCAAGGAGACATCAGATCTGCAAAACTCATGGTTTTTTGGTCTTCGGTGAGCCGGGGGAACATGAATACGTGTTTGTTTTTCAAATTTGAGCTCTATCTGCAATGGGCACTTTTCATACTATAAGCAGTTTTTCCTAACAAATTCAAGATATAGCATGGGCTATCTCCGCAAAGAAACTTCAGATCTGCAAAAGTCATGGTTTTTTGGTCTTCGGGGAGGCAGGGGAACATGAATACGTTTTTGTTTTTTGAATTCGAGCTCTATCTGCAATGGGCACTTTTCATACTATAAGCAGTTTTTCCTAACAAATGCAAGATATAGCATGGGCTATCTCCGCAAAGAAACTTCAGATCTGCAAAAGTCATGGTTTTTTGGTCTTCGGGGAGGCAGGGGAACATGAATACGTTTTTGTTTTTTGAATTCGAGTTCTATCTGCAATGGGCACTTTTCATGCTCTAAGCAGTTTTTCCTAACAAATGCAAGATATAACATGGGCTATCACCGCAAGGAGATATCAGATCTGCAAAACTCATGGTTTTTTGGTCTTCGGTGAGCCGGGGGAACATGAATACGTGTTTGTTTTTCAAATTTGAGCTCTATCTGCAATGGGCACTTTTCATAGTATAAGCAGTTTTTCCTAACAAATGCAAGATATAGCATGGGCTATCACCGCAAGGAAACTTCAGATCTGCAAAAGTCTTGGTTTTTTGGTCTTCGGGGAGGAAGGGGAACAGGAATATGTGTTTGTTTTTTGAATTTGAGCTCTATGTGCAATGGGCAATTTTCATGCTATAAGCAGTTTTAACTAACAAATGCAAGATATAACATGGGCTATCTCTGCAAGGAGACATCAGATCTGCAAAACTCATGGTTTTTTGGTCTTCGGTGAGCCGGGGGAACATGAATACGTGTTTGTTTTTCAAATTTGAGCTCTATCTGCAATGGGCACTTTTCATACTATAAGCAGTTTTTCCTAACAAATTCAAGATATAGCATGGGCTATCTCCGCAAAGAAACTTCAGATCTGCAAAAGTCATGGTTTTTTGGTCTTCGGGGAGGCAGGGGAACATGAATACGTTTTTGTTTTTTGAATTCGAGCTCTATCTGCAATGGGCACTTTTCATACTATAAGCAGTTTTTCCTAACAAATGCAAGATATAGCATGGGCTATCTCCGCAAAGAAACTTCAGATCTGCAAAAGTCATGGTTTTTTGGTCTTCGGGGAGGCAGGGGAACATGAATACGTTTTTGTTTTTTGAATTCGAGTTCTATCTGCAATGGGCACTTTTCATGCTCTAAGCAGTTTTTCCTAACAAATGCAAGATATAACATTAGCTATCTCCACAAGGATACTTCAGATCTGCAAAATTCATGGTTTTTTCGTCTTCGGGGAGGCAGGGGAACATGAATACGTTTTTGTTTTTCGAATTTGAGCTCTATCTGCAATGGGCACTTTTCATGCTATAAGCAGTTTTTCCTAACAAATGCAAGATATAGCATGGGCTATCTCCGCAAAGAAACTTCAGATCTGCAAAACTCATGGTTTTTTGGTCTTCGGGGAGGTAGGGGAACATGAATATGTTTTTGTTTTTCAAATTTGAGCTCTATCTGCAATGGGCACTTTTCATACTATAAGCAGTTTTTCCTAACAAATGCATGATATAGCATGGGCTATCTCCGCAAGGAAACTTCAGATCTGCAAAAGTCTTGGTTTTTTTTGTCTTTGAGGAGGCAGGGGAACAGGAATATGTGTTTGTTTTTCGAATTTGAGCTCTATCTGCAATGGGCACTTTTCATACTATAAGCAGTTTTTCCTAACAAATGCAAGATATAGCATGCACTATCTCCGCAAGGAAACTTCAGATCTGCAAAAGTCTTGGTTTTTTGTCTTCGGGGAGGCAGGGGAACAGGAATATGTGTTTGTTTTTCGAATTTGAGCTCTATGTGCAATGGGCACTTTTCATGCTATAAGCAGTTTTTCCTAACAAATGCAAGATATAACATGGGCTATCTCCGCAAGGATACTTCAGATCTGCAAAATTCATGGTTTTTTCGTCTTCGGGGAGGCTGGGGAACATGAATACGTTTTTGTTTTTCGAATTTGAGCTCTATCTGCAATGGGGACTTTTCATGCTATAAGCAGTTTTTCCTAACAAATGCAAGATATAACATGGGCTATCTCCGCAAGGAGACATCAGATCTGCAACAGTCTTGGTTTTTTGGTCTTCGGGGAGGCAGGGGAACAGGAATATGTGTTTGTTTTTCGAATTTGAGCTCTTTCTGCAATGGGCACTTTTCATACTATAAGCAGTTTTTCCTAACAAATGCAAGATATAGCATGGGCTATCTCCGCAAAGAAACTTCAGATCTGCAAAACTCATGGTTTTTTGGTCTTCGGGGAGGCAGGGGAACATGAATATGTGTTTGTTTTGCGAATTTGAGCTCTATCTGCAATGGGCACTTTTCATGCTATAAGCAGTTTTTCCTAACAAATGCAAGATATTACATGGGCTATCTCCACAAGGAGACATCAGATCTTGGTTTTTTGGTCTTCGGGGAGGCAGGGGAACAGGAATATGTGTTTGTTTTTCGAATTTGAGCTCTATCTGCAATGGCCACTTTTCATGCTATAAGCAGTTTTTCCTAACAAATGCAAGATATAACATGGGCTATCTCCGCAAGGAGACATCAGATCTGCAAAAGTCATCGTTGATTGGTCTTCGGGGAGGTGGGGGAACATGAATATGTGTTTGTTTTGTGAATTTGAGCTCTATCTGCAATGGGCACTTTTCCTGCTATAAGCAGTTTTTCCTAACAAATGCAGGATATAGCATGGGCTATCACCGCAAGGAGACATCAGATCTGCAAAACTCATGGTTCTTTGGTGTTCGGTGAACCGGGGGAACATGAATATGTGTTTGTTTTGTGAATTTGAGCTCTATCTGCAATGGGCACTTTTCATGTTATAAGCAGTTTTTCCTAACAAATGCAAGATATAACATGGGCTTTCTCCGCAAGGAGACATCAGATCTGCAAAACTCATGGTTTTTTGGTGTTCGGTGAGCCGGGGGAACATGAATACGTGTTTATTTTTCAAATTTGAGCTCTATCTGCAATGGGCACTTTTCATACTATAAGCAGTTTTTCCTAACAAATGTAAGATATAGCATGGGCTATCTCCGCAAGGAAACTTCAGATCTGCAAAAGTCATGGTTTTTTGGTCTTTGGGGAGGCAGGGGAACATGAATACGTTTTTGTTTTTTGAATTCGAGCTCTATCTGCAATGGGCACTTTTCATGCTCTAAGCGGTTTTTCCTAACAAATGCAAGATATTACATGGGCTATCTCCACAAGGAGACACCAGATCTTGGTTTTTTGGTCTTCGGGGAGGCAGGGGAACCGGAATATGTGTTTTTTTTTTGAATTTGAGCTCTATCTGCAATGGGCACTTTTCATGTTATAAGCAGTTTTTCTTAACAAATGCAAGACATAACGGGCTATCTCCGCAAGGAGACATCAGATCTGCAAAACTCATGTTTTTTTGGTCTTCGGTGAGCCGGGTGAACATGAATACGTGTTTGTTTTTCAAATTTGAGCTCTATCTGCAATGGGCACTTTTCATACTATAAGCAGTTTTTCCTAACAAATGCAAGATATAGCATGGGCTATCTCCGCAAGGAGACATCGGATCTGCAAAACTCATGGTTTTTTGGTCTTCGGGGAGGCAGGGGAACATGAATACGTGTTTGTTTTTTGAATTTGAGCTCTATCTGCAATGGGCACTTTTCATGCTATAAGCAGTTTTTCCTAACAAATGCAAGATATAACATGTGCTATCTCCGCAAGGAGACATCAGATCTACAAAAGTCATGGTTTTTTGGTCTTCGGGGAGGCAGGGGAACATGAATACGTGTTTGTTTTTTGAATTTGAGCTCTATCTGCAATGGGCACTTTTCATGCTATAAGCAGTTTTTCCTAACAAATGCAAGATATAACATGGGCTATCTCCCCAAGGAGACATCAGATCTACAAAAGTCATGGTTGATTGGTCTTCGGGGAGATGGGGGAAGATGAATATGTGTTTGTTTTGTGAATTTGAGCTCTATCTGCAATGGGCACTTTTCATGCTATAAGCAGTTTTTCCTAACAAATGCAAGATAAAGCATGGGCTATCACCGCAAGGAAACTTCAGTTCTGCAAAATTCTTGGTTTTTTGGTCTTCGGGGAGAAAGGGGAACATGAATACGTGTTTGTTTTGCGAATTTGAGCTCTATGTGCAATGGGCACTTTTCATGTTATAAGCAGTTTTTCTTAACAAATGCAAGATATAGCATGGGCTATCTCCGCAAGGAAACTTCAGATCTGCAAAAGTCATGGTTTTTTGGTCTTTGGGGAGGCAGGGGAACATGAATACGTTTTTGTTTTTTGAATTCGAGCTCTATCTGCAATGGGCACTTTTCATGCTCTAAGCGGTTTTTCCTAACAAATGCAAGATATAACATTGGCTATCTCCGCAAGGATACTTCAGATCTGCAAAATTCATGGTTTTTTCGTCTTTGGGGAGGCAGGGGAACATGAATACGTTTTTCTTTTTCGAATTGGAGCTCTATCTGCAATGGGCACTTTTCATGCTCTAAGCGGTTTTTCCTAACAAATGCAAGATATTACATGGGCTATCTCCACAAGGAGACACCAGATCTTGGTTTTTTGGTCTTCGGGGAGGCAGGGGAACCGGAATATGTGTTTTTTTTTTGAATTTGAGCTCTATCTGCAATGGGCACTTTTCATGTTATAAGCAGTTTTTCTTAACAAATGCAAGACATAACGGGCTATCTCCGCAAGGAGACATCAGATCTGCAAAACTCATGTTTTTTTGGTCTTCGGTGAGCCGGGTGAACATGAATACGTGTTTGTTTTTCAAATTTGAGCTCTATCTGCAATGGGCACTTTTCATACTATAAGCAGTTTTTCCTAACAAATGCAAGATATAGCATGGGCTATCTCCGCAAGGAGACATCAGATCTGCAAAACTCATGGTTTTTTGGTCTTCGGGGAGGCAGGGGAACATGAATACGTGTTTGTTTTTTGAATTTGAGCTCTATCTGCAATGGGCACTTTTCATGCTATAAGCAGTTTTTCCTAACAAATGCAAGATATAACATGTGCTATCTCCGCAAGGAGACATCAGATCTACAAAAGTCATGGTTTTTTGGTCTTCGGGGAGGCAGGGGAACATGAATACGTGTTTGTTTTTTGAATTTGAGCTCTATCTGCAATGGGCACTTTTCATGCTATAAGCAGTTTTTCCTAACAAATGCAAGATATAACATGGGCTATCTCCCCAAGGAGACATCAGATCTACAAAAGTCATGGTTGATTGGTCTTCGGGGAGATGGGGGAAGATGAATATGTGTTTGTTTTGTGAATTTGAGCTCTATCTGCAATGGGCACTTTTCATGCTATAAGCAGTTTTTCCTAACAAATGCAAGATAAAGCATGGGCTATCACCGCAAGGAAACTTCAGTTCTGCAAAATTCTTGGTTTTTTGGTCTTCGGGGAGAAAGGGGAACATGAATACGTGTTTGTTTTGCGAATTTGAGCTCTATGTGCAATGGGCACTTTTCATGTTATAAGCAGTTTTTCTTAACAAATGCAAGATATAGCATGGGCTATCTCCGCAAGGAAACTTCAGATCTGCAAAAGTCATGGTTTTTTGGTCTTTGGGGAGGCAGGGGAACATGAATACGTTTTTGTTTTTTGAATTCGAGCTCTATCTGCAATGGGCACTTTTCATGCTCTAAGCGGTTTTTCCTAACAAATGCAAGATATAACATTGGCTATCTCCGCAAGGATACTTCAGATCTGCAAAATTCATGGTTTTTTCGTCTTTGGGGAGGCAGGGGAACATGAATACGTTTTTCTTTTTCGAATTGGAGCTCTATCTGCAATGGGCACTTTTCATGCTATAAGCAGTTTTTCCTAACAAATGCAAGATATTACATGGGCTATCTCCACAAGGAGACACCAGATCTTGGTTTTTTGGTCTTCGGGGAGGCAGGGGAACCGGAATATGTGTTTTTTTTTTGAATTTGAGCTCTATCTGCAATGGGCACTTTTCATGTTATAAGCAGTTTTTCTTAACAAATGCAAGACATAACGGGCTATCTCCGCAAGGAGACATCAGATCTGCAAAACTCATGTTTTTTTGGTCTTCGGTGAGCCGGGTGAACATGAATACGTGTTTGTTTTTCAAATTTGAGCTCTATCTGCAATGGGCACTTTTCATACTATAAGCAGTTTTTCCTAACAAATGCAAGATATAGCATGGGCTATCTCCGCAAGGAAACTTCAGATCTGCAAAAGTCATGGTTTTTTGGACTTCGGGGAGGCAGGGGAACAGGAATGTGTGTTTGTTTTTCGAATTTGAGCTCTTTCTGCAATGGGCACTTTTCATACTATAAGCAGTTTTTCCTAACAAATGCAAGATATAGCATGGGCTATCTCCGCAAAGAAACTTCAGATCTGCAAAACTCATGGTTTTTTGGTCTTCGGGGAGGCAGGGGAACATGAATATGTGTTTGTTTTGCGAATATGAGCTCTATCTGCAATGGGCACTTTTCATGCTATAAGCAGTTTTTCCTAACAAATGCAAGATATTACATGGGCTATCTCCACAAGGAGACATCAGATCTTGGTTTTTTGGTCTTCGGGGAGGCAGGGGAACAGGAATATGTGTTTGTTTTTCGAATTTGAGCTCTATCTGCAATGGCCACTTTTCATGCTATAAGCAGTTTTTCCTAACAAATGCAAGATATTACATGGGCTATCTCCACAAGGAGACACCAGATCTTGGTTTTTTGGTCTTCGGGGAGGCAGGGGAACCGGAATATGTGTTTTTTTTTTGAATTTGAGCTCTATCTGCAATGGGCACTTTTCATGTTATAAGCAGTTTTTCTTAACAAATGCAAGACATAACGGGCTATCTCCGCAAGGAGACATCAGATCTGCAAAACTCATGTTTTTTTGGTCTTCGGTGAGCCGGGTGAACATGAATACGTGTTTGTTTTTCAAATTTGAGCTCTATCTGCAATGGGCACTTTTCATACTATAAGCAGTTTTTCCTAACAAATGCAAGATATAGCATGGGCTATCTCCGCAAGGAAACTTCAGATCTGCAAAAGTCATGGTTTTTTGGACTTCGGGGAGGCAGGGGAACAGGAATGTGTGTTTGTTTTTCGAATTTGAGCTCTTTCTGCAATGGGCACTTTTCATACTATAAGCAGTTTTTCCTAACAAATGCAAGATATAGCATGGGCTATCTCCGCAAAGAAACTTCAGATCTGCAAAACTCATGGTTTTTTGGTCTTCGGGGAGGCAGGGGAACATGAATATGTGTTTGTTTTGCGAATATGAGCTCTATCTGCAATGGGCACTTTTCATGCTATAAGCAGTTTTTCCTAACAAATGCAAGATATTACATGGGCTATCTCCACAAGGAGACATCAGATCTTGGTTTTTTGGTCTTCGGGGAGGCAGGGGAACAGGAATATGTGTTTGTTTTTCGAATTTGAGCTCTATCTGCAATGGCCACTTTTCATGCTATAAGCAGTTTTTCCTAACAAATGCAGGATATAGCATGGGCTATCACCGCAAGGAGACATCAGATCTGCAAAACTCATGGTTCTTTGGTGTTCGGTGAACCGGGGGAACATTAATATGTGTTTGTTTTGTGAATTTGAGCTCTATCTGCAATGGGCACTTTTCATGTTATAAGCAGTTTTTCCTAACAAATGCAAGATATAACATGGGCTTTCTCCGCAAGGAGACATCAGATCTGCAAAACTCATGGTTTTTTGGTGTTCGGTGAGCCGGGGGAACATGAATACGTGTTTATTTTTCAAATTGGAGCTCTATCTGCAATGGGCACTTTTCATACTATAAGCAGTTTTTCCTAACAAATGTAAGATATAGCATGGGCTATCTCCGCAAGGAAACTTCAGATCTGCAAAAGTCATGGTTTTTTGGTCTTTGGGGAGGCAGGGGAACATGAATACGTTTTTGTTTTTTGAATTCGAGCTCTATCTGCAATGGGCACTTTTCATGCTCTAAGCGGTTTTTCCTAACAAATGCAAGATATAACATTGGCTATCTCCGCAAGGATACTTCAGATCTGCAAAATTCATGGTTTTTTCGTCTTCGGGGAGGCAGGGGAACATGAATACGTTTTTCTTTTTCGAATTGGAGCTCTATCTGCAATGGGCACTTTTCATGCTATAAGCAGTTTTTCCTAACAAATGCAAGATATTACATGGGCTATCTCCACAAGGAGACACCAGATCTTGGTTTTTTGGTCTTCGGGGAGGCAGGGGAACCGGAATATGTGTTTTTTTTTGAATTTGAGCTCTATCTGCAATGGGCACTTTTCATGTTATAAGCAGTTTTTCTTAACAAATGCAAGACATAACGGGCTATCTCCGCAAGGAGACATCAGATCTGCAAAACTCATGTTTTTTTGGTCTTCAGTGAGCCGGGTGAACATGAATACGTGTTTGTTTTTCAAATTTGAGCTCTATCTGCAATGGGCACTTTTCATACTATAAGCAGTTTTTCCTAACAAATGCAAGATATAGCATGGGCTATCTCCGCAAGGAGACATCAGATCTGCAAAACTCATGGTTTTTTGGTCTTCGGGGAGGCAGGGGAACATGAATACGTGTTTGTTTTTTGAATTTGAGCTCTATCTGCAATGGGCACTTTTCATGCTATAAGCAGTTTTTCCTAACAAATGCAGGATATAACATGGGCTATCTCCGCAAGGAGACATCAGATCTACAAAAGTCATGGTTGATTGGTCTTCGGGGAGGTGGGGGAAGATGAATATGTGTTTGTTTTGTGAATTTGAGCTCTATCTGCAATGGGCACTTTTCATGCTATAAGCAGTTTTTCCTAACAAATGCAAGATAAAGCATGGGCTATCACCGCAAGGAAACTTCAGTTCTGCAAAATTCTTGGTTTTTTGGTCTTCGGGGAGAAAGGGGAACATGAATACGTGTTTGTTTTGCGAATTTGAGCTCTATGTGCAATGCGCACTTTTCATGTTATAAGCAGTTTTTCTTAACAAATGCAAGATATAGCATGGGCTATCTCCGCAAGGAAACTTCAGATCTGCAAAACTCATGGTTTTTTGGTCTTCGGTGAGCCGGGGGAACATGAATACGTGTTTGTTTTTTGAATTCGAGCTCTATTTGCAATGGGCACTTTTCATGCTATAGGCAGTTTTTCCTAACAAATGCAAGATATAACATTGGCTATCTCCGCAAGGATACTTCAGATCTGCAAAATTCATGGTTTTTCGTCTTCGGGGAGGCAGGGGAACATGAATACGTTTTTGTTTTTCGAATTTGAGCTCTGTCTGCAATGGGCACTTTTCATGCTATAAGCAGTTTTTGCTAACAAATGCAAGATATAACATGGGCTATCTCCGCAAGGAGACATCAGATCTGCAATAGTCTTGGTTTTTTGGTCTTCTGGGAGGCAGGGGAACAGGAATGTGTGTTTGTTTTTCGAATTTGAGCTCTTTCTGCAATGGGCACTTTTCATACTATAAGCAGTTTTTCCTAACAAATGCAAGATATAGCATGGGCTATCTCCGCAAGGAAACTTCAGATGTGCAAAAGTCTTGGTTTTTTTGTCTTCGAGGAGGCAGGGGAACAGGAATATGTATTTGTTTTTCGAATTTGAGCTCTATCTGCAATGGGCACTTTTCATGTAATAAGCAGTTTTTCTTAACAAATGCAAGATATAACATGGGCTATCACCGCAAGGAGATATCAGATCTGCAAAACTCATGGTTTTTTGGTCTTCGGTGAGCCGGGGGAACATGAATACGTGTTTGTTTTTCAAATTTGAGCTCTATCTGCAATGGGCACTTTTCATAGTATAAGCAGTTTTTCCTAACAAATGCAAGATATAGCATGGGCTATCTCCACAAGGAAACTTCAGATCTGCAAAAGTCTTGGTTTTTTTTGTCTTCGGGGAGGCAGGGGAACATGAATACGTGTTTGTTTTTTGAATTTGAGCTCTATCTGCAATGGGCACTTTTCATGCTATAAGCAGTTTTTCCTAACAAATGCAAGATATAACATGGGCTATCTCCGCAAGGAGACATCAGATCTGCAAAAGTCATGGTTGATTGGTCTTCGGGGAGGTGGGGGAACATGAATATGTGTTTGTTTTGTGAATTTGAGCTCTATCTGCAATGGGCACCTTTCATGCTATAAGCAGTTTTTCCTAACAAATGCAAGATATAGCATGGGCTATCACCGCAAGGAAACTTCAGATCTGCAAAAGTCTTGGTTTTTTGGTCTTTGGGGAGGAAGGGGAACAGGAATATGTGTTTGTTTTTTGAATTTGAGCTCTATGTGCAATGGGCACTTTTCATGCTATAAGCAGTTTTTACTAACAAATGCAAGATATAACATGGGCTATCTCCGCAAGGAGACATCAGATCTGCAAAACTCATGGTTTTTTGGTCTTCGGTGAGCCGGGGGAACATGAATACGTGTTTGTTTTTCAAATTTGAGCTCTATCTGCAATGGGCACTTTTCATACTATAAGCAGTTTTTCCTAACAAATGCAAGATATAGCATGGGCTATCTCCGCAAAGAAACTTCAGATCTGCAAAAGTCATGGTTTTTTGGTCTTCGGGGAGGCAGGGGAACATGAATACGTTTTTGTTTTTTGAATTCGAGCTCTATCTGCAATGGGCACTTTTCATGCTCTAAGCAGTTTTTCCTAACAAATGCAAGATATAACATTAGCTATCTCCACAAGGATACTTCAGATCTGCAAAATTCATGGTTTTTTCGTCTTCGGGGAGGCAGGGGAACATGAATACGTTTTTGTTTTTCGAATTTGAGCTCTATCTGCAATGGGCACTTTTCATGCTATAAGCAGTTTTTCCTAACAAATGCAAGATATAACATGGGCTATCTCCGCAAGGAGACATCAGATCTGCAACAGTCTTGGTTTTTTGGTCTTCGGGGAGGCAGGGGAACAGCAATATGTGTTTGTTTTTCGAATTTGAGCTCTTTCTGCAGTGGGCACTTTTCATACTATAAGCAGTTTTTCCTAACAAATGCAATATATAGCATGGGCTATCTCCGCAAAGAAACTTCAGATCTGCAAAACTCATGGTTTTTTGGTCTTCGGGGAGGTAGGGGAACATGAATATGTTTTTGTTTTTCAAATTTGAGCTCTATCTGCAATGGGCACTTTTCATACTATAAGCAGTTTTTCCTAACAAATGCAAGATATAGCATGGGCTATCTCTGCAAGGAAACTTCAGATCTGCAAAAGTCTTGGTTTTTTTTGTCTTCGAGGAGGCAGGGGAACAGGAATATGTGTTTGTTTTTCGAATTTGAGCTCTATCTGCAATGGGCACTTTTCATGTTATAAGCAGTTTTTCTTAACAAATGCAAGATATAACATGGGCTATCACCGCAAGGAGATATCAGATCTGCAAAACTCATGGTTTTTTGGTCTTCGGGGAGGCAGGGGAACATGAATACGTGTTTGTTTTTTGAATTTGAGCTCTATCTGCAATGGGCACTTTTCATGCTATAAGCAGTTTTTCCTAACAAATGCAAGATATAACATGGGCTATCTCCGCAAGGAGACATCAGATCTGCAAAAGTCATGGTTGATTGGTCTTCGGGGAGGTGGGGGAACATGAATATGTGTTTGTTTTGTGAATTTGAGCTCTATCTGCAATGGCCACTTTTCATGCTATAAGCAGTTTTTCCTAACAAATGCAAGATATAGCATGGGCTATCACCGCAAGGAAACTTCAGATCTGCAAAAGTCTTGGTTTTTTGGTCTTCGGGGAGGAAGGGGAACAGGAATATGTGTTTGTTTTTTGAATTTGAGCTCTATGTGCAATGGGCAATTTTCATGCTATAAGCAGTTTTAACTAACAAATGCAAGATATAACATGGGCTATCTCCGCAAGGAGCCATCAGATCTGCAAAACTCATGGTTTTTTGGTCTTCGGTGAGCCGGGGGAACATGAATACATGTTTGTTTTTCAAATTTGAGCTCTATCTGCAATGGGCACTTTTCATACTATAAGCAGTTTTTCCTAACAAATTCAAGATATAGCATGGGCTATCTCCGCAAAGAAACTTCAGATCTGCAAAAGTCATGGTTTTTTGGTCTTCGGGGAGGCAGGGGAACATGAATACGTTTTTGTTTTTTGAATTCGAGCTCTATCTGCAATGGGCACTTTTCATACTATAAGCAGTTTTTCCTAACAAATGCAAGATATAGCATGGGCTATCTCCGCAAAGAAACTTCAGATCTGCAAAAGTCATGGTTTTTTGGTCTTCGGGGAGGCAGGGGAACATGAATACGTTTTTGTTTTTTGAATTCGAGTTCTATCTGCAATGGGCACTTTTCATGCTCTAAGCAGTTTTTCCTAACAAATGCAAGATATAACATTAGCTATCTCCACAAGGATACTTCAGATCTGCAAAATTCATGGTTTTTTCGTCTTCGGGGAGGCAGGGGAACATGAATACGTTTTTGTTTTTCGAATTTGAGCTCTTTCTGCAGTGGGCACTTTTCATGCTATAAGCAGTTTTTCCTAACAAATGCAAGATATAACATGGGCTATCTCCGCAAGGAGACATCAGATCTGCATAACTCATGGTTTTTTGGTCTTCGGTGAGCCGGGGGAACAGGAATATGTGTTTGTTTTTCGAATTTGAGCTCTATCTGCAAAGAGCACTTTTCTTGCTAAAAGCAGTTTTTCCTAACAAATGCAAGATATAACATGGGCTATCTCCGCAAGGAGACATCAGAACTTCAAAACGCATGGTTTTTTGGTCTTCGGGGAGGTTGGGGAACATGAATACGTGTTTGTTTTTCGAATTTGAGCTCTATCTGCAAAGGGCACTTTTCTTGCTAAAAGCAGTTTTTCCTAACAAATGCAAGATATAACATGGGCTATCTCCGCAAGGAGACATCAGATCTGCATAACTCATGGTTTTTTGGTCTTCGGTGAGCCGGGGGAACATGAATATGTGTTTGTTTTTCGAATTTGAGCTCTATCTGCAATGGGCACTTTTCATGCTATAAACAGTTTTTCCTAACAAATGCAAGATATAACATGGGCTATCTCCGCAAGGAGACATCAGATCTGCATAACTCATGGTTTTTTTGTCTTCGGTGAGCCGGGGGAACATGAATATGTGTTTGTTTTTCGAATTTGAGCTCTATCTGCAAAGAGCACTTTTCTTGCTAAAAGCAGTTTTTCCTAACAAATGCAAGATATAACATGGGCTATCTCCGCAAGGAGACATCAGATCTGCAAAACGCATGGTTTTTTGGTCTTCGGGGAGGTTGGGGAACATGAATACGTGTTTGTTTTTCGAATTTGAGCTCTATCTGCAAAGGGCACTTTTCTTGCTAAAAGCAGTTTTTCCTAACAAATGCAAGATATAACATGGGCTATCTCCGCAAGGAGACATCAGATCTGCATAACTCATGGTTTTTTGGTCTTCGGTGAGCCGGGGGAACATGAATATGTGTTTGTTTTTCGAATTTGAGCTCTATCTGCAATGGGCACTTTTCATGCTATAAACAGTTTTTCCTAACAAATGCAAGATATAACATGGGCTATCTCCGCAAGGAGACATCAGATCTGCATAACTCATGGTTTTTTTGTCTTCGGTGAGCCGGGGGAACATGAATATGTGTTTGTTTTTCGAATTTGAGCTCTATCTGCAAAGAGCACTTTTCTTGCTAAAAGCAGTTTTTCCTAACAAATGCAAGATATAACATGGGCTATCTCCGCAAGGAGACATCAGATCTGCAAAACGCATGGTTTTTTGGTCTTCGGGGAGGTTGGGGAACATGAATACGTGTTTGTTTTTCGAATTTGAGCTCTATCTGCAAAGGGCACTTTTCTTGCTAAAAGCAGTTTTTCCTAACAAATGCAAGATATAACATGGGCTATCTCCGCAAGGAGACATCAGATCTGCATAACTCATGGTTTTTTTGTCTTCGGTGAGCCGGGGGAACATGAATACATGTTTGTTTTTCGAATTTGAGCTCTATCTGCAAAGGGCACTTTTCTTGCTAAAAGCAGTTTTTCCTAACAAATGCAAGATATAACATGGGCTATCTCCGCAAGGAGACATCAGATCTGCAAAACGCATGGTTTTTTGGTCTTCGGGGATGTTGGGGAACATGAATACGTGTTTGTTTTTCGAATTTGAGCTCTATCTGCAAAGGGCACTTTTCTTGCTAAAAGCAGTTTTTCCTAACAAATGCAAGATATAACATGGGCTATCTCCGCAAGGAGACATCAGATCTGCATAACTCATGGTTTTTTTGTCTTCGGTGAGCCGGGGGAACATGAATACGTGTTTGTTTTTCGAATTTGAGCTCTATCTGCAAAGGGCACTTTTCTTGCTAAAAGCAGTTTTTCCTAACAAATGCAAGATATAACATGGGCTATCTCCGCAAGGAGACATCAGATCTGCATAACTCATGGTTTTTTTGTCTTCGGTGAGCCGGGGTAACATGAATACGTGTTTGTTTTTCGAATTTGAGCTCTATCTGCAAAGGGCACTTTTCTTGCTAAAAGCAGTTTTTCCTAACAAATGCAAGATATAACATGGGCTATCTCCGCAAGGAGACATCAGATCTGCAAAACGCATGGTTTTTTGGTCTTCGGGGAGGTTGGGGAACATGAATACGTGTTTGTTTTTCGAATTTGAGCTCTATCTGCAAAGGGCACTTTTCTTGCTAAAAGCAGTTTTTCCTAACAAATGCAAGATATAACATGGGCTATCTCCGCAAGGAGACATCAGATCTGCATAACTCATGGTTTTTTTGTCTTCGGTGAGCCGGGGGAACATGAATACGTGTTTGTTTTTCGAATTTGAGCTCTATCTGCAAAGGGCACTTTTCTTGCTAAAAGCAGTTTTTCCTAACAAATGCAAGATATAACATGGGCTATCTCCGCAAGGAGACATCAGATCTGCATAACCCATGGTTTTTTGGTCTTCGGTGAGCCGGGGGAACATGAATATGTGTTTGTTTTTCGAATTTGAGCTCTATCTGCAAAGGGCACTTTTCTTGCTAAAAGCAGTTTTTCCTAACAAATGCAAGATATAACATGGGCTATCTCCGCAAGGAGACATCAGAACTGCAAAACGCATGGTTTTTTGGTCTTCGGGGAGGTTGGGGAACATGAATACGTGTTTGTTTTTCGAATTTGAGCTCTATCTGCAAAGGGCACTTTTCTTGCTAAAAGCAGTTTTTCCTAACAAATGCAAGATATAACATGGGCTATCTCCGCAAGGAGACATCAGATCTGCATAACTCATGGGTTTTTTGTCTTCGGTGAGCCAGGGGAACATGAATATGTGTTTGTTTTTCGAATTTGAGCTCTATCTGCAAAGAGCACTTTTCTTGCTAAAAGCAGTTTTTCCTAACAAATGCAAGATATAACATGGGCTATCTCCGCAAGGAGACATCAGATCTGCAAAACGCATGGTTTTTTGGTCTTCGGGGAGGTTGGGGAACATGAATACGTGTTTGTTTTTCGAATTTGAGCTCTATCTGCAAAGGGCACTTTTCTTGCTAAAAGCAGTTTTTCCTAACAAATGCAAGATATAACATGGGCTATCTCCGCAAGGAGACATCAGATCTGCATAACTCATGGTTTTTTTGTCTTCGGTGAGCCGGGGGAACATGAATACGTGTTTGTTTTTCGAATTTGAGCTCTATCTGCAAAGGGCACTTTTCTTGCTAAAAGCAGTTTTTCCTAACAAATGCAAGATATAACATGGGCTATCTCCGCAAGGAGACATCAGATCTGCAAAACGCATGGTTTTTTGGTCTTTGGGGAGGTTGGGGAACATGAATACGTGTTTGTTTTTCGAATTTGAGCTCTATCTGCAAAGGGCACTTTTCTTGCTAAAAGCAGTTTTTCCTAACAAATGCAAGATATAACATGGGCTATCTCCGCAAGGAGACATCAGATCTGCATAACTCATGGTTTTTTGGTCTTCGGTGAGCCGGTGGAACATGAATATGTGTTTGTTTTTCGAATTTGAGCTCTATCTGCAAAGGGCACTTTTCTTGCTAAAAGCAGTTTTTCCTAACAAATGCAAGATATAACATGGGCTATCTCCGCAAGGAGACATCAGATCTGCATAACTCATGGTTTTTTTGTCTTCGGTGAGCCGGGGGAACATGAATACGTGTTTGTTTTTCGAATTTGAGCTCTATCTGCAAAGGGCACTTTTCTTGCTAAAAGCAGTTTTTCCTAACAAATGCAAGATATAACATGGGCTATCTCCGCAAGGAGACATCAGATCTGCATAACTCATGGTTTTTTGGTCTTCGGTGAGCCGGTGGAACATGAATATGTGTTTGTTTTTCGAATTTGAGCTCTATCTGCAAAGGGCACTTTTCTTGCTAAAAGCAGTTTTTCCTAACAAATGCAAGATATAACATGGGCTATCTCCGCAAGGAGACATCAGATCTGCATAACTCATGGTTTTTTTGTCTTCGGTGAGCCGGGGGAACATGAATACGTGTTTGTTTTTCGAATTTGAGCTCTATCTCCAAAGGGCACTTTTCTTGCTAAAAGCAGTTTTTCCTAACAAATGCAAGATATAACATGGGCTATCTCCGCAAGGAGACATCAGATCTGCAAAACGCATGGTTTTTTGGTCTTCGGGGAGGTTGGGGAACATGAATACGTGTTTGTTTTTCGAATTTGAGCTCTATCTGCAAAGGGCACTTTTCTTGCTAAAAGCAGTTTTTCCTAACAAATGCAAGATATAACATGGGCTATCTCCGCAAGGAGACATCAGATCTGCATAACTCATGGTTTTTTTGTCTTCGGTGAGCCGGGGGAACATGAATACGTGTTTGTTTTTCGAATTTGAGCTCTATCTGCAAAGGGCACTTTTCTTGCTAAAAGCAGTTTTTCCTAACAAATGCAAGATATAACATGGGCTATCTCCGCAAGGAGACATCAGATCTGCATAACTCATGGTTTTTTTGTCTTCGGTGAGCCGGGGGAACATGAATACATGTTTGTTTTTCGAATTTGAGCTCTATCTGCAAAGGGCACTTTTCTTGCTAAAAGCAGTTTTTCCTAACAAATGCAAGATATAACATGGGCTATCTCCGCAAGGAGACATCAGATCTGCAAAACGCATGGTTTTTTGGTCTTCGGGGATGTTGGGGAACATGAATACGTGTTTGTTTTTCGAATTTGAGCTCTATCTGCAAAGGGCACTTTTCTTGCTAAAAGCAGTTTTTCCTAACAAATGCAAGATATAACATGGGCTATCTCCGCAAGGAGACATCAGATCTGCATAACTCATGGTTTTTTTGTCTTCAGTGAGACGGGGGAACATGAATACGTGTTTGTTTTTCGAATTTGAGCTCTATCTGCAAAGGGCACTTTTCTTGCTAAAAGCAGTTTTTCCTAACAAATGCAAGATATAACATGGGCTATCTCCGCAAGGAGACATCAGAACTGCAAAACGCATGGTTTTTTGGTCTTCGGGGAGGTTGGGGAACATGAATACGTGTTTGTTTTTCGAATTTGAGCTCTATCTGCAAAGGGCACTTTTCTTGCTAAAAGCAGTTTTTCCTAACAAATGCAAGATATAACATGGGCTATCTCCGCAAGGAGACATCAGATCTGCATAACTCATGGTTTTTTGGTCTTCAGTGAGCCGGGGGAACATGAATATGTGTTTGTTTTTCGAATTTGAGCTCTATCTGCAAAGAGCACTTTTCTTGCTAAAAGCAGTTTTTCCTAACAAATGCAAGATATAACATGGGCTATCTCCGCAAGGAGACATCAGAACTGCAAAACGCATGGTTTTTTGGTCTTCGGGGAGGTTGGGGAACATGAATACGTGTTTGTTTTTCGAATTTGAGCTCTATCTGCAAAGGGCACTTTTCTTGCTAAAAGCAGTTTTTCCTAACAAATGCAAGATATAACATGGGCTATCTCCGCAAGGAGACATCAGATCTGCATAACTCATGGTTTTTTGGTCTTCGGTGAGCCGGGGGAACATGAATATGTGTTTGTTTTTCGAATTTGAGCTCTATCTGCAATGGGCACTTTTCATGCTATAAACAGTTTTTCCTAACAAATGCAAGATATAACATGGGCTATCTCCGCAAGGAGACATCAGATCTGCAAAAAGCATGGTTTTTTGGTCTTCGGGGAGGTTGGGGAACATGAATACGTGTTTGTTTTTCGAATTTGAGCTCTATCTGCAAAGGGCACTTTTCTTGCTAAAAGCAGTTTTTCCTAACAAATGCAAGATATAACATGGGCTATCTCCGCAAGGAGACATCAGATCTGCATAACTCATGGTTTTTTTGTCTTCGGTGAGCCGGGGGAACATGAATACGTGTTTGTTTTTCGAATTTGAGCTCTATCTGCAAAGAGCACTTTTCTTGCTAAAAGCAGTTTTTCCTAACAAATGCAAGATATAACATGGGCTATCTCCGCAAGGAGACATCAGATCTGCAAAACGCATGGTTTTTTGGTCTTCGGGGAGGTTGGGGAACATGAATACGTGTTTGTTTTTCGAATTTGAGCTCTATCTGCAAAGGGCACTTTTCTTGCTAAAAGCAGTTTTTCCTAACAAATGCAAGATATAACATGGGCTATCTCCGCAAGGAGACATCAGATCTGCATAACTCATGGTTTTTTTGTCTTCGGTGAGCCGGGGGAACATGAATACATGTTTGTTTTTCGAATTTGAGCTCTATCTGCAAAGGGCACTTTTCTTGCTAAAAGCAGTTTTTCCTAACAAATGCAAGATATAACATGGGCTATCTCCGCAAGGAGACATCAGATCTGCAAAACGCATGGTTTTTTGGTCTTCGGGGATGTTGGGGAACATGAATACGTGTTTGTTTTTCGAATTTGAGCTCTATCTGCAAAGGGCACTTTTCTTGCTAAAAGCAGTTTTTCCTAACAAATGCAAGATATAACATGGGCTATCTCCGCAAGGAGACATCAGATCTGCATAACTCATGGTTTTTTTGTCTTCGGTGAGCCGGGGGAACATGAATACGTGTTTGTTTTTCGAATTTGAGCTCTATCTGCAAAGGGCACTTTTCTTGCTAAAAGCAGTTTTTCCTAACAAATGCAAGATATAACATGGGCTATCTCCGCAAGGAGACATCAGATCTGCATAACTCATGGTTTTTTTGTCTTCGGTGAGCCGGGGTAACATGAATACGTGTTTGTTTTTCGAATTTGAGCTCTATCTGCAAAGGGCACTTTTCTTGCTAAAAGCAGTTTTTCCTAACAAATGCAAGATATAACATGGGCTATCTCCGCAAGGAGACATCAGATCTGCAAAACGCATGGTTTTTTGGTCTTCGGGGAGGTTGGGGAACATGAATACGTGTTTGTTTTTCGAATTTGAGCTCTATCTGCAAAGGGCACTTTTCTTGCTAAAAGCAGTTTTTCCTAACAAATGCAAGATATAACATGGGCTATCTCCGCAAGGAGACATCAGATCTGCATAACTCATGGTTTTTTTGTCTTCGGTGAGCCGGGGGAACATGAATACGTGTTTGTTTTTCGAATTTGAGCTCTATCTGCAAAGGGCACTTTTCTTGCTAAAAGCAGTTTTTCCTAACAAATGCAAGATATAACATGGGCTATCTCCGCAAGGAGACATCAGATCTGCATAACCCATGGTTTTTTGGTCTTCGGTGAGCCGGGGGAACATGAATATGTGTTTGTTTTTCGAATTTGAGCTCTATCTGCAAAGGGCACTTTTCTTGCTAAAAGCAGTTTTTCCTAACAAATGCAAGATATAACATGGGCTATCTCCGCAAGGAGACATCAGAACTGCAAAACGCATGGTTTTTTGGTCTTCGGGGAGGTTGGGGAACATGAATACGTGTTTGTTTTTCGAATTTGAGCTCTATCTGCAAAGGGCACTTTTCTTGCTAAAAGCAGTTTTTCCTAACAAATGCAAGATATAACATGGGCTATCTCCGCAAGGAGACATCAGATCTGCATAACTCATGGGTTTTTTGTCTTCGGTGAGCCAGGGGAACATGAATATGTGTTTGTTTTTCGAATTTGAGCTCTATCTGCAAAGAGCACTTTTCTTGCTAAAAGCAGTTTTTCCTAACAAATGCAAGATATAACATGGGCTATCTCCGCAAGGAGACATCAGATCTGCAAAATGCATGGTTTTTTGGTCTTCGGGGAGGTTGGGGAACATGAATACGTGTTTGTTTTTCGAATTTGAGCTCTATCTGCAAAGGGCACTTTTCTTGCTAAAAGCAGTTTTTCCTAACAAATGCAAGATATAACATGGGCTATCTCCGCAAGGAGACATCAGATCTGCATAACTCATGGTTTTTTTGTCTTCGGTGAGCCGGGGGAACATGAATACGTGTTTGTTTTTCGAATTTGAGCTCTATCTGCAAAGGGCACTTTTCTTGCTAAAAGCAGTTTTTCCTAACAAATGCAAGATATAACATGGGCTATCTCCGCAAGGAGACATCAGATCTGCAAAACGCATGGTTTTTTGGTCTTTGGGGAGGTTGGGGAACATGAATACGTGTTTGTTTTTCGAATTTGAGCTCTATCTGCAAAGGGCACTTTTCTTGCTAAAAGCAGTTTTTCCTAACAAATGCAAGATATAACATGGGCTATCTCCGCAAGGAGACATCAGATCTGCATAACTCATGGTTTTTTTGTCTTCGGTGAGCCGGGGGAACATGAATACGTGTTTGTTTTTCGAATTTGAGCTCTATCTGCAAAGGGCACTTTTCTTGCTAAAAGCAGTTTTTCCTAACAAATGCAAGATATAACATGGGCTATCTCCGCAAGGAGACATCAGATCTGCATAACTCATGGTTTTTTGGTCTTCGGTGAGCCGGTGGAACATGAATATGTGTTTGTTTTTCGAATTTGAGCTCTATCTGCAAAGGGCACTTTTCTTGCTAAAAGCAGTTTTTCCTAACAAATGCAAGATATAACATGGGCTATCTCCGCAAGGAGACATCAGATCTGCATAACTCATGGTTTTTTTGTCTTCGGTGAGCCGGGGGAACATGAATACGTGTTTGTTTTTCGAATTTGAGCTCTATCTCCAAAGGGCACTTTTCTTGCTAAAAGCAGTTTTTCCTAACAAATGCAAGATATAACATGGGCTATCTCCGCAAGGAGACATCAGATCTGCAAAACGCATGGTTTTTTGGTCTTCGGGGAGGTTGGGGAACATGAATACGTGTTTGTTTTTCGAATTTGAGCTCTATCTGCAAAGGGCACTTTTCTTGCTAAAAGCAGTTTTTCCTAACAAATGCAAGATATAACATGGGCTATCTCCGCAAGGAGACATCAGATCTGCATAACTCATGGTTTTTTTGTCTTCGGTGAGCCGGGGGAACATGAATACATGTTTGTTTTTCGAATTTGAGCTCTATCTGCAAAGGGCACTTTTCTTGCTAAAAGCAGTTTTTCCTAACAAATGCAAGATATAACATGGGCTATCTCCGCAAGGAGACATCAGATCTGCATAACTCATGGTTTTTTGGTCTTCGGTGAGCAGGGGGAACATGAATATGTGTTTGTTTTTCGAATTTGAGCTCTATCTGCAAAGGGCACTTTTCTTGCTAAAAGCAGTTTTTCCTAACAAATGCAAGATATAACATGGGCTATCTCCGCAAGGAGACATCAGAACTGCAAAACGCATGGTTTTTTGGTCTTCGGGGAGGTTGGGGAACATGAATACGTGTTTGTTTTTCGAATTTGAGCTCTATCTGCAAAGGGCACTTTTCTTGCTAAAAGCAGTTTTTCCTAACAAATGCAAGATATAACATGGGCTATCTCCGCAAGGAGACATCAGATCTGCATAACTCATGGTTTTTTTGTCTTCAGTGAGACGGGGGAACATGAATACGTGTTTGTTTTTCGAATTTGAGCTCTATCTGCAAAGGGCACTTTTCTTGCTAAAAGCAGTTTTTCCTAACAAATGCAAGATATAACATGGGCTATCTCCGCAAGGAGACATCAGATCTGCAAAACGCATGGTTTTTTGGACTTCGGGGAGGTTGGGGAACATGAATACGTGTTTGTTTTTCGAATTTGAGCTCTATCTGCAAAGGGCACTTTTCTTGCTAAAAGCAGTTTTTCCTAACAAATGCAAGATATAACATGGGCTATCTCCGCAAGGAGACATCAGATCTGCATAACTCATGGTTTTTTTGTCTTCGGTGAGCCGGGGGAACATGAATACGTGTTTGTTTTTCGAATTTGAGCTCTATCTGCAAAGGGCACTTTTCTTGCTAAAAGCAGTTTTTCCTAACAAATGCAAGATATAACATGGGCTATCTCCGCAAGGAGACATCAGATCTGCATAACTCATGGTTTTTTTGTCTTCGGTGAGCCGGGGGAACATGAATACGTGTTTGTTTTTCGAATTTGAGCTCTATCTGCAAAGGGCACTTTTCTTGCTAAAAGCAGTTTTTCCTAACAAATGCAAGATATAACATGGGCTATCTCCGCAAGGAGACATCAGATCTGCATAACTCATGGTTTTTTGGTCTTCGGTGAGCCGGGGGAACATGAATATGTGTTTGTTTTTCGAATTTGAGCTCTATCTGCAAAGGGCACTTTTCTTGCTAAAAGCAGTTTTTCCTAACAAATGCAAGATATAACATGGGCTATCTCCGCAAGGAGACATCAGAACTGCAAAACGCATGGTTTTTTGGTCTTCGGGGAGGTTGGGGAACATGAATATGTGTTTGTTTTTCGAATTGAGCTCTATCTGCAAAGGGCACTTTTCTTGCTAAAAGCAGTTTTTCCTAACAAATGCAAGATATAACATGGGCTATCTCCGCAAGGAGACATCAGAACTGCAAAACGCATGGTTTTTTGGTCTTCGGGGAGGTTGGGGAACATGAATATGTGTTTGTTTTTCGAATTTGAGCTCTATCTGCAATGGGCACTTTTCTTGCTAAAAGCAGTTTTTCCTAACAAATGCAAGATATAACATGGGCTATCTCCGCAAGGAGACATCAGATCTGCATAACTCATGGTTTTTTGGTCTTCGGTGAGCCGGGGGAACATGAATATGTGTTTGTTTTTCGAATTTGAGCTCTATCTGCAATGGGCACTTTTCATGCTATAAACAGTTTTTCCTAACAAATGCAAGATATAACATGGGCTATCTCCGCAAGGAGACATCAGATCTGCATAACTCATGGTTTTTTTTGTCTTCGGTGAGCCGGGGGAACATGAATATGTGTTTGTTTTTCGAATTTGAGCTCTATCTGCAAAGGGCACTTTTCTTGCTAAAAGCAGTTTTTCCTAACAAATGCAAGATATAACATGGGCTATCTCCGCAAGGAGACATCAGATCTGCAAAACGCATGGTTTTTTGGTCTTCGGGGAGGTTGGGGAACATGAATACGTGTTTGTTTTTCGAATTTGAGCTCTATCTGCAAAGGGCACTTTTCTTGCTAAAAGCAGTTTTTCCTAACAAATGCAAGATATAACATGGGCTATCTCCGCAAGGAGACATCAGATCTGCATAACTCATGGTTTTTTGGTCTTCGGTGAGCCGGGGGAACATGAATATGTGTTTGTTTTTCGAATTTGAGCTCTATCTGCAAAGAGCACTTTTCTTGCTAAAAGCAGTTTTTCCTAACAAATGCAAGATATAACATGGGCTATCTCCGCAAGGAGACATCAGAACTGCAAAACGCATGGTTTTTTGGTCTTCGGGGAGGTTGGGGAACATGAATACGTGTTTGTTTTTCGAATTTGAGCTCTATCTGCAAAGGGCACTTTTCTTGCTAAAAGCAGTTTTTCCTAACAAATGCAAGATATAACATGGGCTATCTCCGCAAGGAGACATCAGATCTGCATAACTCATGGTTTTTTGGTCTTCGGTGAGCCGGGGGAACATGAATATGTGTTTGTTTTTCGAATTTGAGCTCTATCTGCAATGGGCACTTTTCATGCTATAAACAGTTTTTCCTAACAAATGCAAGATATAACATGGGCTATCTCCGCAAGAAGACATCAGATCTGCATAACTCATGGTTTTTTTTGTCTTCGGTGAGCCGGGGGAACATGAATATGTGTTTGTTTTTCGAATATGAGCTCTATCTGCAAAGAGCACTTTTCTTGCTAAAAGCAGTTTTTCCTAACAAATGCAAGATATAACATGGGCTATCTCCGCAAGGAGACATCAGATCTGCAAAACGCATGGTTTTTTGGTCTTCGGGGAGGTTGGGGAACATGAATACGTGTTTGTTTTTCGAATTTGAGCTCTATCTGCAAAGGGCACTTTTCTTGCTAAAAGCAGTTTTTCCTAACAAATGCAAGATATAACATGGGCTATCTCCGCAAGGAGACATCAGATCTGCATAACTCATGGTTTTTTGGTCTTCGGTGAGCCGGGGGAACATGAATATGTGTTTGTTTTTCGAATTTGAGCTCTATCTGCAAAGGGCACTTTTCTTGCTAAAAGCAGTTTTTCCTAACAAATGCAAGATATAACATGGGCTATCTCCGCAAGGAGACATCAGATCTGCAAAACTCATGGTTTTTTTGTCTTCGGTGAGCCGGGGGAACATGAATACGTGTTTGTTTTTCGAATTTGAGCTCTATCTGCAAAGGGCACTTTTCTTGCTAAAAGCAGTTTTTCCTAACAAATGCAAGATATAACATGGGCTATCTCCGCAAGGAGACATCAGATCTGCATAACTCATGGTTTTTTGGTCTTCGGTGAGCCGGGGGAACATGAATATGTGTTTGTTTTTCGAATTTGAGCTCTATCTGCAAAGGGCACTTTTCTTGCTAAAAGCAGTTTTTCCTAACAAATGCAAGATATAACATGGGCTATCTCCGCAAGGAGACATCAGAACTGCAAAACGCATGGTTTTTTGGTCTTTGGGGAGGTTGGGGAACATGAATACGTGTTTGTTTTTCGAATTTGAGCTCTATCTGCAAAGGGCACTTTTCTTGCTAAAAGCAGTTTTTCCTAACAAATGCAAGATATAACATGGGCTATCTCCGCAAGGAGACATCAGATCTGCATAACTCATGGTTTTTTGGTCTTCGGTGAGCCGGGGGAACATGAATATGTGTTTGTTTTTCGAATTTGAGCTCTATCTGCAAAGAGCACTTTTCTTGCTAAAAGCAGTTTTTCCTAACAAATGCAAGATATAACATGGGCTATCTCCGCAAGGAGACATCAGAACTGCAAAACGCATGGTTTTTTGGTCTTCGGGGAGGTTGGGGAACATGAATACGTGTTTGTTTTTTGAATTTGAGCTCTATCTGCAAAGGGCACTTTTCTTGCTAAAAGCAGTTTTTCCTAACAAATGCAAGATATAACATGGGCTATCTCCGCAAGGAGACATCAGATCTGCATAACTCATGGTTTTTTGGTCTTCGGTGAGCCGGGGGAACATGAATATGTGTTTGTTTTTCGAATTTGAGCTCTATCTGCAAAGGGCACTTTTCTTGCTAAAAGCAGTTTTTCCTAACAAATGCAAGATATAACATGGGCTATCTCCGCAAGGAGACATCAGATCTGCATAACTCATGGTTTTTCTGTCTTCGGTGAGCCGGGGGAACATGAATACGTGTTTGTTTTTCGAATTTGAGCTCTATCTGCAAAGGGCACTTTTCTTGCTAAAAGCAGTTTTTCCTAACAAATGCAAGATATAACATGGGCTATCTCCGCAAGGAGACATCAGATCTGCATAACTCATGGTTTTTTTGTCTTCGGTGAGCCGGGGGAACATGAATACGTGTTTGTTTTTCGAATTTGAGCTCTATCTGCAAAGGGCACTTTTCTTGCTAAAAGCAGTTTTTCCTAACAAATGCAAGATATAACATGGGCTATCTCCGCAAGGAGACATCAGATCTGCATAACTCATGGTTTTTTGGTCTTCGGTGAGCCGGGGGAACATGAATATGTGTTTGTTTTTCGAATTTGAGCTCTATCTGCAAAGGGCACTTTTTTTGCTAAAAGCAGTTTTTCCTAACAAATGCAAGATATAACATGGGCTATCTCCGCAAGGAGACATCAGAACTGCAAAACGCATGGTTTTTTGGTCTTCGGGGAGGTTGGGGAACATGAATATGTGTTTGTTTTTCGAATTTGAGCTCTATCTGCAATGGGCACTTTTCTTGCTAAAAGCAGTTTTTCCTAACAAATGCAAGATATAACATGGGCTATCTCCGCAAGGAGACATCAGATCTGCATAACTCATGGTTTTTTTGTCTTCGGTGAGCCGGGGGAACATGAATATGTGTTTGTTTTTCGAATTTGAGCTCTATCTGCAATGGGCACTTTTCATGCTATAAACAGTTTTTCCTAACAAATGCAAGATATAACATGGGCTATCTCCGCAAGGAGACATCAGATCTGCATAACTCATGGTTTTTTTGTCTTCGGTGAGCCGGGGGAACATGAATATGTGTTTGTTTTTCGAATTTGAGCTCTATCTGCAAAGGGCACTTTTCTTGCTAAAAGCAGTTTTTCCTAACAAATGCAAGATATAACATGGGCTATCTCCGCAAGGAGACATCAGATCTGCAAAACGCATGGTTTTTTGGTCTTCGGGGAGGTTGGGGAACATGAATACGTGTTTGTTTTTCGAATTTGAGCTCTATCTGCAAAGGGCACTTTTCTTGCTAAAAGCAGTTTTTCCTAACAAATGCAAGATATAACATGGGCTATCTCCGCAAGGAGACATCAGATCTGCATAACTCATGGTTTTTTGGTCTTCGGTGAGCCGGGGGAACATGAATATGTGTTTGTTTTTCGAATTTGAGCTCTATCTGCAAAGAGCACTTTTCTTGCTAAAAGCAGTTTTTCCTAACAAATGCAAGATATAACATGGGCTATCTCCGCAAGGAGACATCAGAACTGCAAAACGCATGGTTTTTTGGTCTTCGGGGAGGTTGGGGAACATGAATACGTGTTTGTTTTTCGAATTTGAGCTCTATCTGCAAAGGGCACTTTTCTTGCTAAAAGCAGTTTTTCCTAACAAATGCAAGATATAACATGGGCTATCTCCGCAAGGAGACATCAGATCTGCATAACTCATGGTTTTTTGGTCTTCGGTGAGCCGGGGGAACATGAATATGTGTTTGTTTTTCGAATTTGAGCTCTATCTGCAATGGGCACTTTTCATGCTATAAACAGTTTTTCCTAACAAATGCAAGATATAACATGGGCTATCTCCGCAAGGAGACATCAGATCTGCATAACTCATGGTTTTTTTGTCTTCGGTGAGCCAGGGGAACATGAATATGTGTTTGTTTTTCGAATTTGAGCTCTATCTGCAAAGAGCACTTTTCTTGCTAAAAGCAGTTTTTCCTAACAAATGCAAGATATAACATGGGCTATCTCCGCAAGGAGACATCAGATCTGCAAAACGCATGGTTTTTTGGTCTTCGGGGAGGTTGGGGAACATGAATACGTGTTTGTTTTTCGAATTTGAGCTCTATCTGCAAAGGGCACTTTTCTTGCTAAAAGCAGTTTTTCCTAACAAATGCAAGATATAACATGGGCTATCTCCGCAAGGAGACATCAGAACTGCAAAACGCATGGTTTTTTGGTCTTCGGGGAGGTTGGGGAACATGAATACGTGTTTGTTTTTCGAATTTGAGCTCTATCTGCAAAGGGCACTTTTCTTGCTAAAAGCAGTTTTTCCTAACAAATGCAAGATATAACATGGGCTATCTCCGCAAGGAGACATCAGATCTGCATAACTCATGGTTTTTTGGTCTTCGGTGAGCCGGGGGAACATGAATACGTGTTTGTTTTTCGAATTTGAGCTCTATCTGCAAAGGGCACTTTTCTTGCTAAAAGCAGTTTTTCCTAACAAATGCAAGATATAACATGGGCTATCTCCGCAAGGAGACATCAGATCTGCATAACTCATGGTTTTTTTGTCTTCGGTGAGCCGGGGGAACATGAATACGTGTTTGTTTTTCGAATTTGAGCTCTATCTGCAAAGGGCACTTTTCTTGCTAAAAGCAGTTTTTCCTAACAAATGCAAGATATAACATGGGCTATCTCCGCAAGGAGACATCAGATCTGCATAACTCATGGTTTTTTTGTCTTCGGTGAGCCGGGGGAACATGAATACGTGTTTGTTTTTCGAATTTGAGCTCTATCTGCAAAGGGCACTTTTCTTGCTAAAAGCAGTTTTTCCTAACAAATGCAAGATATAACATGGGCTATCTCCGCAAGGAGACATCAGATCTGCATAACTCATGGTTTTTTTGTCTTCGGTGAGCCGGGGGAACATGAATACGTGTTTGTTTTTCGAATTTGAGCTCTATCTGCAAAGGGCACTTTTCTTGCTAAAAGCAGTTTTTCCTAACAAATGCAAGATATAACATGGGCTATCTCCGCAAGGAGACATCAGATCTGCATAACTCATGGTTTTTTGGTCTTCGGTGAGCCGGGGGAACATGAATATGTGTTTGTTTTTCGAATTTGAGCTCTATCTGCAAAGGGCACTTTTTTTGCTAAAAGCAGTTTTTCCTAACAAATGCAAGATATAACATGGGCTATCTCCGCAAGGAGACATCAGAACTGCAAAACGCATGGTTTTTTGGTCTTCGGGGAGGTTGGGGAACATGAATATGTGTTTGTTTTTCGAATTTGAGCTCTATCTGCAATGGGCACTTTTCTTGCTAAAAGCAGTTTTTCCTAACAAATGCAAGATATAACATGGGCTATCTCCGCAAGGAGACATCAGATCTGCATAACTCATGGTTTTTTTGTCTTCGGTGAGCCGGGGGAACATGAATATGTGTTTGTTTTTCGAATTTGAGCTCTATCTGCAATGGGCACTTTTCATGCTATAAACAGTTTTTCCTAACAAATGCAAGATATAACATGGGCTATCTCCGCAAGGAGACATCAGATCTGCATAACTCATGGTTTTTTTGTCTTCGGTGAGCCGGGGGAACATGAATATGTGTTTGTTTTTCGAATTTGAGCTCTATCTGCAAAGGGCACTTTTCTTGCTAAAAGCAGTTTTTCCTAACAAATGCAAGATATAACATGGGCTATCTCCGCAAGGAGACATCAGATCTGCAAAACGCATGGTTTTTTGGTCTTCGGGGAGGTTGGGGAACATGAATACGTGTTTGTTTTTCGAATTTGAGCTCTATCTGCAAAGGGCACTTTTCTTGCTAAAAGCAGTTTTTCCTAACAAATGCAAGATATAACATGGGCTATCTCCGCAAGGAGACATCAGATCTGCATAACTCATGGTTTTTTGGTCTTCGGTGAGCCGGGGGAACATGAATATGTGTTTGTTTTTCGAATTTGAGCTCTATCTGCAAAGAGCACTTTTCTTGCTAAAAGCAGTTTTTCCTAACAAATGCAAGATATAACATGGGCTATCTCCGCAAGGAGACATCAGAACTGCAAAACGCATGGTTTTTTGGTCTTCGGGGAGGTTGGGGAACATGAATACGTGTTTGTTTTTCGAATTTGAGCTCTATCTGCAAAGGGCACTTTTCTTGCTAAAAGCAGTTTTTCCTAACAAATGCAAGATATAACATGGGCTATCTCCGCAAGGAGACATCAGATCTGCATAACTCATGGTTTTTTGGTCTTCGGTGAGCCGGGGGAACATGAATATGTGTTTGTTTTTCGAATTTGAGCTCTATCTGCAATGGGCACTTTTCATGCTATAAACAGTTTTTCCTAACAAATGCAAGATATAACATGGGCTATCTCCGCAAGGAGACATCAGATCTGCATAACTCATGGTTTTTTTGTCTTCGGTGAGCCAGGGGAACATGAATATGTGTTTGTTTTTCGAATTTGAGCTCTATCTGCAAAGAGCACTTTTCTTGCTAAAAGCAGTTTTTCCTAACAAATGCAAGATATAACATGGGCTATCTCCGCAAGGAGACATCAGATCTGCAAAACGCATGGTTTTTTGGTCTTCGGGGAGGTTGGGGAACATGAATACGTGTTTGTTTTTCGAATTTGAGCTCTATCTGCAAAGGGCACTTTTCTTGCTAAAAGCAGTTTTTCCTAACAAATGCAAGATATAACATGGGCTATCTCCGCAAGGAGACATCAGAACTGCAAAACGCATGGTTTTTTGGTCTTCGGGGAGGTTGGGGAACATGAATACGTGTTTGTTTTTCGAATTTGAGCTCTATCTGCAAAGGGCACTTTTCTTGCTAAAAGCAGTTTTTCCTAACAAATGCAAGATATAACATGGGCTATCTCCGCAAGGAGACATCAGATCTGCATAACTCATGGTTTTTTGGTCTTCGGTGAGCCGGGGGAACATGAATACGTGTTTGTTTTTCGAATTTGAGCTCTATCTGCAAAGGGCACTTTTCTTGCTAAAAGCAGTTTTTCCTAACAAATGCAAGATATAACATGGGCTATCTCCGCAAGGAGACATCAGATCTGCATAACTCATGGTTTTTTTGTCTTCGGTGAGCCGGGGGAACATGAATACGTGTTTGTTTTTCGAATTTGAGCTCTATCTGCAAAGGGCACTTTTCTTGCTAAAAGCAGTTTTTCCTAACAAATGCAAGATATAACATGGGCTATCTCCGCAAGGAGACATCAGATCTGCATAACTCATGGTTTTTTTGTCTTCGGTGAGCCGGGGGAACATGAATACGTGTTTGTTTTTCGAATTTGAGCTCTATCTGCAAAGGGCACTTTTCTTGCTAAAAGCAGTTTTTCCTAACAAATGCAAGATATAACATGGGCTATCTCCGCAAGGAGACATCAGATCTGCATAACTCATGGTTTTTTTGTCTTCGGTGAGCCGGGGGAACATGAATACGTGTTTGTTTTTCGAATTTGAGCTCTATCTGCAAAGGGCACTTTTCTTGCTAAAAGCAGTTTTTCCTAACAAATGCAAGATATAACATGGGCTATCTCCGCAAGGAGACATCAGATCTGCATAACTCATGGTTTTTTGGTCTTCGGTGAGCCGGGGGAACATGAATATGTGTTTGTTTTTCGAATTTGAGCTCTATCTGCAAAGGGCACTTTTTTTGCTAAAAGCAGTTTTTCCTAACAAATGCAAGATATAACATGGGCTATCTCCGCAAGGAGACATCAGAACTGCAAAACGCATGGTTTTTTGGTCTTCGGGGAGGTTGGGGAACATGAATATGTGTTTGTTTTTCGAATTTGAGCTCTATCTGCAATGGGCACTTTTCTTGCTAAAAGCAGTTTTTCCTAACAAATGCAAGATATAACATGGGCTATCTCCGCAAGGAGACATCAGATCTGCATAACTCATGGTTTTTTTGTCTTCGGTGAGCCGGGGGAACATGAATATGTGTTTGTTTTTCGAATTTGAGCTCTATCTGCAATGGGCACTTTTCATGCTATAAACAGTTTTTCCTAACAAATGCAAGATATAACATGGGCTATCTCCGCAAGGAGACATCAGATCTGCATAACTCATGGTTTTTTTGTCTTCGGTGAGCCGGGGGAACATGAATATGTGTTTGTTTTTCGAATTTGAGCTCTATCTGCAAAGGGCACTTTTCTTGCTAAAAGCAGTTTTTCCTAACAAATGCAAGATATAACATGGGCTATCTCCGCAAGGAGACATCAGATCTGCAAAACGCATGGTTTTTTGGTCTTCGGGGAGGTTGGGGAACATGAATACGTGTTTGTTTTTCGAATTTGAGCTCTATCTGCAAAGGGCACTTTTCTTGCTAAAAGCAGTTTTTCCTAACAAATGCAAGATATAACATGGGCTATCTCCGCAAGGAGACATCAGATCTGCATAACTCATGGTTTTTTGGTCTTCGGTGAGCCGGGGGAACATGAATATGTGTTTGTTTTTCGAATTTGAGCTCTATCTGCAAAGAGCACTTTTCTTGCTAAAAGCAGTTTTTCCTAACAAATGCAAGATATAACATGGGCTATCTCCGCAAGGAGACATCAGAACTGCAAAACGCATGGTTTTTTGGTCTTCGGGGAGGTTGGGGAACATGAATACGTGTTTGTTTTTCGAATTTGAGCTCTATCTGCAAAGGGCACTTTTCTTGCTAAAAGCAGTTTTTCCTAACAAATGCAAGATATAACATGGGCTATCTCCGCAAGGAGACATCAGATCTGCATAACTCATGGTTTTTTGGTCTTCGGTGAGCCGGGGGAACATGAATATGTGTTTGTTTTTCGAATTTGAGCTCTATCTGCAATGGGCACTTTTCATGCTATAAACAGTTTTTCCTAACAAATGCAAGATATAACATGGGCTATCTCCGCAAGGAGACATCAGATCTGCATAACTCATGGTTTTTTTGTCTTCGGTGAGCCAGGGGAACATGAATATGTGTTTGTTTTTCGAATTTGAGCTCTATCTGCAAAGAGCACTTTTCTTGCTAAAAGCAGTTTTTCCTAACAAATGCAAGATATAACATGGGCTATCTCCGCAAGGAGACATCAGATCTGCAAAACGCATGGTTTTTTGGTCTTCGGGGAGGTTGGGGAACATGAATACGTGTTTGTTTTTCGAATTTGAGCTCTATCTGCAAAGGGCACTTTTCTTGCTAAAAGCAGTTTTTCCTAACAAATGCAAGATATAACATGGGCTATCTCCGCAAGGAGACATCAGAACTGCAAAACGCATGGTTTTTTGGTCTTCGGGGAGGTTGGGGAACATGAATACGTGTTTGTTTTTCGAATTTGAGCTCTATCTGCAAAGGGCACTTTTCTTGCTAAAAGCAGTTTTTCCTAACAAATGCAAGATATAACATGGGCTATCTCCGCAAGGAGACATCAGATCTGCATAACTCATGGTTTTTTGGTCTTCGGTGAGCCGGGGGAACATGAATACGTGTTTGTTTTTCGAATTTGAGCTCTATCTGCAAAGGGCACTTTTCTTGCTAAAAGCAGTTTTTCCTAACAAATGCAAGATATAACATGGGCTATCTCCGCAAGGAGACATCAGATCTGCATAACTCATGGTTTTTTTGTCTTCGGTGAGCCGGGGGAACATGAATACGTGTTTGTTTTTCGAATTTGAGCTCTATCTGCAAAGGGCACTTTTCTTGCTAAAAGCAGTTTTTCCTAACAAATGCAAGATATAACATGGGCTATCTCCGCAAGGAGACATCAGATCTGCATAACTCATGGTTTTTTTGTCTTCGGTGAGCCGGGGGAACATGAATACGTGTTTGTTTTTCGAATTTGAGCTCTATCTGCAAAGGGCACTTTTCTTGCTAAAAGCAGTTTTTCCTAACAAATGCAAGATATAACATGGGCTATCTCCGCAAGGAGACATCAGATCTGCATAACTCATGGTTTTTTGGTCTTCGGTGAGCCGGGGGAACATGAATATGTGTTTGTTTTTCGAATTTGAGCTCTATCTGCAAAGGGCACTTTTCTTGCTAAAAGCAGTTTTTCCTAACAAATGCAAGATATAACATGGGCTATCTCCGCAAGGAGACATCAGAACTGCAAAACGCATGGTTTTTTGGTCTTCGGGGAGGTTGGGGAACATGAATATGTGTTTGTTTTTCGAATTTGAGCTCTATCTGCAATGGGCACTTTTCTTGCTAAAAGCAGTTTTTCCTAACAAATGCAAGATATAACATGGGCTATCTCCGCAAGGAGACATCAGATCTGCATAACTCATGGTTTTTTGGTCTTCGGTGAGCCGGGGGAACATGAATATGTGTTTGTTTTTCGAATTTGAGCTCTATCTGCAAAGGGCACTTTTCTTGCTAAAAGCAGTTTTTCCTAACAAATGCAAGATATAACATGGGCTATCTCCGCAAGGAGACATCAGAACTGCAAAACGCATGGTTTTTTGGTCTTCGGGGAGGTTGGGGAACATGAATATGTGTTTGTTTTTCGAATTTGAGCTCTATCTGCAATGGGCACTTTTCTTGCTAAAAGCAGTTTTTCCTAACAAATGCAAGATATAACATGGGCTATCTCCGCAAGGAGACATCAGATCTGCATAACTCATGGTTTTTTGGTCTTCGGTGAGCCGGGGGAACATGAATATGTGTTTGTTTTTCGAATTTGAGCTCTATCTGCAATGGGCACTTTTCATGCTATAAACAGTTTTTCCTAACAAATGCAAGATATAACATGGGCTATCTCCGCAAGGAGACATCAGATCTGCATAACTCATGGTTTTTTTTGTCTTCGGTGAGCCGGGGGAACATGAATATGTGTTTGTTTTTCGAATTTGAGCTCTATCTGCAAAGGGCACTTTTCTTGCTAAAAGCAGTTTTTCCTAACAAATGCAAGATATAACATGGGCTATCTCCGCAAGGAGACATCAGATCTGCAAAACGCATGGTTTTTTGGTCTTCGGGGAGGTTGGGGAACATGAATACGTGTTTGTTTTTCGAATTTGAGCTCTATCTGCAAAGGGCACTTTTCTTGCTAAAAGCAGTTTTTCCTAACAAATGCAAGATATAACATGGGCTATCTCCGCAAGGAGACATCAGATCTGCATAACTCATGGTTTTTTGGTCTTCGGTGAGCCGGGGGAACATGAATATGTGTTTGTTTTTCGAATTTGAGCTCTATCTGCAAAGAGCACTTTTCTTGCTAAAAGCAGTTTTTCCTAACAAATGCAAGATATAACATGGGCTATCTCCGCAAGGAGACATCAGAACTGCAAAACGCATGGTTTTTTGGTCTTCGGGGAGGTTGGGGAACATGAATACGTGTTTGTTTTTCGAATTTGAGCTTATCTGCAAAGGGCACTTTTCTTGCTAAAAGCAGTTTTTCCTAACAAATGCAAGATATAACATGGGCTATCTCCGCAAGGAGACATCAGATCTGCATAACTCATGGTTTTTTGGTCTTCGGTGAGCCGGGGGAACATGAATATGTGTTTGTTTTTCGAATTTGAGCTCTATCTGCAATGGGCACTTTTCATGCTATAAACAGTTTTTCCTAACAAATGCAAGATATAACATGGGCTATCTCCGCAAGGAGACATCAGATCTGCATAACTCATGGTTTTTTTGTCTTCGGTGAGCCGGGGGAACATGAATATGTGTTTGTTTTTCGAATTTGAGCTCTATCTGCAAAGGGCACTTTTCTTGCTAAAAGCAGTTTTTCCTAACAAATGCAAGATATAACATGGGCTATCTCCGCAAGGAGACATCAGATCTGCAAAACGCATGGTTTTTTGGTCTTCGGGGAGGTTGGGGAACATGAATACGTGTTTGTTTTTCGAATTTGAGCTCTATCTGCAAAGGGCACTTTTCTTGCTAAAAGCAGTTTTTCCTAACAAATGCAAGATATAACATGGGCTATCTCCGCAAGGAGACATCAGATCTGCATAACTCATGGTTTTTTGGTCTTCGGTGAGCCGGGGGAACATGAATATGTGTTTGTTTTTCGAATTTGAGCTCTATCTGCAAAGAGCACTTTTCTTGCTAAAAGCAGTTTTTCCTAACAAATGCAAGATATAACATGGGCTATCTCCGCAAGGAGACATCAGAACTGCAAAACGCATGGTTTTTTGGTCTTCGGGGAGGTTGGGGAACATGAATACGTGTTTGTTTTTCGAATTTGAGCTCTATCTGCAAAGGGCACTTTTCTTGCTAAAAGCAGTTTTTCCTAACAAATGCAAGATATAACATGGGCTATCTCCGCAAGGAGACATCAGATCTGCATAACTCATGGTTTTTTGGTCTTCGGTGAGCCGGGGGAACATGAATATGTGTTTGTTTTTCGAATTTGAGCTCTATCTGCAATGGGCACTTTTCATGCTATAAACAGTTTTTCCTAACAAATGCAAGATATAACATGGGCTATCTCCGCAAGGAGACATCAGATCTGCATAACTCATGGTTTTTTTGTCTTCGGTGAGCCAGGGGAACATGAATATGTGTTTGTTTTTCGAATTTGAGCTCTATCTGCAAAGAGCACTTTTCTTGCTAAAAGCAGTTTTTCCTAACAAATGCAAGATATAACATGGGCTATCTCCGCAAGGAGACATCAGATCTGCAAAACGCATGGTTTTTTGGTCTTCGGGGAGGTTGGGGAACATGAATACGTGTTTGTTTTTCGAATTTGAGCTCTATCTGCAAAGGGCACTTTTCTTGCTAAAAGCAGTTTTTCCTAACAAATGCAAGATATAACATGGGCTATCTCCGCAAGGAGACATCAGAACTGCAAAACGCATGGTTTTTTGGTCTTCGGGGAGGTTGGGGAACATGAATACGTGTTTGTTTTTCGAATTTGAGCTCTATCTGCAAAGGGCACTTTTCTTGCTAAAAGCAGTTTTTCCTAACAAATGCAAGATATAACATGGGCTATCTCCGCAAGGAGACATCAGATCTGCATAACTCATGGTTTTTTGGTCTTCGGTGAGCCGGGGGAACATGAATACGTGTTTGTTTTTCGAATTTGAGCTCTATCTGCAAAGGGCACTTTTCTTGCTAAAAGCAGTTTTTCCTAACAAATGCAAGATATAACATGGGCTATCTCCGCAAGGAGACATCAGATCTGCATAACTCATGGTTTTTTTGTCTTCGGTGAGCCGGGGGAACATGAATACGTGTTTGTTTTTCGAATTTGAGCTCTATCTGCAAAGGGCACTTTTCTTGCTAAAAGCAGTTTTTCCTAACAAATGCAAGATATAACATGGGCTATCTCCGCAAGGAGACATCAGATCTGCATAACTCATGGTTTTTTTGTCTTCGGTGAGCCGGGGGAACATGAATACGTGTTTGTTTTTCGAATTTGAGCTCTATCTGCAAAGGGCACTTTTCTTGCTAAAAGCAGTTTTTCCTAACAAATGCAAGATATAACATGGGCTATCTCCGCAAGGAGACATCAGATCTGCATAACTCATGGTTTTTTGGTCTTCGGTGAGCCGGGGGAACATGAATATGTGTTTGTTTTTCGAATTTGAGCTCTATCTGCAAAGGGCACTTTTCTTGCTAAAAGCAGTTTTTCCTAACAAATGCAAGATATAACATGGGCTATCTCCGCAAGGAGACATCAGAACTGCAAAACGCATGGTTTTTTGGTCTTCGGGGAGGTTGGGGAACATGAATATGTGTTTGTTTTTCGAATTTGAGCTCTATCTGCAATGGGCACTTTTCTTGCTAAAAGCAGTTTTTCCTAACAAATGCAAGATATAACATGGGCTATCTCCGCAAGGAGACATCAGATCTGCATAACTCATGGTTTTTTGGTCTTCGGTGAGCCGGGGGAACATGAATATGTGTTTGTTTTTCGAATTTGAGCTCTATCTGCAAAGGGCACTTTTCTTGCTAAAAGCAGTTTTTCCTAACAAATGCAAGATATAACATGGGCTATCTCCGCAAGGAGACATCAGAACTGCAAAACGCATGGTTTTTTGGTCTTCGGGGAGGTTGGGGAACATGAATATGTGTTTGTTTTTCGAATTTGAGCTCTATCTGCAATGGGCACTTTTCTTGCTAAAAGCAGTTTTTCCTAACAAATGCAAGATATAACATGGGCTATCTCCGCAAGGAGACATCAGATCTGCATAACTCATGGTTTTTTGGTCTTCGGTGAGCCGGGGGAACATGAATATGTGTTTGTTTTTCGAATTTGAGCTCTATCTGCAATGGGCACTTTTCATGCTATAAACAGTTTTTCCTAACAAATGCAAGATATAACATGGGCTATCTCCGCAAGGAGACATCAGATCTGCATAACTCATGGTTTTTTTTGTCTTCGGTGAGCCGGGGGAACATGAATATGTGTTTGTTTTTCGAATTTGAGCTCTATCTGCAAAGGGCACTTTTCTTGCTAAAAGCAGTTTTTCCTAACAAATGCAAGATATAACATGGGCTATCTCCGCAAGGAGACATCAGATCTGCAAAACGCATGGTTTTTTGGTCTTCGGGGAGGTTGGGGAACATGAATACGTGTTTGTTTTTCGAATTTGAGCTCTATCTGCAAAGGGCACTTTTCTTGCTAAAAGCAGTTTTTCCTAACAAATGCAAGATATAACATGGGCTATCTCCGCAAGGAGACATCAGATCTGCATAACTCATGGTTTTTTGGTCTTCGGTGAGCCGGGGGAACATGAATATGTGTTTGTTTTTCGAATTTGAGCTCTATCTGCAAAGAGCACTTTTCTTGCTAAAAGCAGTTTTTCCTAACAAATGCAAGATATAACATGGGCTATCTCCGCAAGGAGACATCAGAACTGCAAAACGCATGGTTTTTTGGTCTTCGGGGAGGTTGGGGAACATGAATACGTGTTTGTTTTTCGAATTTGAGCTTATCTGCAAAGGGCACTTTTCTTGCTAAAAGCAGTTTTTCCTAACAAATGCAAGATATAACATGGGCTATCTCCGCAAGGAGACATCAGATCTGCATAACTCATGGTTTTTTGGTCTTCGGTGAGCCGGGGGAACATGAATATGTGTTTGTTTTTCGAATTTGAGCTCTATCTGCAATGGGCACTTTTCATGCTATAAACAGTTTTTCCTAACAAATGCAAGATATAACATGGGCTATCTGCGCAAGAAGACATCAGATCTGCATAACTCATGGTTTTTTTTGTCTTCGGTGAGCCGGGGGAACATGAATATGTGTTTGTTTTTCGAATATGAGCTCTATCTGCAAAGAGCACTTTTCTTGCTAAAAGCAGTTTTTCCTAACAAATGCAAGATATAACATGGGCTATCTCCGCAAGGAGACATCAGATCTGCAAAACGCATGGTTTTTTGGTCTTCGGGGAGGTTGGGGAACATGAATACGTGTTTGTTTTTCGAATTTGAGCTCTATCTGCAAAGGGCACTTTTCTTGCTAAAAGCAGTTTTTCCTAACAAATGCAAGATATAACATGGGCTATCTCCGCAAGGAGACATCAGAACTGCATAACTCATGGTTTTTTGGTCTTCGGTGAGCCGGGGGAACATGAATATGTGTTTGTTTTTCGAATTTGAGCTCTATCTGCAAAGGGCACTTTTCTTGCTAAAAGCAGTTTTTCCTAACAAATGCAAGATATAACATGGGCTATCTCCGCAAGGAGACATCAGAACTGCAAAACGCATGGTTTTTTGGTCTTCGGGGAGGTTGGGGAACATGAATATGTGTTTGTTTTTCGAATTTGAGCTCTATCTGCAATGGGCACTTTTCTTGCTAAAAGCAGTTTTTCCTAACAAATGCAAGATATAACATGGGCTATCTCCGCAAGGAGACATCAGATCTGCATAACTCATGGTTTTTTGGTCTTCGGTGAGCCGGGGGAACATGAATATGTGTTTGTTTTTCGAATTTGAGCTCTATCTGCAATGGGCACTTTTCATGCTATAAACAGTTTTTCCTAACAAATGCAAGATATAACATGGGCTATCTCCGCAAGGAGACATCAGATCTGCATAACTCATGGTTTTTTTTGTCTTCGGTGAGCCGGGGGAACATGAATATGTGTTTGTTTTTCGAATTTGAGCTCTATCTGCAAAGGGCACTTTTCTTGCTAAAAGCAGTTTTTCCTAACAAATGCAAGATATAACATGGGCTATCTCCGCAAGGAGACATCAGATCTGCAAAACGCATGGTTTTTTGGTCTTCGGGGAGGTTGGGGAACATGAATACGTGTTTGTTTTTCGAATTTGAGCTCTATCTGCAAAGGGCACTTTTCTTGCTAAAAGCAGTTTTTCCTAACAAATGCAAGATATAACATGGGCTATCTCCGCAAGGAGACATCAGATCTGCATAACTCATGGTTTTTTGGTCTTCGGTGAGCCGGGGGAACATGAATATGTGTTTGTTTTTCGAATTTGAGCTCTATCTGCAAAGAGCACTTTTCTTGCTAAAAGCAGTTTTTCCTAACAAATGCAAGATATAACATGGGCTATCTCCGCAAGGAGACATCAGAACTGCAAAACGCATGGTTTTTTGGTCTTCGGGGAGGTTGGGGAACATGAATATGTGTTTGTTTTTCGAATTTGAGCTTATCTGCAAAGGGCACTTTTCTTGCTAAAAGCAGTTTTTCCTAACAAATGCAAGATATAACATGGGCTATCTCCGCAAGGAGACATCAGATCTGCATAACTCATGGTTTTTTGGTCTTCGGTGAGCCGGGGGAACATGAATATGTGTTTGTTTTTCGAATTTGAGCTCTATCTGCAATGGGCACTTTTCATGCTATAAACAGTTTTTCCTAACAAATGCAAGATATAACATGGGCTATCTGCGCAAGAAGACATCAGATCTGCATAACTCATGGTTTTTTTTGTCTTCGGTGAGCCGGGGGAACATGAATATGTGTTTGTTTTTCGAATATGAGCTCTATCTGCAAAGAGCACTTTTCTTGCTAAAAGCAGTTTTTCCTAACAAATGCAAGATATAACATGGGCTATCTCCGCAAGGAGACATCAGATCTGCAAAACGCATGGTTTTTTGGTCTTCGGGGAGGTTGGGGAACATGAATACGTGTTTGTTTTTCGAATTTGAGCTCTATCTGCAAAGGGCACTTTTCTTGCTAAAAGCAGTTTTTCCTAACAAATGCAAGATATAACATGGGCTATCTCCGCAAGGAGACATCAGATCTGCAAAACTCATGGTTTTTTTGTCTTCGGTGAGCCGGGGGAACATGAATACGTGTTTGTTTTTCGAATTTGAGCTCTATCTGCAAAGGGCACTTTTCTTGCTAAAAGCAGTTTTTCCTAACAAATGCAAGATATAACATGGGCTATCTCCGCAAGGAGACATCAGATCTGCATAACTCATGGTTTTTTGGTCTTCGGTGAGCCGGGGGAACATGAATATGTGTTTGTTTTTCGAATTTGAGCTCTATCTGCAAAGAGCACTTTTCTTGCTAAAAGCAGTTTTTCCTAACAAATGCAAGATATAACATGGGCTATCTCCGCAAGGAGACATCAGAACTGCAAAACGCATGGTTTTTTGGTCTTCGGGGAGGTTGGGGAACATGAATACGTGTTTGTTTTTCGAATTTGAGCTTATCTGCAAAGGGCACTTTTCTTGCTAAAAGCAGTTTTTCCTAACAAATGCAAGATATAACATGGGCTATCTCCGCAAGGAGACATCAGATCTGCATAACTCATGGTTTTTTGGTCTTCGGTGAGCCGGGGGAACATGAATATGTGTTTGTTTTTCGAATTTGAGCTCTATCTGCAATGGGCACTTTTCATGCTATAAACAGTTTTTCCTAACAAATGCAAGATATAACATGGGCTATCTCCGCAAGAAGACATCAGATCTGCATAACTCATGGTTTTTTTTGTCTTCGGTGAGCCGGGGGAACATGAATATGTGTTTGTTTTTCGAATATGAGCTCTATCTGCAAAGAGCACTTTTCTTGCTAAAAGCAGTTTTTCCTAACAAATGCAAGATATAACATGGGCTATCTCCGCAAGGAGACATCAGATCTGCAAAACGCATGGTTTTTTGGTCTTCGGGGAGGTTGGGGAACATGAATACGTGTTTGTTTTTCGAATTTGAGCTCTATCTGCAAAGGGCACTTTTCTTGCTAAAAGCAGTTTTTCCTAACAAATGCAAGATATAACATGGGCTATCTCCGCAAGGAGACATCAGATCTGCATAACTCATGGTTTTTTGGTCTTCGGTGAGCCGGGGGAACATGAATATGTGTTTGTTTTTCGAATTTGAGCTCTATCTGCAAAGGGCACTTTTCTTGCTAAAAGCAGTTTTTCCTAACAAATGCAAGATATAACATGGGCTATCTCCGCAAGGAGACATCAGATCTGCAAAACTCATGGTTTTTTTGTCTTCGGTGAGCCGGGGGAACATGAATACGTGTTTGTTTTTCGAATTTGAGCTCTATCTGCAAAGGGCACTTTTCTTGCTAAAAGCAGTTTTTCCTAACAAATGCAAGATATAACATGGGCTATCTCCGCAAGGAGACATCAGATCTGCATAACTCATGGTTTTTTGGTCTTCGGTGAGCCGGGGGAACATGAATATGTGTTTGTTTTTCGAATTTGAGCTCTATCTGCAAAGGGCACTTTTCTTGCTAAAAGCAGTTTTTCCTAACAAATGCAAGATATAACATGGGCTATCTCCGCAAGGAGACATCAGAACTGCAAAACGCATGGTTTTTTGGTCTTTGGGGAGGTTGGGGAACATGAATACGTGTTTGTTTTTCGAATTTGAGCTCTATCTGCAAAGGGCACTTTTCTTGCTAAAAGCAGTTTTTCCTAACAAATGCAAGATATAACATGGGCTATCTCCGCAAGGAGACATCAGATCTGCATAACTCATGGTTTTTTGGTCTTCGGTGAGCCGGGGGAACATGAATATGTGTTTGTTTTTCGAATTTGAGCTCTATCTGCAAAGAGCACTTTTCTTGCTAAAAGCAGTTTTTCCTAACAAATGCAAGATATAACATGGGCTATCTCCGCAAGGAGACATCAGAACTGCAAAACGCATGGTTTTTTGGTCTTCGGGGAGGTTGGGGAACATGAATACGTGTTTGTTTTTCGAATTTGAGCTCTATCTGCAAAGGGCACTTTTCTTGCTAAAAGCAGTTTTTCCTAACAAATGCAAGATATAACATGGGCTATCTCCGCAAGGAGACATCAGATCTGCATAACTCATGGTTTTTTGGTCTTCGGTGAGCCGGGGGAACATGAATATGTGTTTGTTTTTCGAATTTGAGCTCTATCTGCAAAGGGCACTTTTCTTGCTAAAAGCAGTTTTTCCTAACAAATGCAAGATATAACATGGGCTATCTCCGCAAGGAGACATCAGATCTGCATAACTCATGGTTTTTCTGTCTTCGGTGAGCCGGGGGAACATGAATACGTGTTTGTTTTTCGAATTTGAGCTCTATCTGCAAAGGGCACTTTTCTTGCTAAAAGCAGTTTTTCCTAACAAATGCAAGATATAACATGGGCTATCTCCGCAAGGAGACATCAGATCTGCATAACTCATGGTTTTTTTGTCTTCGGTGAGCCGGGGGAACATGAATACGTGTTTGTTTTTCGAATTTGAGCTCTATCTGCAAAGGGCACTTTTCTTGCTAAAAGCAGTTTTTCCTAACAAATGCAAGATATAACATGGGCTATCTCCGCAAGGAGACATCAGATCTGCATAACTCATGGTTTTTTGGTCTTCGGTGAGCCGGGGGAACATGAATATGTGTTTGTTTTTCGAATTTGAGCTCTATCTGCAAAGGCCACTTTTTTTGCTAAAAGCAGTTTTTCCTAACAAATGCAAGATATAACATGGGCTATCTCCGCAAGGAGACATCAGAACTGCAAAACGCATGGTTTTTTGGTCTTCGGGGAGGTTGGGGAACATGAATATGTGTTTGTTTTTCGAATTTGAGCTCTATCTGCAATGGGCACTTTTCTTGCTAAAAGCAGTTTTTCCTAACAAATGCAAGATATAACATGGGCTATCTCCGCAAGGAGACATCAGATCTGCATAACTCATGGTTTTTTGGTCTTCGGTGAGCCGGGGGAACATGAATATGTGTTTGTTTTTCGAATTTGAGCTCTATCTGCAATGGGCACTTTTCATGCTATAAACAGTTTTTCCTAACAAATGCAAGATATAACATGGGCTATCTCCGCAAGGAGACATCAGATCTGCATAACTCATGGTTTTTTTGTCTTCGGTGAGCCGGGGGAACATGAATATGTGTTTGTTTTTCGAATTTGAGCTCTATCTGCAAAGGGCACTTTTCTTGCTAAAAGCAGTTTTTCCTAACAAATGCAAGATATAACATGGGCTATCTCCGCAAGGAGACATCAGATCTGCAAAACGCATGGTTTTTTGGTCTTCGGGGAGGTTGGGGAACATGAATACGTGTTTGTTTTTCGAATTTGAGCTCTATCTGCAAAGGGCACTTTTCTTGCTAAAAGCAGTTTTTCCTAACAAATGCAAGATATAACATGGGCTATCTCCGCAAGGAGACATCAGATCTGCATAACTCATGGTTTTTTGGTCTTCGGTGAGCCGGGGGAACATGAATATGTGTTTGTTTTTCGAATTTGAGCTCTATCTGCAAAGAGCACTTTTCTTGCTAAAAGCAGTTTTTCCTAACAAATGCAAGATATAACATGGGCTATCTCCGCAAGGAGACATCAGAACTGCAAAACGCATGGTTTTTTGGTCTTCGGGGAGGTTGGGGAACATGAATACGTGTTTGTTTTTCGAATTTGAGCTCTATCTGCAAAGGGCACTTTTCTTGCTAAAAGCAGTTTTTCCTAACAAATGCAAGATATAACATGGGCTATCTCCGCAAGGAGACATCAGATCTGCATAACTCATGGTTTTTTGGTCTTCGGTGAGCCGGGGGAACATGAATATGTGTTTGTTTTTCGAATTTGAGCTCTATCTGCAATGGGCACTTTTCATGCTATAAACAGTTTTTCCTAACAAATGCAAGATATAACATGGGCTATCTCCGCAAGGAGACATCAGATCTGCATAACTCATGGTTTTTTTGTCTTCGGTGAGCCAGGGGAACATGAATATGTGTTTGTTTTTCGAATTTGAGCTCTATCTGCAAAGAGCACTTTTCTTGCTAAAAGCAGTTTTTCCTAACAAATGCAAGATATAACATGGGCTATCTCCGCAAGGAGACATCAGATCTGCAAAACGCATGGTTTTTTGGTCTTCGGGGAGGTTGGGGAACATGAATACGTGTTTGTTTTTCGAATTTGAGCTCTATCTGCAAAGGGCACTTTTCTTGCTAAAAGCAGTTTTTCCTAACAAATGCAAGATATAACATGGGCTATCTCCGCAAGGAGACATCAGAACTGCAAAACGCATGGTTTTTTGGTCTTCGGGGAGGTTGGGGAACATGAATACGTGTTTGTTTTTCGAATTTGAGCTCTATCTGCAAAGGGCACTTTTCTTGCTAAAAGCAGTTTTTCCTAACAAATGCAAGATATAACATGGGCTATCTCCGCAAGGAGACATCAGATCTGCATAACTCATGGTTTTTTGGTCTTCGGTGAGCCGGGGGAACATGAATATGTGTTTGTTTTTCGAATTTGAGCTCTATCTGCAATGGGCACTTTTCATGCTATAAACAGTTTTTCCTAACAAATGCAAGATATAACATGGGCTATCTCCGCAAGGAGACATCAGATCTGCATAACTCATGGTTTTTTTTGTCTTCGGTGAGCCGGGGGAACATGAATATGTGTTTGTTTTTCGAATTTGAGCTCTATCTGCAAAGAGCACTTTTCTTGCTAAAAGCAGTTTTTCCTAACAAATGCAAGATATAACATGGGCTATCTCCGCAAGGAGACATCAGATCTGCAAAACGCATGGTTTTTTGGTCTTCGGGGAGGTTGGGGAACATGAATACGTGTTTGTTTTTCGAATTTGAGCTCTATCTGCAAAGGGCACTTTTCTTGCTAAAAGCAGTTTTTCCTAACAAATGCAAGATATAACATGGGCTATCTCCGCAAGGAGACATCAGATCTGCATAACTCATGGTTTTTTTGTCTTCGGTGAGCCGGGGGAACATGAATACGTGTTTGTTTTTCCAATTTGAGCTCTATCTGCAAAGGGCACTTTTCTTGCTAAAAGCAGTTTTTCCTAACAAATGCAAGATATAACATGGGCTATCTCCGCAAGGAGACATCAGATCTGCATAACTCATGTTTTTTTTGTCTTCGGTGAGCCGGGGGAACATGAATACGTGTTTGTTTTTCGAATTTGAGCTCTATCTGCAAAGGGCACTTTTCTTGCTAAAAGCAGTTTTTCCTAACAAATGCAAGATATAACATGGGCTATCTCCGCAAGGAGACATCAGATCTGCATAACTCATGGTTTTTTGGTCTTTGGTGAGCCGGGGGAACATGAATACGTGTTTGTTTTTCGAATTTGAGCTCTATCTGCAAAGGGCACTTTTCTTGCTAAAAGCAGTTTTTCCTAACAAATGCAAGATATAACATGGGCTATCTCCGCAAGGAGACATCAGATCTGCATAACTCATGGTTTTTTGGTCTTCGGTGAGCCGGGGGAACATGAATATGTGTTTGTTTTTCGAATTTGAGCTCTATCTGCAAAGGGCACTTTTCTTGCTAAAAGCAGTTTTTCCTAACAAATGCAAGATATAACATGGGCTATCTCCGCAAGGAGACATCAGAACTGCAAAACGCATGGTTTTTTGGTCTTCGGGGAGGTTGGGGAACATGAATACGTGTTTGTTTTTCGAATTTGAGCTCTATCTGCAAAGGGCACTTTTCTTGCTAAAAGCAGTTTTTCCTAACAAATGCAAGATATAACATGGGCTATCTCCGCAAGGAGACATCAGATCTGCATAACTCATGGTTTTTTTGTCTTCGGTGAGCCGGGGGAACATGAATACGTGTTTGTTTTTCGAATTTGAGCTCTATCTGCAAAGGGCACTTTTCTTGCTAAAAGCAGTTTTTCCTAACAAATGCAAGATATAACATGGGCTATCTCCGCAAGGAGACATCAGATCTGCAAAACGCATGGTTTTTTGGTCTTCGGGGAGGTTGGGGAACATGAATACGTGTTTGTTTTTCGAATTTGAGCTCTATCTGCAAAGGGCACTTTTCTTGCTAAAAGCAGTTTTTCCTAACAAATGCAAGATATAACATGGGCTATCTCCGCAAGGAGACATCAGATCTGCATAACTCATGGTTTTTTTGTCTTCGGTGAGCCGGGGGAACATGAATACGTGTTTGTTTTTCGAATTTGAGCTCTATCTGCAAAGGGCACTTTTCTTGCTAAAAGCAGTTTTTCCTAACAAATGCAAGATATAACATGGGCTATCTCCGCAAGGAGACATCAGATCTGCATAACTCATGGTTTTTTGGTCTTCGGTGAGCCGGGGGAACATGAATATGTGTTTGTTTTTCGAATTTGAGCTCTATCTGCAAAGGGCACTTTTCTTGCTAAAAGCAGTTTTTCCTAACAAATGCAAGATATAACATGGGCTATCTCCGCAAGGAGACATCAGATCTGCATAACTCATGGTTTTTTTGTCTTCGGTGAGCCGGGGGAACATGAATACGTGTTTGTTTTTCGAATTTGAGCTCTATCTGCAAAGGGCACTTTTCTTGCTAAAAGCAGTTTTTCCTAACAAATGCAAGATATAACATGGGCTATCTCCGCAAGGAGACATCAGATCTGCAAAACGCATGGTTTTTTGGTCTTCGGGGAGGTTGGGGAACATGAATACGTGTTTGTTTTTCGAATTTGAGCTCTATCTGCAAAGGGCACTTTTCTTGCTAAAAGCAGTTTTTCCTAACAAATGCAAGATATAACATGGGCTATCTCCGCAAGGAGACATCAGATCTGCATAACTCATGGTTTTTTTGTCTTCAGTGAGCCGGGGGAACATGAATACGTGTTTGTTTTTCGAATTTGAGCTCTATCTGCAAAGGGCACTTTTCTTGCTAAAAGCAGTTTTTCCTAACAAATGCAAGATATAACATGGGCTATCTCCGCAAGGAGACATCAGATCTGCAAAACGCATGGTTTTTTGGTCTTCGGGGAGGTTGGGGAACATGAATACGTGTTTGTTTTTCGAATGTGAGCTCTATCTGCAAAGGGCACTTTTCTTGCTAAAAGCAGTTTTTCCTAACAAATGCAAGATATAACATGGGCTATCTCCGCAAGGAGACATCAGATCTGCATAACTCATGGTTTTTTGTCTTCGGTGAGCCGGGGGAACATGAATACGTGTTTGTTTTTCGAATTTGAGCTCTATCTGCAAAGGGCACTTTTCTTGCTAAAAGCAGTTTTTCCTAACAAATGCAAGATATAACATGGGCTATCTCCGCAAGGAGACATCAGATCTGCATAACTCATGGTTTTTTTGTCTTCGGTGAGCCGGGGGAACATGAATACGTGTTTGTTTTTCGAATTTGAGCTCTATCTGCAAAGGGCACTTTTCTTGCTAAAAGCAGTTTTTCCTAACAAATGCAAGATATAACATGGGCTATCTCCGCAAGGAGACATCAGATCTGCATAACTCATGGTTTTTTGGTCTTCGGTGAGCCGGGGGAACATGAATATGTGTTTGTTTTTCGAATTTGAGCTCTATCTGCAAAGGGCACTTTTCTTGCTAAAAGCAGTTTTTCCTAACAAATGCAAGATATAACATGGGCTATCTCCGCAAGGAGACATCAGAACTGCAAAACGCATGGTTTTTTGGTCTTCGGGGAGGTTGGGGAACATGAATATGTGTTTGTTTTTCGAATTTGAGCTCTATCTGCAATGGGCACTTTTCTTGCTAAAAGCAGTTTTTCCTAACAAATGCAAGATATAACATGGGCTATCTCCGCAAGGAGACATCAGATCTGCATAACTCATGGTTTTTTGGTCTTCGGTGAGCCGGGGGAACATGAATATGTGTTTGTTTTTCGAATTTGAGCTCTATCTGCAAAGGGCACTTTTCTTGCTAAAAGCAGTTTTTCCTAACAAATGCAAGATATAACATGGGCTATCTCCGCAAGGAGACATCAGAACTGCAAAACGCATGGTTTTTTGGTCTTCGGGGAGGTTGGGGAACATGAATATGTGTTTGTTTTTCGAATTTGAGCTCTATCTGCAATGGGCACTTTTCTTGCTAAAAGCAGTTTTCCCTAACAAATGCAAGATATAACATGGGCTATCTCCGCAAGGAGACATCAGATCTGCATAACTCATGGTTTTTTGGTCTTCGGTGAGCCGGGGGAACATGAATATGTGTTTGTTTTTCGAATTTGAGCTCTATCTGCAATGGGCACTTTTCATGCTATAAACAGTTTTTCCTAACAAATGCAAGATATAACATGGGCTATCTCCGCAAGGAGACATCAGATCTGCATAACTCATGGTTTTTTTGTCTTCAGTGAGCCGGGGGAACATGAATATGTGTTTGTTTTTCGAATTTGAGCTCTATCTGCAAATGGCACTTTTCTTGCTAAAAGCAGTTTTTCCTAACAAATGCAAGATATAACATGGGCTATCTCCGCAAGGAGACATCAGATCTGCAAAACGCATGGTTTTTTGGTCTTCGGGGGAGGTTGGGGAACATGAATACGTGTTTGTTTTTCGAATTTGAGCTCTATCTGCAAAGGGCACTTTTCTTGCTAAAAGCAGTTTTTCCTAACAAATGCAAGATATAACATGGGCTATCTCCGCAAGGAGACATCAGATCTGCATAACTCATGGTTTTTTGGTCTTCGGTGAGCCGGGGGAACATGAATATGTGTTTGTTTTTCGAATTTGAGCTCTATCTGCAATGGGCACTTTTCATGCTATAAACAGTTTTTCCTAACAAATGCAAGATATAACATGGGCTATCACCGCAAGGAGACATCAGATCTGCATAACTCATGGTTTTTTGGTCTTCGGGGAGCCGGGGGAACATGAATATGTGTTTGTTTTTCGAATTTGAGCTCTATCTGCAAAGAGCACTTTTCTTGCTAAAAGCAGTTTTTCCTAACAAATGCAAGATATAACATGGGCTATCTCCGCAAGGAGACATCAGATCTGCAAAACGCATGGTTTTTTGGTCTTCGGGGAGGTTGGGGAACATGAATACGTGTTTGTTTTTCGAATTTGAGCTCTATCTGCAAAGGGCACTTTTCTTGCTAAAAGCAGTTTTTCCTAACAAATGCAAGATATAACATGGGCTATCTCCGCAAGGAGACATCAGATCTGCATAACTCATGGTTTTTTTGTCTTCGGTGAGCCGGGGGAACATGAATACGTGTTTGTTTTTCGAATTTGAGCTCTATCTGCAAAGGGCACTTTTCTTGCTAAAAGCAGTTTTTCCTAACAAATGCAAGATATAACATGGGCTATCTCCGCAAGGAGACATCAGATCTGCAAAACGCATGGTTTTTTGGTCTTCGGGGAGGTTGGGGAACATGAATACGTGTTTGTTTTTCGAATTTGAGCTCTATCTGCAAAGGGCACTTTTCTTGCTAAAAGCAGTTTTTCCTAACAAATGCAAGATATAACATGGGCTATCTCCGCAAGGAGACATCAGATCTGCATAACTCATGGTTTTTTTGTCTTCGGTGAGCCGGGGGAACATGAATACGTGTTTGTTTTTCGAATTTGAGCTCTATCTGCAAAGGGCACTTTTCTTGCTAAAAGCAGTTTTTCCTAACAAATGCAAGATATAACATGGGCTATCTCCGCAAGGAGACATCAGATCTGCATAACTCATGGTTTTTTGGTCTTCGGTGAGCCGGGGGAACATGAATATGTGTTTGTTTTTCGAATTTGAGCTCTATCTGCAAAGGGCACTTTTCTTGCTAAAAGCAGTTTTTCCTAACAAATGCAAGATATAACATGGGCTATCTCCGCAAGGAGACATCAGATCTGCATAACTCATGGTTTTTTTGTCTTCGGTGAGCCGGGGGAACATGAATACGTGTTTGTTTTTCGAATTTGAGCTCTATCTGCAAAGGGCACTTTTCTTGCTAAAAGCAGTTTTTCCTAACAAATGCAAGATATAACATGGGCTATCTCCGCAAGGAGACATCAGATCTGCAAAACGCATGGTTTTTTGGTCTTCGGGGAGGTTGGGTAACATGAATACGTGTTTGTTTTTCGAATTTGAGCTCTATCTGCAAAGGGCACTTTTCTTGCTAAAAGCAGTTTTTCCTAACAAATGCAAGATATAACATGGGCTATCTCCGCAAGGAGACATCAGATCTGCAAAACGCATGGTTTTTTGGTCTTCGGGGAGGTTGGGGAACATGAATACGTGTTTGTTTTTCGAATTTGAGCTCTATCTGCAAAGGGCACTTTTCTTGCTAAAAGCAGTTTTTCCTAACAAATGCAAGATATAACATGGGCTATCTCCGCAAGGAGACATCAGATCTGCATAACTCATGGTTTTTTTGTCTTCGGTGAGCCGGGGGAACATGAATACGTGTTTGTTTTTCGAATTTGAGCTCTATCTGCAAAGGGCACTTTTCTTGCTAAAAGCAGTTTTTCCTAACAAATGCAAGATATAACATGGGCTATCTCCGCAAGGAGACATCAGATCTGCATAACTCATGGTTTTTTGGTCTTCGGTGAGCCGGGGGAACATGAATATGTGTTTGTTTTTCGAATTTGAGCTCTATCTGCAAAGGGCACTTTTCTTGCTAAAAGCAGTTTTTCCTAACAAATGCAAGATATAACATGGGCTATCTCCGCAAGGAGACATCAGAACTGCAAAACGCATGGTTTTTTGGTCTTCGGGGAGGTTGGGGAACATGAATACGTGTTTGTTTTTCGAATTTGAGCTCTATCTGCAAAGGGCACTTTTCTTGCTAAAAGCAGTTTTTCCTAACAAATGCAAGATATAACATGGGCTATCTCCGCAAGGAGACATCAGATCTGCATAACTCATGGTTTTTTTGTCTTCGGTGAGCCAGGGGAACATGAATATGTGTTTGTTTTTCGAATTTGAGCTCTATCTGCAAAGAGCACTTTTCTTGCTAAAAGCAGTTTTTCCTAACAAATGCAAGATATAACATGGGCTATCTCCGCAAGGAGACATCAGATCTGCAAAACGCATGGTTTTTTGGTCTTCGGGGAGGTTGGGGAACATGAATACGTGTTTGTTTTTCGAATTTGAGCTCTATCTGCAAAGGGCACTTTTCTTGCTAAAAGCAGTTTTTCCTAACAAATGCAAGATATAACATGGGCTATCTCCGCAAGGAGACCAGATCTGCATAACTCATGGTTTTTTTGTCTTCGGTGAGCCGGGGGAACATGAATACGTGTTTGTTTTTCGAATTTGAGCTCTATCTGCAAAGGGCACTTTTCTTGCTAAAAGCAGTTTTTCCTAACAAATGCAAGATATAACATGGGCTATCTCCGCAAGGAGACATCAGATCTGCAAAACGCATGGTTTTTTGGTCTTCGGGGAGGTTGGGGAACATGAATACGTGTTTGTTTTTCGAATTTGAGCTCTATCTGCAAAGGGCACTTTTCTTGCTAAAAGCAGTTTTTCCTAACAAATGCAAGATATAACATGGGCTATCTCCGCAAGGAGACATCAGATCTGCATAACTCATGGTTTTTTGGTCTTCAGTGAGCCGGGGGAACATGAATATGTGTTTGTTTTTCGAATTTGAGCTCTATCTGCAAAGGGCACTTTTCTTGCTAAAAGCAGTTTTTCCTAACAAATGCAAGATATAACATGGGCTATCTCCGCAAGGAGACATCAGATCTGCATAACTCATGGTTTTTTTGTCTTCGGTGAGCCGGGGGAACATGAATACGTGTTTGTTTTTCGAATTTGAGCTCTATCTGCAAAGGGCACTTTTCTTGCTAAAAGCAGTTTTTCCTAACAAATGCAAGATATAACATGGGCTATCTCCGCAAGGAGACATCAGATCTGCAAAACGCATGGTTTTTTGGTCTTCGGGGAGGTTGGGGAACATGAATACGTGTTTGTTTTTCGAATTTGAGCTCTATCTGCAAAGGGCACTTTTCTTGCTAAAAGCAGTTTTTCCTAACAAATGCAAGATATAACATGGGCTATCTCCGCAAGGAGACATCAGATCTGCATAACTCATGGTTTTTTTGTCTTCGGTGAGCCGGGGGAACATGAATACGTGTTTGTTTTTCGAATTTGAGCTCTATCTGCAAAGGGCACTTTTCTTGCTAAAAGCAGTTTTTCCTAACAAATGCAAGATATAACATGGGCTATCTCTGCAAGGAGACATCAGATCTGCATAACTCATGGTTTTTTGGTCTTCGGTGAGCCGGGGGAACATGAATATGTGTTTGTTTTTCGATTTTGAGCTCTATCTGCAAAGGGCACTTTTCTTGCTAAAAGCAGTTTTTCCTAACAAATGCAAGATATAACATGGGCTATCTCCGCAATGAGACATCAGAACTGCAAAACGCATGGTTTTTTGGTCTTCGGGGAGGTTGGGGAACATGAATACGTGTTTGTTTTTCGAATTTGAGCTCTATCTGCAAAGGGCACTTTTCTTGCTAAAAGCAGTTTTTCCTAACAAATGCAAGATATAACATGGGCTATCTCCGCAAGGAGACATCAGATCTGCATAACTCATGGTTTTTTTGTCTTCGGTGAGCCAGGGGAACATGAATATGTGTTTGTTTTTCGAATTTGAGCTCTATCTGCAAAGAGCACTTTTCTTGCTAAAAGCAGTTTTTCCTAACAAATGCAAGATATAACATGGGCTATCTCCGCAAGGAGACATCAGATCTGCAAAACGCATGGTTTTTTGGTCTTCGGGGAGGTTGGGGAACATGAATACGTGTTTGTTTTTCGAATTTGAGCTCTATCTGCAAAGGGCACTTTTCTTGCTAAAAGCAGTTTTTCCTAACAAATGCAAGATATAACATGGGCTATCTCCGCAAGGAGACCAGATCTGCATAACTCATGGTTTTTTTGTCTTCGGTGAGCCGGGGGAACATGAATACGTGTTTGTTTTTCGAATTTGAGCTCTATCTGCAAAGGGCACTTTTCTTGCTAAAAGCAGTTTTTCCTAACAAATGCAAGATATAACATGGGATATCTCCGCAAGGAGACATCAGATCTGCAAAACGCATGGTTTTTTGGTCTTCGGGGAGGTTGGGGAACATGAATACGTGTTTGTTTTTCGAATTTGAGCTCTATCTGCAAAGGGCACTTTTCTTGCTAAAAGCAGTTTTTCCTAACAAATGCAAGATATAACATGGGCTATCTCCGCAAGGAGACATCAGATCTGCATAACTCATGGTTTTTTTGTCTTCGGTGAGCCGGGGGAACATGAATACGTGTTTGTTTTTCGAATTTGAGCTCTATCTGCAAAGGGCACTTTTCTTGCTAAAAGCAGTTTTTCCTAACAAATGCAAGATATAACATGGGCTATCTCCGCAAGGAGACATCAGATCTGCATAACTCATGGTTTTTTGGTCTTCGGTGAGCCGGGGGAACATGAATATGTGTTTGTTTTTCGAATTTGAGCTCTATCTGCAAAGGGCACTTTTCTTGCTAAAAGCAGTTTTTCCTAACAAATGCAAGATATAACATGGGCTATCTCCGCAAGGAGACATCAGATCTGCAAAACGCATGGTTTTTTGGTCTTCGGGGAGGTTGGGGAACATGAATACGTGTTTGTTTTTCGAATTTGAGCTCTATCTGCAAAGGGCACTTTTCTTGCTAAAAGCAGTTTTTCCTAACAAATGCAAGATATAACATGGGCTATCTCCGCAAGGAGACATCAGATCTGCATAACTCATGGTTTTTTTGTCTTCGGTGAGCCGGGGGAACATGAATACGTGTTTGTTTTTCGAATTTGAGCTCTTTCTGCAAAGGGCACTTTTCTTGCTAAAAGCAGTTTTTCCTAACAAATGCAAGATATAACATGGGCTATCTCCGCAAGGAGACATCAGATCTGCATAACTCATGGTTTTTTGGTCTTCGGTGAGCCGGGGGAACATGAATACGTGTTTGTTTTTCGAATTTGAGCTCTATCTGCAAAGGGCACTTTTCTTGCTAAAAGCAGTTTTTCCTAACAAATGCAAGATATAACATGGGCTATCTCCGCAAGGAGACATCAGATCTGCATAACTCATGGTTTTTTGGTCTTCGGTGAGCCGGGGGAACATGAATATGTGTTTGTTTTTCGAATTTGAGCTCTATCTGCAAAGGGCACTTTTCTTGCTAAAAGCAGTTTTTCCTAACAAATGCAAGATATAACATGGGCTATCTCCGCAAGGAGACATCAGATCTGCAAAACGCATGGTTTTTTGGTCTTCGGGGAGGTTGGGGAACATGAATACGTGTTTGTTTTTCGAATTTGAGCTCTATCTGCAAAGGGCACTTTTCTTGCTAAAAGCAGTTTTTCCTAACAAATGCAAGATATAACATGGGCTATCTCCGCAAGGAGACATCAGATCTGCATAACTCATGGTTTTTTTGTCTTCGGTGAGCCGGGGGAACATGAATACGTGTTTGTTTTTCGAATTTGAGCTCTTTCTGCAAAGGGCACTTTTCTTGCTAAAAGCAGTTTTTCCTAACAAATGCAAGATATAACATGGGCTATCTCCGCAAGGAGACATCAGATCTGCATAACTCATGGTTTTTTGGTCTTCGGTGAGCCGGGGGAACATGAATACGTGTTTGTTTTTCGAATTTGAGCTCTATCTGCAAAGGGCACTTTTCTTGCTAAAAGCAGTTTTTCCTAACAAATGCAAGATAAAGCATGGGCTATCACCGCAAGGAAACTTCAGTTCTGCAAAATTCTTGGTTTTTTGGTCTTCGGGGAGAAAGGGGAACATGAATACGTGTTTGTTTTGCGAATTTGAGCTCTATGTGCAATGGGCACTTTTCATGTTATAAGCAGTTTTTCTTAACAAATGCAAGATATAGCATGGGCTATCTCCGCAAGGAAACTTCAGATCTGCAAAACTCATGGTTTTTTGGTCTTCGGTGAGCCGGGGGAACATGAATACGTGTTTGTTTTTTGAATTCGAGCTCTATTTGCAATGGGCACTTTTCATGCTATAAGCAGTTTTTCCTAACAAATGCAAGATATAACATTGGCTATCTCCGCAAGGATACTTCAGATCTGCTAAATTCATGGTTTTTTGTTGTTCGGTGAGCCGGGGGAACATGAATACGTGTTTATTTTTCAAATTTGAGCTCTATCTGCAATGGGCACTTTTCATACTATAAGCAGTTTTTCCTAACAAATGTAAGATATAGCATGGGCTATCTCCGCAAGGAAACTTCAGATCTGCAAAAGTCATGGTTTTTTTGGTCTTTGGGGAGGCAGGGGAACATGAATACGTTTTTGTTTTTTGAATTCGAGCTCTATCTGCAATGGGCACTTTTCATGCTCTAAGCGGTTTTTCCTAACAAATGCAAGATATAACATTGGCTATCTCCGCAAGGATACTTCAGATCTGCAAAATTCATGGTTTTTTCGTCTTCGGGGAGGCAGGGGAACATGAATACGTTTTTCTTTTTCGAATTGGAGCTCTATCTGCAATGGGCACTTTTCATGCTATAAGCAGTTTTTCCTAACAAATGCAAGATATTACATGGGCTATCTCCACAAGGAGACACCAGATCTTGGTTTTTTGGTCTTCGGGGAGGCAGGGGAACCGGAATATGTGTTTTTTTTTTTAATTTGAGCTCTATCTGCAATGGGCACTTTTCATGTTATAAGCAGTTTTTCTTAACAATTGCAAGACATAACGGGCTATCTCCGCAAGGAGACATCAGATCTGCAAAACTCATGTTTTTTTGGTCTTCGGTGAGCCGGGTGAACATGAATACGTGTTTGTTTTTCAAATTTGAGCTCTATCTGCAATGGGCACTTTTCATACTATAAGCAGTTTTTCCTAACAAATGCAAGATATAGCATGGGCTATCTCCGCAAGGAAACTTCAGATCTGCAAAAGTCATGGTTTTTTGGACTTCGGGGAGGCAGGGGAACAGGAATGTGTGTTTGTTTTTCGAATTTGAGCTCTTTCTGCAATGGGCACTTTTCATACTATAAGCAGTTTTTCCTAACAAATGCAAGATATAGCATGGGCTATCTCCGCAAAGAAACTTGAGATCTGCAAAACTCATGGTTTTTTGGTCTTCGGGGAGGCAGGGGAACATGAATATGTGTTTGTTTTGCGAATTTGAGCTCTATCTGCAATGGGCACTTTTCATGCTATAAGCAGTTTTTCCTAACAAATGCAAGATATTACATGGGCTATCTCCACAAGGAGACATCAGACCTTGGTTTTTTGGTCTTCGGGGAGGCAGGGGAACAGGAATATGTGTTTGTTTTTCGAATTTGAGCTCTATCTGCAATGGCCACTTTTCATGCTATAAGCAGTTTTTCCTAACAAATGCAGGATATAGCATGGGCTATCACCGCAAGGAGACATCAGATCTGCAAAACTCATGGTTCTTTGGTGTTCGGTGAACCGGGGGAACATTAATATGTGTTTGTTTTGTGAATTTGAGCTCTATCTGCAATGGGCACTTTTCATGTTATAAGCAGTTTTTCCTAACAAATGCAAGATATAACATGGGCTTTCTCCGCAAGGAGACATCAGATCTGCAAAACTCATGGTTTTTTGGTGTTCGGTGAGCCGGGGGAACATGAATACGTGTTTATTTTTCAAATTTGAGCTCTATCTGCAATGGGCACTTTTCATACTATAAGCAGTTTTTCCTAACAAATGTAAGATATAGCATGGGCTATCTCCGCAAGGAAACTTCAGATCTGCAAAAGTCATGGTTTTTTGGTCTTTGGGGAGGCAGGGGAACATGAATACGTTTTTGTTTTTTGAATTTGAGCTCTATCTGCAATGGGCACTTTTCATGCTATAAGCAGTTTTTCCTAACAAATGCAAGATATAACATGGGCTATCTCCGCAAGGATACTTCAGATCTGCAAAATTCATGGTTTTTTCGTCTTCGGGGAGGCAGGGGAACATGAATACGTTTTTCTTTTTCGAATTGGAGCTCTATCTGCAATGGGCACTTTTCATGCTATAAGCAGTTTTTCCTAACAAATGCAAGATATTACATGGGCTATCTCCACAAGGAGACACCAGATCTTGGTTTTTTGGTCTTCGGGGAGGCAGGGGAACCGGAATATGTGTTTTTTTTTTGAATTTGAGCTCTATCTGCAATGGGCACTTTTCATGTTATAAGCAGTTTTTCTTAACAAATGCAAGACATAACGGGCTATCTCCGCAAGGAGACATCAGATCTGCAAAACTCATGTTTTTTTGGTCTTCGGTGAGCTGGGTGAACATGAATACGTGTTTGTTTTTCAAATTTGAGCTCTATCTGCAATGGGCACTTTTCATACTATAAGCAGTTTTTCCTAACAAATGCAAGATATAGCATGGGCTATCTCCGCAAGGAGACATCAGATCTGCAAAACTCATGGTTTTTTGGTCTTCGGGGAGGCAGGGGAACATGAATACGTGTTTGTTTTTTGAATTTGAGCTCTATCTGCAATGGGCACTTTTCATGCTATAAGCAGTTTTTCCTAACAAATGCAAGATATAACATGGGCTATCTCCGCAAGGAGACATCAGATCTACAAAAGTCATGGTTGATTGGTCTTCGGGGAGGTGGGGGAAGATGAATATGTGTTTGTTTTGTGAATTTGAGCTCTATCTGCAATGGGCACTTTTCATGCTATAAGCAGTTTTTCCTAACAAATGCAAGATAAAGCATGGGCTATCACCGCAAGGAAACTTCAGTTCTGCAAAATTCTTGGTTTTTTGGTCTTCGGGGAGAAAGGGGAACATGAATACGTGTTTGTTTTGCGAATTTGAGCTCTATGTGCAATGGGCACTTTTCATGTTATAAGCAGTTTTTCTTAACAAATGCAAGATATAGCATGGGCTATCTCCGCAAGGAAACTTCAGATCTGCAAAACTCATGGTTTTTTGGTCTTCGGTGAGCCGGGGGAACATGAATACGTGTTTGTTTTTTGAATTCGAGCTCTATTTGCAATGGGCACTTTTCATGCTATAAGCAGTTTTTCCTAACAAATGCAAGATATAACATTGGCTATCTCCGCAAGGATACTTCAGATCTGCAAAATTCATGGTTTTTCGTCTTCGGGGAGGCAGGGGAACATGAATACGTTTTTGTTTTTCGAATTTGAGCTCTATCTGCAATGGGCACTTTTCATGCTATAAGCAGTTTTTCCTAAAAAAAGCAAGATATAACATGGGCTATCTCCGCAAGGAGACATCAGATCTGCAACAGTCTTGGTTTTTTGGTCTTCTGGGAGGCAGGGGAACAGGAATATGTGTTTGTTTTTCGAATTTGAGCTCTTTCTGCAGTGGGCACTTTTCATACTATAAGCAGTTTTTCCTAACAAATGCAAGATATAACATGGGCTATCTCCGCAAGGAGACATCAGATCTGCAAAAGTCATGGTTGATTGGTCTTCGGGGAGGTGGGGGAACATGAATATGTGTTTGTTTTGTGAATTTGAGCTCTATCTGCAATGGGCACCTTTCATGCTATAAGCAGTTTTTCCTAACAAATGCAAGATATAGCATGGGCTATCACCGCAAGGAAACTTCAGATCTGCAAAAGTCTTGGTTTTTTGGTCTTCGGGGAGGAAGGGGAACAGGAATATGTGTTTGTTTTTTGAATTTGAGCTCTATGTGCAATGGGCACTTTTCATGCTATAAGCAGTTTTTACTAACTAATGCAAGATATAACATGGGCTATCTCCGCAAGGAGACATCAGATCTGCAAAACTCATGGTTTTTTGGTCTTCGGTGAGCCGGGGGAACATGAATACGTGTTTGTTTTTCAAATTTGAGCTCTATCTGCAATGGGCACTTTTCATACTATAAGCAGTTTTTCCTAACAAATGCAAGATATAGCATGGGCTATCTCCGCAAAGAAACTTCAGATCTGCAAAAGTCATGGTTTTTTGGTCTTCGGGGAGGCAGGGGAACATGAATACGTTTTTGTTTTTTGAATTCGAGCTCTATCTGCAATGGGCACTTTTCATGCTCTAAGCAGTTTTTCCTAACAAATGCAAGATATAACATTAGCTATCTCCACATGGATACTTCAGATCTGCAAAATTCATGGTTTTTTCGTCTTCGGGGAGGCAGGGGAACATGAATACGTTTTTGTTTTTCGAATTTGAGCTCTATCTGCAATGGGCACTTTTCATGCTATAAGCAGTTTTTCCTAACAAATGCAAGATATAACATGGGCTATCTCCGCAAGGAGACATCAGATCTGCAACAGTCTTGGTTTTTTGGTCTTCGGGGAGGCAGGGGAACAGCAATATGTGTTTGTTTTTCGAATTTGAGCTCTTTCTCCAGTGGGCACTTTTCATACTATAAGCAGTTTTTCCTAACAAATGCAAGATATAGCATGGGCTATCTCCGCAAAGAAACTTCAGATCTGCAAAACTCATGGTTTTTTGGTCTTCGGGGAGGTATGGGAACATGAATATGTTTTTGTTTTTCAAATTTGAGCTCTATCTGCAATGGGCACTTTTTATACTATAAGCAGTTTTTCCTAACAAATGCAAGATATAGCATGGGCTATCTCCGCAAGGAAACTTCAGATCTGCAAAAGTCTTGGTATTTTTGTCTTCGAGGAGGCAGGGGAACAGGAATATGTGTTTGTTTTTCGAATTTGAGCTCTATCTGCAATGGGCACTTTTCATGTTATAAGCAGTTTTTCTTAACAAATGCAAGATATAACATGGGCTATCACCGCAAGGAGATATCAGATCTGCAAAACTCATGGTTTTTTGGTCTTCGGTGAGCCGGGGGAACATGAATACGTGTTTGTTTTTCAAATTTGAGCTCTATCTGCAATGGGCACTTTTCATAGTATAAGCAGTTTTTCCTAACAAATGCAAGATATAGCATGGGCTATCTCCACAAGGAAACTTCAGATCTGCAAAAGTCTTGGTTTTTTTTGTCTTCGAGGAGGCAGGGGAACAGGAATATGTGTTTGTTTTTCGAATTTGAGCTCTATCTGCAATGGGCACTTTTCATGTTATAAGCAGTTTTTCTTAACAAATACAAGATATAACATGGGCTATCACTGCAAGGAGACATCAGATCTGCAAAACTCATGGTTTTTTGGTCTTCGGTGAGCCAGGGGAACATGAATACATGTTTGTTTTTCAAATTTGAGCTCTATCTGCAATGGGCACTTTTCATAGTATAAGCAGTTTTTCCTAACAAATGCAAGATATAGCATGGGCTATCTCCACAAGGAAACTTCAGATCTGCAAAAGTCATGGTTTTTTGGTCTTCGGGGAGGCAGGGGAACATAAATACGTGTTTGTTTTTTGAATTTGAGCTCTATCTGCAATGGGCACTTTTCATGCTATAAGCAGTTTTTCCTAACAAATGCAAGATATAACATGGGCTATCTCCGCAAGGAGACATCAGATCTGCAAAAGTCATGGTTGATTGGTCTTCGGGGAGGTGGGGGAACATGAATATGTGTTTGTTTTGTGAATTTGAGCTCTATCTGCAATGGCCACTTTTCATGCTATAAGCAGTTTTTCCTAACAAATGCAAGATATAGCATGGGCTATCACCGCAAGGAAACTTCAGATCTGCAAAAGTCTTGGTTTTTTGGTCTTCGGGGAGGAAGGGGAACAGGAATATGTGTTTGTTTTTTGAATTTGAGCTCTATGTGCAATGGGCAATTTTCATGCTATAAGCAGTTTTAACTAACAAATGCAAGATATAACATGGGCTATCTCTGCAAGGAGACATCAGATCTGCAAAACTCATGGTTTTTTGGTCTTCGGTGAGCCGGGGGAACATGAATACGTGTTTGTTTTTCAAATTTGAGCTCTATCTGCAATGGGCACTTTTCATACTATAAGCAGTTTTTCCTAACAAATTCAAGATATAGCATGGGCTATCTCCGCAAAGAAACTTCAGATCTGCAAAAGTCATGGTTTTTTGGTCTTCGGGGAGGCAGGGGAACATGAATACGTTTTTGTTTTTTGAATTCGAGCTCTATCTGCAATGGGCACTTTTCATACTATAAGCAGTTTTTCCTAACAAATGCAAGATATAGCATGGGCTATCTCCGCAAAGAAACTTCAGATCTGCAAAAGTCATGGTTTTTTGGTCTTCGGGGAGGCAGGGGAACATGAATACGTTTTTGTTTTTTGAATTCGAGTTCTATCTGCAATGGGCACTTTTCATGCTCTAAGCAGTTTTTCCTAACAAATGCAAGATATAACATTAGCTATCTCCACAAGGATACTTCAGATCTGCAAAATTCATGGTTTTTTCGTCTTCGGGGAGGCAGGGGAACATGAATACGTTTTTGTTTTTCGAATTTGAGCTCTATCTGCAATGGGCACTTTTCATGCTATAAGCAGTTTTTCCTAACAAATGCAAGATATAGCATGGGCTATCTCCGCAAAGAAACTTCAGATCTGCAAAACTCATGGTTTTTTGGTCTTCGGGGAGGTAGGGGAACATGAATATGTTTTTGTTTTTCAAATTTGAGCTCTATCTGCAATGGGCACTTTTCATACTATAAGCAGTTTTTCCTAACAAATGCATGATATAGCATGGGCTATCTCCGCAAGGAAACTTCAGATCTGCAAAAGTCTTGGTTTTTTTTGTCTTTGAGGAGGCAGGGGAACAGGAATATGTGTTTGTTTTTCGAATTTGAGCTCTATCTGCAATGGGCACTTTTCATGTTATAAGCAGTTTTTCTTAACAAATGCAAGATATAACATGGGCTATCACCGCAAGGAGATATCAGATCTGCAAAACTCATGGTTTTTTGGTCTTCGGTGAGCCGGGGGAACATGAATACGTGTTTGTTTTTCAAATTTGAGCTCTATCTGCAATGGGCACTTTTCATACTATAAGCAGTTTTTCCTAACAAATGCAAGATATAGCATGGGCTATCTCCGCAAAGAAACTTCAGATCTGCAAAAGTCATGGTTTTTTGGTCTTCGGGGAGGCAGGGGAACAGGAATATGTGTTTGTTTTTCGAATTTGAGCTCTTTCTGCAATGGGCACTTTTCATACTATAAGCAGTTTTTCCTAACAAATGCAAGATATAGCATGCACTATCTCCGCAAGGAAACTTCAGATCTGCAAAAGTCTTGGTTTTTTGTCTTCGGGGAGGCAGGGGAACAGGAATATGTGTTTGTTTTTCGAATTTGAGCTCTACCTGCAATGGGCACTTTTCATGTTATAAGCAGTTTTTCTTAACAAATGCAAGATATAACATGGTCTAGCTCCGCAAGGAGACATCAGATCTGCAAAACTCATGGTTTTTTGGTCTTCGGTGAGCCGGGGGAACATGAATACGTGTTTGTTTTTTGAATTCGAGCTCTATGTGCAATGGGCACTTTTCATGCTATAAGCAGTTTTTCCTAACAAATGCAAGATATAACATGGGCTATCTCCGCAAGGATACTTCAGATCTGCAAAATTCATGGTTTTTTCGTCTTCGGGGAGGCTGGGGAACATGAATACGTTTTTGTTTTTCGAATTTGAGCTCTATCTGCAATGGGGACTTTTCATGCTATATGCAGTTTTTCCTAACAAATGCAAGATATAACATGGGCTATCTCCGCAAGGAGACATCAGATCTGCAACAGTCTTGGTTTTTTGGTCTTCGGGGAGGCAGGGGAACAGGAATATGTGTTTGTTTTTCGAATTTGAGCTCTTTCTGCAATGGGCACTTTTCATACTATAAGCAGTTTTTCCTAACAAATGCAAGATATAGCATGGGCTATCTCCGCAAAGAAACTTCAGATCTGCAAAACTCATGGTTTTTTGGTCTTCGGGGAGGCAGGGGAACATGAATATGTGTTTGTTTTGCGAATTTGAGCTCTATCTGCAATGGGCACTTTTCATGCTATAAGCAGTTTTTCCTAACAAATGCAAGATATTACATGGGCTATCTCCACAAGGAGACATCAGATCTTGGTTTTTTGGTCTTCGGGGAGGCAGGGGAACAGGAATATGTGTTTGTTTTTCGAATTTGAGCTCTATCTGCAATGGCCACTTTTCATGCTATAAGCAGTTTTTCCTAACAAATGCAAGATATAACATGGGCTATCTCCGCAAGGAGACATCAGATCTGCAAAAGTCATCGTTGATTGGTCTTCGGGGAGGTGGGGGAACATGAATATGTGTTTGTTTTGTGAATTTGAGCTCTATCTGCAATGGGCACTTTTCCTGCTATAAGCAGTTTTTCCTAACAAATGCAGGATATAGCATGGGCTATCACCGCAAGGAGACATCAGATCTGCAAAACTCATGGTTCTTTGGTGTTCGGTGAACCGGGGGAACATGAATATGTGTTTGTTTTGTGAATTTGAGCTCTATCTGCAATGGGCACTTTTCATGTTATAAGCAGTTTTTCCTAACAAATGCAAGATATAACATGGGCTTTCTCCGCAAGGAGACATCAGATCTGCAAAACTCATGGTTTTTTGGTGTTCGGTGAGCCGGGGGAACATGAATACGTGTTTATTTTTCAAATTTGAGCTCTATCTGCAATGGGCACTTTTCATACTATAAGCAGTTTTTCCTAACAAATGTAAGATATAGCATGGGCTATCTCCGCAAGGAAACTTCAGATCTGCAAAAGTCATGGTTTTTTGGTCTTTGGGGAGGCAGGGGAACATGAATACGTTTTTGTTTTTTGAATTCGAGCTCTATCTGCAATGGGCACTTTTCATGCTCTAAGCGGTTTTTCCTAACAAATGCAAGATATTACATGGGCTATCTCCACAAGGAGACACCAGATCTTGGTTTTTTGGTCTTCGGGGAGGCAGGGGAACCGGAATATGTGTTTTTTTTTTGAATTTGAGCTCTATCTGCAATGGGCACTTTTCATGTTATAAGCAGTTTTTCTTAACAAATGCAAGACATAACGGGCTATCTCCGCAAGGAGACATCAGATCTGCAAAACTCATGTTTTTTTGGTCTTCGGTGAGCCGGGTGAACATGAATACGTGTTTGTTTTTCAAATTTGAGCTCTATCTGCAATGGGCACTTTTCATACTATAAGCAGTTTTTCCTAACAAATGCAAGATATAGCATGGGCTATCTCCGCAAGGAGACATCAGATCTGCAAAACTCATGGTTTTTTGGTCTTCGGGGAGGCAGGGGAACATGAATACGTGTTTGTTTTTTGAATTTGAGCTCTATCTGCAATGGGCACTTTTCATGCTATAAGCAGTTTTTCCTAACAAATGCAAGATATAACATGTGCTATCTCCGCAAGGAGACATCAGATCTACAAAAGTCATGGTTTTTTGGTCTTCGGGGAGGCAGGGGAACATGAATACGTGTTTGTTTTTTGAATTTGAGCTCTATCTGCAATGGGCACTTTTCATGCTATAAGCAGTTTTTCCTAACAAATGCAAGATATAACATGGGCTATCTCCCCAAGGAGACATCAGATCTACAAAAGTCATGGTTGATTGGTCTTCGGGGAGATGGGGGAAGATGAATATGTGTTTGTTTTGTGAATTTGAGCTCTATCTGCAATGGGCACTTTTCATGCTATAAGCAGTTTTTCCTAACAAATGCAAGATAAAGCATGGGCTATCACCGCAAGGAAACTTCAGTTCTGCAAAATTCTTGGTTTTTTGGTCTTCGGGGAGAAAGGGGAACATGAATACGTGTTTGTTTTGCGAATTTGAGCTCTATGTGCAATGGGCACTTTTCATGTTATAAGCAGTTTTTCTTAACAAATGCAAGATATAGCATGGGCTATCTCCGCAAGGAAACTTCAGATCTGCAAAAGTCATGGTTTTTTGGTCTTTGGGGAGGCAGGGGAACATGAATACGTTTTTGTTTTTTGAATTCGAGCTCTATCTGCAATGGGCACTTTTCATGCTCTAAGCGGTTTTTCCTAACAAATGCAAGATATAACATTGGCTATCTCCGCAAGGATACTTCAGATCTGCAAAATTCATGGTTTTTTCGTCTTTGGGGAGGCAGGGGAACATGAATACGTTTTTCTTTTTCGAATTGGAGCTCTATCTGCAATGGGCACTTTTCATGCTATAAGCAGTTTTTCCTAACAAATGCAAGATATTACATGGGCTATCTCCACAAGGAGACACCAGATCTTGGTTTTTTGGTCTTCGGGGAGGCAGGGGAACCGGAATATGTGTTTTTTTTTTGAATTTGAGCTCTATCTGCAATGGGCACTTTTCATGTTATAAGCAGTTTTTCTTAACAAATGCAAGACATAACGGGCTATCTCCGCAAGGAGACATCAGATCTGCAAAACTCATGTTTTTTTGGTCTTCGGTGAGCCGGGTGAACATGAATACGTGTTTGTTTTTCAAATTTGAGCTCTATCTGCAATGGGCACTTTTCATACTATAAGCAGTTTTTCCTAACAAATGCAAGATATAGCATGGGCTATCTCCGCAAGGAAACTTCAGATCTGCAAAAGTCATGGTTTTTTGGACTTCGGGGAGGCAGGGGAACAGGAATGTGTGTTTGTTTTTCGAATTTGAGCTCTTTCTGCAATGGGCACTTTTCATACTATAAGCAGTTTTTCCTAACAAATGCAAGATATAGCATGGGCTATCTCAGCAAAGAAACTTCAGATCTGCAAAACTCATGGTTTTTTGGTCTTCGGGGAGGCAGGGGAACATGAATATGTGTTTGTTTTGCGAATATGAGCTCTATCTGCAATGGGCACTTTTCATGCTATAAGCAGTTTTTCCTAACAAATGCAAGATATTACATGGGCTATCTCCACAAGGAGACATCAGATCTTGGTTTTTTGGTCTTCGGGGAGGCAGGGGAACAGGAATATGTGTTTGTTTTTCGAATTTGAGCTCTATCTGCAATGGCCACTTTTCATGCTATAAGCAGTTTTTCCTAACAAATGCAAGATATTACATGGGCTATCTCCACAAGGAGACACCAGATCTTGGTTTTTTGGTCTTCGGGGAGGCAGGGGAACCGGAATATGTGTTTTTTTTTTGAATTTGAGCTCTATCTGCAATGGGCACTTTTCATGTTATAAGCAGTTTTTCTTAACAAATGCAAGACATAACGGGCTATCTCCGCAAGGAGACATCAGATCTGCAAAACTCATGTTTTTTTGGTCTTCGGTGAGCCGGGTGAACATGAATACGTGTTTGTTTTTCAAATTTGAGCTCTATCTGCAATGGGCACTTTTCATACTATAAGCAGTTTTTCCTAACAAATGCAAGATATAGCATGGGCTATCTCCGCAAGGAAACTTCAGATCTGCAAAAGTCATGGTTTTTTGGACTTCGGGGAGGCAGGGGAACAGGAATGTGTGTTTGTTTTTCGAATTTGAGCTCTTTCTGCAATGGGCACTTTTCATACTATAAGCAGTTTTTCCTAACAAATGCAAGATATAGCATGGGCTATCTCCGCAAAGAAACTTCAGATCTGCAAAACTCATGGTTTTTTGGTCTTCGGGGAGGCAGGGGAACATGAATATGTGTTTGTTTTGCGAATATGAGCTCTATCTGCAATGGGCACTTTTCATGCTATAAGCAGTTTTTCCTAACAAATGCAAGATATTACATGGGCTATCTCCACAAGGAGACATCAGATCTTGGTTTTTTGGTCTTCGGGGAGGCAGGGGAACAGGAATATGTGTTTGTTTTTCGAATTTGAGCTCTATCTGCAATGGCCACTTTTCATGCTATAAGCAGTTTTTCCTAACAAATGCAGGATATAGCATGGGCTATCACCGCAAGGAGACATCAGATCTGCAAAACTCATGGTTCTTTGGTGTTCGGTGAACCGGGGGAACATTAATATGTGTTTGTTTTGTGAATTTGAGCTGTATCTGCAATGGGCACTTTTCATGTTATAAGCAGTTTTTCCTAACAAATGCAAGATATAACATGGGCTTTCTCCGCAAGGAGACATCAGATCTGCAAAACTCATGGTTTTTTGGTGTTCGGTGAGCCGGGGGAACATGAATACGTGTTTATTTTTCAAATTGGAGCTCTATCTGCAATGGGCACTTTTCATACTATAAGCAGTTTTTCCTAACAAATGTAAGATATAGCATGGGCTATCTCCGCAAGGAAACTTCAGATCTGCAAAAGTCATGGTTTTTTGGTCTTTGGGGAGGCAGGGGAACATGAATACGTTTTTGTTTTTTGAATTCGAGCTCTATCTGCAATGGGCACTTTTCATGCTCTAAGCGGTTTTTCCTAACAAATGCAAGATATAACATTGGCTATCTCCGCAAGGATACTTCAGATCTGCAAAATTCATGGTTTTTTCGTCTTCAGGGAGGCAGGGGAACATGAATACGTTTTTCTTTTTCGAATTGGAGCTCTATCTGCAATGGGCACTTTTCATACTATAAGCAGTTTTTCCTAACAAATGCAAGATATTACATGGGCTATCTCCACAAGGAGACACCAGATCTTGGTTTTTTGGTCTTCGGGGAGGCAGGGGAACCGGAATATGTGTTTTTTTTTGAATTTGAGCTCTATCTGCAATGGGCACTTTTCATGTTATAAGCAGTTTTTCTTAACAAATGCAAGACATAACGGGCTATCTCCGCAGGGAGACATCAGATCTGCAAAACTCATGTTTTTTTGGTCTTCAGTGAGCCGGGTGAACATGAATACGTGTTTGTTTTTCAAATTTGAGCTCTATCTGCAATGGGCACTTTTCATACTATAAGCAGTTTTTCCTAACAAATGCAAGATATAGCATGGGCTATCTCCGCAAGGAGACATCAGATCTGCAAAACTCATGGTTTTTTGGTCTTCGGGGAGGCAGGGGAACATGAATACGTGTTTGTTTTTTGAATTTGAGCTCTATCTGCAATGGGCACTTTTCATGCTATAAGCAGTTTTTCCTAACAAATGCAAGATATAACATGGGCTATCTCCGCAAGGAGACATCAGATCTACAAAAGTCATGGTTGATTGGTCTTCGGGGAGGTGGGGGAAGATGAATATGTGTTTGTTTTGTGAATTTGAGCTCTATCTGCAATGGGCACTTTTCATGCTATAAGCAGTTTTTCCTAACAAATGCAAGATAAAGCATGGGCTATCACCGCAAGGAAACTTCAGTTCTGCAAAATTCTTGGTTTTTTGGTCTTCGGGGAGAAAGGGGAACATGAATACGTGTTTGTTTTGCGAATTTGAGCTCTATGTGCAATGGGCACTTTTCATGTTATAAGCAGTTTTTCTTAACAAATGCAAGATATAGCATGGGCTATCTCCGCAAGGAAACTTCAGATCTGCAAAACTCATGGTTTTTTGGTCTTCGGTGAGCCGGGGGAACATGAATACGTGTTTGTTTTTTGAATTCGAGCTCTATTTGCAATGGGCACTTTTCATGCTATAGGCAGTTTTTCCTAACAAATGCAAGATATAACATTGGCTATCTCCGCAAGGATACTTCAGATCTGCAAAATTCATGGTTTTTCGTCTTCGGGGAGGCAGGGGAACAGGAATATGTGTTTGTTTTTCGAATTTGAGCTCTTTCTGCAGTGGGCACTTTTCATACTATAAGCAGTTTTTCCTAACAAATGCAAGATATAGCATGGGCTATCTCCGCAAAGAAACTTCAGATCTGCAAAACTCATGGTTTTTTGGTCTTCGGGAAGGCAGGGGAACAGGAATGTGTGTTTGTTTTTCGAATTTGAGCTCTTTCTGCAATGGGCACTTTTCATACTATAAGCAGTTTTTCCTAACAAATGCAAGATATAGCATGGGCTATCTCCGCAAGGAAACTTCAGATGTGCAAAAGTCTTGGTTTTTTGTCTTCGAGGAGGCAGGGGAACAGGAATATGTATTTGTTTTTCGAATTTGAGCTCTATCTGCAATGGGCACTTTTCATGTAATAAGCAGTTTTTCTTAACAAATGCAAGATATAACATGGGCTATCACCGCAAGGAGATATCAGATCTGCAAAACTCATGGTTTTTTGGTCTTCGGTGAGCCGGGGGAACATGAATACGTGTTTGTTTTTCAAATTTGAGCTCTATCTGCAATGGGCACTTTTCATAGTATAAGCAGTTTTTCCTAACAAATGCAAGATATAGCATGGGCTATCTCCACAAGGAAACTTCAGATCTGCAAAAGTCTTGGTTTTTTTTGTCTTCGGGGAGGCAGGGGAACATGAATACGTGTTTGTTTTTTGAATTTGAGCTCTATCTGCAATGGGCACTTTTCATGCTATAAGCAGTTTTTCCTAACAAATGCAAGATATAACATGGGCTATCTCCGCAAGGAGACATCAGATCTGCAAAAGTCATGGTTGATTGGTCTTCGGGGAGGTGGGGGAACATGAATATGTGTTTGTTTTGTGAATTTGAGCTCTATCTGCAATGGGCACCTTTCATGCTATAAGCAGTTTTTCCTAACAAATGCAAGATATAGCATGGGCTATCACCGCAAGGAAACTTCAGATCTGCAAAAGTCTTGGTTTTTTGGTCTTTGGGGAGGAAGGGGAACAGGAATATGTGTTTGTTTTTTGAATTTGAGCTCTATGTGCAATGGGCACTTTTCATGCTATAAGCAGTTTTTACTAACAAATGCAAGATATAACATGGGCTATCTCCGCAAGGAGACATCAGATCTGCAAAACTCATGGTTTTTTGGTCTTCGGTGAGCCGGGGGAACATGAATACGTGTTTGTTTTTCAAATTTGAGCTCTATCTGCAATGGGCACTTTTCATACTATAAGCAGTTTTTCCTAACAAATGCAAGATATAGCATGGGCTATCTCCGCAAAGAAACTTCAGATCTGCAAAAGTCATGGTTTTTTGGTCTTCGGGGAGGCAGGGGAACATGAATACGTTTTTGTTTTTTGAATTCGAGCTCTATCTGCAATGGGCACTTTTCATGCTCTAAGCAGTTTTTCCTAACAAATGCAAGATATAACATTAGCTATCTCCACAAGGATACTTCAGATCTGCAAAATTCATGGTTTTTTCGTCTTCGGGGAGGCAGGGGAACATGAATACGTTTTTGTTTTTCGAATTTGAGCTCTATCTGCAATGGGCACTTTTCATGCTATAAGCAGTTTTTCCTAACAAATGCAAGATATAACATGGGCTATCTCCGCAAGGAGACATCAGATCTGCAACAGTCTTGGTTTTTTGGTCTTCGGGGAGGCAGGGGAACAGCAATATGTGTTTGTTTTTCGAATTTGAGCTCTTTCTGCAGTGGGCACTTTTCATACTATAAGCAGTTTTTCCTAACAAATGCAAGATATAGCATGGGCTATCTCCGCAAAGAAACTTCAGATCTGCAAAACTCATGGTTTTTTGGTCTTCGGGGAGGTAGGGGAACATGAATATGTTTTTGTTTTTCAAATTTGAGCTCTATCTGCAATGGGCACTTTTCATACTATAAGCAGTTTTTCCTAACAAATGCAAGATATAGCATGGGCTATCTCTGCAAGGAAACTTCAGATCTGCAAAAGTCTTGGTTTTTTTTGTCTTCGAGGAGGCAGGGGAACAGGAATATGTGTTTGTTTTTCGAATTTGAGCTCTATCTGCAATGGGCACTTTTCATGTTATAAGCAGTTTTTCTTAACAAATGCAAGATATAACATGGGCTATCACCGCAAGGAGATATCAGATCTGCAAAACTCATGGTTTTTTGGTCTTCGGGGAGGCAGGGGAACATGAATACGTGTTTGTTTTTTGAATTTGAGCTCTATCTGCAATGGGCACTTTTCATGCTATAAGCAGTTTTTCCTAACAAATGCAAGATATAACATGGGCTATCTCCGCAAGGAGACATCAGATCTGCAAAAGTCATGGTTGATTGGTCTTCGGGGAGGTGGGGGAACATGAATATGTGTTTGTTTTGTGAATTTGAGCTCTATCTGCAATGGCCACTTTTCATGCTATAAGCAGTTTTTCCTAACAAATGCAAGATATAGCATGGGCTATCACCGCAAGGAAACTTCAGATCTGCAAAAGTCTTGGTTTTTTGGTCTTCGGGGAGGAAGGGGAACAGGAATATGTGTTTGTTTTTTGAATTTGAGCTCTATGTGCAATGGGCAATTTTCATGCTATAAGCAGTTTTAACTAACAAATGCAAGATATAACATGGGCTATCTCCGCAAGGAGCCATCAGATCTGCAAAACTCATGGTTTTTTGGTCTTCGGTGAGCCGGGGGAACATGAATACATGTTTGTTTTTCAAATTTGAGCTCTATCTGCAATGGGCACTTTTCATACTATAAGCAGTTTTTCCTAACAAATTCAAGATATAGCATGGGCTATCTCCGCAAAGAAACTTCAGATCTGCAAAAGTCATGGTTTTTTGGTCTTCGGGGAGGCAGGGGAACATGAATACGTTTTTGTTTTTTGAATTCGAGCTCTATCTGCAATGGGCACTTTTCATACTATAAGCAGTTTTTCCTAACAAATGCAAGATATAGCATGGGCTATCTCCGCAAAGAAACTTCAGATCTGCAAAAGTCATGGTTTTTTGGTCTTCGGGGAGGCAGGGGAACATGAATACGTTTTTGTTTTTTGAATTCGAGTTCTATCTGCAATGGGCACTTTTCATGCTCTAAGCAGTTTTTCCTAACAAATGCAAGATATAACATTAGCTATCTCCACAAGGATACTTCAGATCTGCAAAATTCATGGTTTTTTCGTCTTCGGGGAGGCAGGGGAACATGAATACGTTTTTGTTTTTCGAATTTGAGCTCTTTCTGCAGTGGGCACTTTTCATGCTATAAGCAGTTTTTCCTAACAAATGCAAGATATAACATGGGCTATCTCCGCAAGGAGACATCAGATCTGCAACAGTCTTGGTTTTTTGGTCTTCGGGGAGGCAGGGGAACAGGAATATGTGTTTGTTTTTCGAATTTGAGCTCTTTCTGCAGTGGGCACTTTTCATACTATAAGCAGTTTTTCCTAACAAATGCAAGATATAGCATGGGCTATCTCCGCAAAGAAACTTCAGATCTGCAAAACTCATGGTTTTTTGGTCTTCGGGGAGGTAGGGGAACATGAATATGTTTTTGTTTTTCAAATTTGAGCTCTATCTGCAATGGGCACTTTTCATACTATAAGCAGTTTTTCCTAACAAATGCAAGATATAGCATGGGCTATCTCCGCAAGGAAACTTCAGATCTGCAAAAGTCTTGGTTTTTTTTGTCTTCGAGGAGGCAGGGGAACAGGAATATGTGTTTGTTTTTCGAATTTGAGCTCTATCTGCAATGGGCACTTTTCATGTTATAAGCAGTTTTTCTTAACAAATGCAAGATATAACATGGGCTATCACCGCAAGGAGATATCAGATCTGCAAAACTCATGGTTTTTTGGTCTTCGGTGAGCCGGGGGAACATGAATACGTTTTTGTTTTTTGAATTCGAGCTCTATCTGCAATGGGCACTTTTCATGCTCTAAGCAGTTTTTCCTAACAAATGCAAGATATAACATTAGCTATCTCCACAAGGATACTTTAGATCTACAAAATTCATGGTTTTTTCGTCTTCGGGGAGGCAGGGGAACATGAATACGTTTTTCTTTTTCGAATTGGAGCTCTATCTGCAATGGGCACTTTTCATGCTATAAGCAGTTTTTCCTAACAAATGCAAGATATTACATGGGCTATCTCCGCAAGGAGACATCAGATCTTGGTTTTTTGGTCTTCGGGGAGGCAGGGGAACAGGAATATGTGTTTGTTTTTCGAATTTGAGCTCTTTCTGCAATGGGCACTTTTCATACTATAAGCAGTTTTTCCTAACAAATGCAAGATATAGCATGGGCTGTCTCCGCAAAGAAACTTCAGATCTGCAAAAGTCATGGTTTTTTGGTCTTCGGGGAGGCAGGGGAACATGAATATGTGTTTGTTTTGCGAATTTGAGCTCTATCTGCAATGGGCACTTTTCATGCTATAAGCAGTTTTTCTTAACAAATGCAAGATATAGCATGGGCTATCTCCACAAGGAAACTTCAGATCTGCAAAACTCATGGTTTTTTGGTCTTCGGAGAGGCAGGGGAACAGGAATATGTGTTTGTTTTTCGAATTTGAGCTCTATCTGCAATGGGCACTTTTCATGCTATAAGCAGTGTTTCCTAACAAATGCAAGATATAACATGGGCTATCTCCGCAAGGAGAGATCAGATCTGCAAAACTCATGGTTTTTTGGTCTTTGGTGAGCCGGGGGAACATGAATACGTGTTTGTTTTTCAAATTTGAGCTCTATCTGCAATGGGCACTTTTCATACTATAAGCAGTTTTTCCTAACAAATGCAAGATATAGCATGGGCTATCTCCGCAAAGAAACCTCAGATCTGCAAAAGTCATGGTTTTTTGGTCTTCGGGGAGGCAGGGGAACATGAATACGTTTTTGTTTTTTGAATTCGAGCTCTATCTGCAATGGGCACTTTTCATGCTATAAGCAGTTTTTCCTAACAAATGCAAGATATAACATTGGCTATCTCCGCAAGGATACTTCAGATCTGCAAAATTCATGGTTTTTTCATCTTCGGGGAGGCTGGGGAACATGAATACGTTTTTCTTTTTCGAATTGGAGCTCCATCTACAATGGGCACTTTTCATGCTATAAGCAGTTTTTCCTAACAAATGCAAGATATTACATGGGCTATCTCCGCAAGGAGACATCAGATCTTGGTTTTTTGGTCTTCGGGGAGGCAGGGGAACAGGAATATGTGTTTGTTTTTCGAATTTGAGCTCTTTCTGCAATGGGCACTTTTCATACTATAAGCAGTTTTTCCTAACAAATGCAAGATATAGCATGGGCTGTCTCCGCAAGGAGACATCAGATCTGCAAAAGTTCTGGTTGATTGGTCTTCGGGGAGGTGGGGGAACATGAATATATGTTTGTTTTGTGAATTTGAGCTCTATCTGCAATGGGCACTTTTCATGCTATAAGCAGTTTTTCATAACAAATGCAAGATATAGCATGGGCTATCAGCGCAAGGAAACTTCAGATCTGCAAAATTCTTGGTTTTTTGGTCTTCGGGGAGGCAGGGGAACAGGAATATGTGTTTGTTTTTCGAATTTGAGCTCTTTCTGCAATGGGCACTTTTCATGCTATAAGCAGTTTTTCTTAACAAATGCAAGATATAACACGGGCTATCTCCGCAAGGAGACATCAGATCTGCAAAACTCATGGTTTTTTGGTCTTCGGTGAGCCGGGTGAACATGAATACGTGTTTGTTTTTCAAATTTGAGCTCTATCTGCAATGGGCACTTTTCATACTATAAGCAGTTTTTCCTAACAAATGCAAGATATAGCATGGGCTATCTCCGCAAGGAAACTTCAGATCTGCAAAAGTCATGGTTTTTTGGACTTCGGGGAGGCAGGGGAACAGGAATGTGTGTTTGTTTTTCGAATTTGAGCTCTTTCTGCAATGGGCACTTTTCATACTATAAGCAGTTTTTCCTAACAAATGCAAGATATAGCATGGGCTATCTCCGCAAAGAAACTTCAGATCTGCAAAACTCATGGTTTTTTGGTCTTCGGGGAGGCAGGGGAACATGAATATGTGTTTGTTTTGCGAATATGAGCTCTATCTGCAATGGGCACTTTTCATGCTATAAGCAGTTTTTCCTAACAAATGCAAGATATTACATGGGCTATCTCCACAAGGAGACATCAGATCTTGGTTTTTTGGTCTTCGGCGAGGCAGGGGAACAGGAATATGTGTTTGTTTTTCGAATTTGAGCTCTATCTGCAATGGCCACTTTTCATGCTATAAGCAGTTTTTCCTAACAATTGCAAGATATTACATGGGCTATCTCCACAAGGAGACACCAGATCTTGGTTTTTTGGTCTTCGGGGAGGCAGGGGAACCGGAATATGTGTTTTTTTTTTGAATTTGAGCTCTATCTGCAATGGGCACTTTTCATGTTATAAGCAGTTTTTCTTAACAAATGCAAGACATAACGGGCTATCTCCGCAAGGAGACATCAGATCTGCAAAACTCATGTTTTTTTGGTCTTCGGTGAGCCGGGTGAACATGAATACGTGTTTGTTTTTCAAATTTGAGCTCTATCTGCAATGGGCACTTTTCATACTATAAGCAGTTTTTCCTAACAAATGCAAGATATAGCATGGGCTATCTCCGCAAGGAAACTTCAGATCTGCAAAAGTCATGGTTTTTTGGACTTCGGGGAGGCAGGGGAACAGGAATGTGTGTTTGTTTTTCGAATTTGAGCTCTTTCTGCAATGGGCACTTTTCATACTATAAGCAGTTTTTCCTAACAAATGCAAGATATAGCATGGGCTATCTCCGCAAAGAAACTTCAGATCTGCAAAACTCATGGTTTTTTGGTCTTCGGGGAGGCAGGGGAACATGAATATGTGTTTGTTTTGCGAATATGAGCTCTATCTGCAATGGGCACTTTTCATGCTATAAGCAGTTTTTCCTAACAAATGCAAGATATTACATGGGCTATCTCCACAAGGAGACATCAGATCTTGGTTTTTTGGTCTTCGGGGAGGCAGGGGAACAGGAATATGTGTTTGTTTTTCGAATTTGAGCTCTATCTGCAATGGCCACTTTTCATGCTATAAGCAGGTTTTCCTAACAAATGCAGGATATAGCATGGGCTATCACCGCAAGGAGACATCAGATCTGCAAAACTCATGGTTCTTTGGTGTTCGGTGAACCGGGGGAACATTAATATGTGTTTGTTTTGTGAATTTGAGCTCTATCTGCAATGGGCACTTTTCATGTTATAAGCAGTTTTTCCTAACAAATGCAAGATATAACATGGGCTTTCTCCGCAAGGAGACATCAGATCTGCAAAACTCATGGTTTTTTGGTGTTCGGTGAGCCGGGGGAACATGAATACGTGTTTATTTTTCAAATTGGAGCTCTATCTGCAATGGGCACTTTTCATACTATAAGCAGTTTTTCCTAACAAATGTAAGATATAGCATGGGCTATCTCCGCAAGGAAACTTCAGATCTGCAAAAGTCATGGTTTTTTGGTCTTTGGGGAGGCAGGGGAACATGAATACGTTTTTGTTTTTTGAATTCGAGCTCTATCTGCAATGGGCACTTTTCATGCTCTAAGCGGTTTTTCCTAACAAATGCAAGATATAACATTGGCTATCTCCGCAAGGATACTTCAGATCTGCAAAATTCATGGTTTTTTCGTCTTCGGGGAGGCAGGGGAACATGAATACGTTTTTCTTTTTCGAATTGGAGCTCTATCTGCAATGGGCACTTTTCATGCTATAAGCAGTTTTTCCTAACAAATGCAAGATATTACATGGGCTATCTCCACAAGGAGACACCAGATCTTGGTTTTTTGGTCTTCGGGGAGGCAGGGGAACCGGAATATGTGTTTTTTTTTTTGAATTTGAGCTCTATCTGCAATGGGCACTTTTCATGTTATAAGCAGTTTTTCTTAACAAATGCAAGACATAACGGGCTATCTCCGCAAGGAGACATCAGATCTGCAAAACTCATGTTTTTTTGGTCTTCAGTGAGCCAGGTGAACATGAATACGTGTTTGTTTTTCAAATTTGAGCTCTATCTGCAATGGGCACTTTTCATACTATAAGCAGTTTTTCCTAACAAATGCAAGATATAGCATGGGCTATCTCCGCAAGGAGACATCAGATCTGCAAAACTCATGGTTTTTTGGTCTTCGGGGAGGCAGGGGAACATGAATACGTGTTTGTTTTTTGAATTTGAGCTCTATCTGCAATGGGCACTTTTCATGCTATAAGCAGTTTTTCCTAACAAATGCAAGATATAACATGGGCTATCTCCGCAAGGAGACATCAGATCTACAAAAGTCATGGTTGATTGGTCTTCGGGGAGGTGGGGGAAGATGAATATGTGTTTGTTTTGTGAATTTGAGCTCTATCTGCAATGGGCACTTTTCATGCTATAAGCAGTTTTTCCTAACAAATGCAAGATAAAGCATGGGCTATCTCCGCAAGGAAACTTCAGTTCTGCAAAATTCTTGGTTTTTTGGTCTTCGGGGAGAAAGGGGAACATGAATACGTGTTTGTTTTGCGAATTTGAGCTCTATGTGCAATGGGCACTTTTCATGTTATAAGCAGTTTTTCTTAACAAATGCAAGATATAGCATGGGCTATCTCCGCAAGGAAACTTCAGATCTGCAAAACTCATGGTTTTTTGGTCTTCGGTGAGCCGGGGGAACATGAATACGTGTTTGTTTTTTGAATTCGAGCTCTATTTGCAATGGGCACTTTTCATGCTATAGGCAGTTTTTCCTAACAAATGCAAGATATAACATTGGCTATCTCCGCAAGGATACTTCAGATCTGCAAAATTCATTTTTTTTCGTCTTCGGGGAGGCAGGGGAACATGAATACGTTTTTGTTTTTCGAATTTGAGCTCTGTCTGCAATGGGCACTTTTCATGCTATAAGCAGTTTTTCCTAACAAATGCAAGATATAACATGGGCTATCTCCGCAAGGAGACATCAGATCTGCAACAGTCTTGGTTTTTTGGTCTTCTGGGAGGCAGGGGAACAGGAATATGTGTTTGTTTTTCGAATTTGAGCTCTTTCTGCAGTGGGCACTTTTCATACTATAAGCAGTTTTTCCTAACAAATGCAAGATATAGCATGGGCTATCTCCGCAAAGAAACTTCAGATCTGCAAAACTCATGGTTTTTTGGTCTTCGGGGAGGCAGGGGAACAGGAATGTGTGTTTGTTTTTCGAATTTGAGCTCTTTCTGCAATGGGCACTTTTCATACTATAAGCAGTTTTTCCTAACAAATGCAAGATATAGCATGGGCTATCTCCGCAAGGAAACTTCAGATGTGCAAAAGTCTTGGTTTTTTTGTCTTCGAGGAGGCAGGGGAACAGGAATATGTATTTGTTTTTCGAATTTGAGCTCTATCTGCAATGGGCACTTTTCATGTAATAAGCAGTTTTTCTTAACAAATGCAAGATATAACATGGGCTATCTCCGCAAGGAGATATCAGATCTGCAAAACTCATGGTTTTTTGGTCTTCGGTGAGCCGGGGGAACATGAATACGTGTTTGTTTTTCAAATTTGAGCTCTATCTGCAATGGGCACTTTTCATAGTATAAGCAGTTTTTCCTAACAAATGCAAGATATAGCATGGGCTATCTCCACAAGGAAACTTCAGATCTGCAAAAGTCTTGGTTTTTTTTGTCTTCGGGGAGGCAGGGGAACATGAATACGTGTTTGTTTTTTGAATTTGAGCTCTATCTGCAATGGGCACTTTTCATGCTATAAGCAGTTTTTCCTAACAAATGCAAGATATAACATGGGCTATCTCCGCAAGGAGACATCAGATCTGCAAAAGTCATGGTTGATTGGTCTTCGGGGAGGTGGGGGAACATGAATATGTGTTTGTTTTGTGAATTTGAGCTCTATCTGCAATGGGCACCTTTCATGCTATAAGCAGTTTTTCCTAACAAATGCAAGATATAGCATGGGCTATCACCGCAAGGAAACTTCAGATCTGCAAAAGTCTTGGTTTTTTGGTCTTCGGGGAGGAAGGGGAACAGGAATATGTGTTTGTTTTTTGAATTTGAGCTCTATGTGCAATGGGCACTTTTCATGCTATAAGCAGTTTTTACTAACAAATGCAAGATATAACATGGGCTATCTCCGCAAGGAGACATCAGATCTGCAAAACTCATGGTTTTTTGGTCTTCGGTGAGCCGGGGGAACATGAATACGTGTTTGTTTTTCAAATTTGAGCTCTATCTGCAATGGGCACTTTTCATACTATAAGCAGTTTTTCCTAACAAATGCAAGATATAGCATGGGCTATCTCCGCAAAGAAACTTCAGATCTGCAAAAGTCATGGTTTTTTGGTCTTCGGGGAGGCAGGGGAACATGAATACGTTTTTGTTTTTTGAATTCGAGCTCTATCTGCAATGGGCACTTTTCATGCTCTAAGCAGTTTTTCCTAACAAATGCAAGATATAACATTAGCTATCTCCACAAGGATACTTCAGATCTGCAAAATTCATGGTTTTTTCGTCTTCGGGGAGGCAGGGGAACATGAATACGTTTTTGTTTTTCGAATTTGAGCTCTATCTGCAATGGGCACTTTTCATGCTATAAGCAGTTTTTCCTAACAAATGCAAGATATAACATGGGCTATCTCCGCAAGGAGACATCAGATCTGCAACAGTCTTGGTTTTTTGGTCTTCGGGGAGGCAGGGGAACAGCAATATGTGTTTGTTTTTCGAATTTGAGCTCTTTCTGCAGTGGGCACTTTTCATACTATAAGCAGTTTTTCCTAACAAATGCAAGATATAGCATGGGCTATCTCCGCAAAGAAACTTCAGATCTGCAAAACTCATGGTTTTTTGGTCTTCGGGGAGGTAGGGGAACATGAATATGTTTTTGTTTTTCAAATTTGAGCTCTATCTGCAATGGGCACTTTTCATACTATAAGCAGTTTTTCCTAACAAATGAAAGATATAGCATGGGCTATCTCTGCAAGGAAACTTCAGATCTGCAAAAGTCTTGGTTTTTTTTGTCTTCGAGGAGGCAGGGGAACAGGAATATGTGTTTGTTTTTCGAATTTGAGCTCTATCTGCAATGGGCACTTTTCATGTTATAAGCAGTTTTTCTTAACAAATGCAAGATATAACATGGGCTATCACTTCAAGGAGATATCAGATCTGCAAAACTCATGGTTTTTTGGTCTTCGGTGAGCCGGGGGAACATGAATACGTGTTTGTTTTTCAAATTTGAGCTCTATCTGCAATGGGCACTTTTCATAGTATAAGCAGTTTTTCCTAACAAATGCAAGATATAGCATGGGCTATCTCCACAAGGAAACTTCAGATCTGCAAAAGTCATGGTTTTTTGGTCTTCGGGGAGGCAGGGGAACATGAATACGTGTTTGTTTTTTGAATTTGAGCTCTATCTGCAATGGGCACTTTTCATGCTATAAGCAGTTTTTCCTAACAAATGCAAGATATAACATGGGCTATCTCCGCAAGGAGACATCAGATCTGCAAAAGTCATGGTTGATTGGTCTTCGGGGAGGTGGGGGAACATGAATATGTGTTTGTTTTGTGAATTTGAGCTCTATCTGCAATGGCCACTTTTCATGCTATAAGCAGTTTTTCCTAACAAATGCAAGATATAGCATGGGCTATCACCGCAAGGAAACTTCAGATCTGCAAAAGTCTTGGTTTTTTGGTCTTCGGGGAGGAAGGGGAACAGGAATATGTGTTTGTTTTTTGAATTTGAGCTCTATGTGCAATGGGCAATTTTCATGCTATAAGCAGTTTTAACTAACAAATGCAAGATATAACATGGGCTATCTCCGCAAGGAGCCATCAGATCTGCAAAACTCATGGTTTTTTGGTCTTCGGTGAGCCGGGGGAACATGAATACGTGTTTGTTTTTCAAATTTGAGCTCTATCTGCAATGGGCACTTTTCATGCTATTAGCAGTTTTTCCTAACAAATTCAAGATATAGCATGGGCTATCTCCGCAAAGAAACTTCAGATCTGCAAAAGTCATGGTTTTTTGGTCTTCGGGGAGGCAGGGGAACATGAATACGTTTTTGTTTTTTGAATTCGAGCTCTATCTGCAATGGGCACTTTTCATACTATAAGCAGTTTTTCCTAACAAATGCAAGATATAGCATGGGCTATCTCCGCAAAGAAACTTCAGATCTGCAAAAGTCATGGTTTTTTGGTCTTCGGGGAGGCAGGGGAACATGAATACGTTTTTGTTTTTTGAATTCGAGTTCTATCTGCAATGGGCACTTTTCATGCTCTAAGCAGTTTTTCCTAACAAATGCAAGATATAACATTAGCTATCTCCACAAGGATACTTCAGATCTGCAAAATTCATGGTTTTTTCGTCTTCGGGGAGGCAGGGGAACATGAATACGTTTTTGTTTTTCGAATTTGAGCTCTATCTGCAATGGGCACTTTTCATGCTATAAGCAGTTTTTCCTAACAAATGCAAGATATAACATGGGCTATCTCCGCAAGGAGACATCAGATCTGCAACAGTCTTGGTTTTTTGGTCTTCGGGGAGGCAGGGGAACAGGAATATGTGTTTGTTTTTCGAATTTGAGCTCTTTCTGCAGTGGGCACTTTTCATACTATAAGCAGTTTTTCCTAACAAATGCAAGATATAGCATGGGCTATCTCCGCAAAGAAACTTCAGATCTGCAAAACTCATGGTTTTTTGGTCTTCGGGGAGGTAGGGGAACATGAATATGTTTTTGTTTTTCAAATTTGAGCTCTATCTGCAATGGGCACTTTTCATACTATAAGCAGTTTTTCCTAACAAATGCAAGATATAGCATGGGCTATCTCCGCAAGGAAACTTCAGATCTGCAAAAGTCTTGGTTTTTTTTGTCTTCGAGGAGGCAGGGGAACAGGAATATGTGTTTGTTTTTCGAATTTGAGCTCTATCTGCAATGGGCACTTTTCATGTTATAAGCAGTTTTTCTTAACAAATGCAAGATATAACATGGGCTATCACCGCAAGGAGATATCAGATCTGCAAAACTCATGGTTTTTTGGTCTTCGGTGAGCCGGGGGAACATGAATACGTTTTTGTTTTTTGAATTGGAGCTCTATCTGCAATGGGCACTTTTCATGCTATAAGCAGTTTTTCCTAACAAATGCAAGATATTACATGGGCTATCTCCGCAAGGAGACATCAGATCTTGGTTTTTTGGTCTTCGGGGAGGCAGGGGAACAGGAATATGTGTTTGTTTTTCGAATTTGAGCTCTTTCTGCAATGGGCACTTTTCATGCTCTAAGCAGTTTTTCCTAACAAATGCAAGGTATAACATTAGCTATCTCCACAAGGATACTTCAGATCTGCAAAATTCATGGTTTTTTCGTCTTCGGGGAGGCAGGGGAACATGAATACGTTTTTGTTTTTCGAATTTGAGCTCTATCTGCAATGGGCACTTTTCATGTTATAAGCAGTTTTTCTTAACAAATGCAAGATATAACGGGCTATCTCCGCAAGGAGACATCAGATCTGCAAAACTCATGGTTTTTTGGTCTTCGGTGAGCCGGGTGAACATGAATACGTGTTTGTTTTTCAAATTTGAGCTCTATCTGCAATGGGCACTTTTCATACTATAAGCAGTTTTTCCTAACAAATGCAAGATATAGCATGGGCTATCTCCGCAAGTAAACTTCAGATCTGCAAAAGTCATGGTTTTTTGGTCTTCGGGGAGGCAGGGGAACATGAATACATGTTTGTTTTTTGAATTTTAGCTCTATCTGCAATGGGCACTTTTCATGCTATAAGCAGTGTTTCCTAACAAATGCAAGATATAACATGGGCTATCTCCGCAAGGAGAGATCAGATCTGCAAAACTCATGGTTTTTTGGTCTTTGGTGAGCCGGGGGAACATGAATACGTGTTTGTTTTTCAAATTTGAGCTCTATCTGCAATGGGCACTTTTCATACTATAAGCAGTTTTTCCTAACAAATGCAAGATATAGCATGGGCTATCTCCGCAAAGAAACCTCAGATCTGCAAAAGTCATGGTTTTTTGGTCTTCGGGGAGGCAGGGAACATGAATACATGTTTGTTTTTTGAATTTTAGCTCTATGTGCAATGGGCACTTTTCATGCTATAAGCAGTGTTTCCTAACAAATGCAAGATATAACATGGGCTATCTCCGCAAGGAGAGATCAGATCTGCAAAACTCATGGTTTTTTGGTCTTTGGTGAGCCGGGGGAACATGAATACGTGTTTGTTTTTCAAATTTGAGCTCTATCTGCAATGGGCACTTTTCATACTATAAGCAGTTTTTCCTAACAAATGCAAGATATAGCATGGGCTATCTCCGCAAAGAAACCTCAGATCTGCAAAAGTCATGGTTTTTTGGTCTTCGGGGAGGCAGGGGAACATGAATACGTTTTTGTTTTTTGAATTCGAGCTCTATCTGCAATGGGCACTTTTCATGCTATAAGCAGTTTTTCCTAACAAATGCAAGATATAACATTGGCTATCTCCGCAAGGATACTTCAGATCTGCAAAATTCATGGTTTTTTCATCTTCGGGGAGGCTGGGGAACATGAATATGTTTTTCTTTTTCGAATTGGAGCTCCATCTACAATGGGCACTTTTCATGCTATAAGCAGTTTTTCCTAACAAATGCAAGATATTACATGGGCTATCTCCGCAAGGAGACATCAGATCTTGGTTTTTTGGTCTTCGGGGAGGCAGGGGAACAGGAATATGTGTTTGTTTTTCGAATCTGAGCTCTTTCTGCAATGGGCACTTTTCATACTATAAGCAGTTTTTCCTAACAAATGCAAGATATAGCATGGGCTGTCTCCGCAAGGAGACATCAGATCTGCAAAAGTCATGGTTGATTGGTCTTCGGGGAGGTGGGGGAACATGAATATATGTTTGTTTTGTGAATTTGAGCTCTATCTGCAATGGGCACTTTTCATGCTATAAGCAGTTTTTCCTAACAAATGCAAGATATAGCATGGGCTATCAGCGCAAGGAAACTTCAGATCTGCAAAATTCTTGGTTTTTTGGTCTTCGGGGAGAAAGGGGAACATGAATACGTGTTTGTTTTGCGAATTTGAGCTCTATGTGCAATGGGCACTTTTCATGCTATAAGCAGTTTTTCCTAACAAATGCAAGATATAGCATGGGCTATCTCCGCAAGGAAACTTCAGATCTGCAAAAGTCTTGGTTTTTTTGTCTTCGGGGAGGCAGGGGAACAGGAATATGTGTTTGTTTTTTGAATTTGAGCTCTATCTGCAATGGGCACTTTTCATGCTCTAAGCAGTTTTTCCTAACAAATGCAAGATATTACATGGGCTATCTCCGCAAGGAGACATCAGATCTGCAAAAGTCATGGTTTTTTGGTCTTCGGGGAGGCAGGGGAACAGGAATATGTGTTTGTTTTTCGAATTTGAGCTCTTTCTGCAATGGGCACTTTTCATGTTATAAGCAGTTTTTCTTAACAAATGCAAGATATAACACGGGCTATCTCCGCAAGGAGACATCAGATCTGCAAAACGCATGGTTTTTTGGTCTTCGGGGAGGTTGGGGAACATGAATACGTGTTTGTTTTTCGAATTTGAGCTCTATCTGCAAAGGGCACTTTTCTTGCTAAAAGCAGTTTTTCCTAACAAATGCAAGATATAACATGGGCTATCTCCGCAAGGAGACCAGATCTGCATAACTCATGGTTTTTTTGTCTTCGGTGAGCCGGGGGAACATGAATACGTGTTTGTTTTTCGAATTTGAGCTCTATCTGCAAAGGGCACTTTTCTTGCTAAAAGCAGTTTTTCCTAACAAATGCAAGATATAACATGGGCTATCTCCGCAAGGAGACATCAGATCTGCAAAACGCATGGTTTTTTGGTCTTCGGGGAGGTTGGGGAACATGAATACGTGTTTGTTTTTCGAATTTGAGCTCTATCTGCAAAGGGCACTTTTCTTGCTAAAAGCAGTTTTTCCTAACAAATGCAAGATATAACATGGGCTATCTCCGCAAGGAGACATCAGATCTGCATAACTCATGGTTTTTTGGTCTTCAGTGAGCCGGGGGAACATGAATATGTGTTTGTTTTTCGAATTTGAGCTCTATCTGCAAAGGGCACTTTTCTTGCTAAAAGCAGTTTTTCCTAACAAATGCAAGATATAACATGGGCTATCTCCGCAAGGAGACATCAGATCTGCATAACTCATGGTTTTTTTGTCTTCGGTGAGCCGGGGGAACATGAATACGTGTTTGTTTTTCGAATTTGAGCTCTATCTGCAAAGGGCACTTTTCTTGCTAAAAGCAGTTTTTCCTAACAAATGCAAGATATAACATGGGCTATCTCCGCAAGGAGACATCAGATCTGCAAAACGCATGGTTTTTTGGTCTTCGGGGAGGTTGGGGAACATGAATACGTGTTTGTTTTTCGAATTTGAGCTCTATCTGCAAAGGGCACTTTTCTTGCTAAAAGCAGTTTTTCCTAACAAATGCAAGATATAACATGGGCTATCTCCGCAAGGAGACATCAGATCTGCATAACTCATGGTTTTTTTGTCTTCGGTGAGCCGGGGGAACATGAATACGTGTTTGTTTTTCGAATTTGAGCTCTATCTGCAAAGGGCATTTTTCTTGCTAAAAGCAGTTTTTCCTAACAAATGCAAGATATAACATGGGCTATCTCTGCAAGGAGACATCAGATCTGCATAACTCATGGTTTTTTGGTCTTCGGTGAGCCGGGGGAACATGAATATGTGTTTGTTTTTCGAATTTGAGCTCTATCTGCAAAGGGCACTTTTCTTGCTAAAAGCAGTTTTTCCTAACAAATGCAAGATATAACATGGGCTATCTCCGCAAGGAGACATCAGAACTGCAAAACGCATGGTTTTTTGGTCTTCGGGGAGGTTGGGGAACATGAATACGTGTTTGTTTTTCGAATTTGAGCTCTATCTGCAAAGGGCACTTTTCTTGCTAAAAGCAGTTTTTCCTAACAAATGCAAGATATAACATGGGCTATCTCCGCAAGGAGACATCAGATCTGCATAACTCATGGTTTTTTTGTCTTCGGTGAGCCAGGGGAACATGAATATGTGTTTGTTTTTCGAATTTGAGCTCTATCTGCAAAGAGCACTTTTCTTGCTAAAAGCAGTTTTTCCTAACAAATGCAAGATATAACATGGGCTATCTCCGCAAGGAGACATCAGATCTGCAAAACGCATGGTTTTTTGGTCTTCGGGGAGGTTGGGGAACATGAATACGTGTTTGTTTTTCGAATTTGAGCTCTATCTGCAAAGGGCACTTTTCTTGCTAAAAGCAGTTTTTCCTAACAAATGCAAGATATAACATGGGCTATCTCCGCAAGGAGACCAGATCTGCATAACTCATGGTTTTTTTGTCTTCGGTGAGCCGGGGGAACATGAATACGTGTTTGTTTTTCGAATTTGAGCTCTATCTGCAAAGGGCACTTTTCTTGCTAAAAGCAGTTTTTCCTAACAAATGCAAGATATAACATGGGATATCTCCGCAAGGAGACATCAGATCTGCAAAACGCATGGTTTTTTGGTCTTCGGGGAGGTTGGGGAACATGAATACGTGTTTGTTTTTCGAATTTGAGCTCTATCTGCAAAGGGCACTTTTCTTGCTAAAAGCAGTTTTTCCTAACAAATGCAAGATATAACATGGGCTATCTCCGCAAGGAGACATCAGATCTGCATAACTCATGGTTTTTTTGTCTTCGGTGAGCCGGGGGAACATGAATACGTGTTTGTTTTTCGAATTTGAGCTCTATCTGCAAAGGGCACTTTTCTTGCTAAAAGCAGTTTTTCCTAACAAATGCAAGATATAACATGGGCTATCTCCGCAAGGAGACATCAGATCTGCATAACTCATGGTTTTTTGGTCTTCGGTGAGCCGGGGGAACATGAATATGTGTTTGTTTTTCGAATTTGAGCTCTATCTGCAAAGGGCACTTTTCTTGCTAAAAGCAGTTTTTCCTAACAAATGCAAGATATAACATGGGCTATCTCCGCAAGGAGACATCAGATCTGCAAAACGCATGGTTTTTTGGTCTTCGGGGAGGTTGGGGAACATGAATACGTGTTTGTTTTTCGAATTTGAGCTCTTTCTGCAAAGGGCACTTTTCTTGCTAAAAGCAGTTTTTCCTAACAAATGCAAGATATAACATGGGCTATCTCCGCAAGGAGACATCAGATCTGCATAACTCATGGTTTTTTGGTCTTCGGTGAGCCGGGGGAACATGAATACGTGTTTGTTTTTCGAATTTGAGCTCTATCTGCAAAGGGCACTTTTCTTGCTAAAAGCAGTTTTTCCTAACAAATGCAAGATATAACATGGGCTATCTCCGCAAGGAGACATCAGAACTGCAAAACGCATGGTTTTTTTGTCTTCGGTGAGCTGGGGGAACATGAATACGTGTTTGTTTTTCGAATTTGAGCTCTATCTGCAAAGGGCACTTTTCTTGCTAAAAGCAGTTTTTCCTAACAAATGCAAGATATAACATGGGCTATCTCCGCAAGGAGACATCAGATCTGCAAAACGCATGGTTTTTTGGTCTTCGGGGAGGTTGGGGAACATGAATACGTGTTTGTTTTTCGAATTTGAGCTCTATCTGCAAAGGGCACTTTTCTTGCTAAAAGCAGTTTTTCCTAACAAATGCAAGATATAACATGGGCTATCTCCGCAAGGAGACATCAGATCTGCATAACTCATGGTTTTTTTGTCTTCGGTGAGCCGGGGGAACATGAATACGTGTTTGTTTTTCGAATTTGAGCTCTATCTGCAAAGGGCACTTTTCTTGCTAAAAGCAGTTTTTCCTAACAAATGCAAGATATAACATGGGCTATCTCCGCAAGGAGACATCAGATCTGCATAACTCATGGTTTTTTGGTCTTCGGTGAGCCGGGGGAACATGAATATGTGTTTGTTTTTCGAATTTGAGCTCTATCTGCAAAGGGCACTTTTCTTGCTAAAAGCAGTTTTTCCTAACAAATGCAAGATATAACATGGGCTATCTCCGCAAGGAGACATCAGATCTGCAAAACGCATGGTTTTTTGGACTTCGGGGAGTTTGGGGAACATGAATACGTGTTTGTTTTTCGAATTTGAGCTCTATCTGCAAAGGGCACTTTTCTTTCTAAGCAGTTTTTCCTAACAAATGCAAGATATAACATGGGCTATCTCCGCAAGGAGACATCAGATCTGCAAAACGCATGGTTTTTTGGTCTTTGGGGAGGCAGGGGAACATGAATACATTTTTGTTTTTTGAATTCGAGCTCTATCTGCAATGGGCACTTTTCATGCTCTAAGCGGTTTTTCCTAACAAATGCAAGATATAACATTGGCTATCTCCGCAAGGATACTTCAGATCTGCAAAATTCATGGTTTTTTCGTCCTCGGGGAGGCAGGGGAACATGAATACGTTTTTCTTTTTCGAATTGGAGCTCTATCTGCAATGGGCACTTTTCATGCTATAAGCAGTTTTTCCTAACAAATGCAAGATATTACATGGGCTATCTCCACAAAGAGACACCAGATCTTGGTTTTTTGGTCTTCGGGGAGGCAGGGGAACCGGAATATGTGTTTTTTTTTTGAATTTGAGCTCTATCTGCAATGGGCACTTTTCATGTTATAAGCAGTTTTTCTTAACAAATGCAAGACATAACGGGCTATCTCCGCAAGGAGACATCAGATCTGCAAAACTCATGTTTTTTTGGTCTTCGGTGAGCCGGGTGAACATGAATACGTGTTTGTTTTTCAAATTTGAGCTCTATCTGCAATGGGCACTTTTCATACTATAAGCAGTTTTTCCTAACAAATGCAAGATATAGCATGGGCTATCTCCGCAAGGAGACATCAGATCTGCAAAACTCATGGTTTTTTGGTCTTCGGGGAGGCAGGGGAACATGAATACGTGTTTGTTTTTTGAATTTGAGCTCTATCTGCAATGGGCACTTTTCATGCTATAAGCAGTTTTTCCTAACAAATGCAAGATATAACATGGGCTATCTCCGCAAGGAGACATCAGATCTACAAAAGTCATGGTTTTTTGGTCTTCGGGGAGGCAGGGGAACATGAATACGTGTTTGTTTTTTGAATTTGAGCTCTATCTGCAATGGGCACTTTTCATGCTATAAGCAGTTTTTCCTAACAAATGCAAGATATAACATGGGCTATCTCCGCAAGGAGACATCAGATCTACAAAAGTCATGGTTGATTGGTCTTCGGGGAGGTGGGGGAAGATGAATATGTGTTTGTTTTGTGAATTTGAGCTCTATCTGCAATGGGCACTTTTCATGCTATAAGCAGTTTTTCCTAACAAATGCAAGATAAAGCATGGGCTATCACCGCAAGGAAACTTCAGTTCTGCAAAATTCTTGGTTTTTTGGTCTTCGGGGAGAAAGGGGAACATGAATACGTGTTTGTTTTGCGAATTTGAGCTCTATGTGCAATGGGCACTTTTCATGTTATAAGCAGTTTTTCTTAACAAATGCAAGATATAGCATGGGCTATCTCCGCAAGGAAACTTCAGATCTGCAAAACTCATGGTTTTTTGGTCTTCGGTGAGCCGGGGGAACATGAATACGTGTTTGTTTTTTGAATTCGAGCTCTATTTGCAATGGGCACTTTTCATGCTATAAGCAGTTTTTCCTAACAAATGCAAGATATAACATTGGCTATCTCCGCAAGGATACTTCAGATCTGCTAAATTCATGGTTTTTTGTTGTTCGGTGAGCCGGGGGAACATGAATACGTGTTTATTTTTCAAATTTGAGCTCTATCTGCAATGGGCACTTTTCATACTATAAGCAGTTTTTCCTAACAAATGTAAGATATAGCATGGGCTATCTCCGCAAGGAAACTTCAGATCTGCAAAAGTCATGGTTTTTTGGTCTTTGGGGAGGCAGGGGAACATGAATACGTTTTTGTTTTTTGAATTCGAGCTCTATCTGCAATGGGCACTTTTCATGCTCTAAGCGGTTTTTCCTAACAAATGCAAGATATAACATTGGCTATCTCCGCAAGGATACTTCAGATCTGCAAAATTCATGGTTTTTTCGTCTTCGGGGAGGCAGGGGAACATGAATACGTTTTTCTTTTTCGAATTGGAGCTCTATCTGCAATGGGCACTTTTCATGCTATAAGCAGTTTTTCCTAACAAATGCAAGATATTACATGGGCTATCTCCACAAGGAGACACCAGATCTTGGTTTTTTGGTCTTCGGGGAGGCAGGGGAACCGGAATATGTGTTTTTTTTTTTAATTTGAGCTCTATCTGCAATGGGCACTTTTCATGTTATAAGCAGTTTTTCTTAACAAATGCAAGACATAACGGGCTATCTCCGCAAGGAGACATCAGATCTGCAAAACTCATGTTTTTTTGGTCTTCGGTGAGCCGGGTGAACATGAATACGTGTTTGTTTTTCAAATTTGAGCTCTATCTGCAATGGGCACTTTTCATACTATAAGCAGTTTTTCCTAACAAATGCAAGATATAGCATGGGCTATCTCCGCAAGGAAACTTCAGATCTGCAAAAGTCATGGTTTTTTGGACTTCGGGGAGGCAGGGGAACAGGAATGTGTGTTTGTTTTTCGAATTTGAGCTCATTCTGCAATGGGCACTTTTCATACTATAAGCAGTTTTTCCTAACAAATGCAAGATATAGCATGGGCTATCTCCGCAAAGAAACTTGAGATCTGCAAAACTCATGGTTTTTTGGTCTTCGGGGAGGCAGGGGAACATGAATATGTGTTTGTTTTGCGAATTTGAGCTCTATCTGCAATGGGCACTTTTCATGCTATAAGCAGTTTTTCCTAACAAATGCAAGATATTACATGGGCTATCTCCACAAGGAGACATCAGACCTTGGTTTTTTGGTCTTCGGGGAGGCAGGGGAACAGGAATATGTGTTTGTTTTTCGAATTTGAGCTCTATCTGCAATGGCCACTTTTCATGCTATAAGCAGTTTTTCCTAACAAATGCAGGATATAGCATGGGCTATCACCGCAAGGAGACATCAGATCTGCAAAACTCATGGTTCTTTGGTGTTCGGTGAACCGGGGGAACATTAATATGTGTTTGTTTTGTGAATTTGAGCTCTATCTGCAATGGGCACTTTTCATGTTATAAGCAGTTTTTCCTAACAAATGCAAGATATAACATGGGCTTTCTCCGCAAGGAGACATCAGATCTGCAAAATTCATGGTTTTTTCGTCTTCGGGGAGGCAGGGGAACATGAATACGTTTTTCTTTTTCGAATTGGAGCTCTATCTGCAATGGGCACTTTTCATGCTATAAGCAGTTTTTCCTAACAAATGCAAGATATTACATGGGCTATCTCCACAAGGAGACACCAGATCTTGGTTTTTTGGTCTTCGGGGAGGCAGGGGAACCGGAATATGTGTTTTTTTTTGAATTTGAGCTCTATCTGCAATGGGCACTTTTCATGTTATAAGCAGTTTTTCTTAACAAATGCAAGACATAACGGGCTATCTCCGCAAGGAGACATCAGATCTGCAAAACTCATGTTTTTTTGGTCTTCGGTGAGCTGGGTGAACATGAATACGTGTTTGTTTTTCAAATTTGAGCTCTATCTGCAATGGGCACTTTTCATACTATAAGCAGTTTTTCCTAACAAATGCAAGATATAGCATGGGCTATCTCCGCAAGGAGACATCAGATCTGCAAAACTCATGGTTTTTTGGTCTTCGGGGAGGCAGGGGAACATGAATACGTGTTTGTTTTTTGAATTTGAGCTCTATCTGCAATGGGCACTTTTCATGCTATAAGCAGTTTTTCCTAACAAATGCAAGATATAACATGGGCTATCTCCGCAAGGAGACATCAGATCTACAAAAGTCATGGTTGATTGGTCTTCGGGGAGGTGGGGGAAGATGAATATGTGTTTGTTTTGTGAATTTGAGCTCTATCTGCAATGGGCACTTTTCATGCTATAAGCAGTTTTTCCTAACAAATGCAAGATAAAGCATGGGCTATCACCGCAAGGAAACTTCAGTTCTGCAAAATTCTTGGTTTTTTGGTCTTCGGGGAGAAAGGGGAACATGAATACGTGTTTGTTTTGCGAATTTGAGCTCTATGTGCAATGGGCACTTTTCATGTTATAAGCAGTTTTTCTTAACAAATGCAAGATATAGCATGGGCTATCTCCGCAAGGAAACTTCAGATCTGCAAAACTCATGGTTTTTTGGTCTTCGGTGAGCCGGGGGAACATGAATACGTGTTTGTTTTTTGAATTCGAGCTCTATTTGCAATGGGCACTTTTCATGCTATAGGCAGTTTTTCCTAACAAATGCAAGATATAACATTGGCTATCTCCGCAAGGATACTTCAGATCTGCAAAATTCATGGTTTTTCGTCTTCGGGGAGGCAGGGGAACATGAATACGTTTTTGTTTTTCGAATTTGAGCTCTATCTGCAATGGGCACTTTTCATGCTATAAGCAGTTTTTCCTAAAAAAAGCAAGATATAACATTGGCTATCTCCGCAAGGAGACATCAGATCTGCAACAGTCTTGGTTTTTTGGTCTTCTGGGAGGCAGGGGAACAGGAATATGTGTTTGTTTTTCGAATTTGAGCTCTTTCTGCAGTGGGCACTTTTCATACTATAAGCAGTTTTTCCTAACAAATGCAAGATATAACATGGGCTATCTCCGCAAGGAGACATCAGATCTGCAAAAGTCATGGTTGATTGGTCTTCGGGGAGGTGGGGGAACATGAATATGTGTTTGTTTTGTGAATTTGAGCTCTATCTGCAATGGGCACCTTTCATGCTATAAGCAGTTTTTCCTAACAAATGCAAGATATAGCATGGGCTATCACCGCAAGGAAACTTCAGATCTGCAAAAGTCTTGGTTTTTTGGTCTTCGGGGAGGAAGGGGAACAGGAATATGTGTTTGTTTTTTGAATTTGAGCTCTATGTGCAATGGGCACTTTTCATGCTATAAGCAGTTTTTACTAACTAATGCAAGATATAACATGGGCTATCTCCGCAAGGAGACATCAGATCTGCAAAACTCATGGTTTTTTGGTCTTCGGTGAGCCGGGGGAACATGAATACGTGTTTGTTTTTCAAATTTGAGCTCTATCTGCAATGGGCACTTTTCATACTATAAGCAGTTTTTCCTAACAAATGCAAGATATAGCATGGGTTATCTCCGCAAAGAAACTTCAGATCTGCAAAAGTCATGGTTTTTTGGTCTTCGGGGAGGCAGGGGAACATGAATACGTTTTTGTTTTTTGAATTCGAGCTCTATCTGCAATGGGCACTTTTCATGCTCTAAGCAGTTTTTCCTAACAAATGCAAGATATAACATTAGCTATCTCCACATGGATACTTCAGATCTGCAAAATTCATGGTTTTTTCGTCTTCGGGGAGGCAGGGGAACATGAATACGTTTTTGTTTTTTGAATTTTAGCTCTATCTGCAATGGGCACTTTTCATGCTATAAGCAGTTTTTCCTAACAAATGCAAGATATAACATGGGCTATCTCCGCAAGGAGACATCAGATCTGCAACAGTCTTGGTTTTTTGGTCTTCGGGGAGGCAGGGGAACAGCAATATGTGTTTGTTTTTCGAATTTGAGCTCTTTCTCCAGTGGGCACTTTTCATACTATAAGCAGTTTTTCCTAACAAATGCAAGATATAGCATGGGCTATCTCCGCAAAGAAACTTCAGATCTGCAAAACTCATGGTTTTTTGGTCTTCGGGGAGGTACGGGAACATGAATATGTTTTTGTTTTTCAAATTTGAGCTCTATCTGCAATGGGCACTTTTTATACTATAAGCAGTTTTTCCTAACAAATGCAAGATATAGCATGGGCTATCTCCGCAAGGAAACTTCAGATCTGCAAAAGTCTTGGTATTTTTGTCTTCGAGGAGGCAGGGGAACAGGAATATGTGTTTGTTTTTCGAATTTGAGCTCTATCTGCAATGGGCACTTTTCATGTTATAAGCAGTTTTTCTTAACAAATGCAAGATATAACATGGGCTATCACCGCAAGGAGATATCAGATCTGCAAAACTCATGGTTTTTTGGTCTTCGGTGAGCCGGGGGAACATGAATACGTGTTTGTTTTTCAAATTTGAGCTCTATCTGCAATGGGCACTTTTCATAGTATAAGCAGTTTTTCCTAACAAATGCAAGATATAACATGGGCTATCTCCGCAAGGAGACATCAGATCTGCAACAGTCTTGGTTTTTTGGTCTTCGGGGAGGCAGGGGAACAGGAATATGTGTTTGTTTTTCGAATTTGAGCTCTTTCTGCAATGGGCACTTTTCATACTATAAGCAGTTTTTCCTAACAAATGCAAGATATAGCATGGGCTATCTCCGCAAAGAAACTTCAGATCTGCAAAAGTCATGGTTTTTTGGTCTTTGGGGAGGCAGGGGAACATGAATACGTTTTTGTTTTTTGAATTCGAGCTCTATCTGCAATGGGCACTTTTCATGCTCTAAGCGGTTTTTCCTAACAAATGCAAGATATTACATGGGCTATCTCCACAAGGAGACACCAGATCTTGGTTTTTTGGTCTTCGGGGAGGCAGGGGAACCGGAATATGTGTTTTTTTTTTGAATTTGAGCTCTATCTGCAATGGGCACTTTTCATGTTATAAGCAGTTTTTCTTAACAAATGCAAGACATAACGGGCTATCTCCGCAAGGAGACATCAGATCTGCAAAACTCATGTTTTTTTGGTCTTCGGTGAGCCGGGTGAACATGAATACGTGTTTGTTTTTCAAATTTGAGCTCTATCTGCAATGGGCACTTTTCATACTATAAGCAGTTTTTCCTAACAAATGCAAGATATAGCATGGGCTATCTCCGCAAGGAGACATCGGATCTGCAAAACTCATGGTTTTTTGGTCTTCGGGGAGGCAGGGGAACATGAATACGTGTTTGTTTTTTGAATTTGAGCTCTATCTGCAATGGGCACTTTTCATGCTATAAGCAGTTTTTCCTAACAAATGCAAGATATAACATGTGCTATCTCCGCAAGGAGACATCAGATCTACAAAAGTCATGGTTTTTTGGTCTTCGGGGAGGCAGGGGAACATGAATACGTGTTTGTTTTTTGAATTTGAGCTCTATCTGCAATGGGCACTTTTCATGCTATAAGCAGTTTTTCCTAACAAATGCAAGATATAACATGGGCTATCTCCCCAAGGAGACATCAGATCTACAAAAGTCATGGTTGATTGGTCTTCGGGGAGATGGGGGAAGATGAATATGTGTTTGTTTTGTGAATTTGAGCTCTATCTGCAATGGGCACTTTTCATGCTATAAGCAGTTTTTCCTAACAAATGCATGATATAGCATGGGCTATCTCCACAAGGAAACTTCAGATCTGCAAAAGTCTTGGTTTTTTTTGTCTTCGAGGAGGCAGGGGAACAGGAATATGTGTTTGTTTTTCGAATTTGAGCTCTATCTGCAATGGGCACTTTTCATGTTATAAGCAGTTTTTCTTAACAAATACAAGATATAACATGGGCTATCACTGCAAGGAGACATCAGATCTGCAAAACTCATGGTTTTTTGGTCTTCGGTGAGCCAGGGGAACATGAATACATGTTTGTTTTTCAAATTTGAGCTCTATCTGTAATGGGCAGTTTTCATAGTATAAGCAGTTTTTCCTAACAAATGCAAGATATAGCATGGGCTATCTCCACAAGGAAACTTCAGATCTGCAAAAGTCATGGTTTTTTGGTCTTCGGGGAGGCAGGGGAACATAAATACGTGTTTGTTTTTTGAATTTGAGCTCTATCTGCAATGGGCACTTTTCATGCTATAAGCAGTTTTTCCTAACAAATGCAAGATATAACATGGGCTATCTCCGCAAGGAGACATCAGATCTGCAAAAGTCATGGTTGATTGGTCTTCGGGGAGGTGGGGGAACATGAATATGTGTTTGTTTTGTGAATTTGAGCTCTATCTGCAATGGCCACTTTTCATGCTATAAGCAGTTTTTCCTAACAAATGCAAGATATAGCATGGGCTATCACCGCAAGGAAACTTCAGATCTGCAAAAGTCTTGGTTTTTTGGTCTTCGGGGAGGAAGGGGAACAGGAATATGTGTTTGTTTTTTGAATTTGAGCTCTATGTGCAATGGGCAATTTTCATGCTATAAGCAGTTTTAACTAACAAATGCAAGATATAACATGGGCTATCTCTGCAAGGAGACATCAGATCTGCAAAACTCATGGTTTTTTGGTCTTCGGTGAGCCGGGGGAACATGAATACGTGTTTGTTTTTCAAATTTGAGCTCTATCTGCAATGGGCACTTTTCATACTATAAGCAGTTTTTCCTAACAAATTCAAGATATAGCATGGGCTATCTCCGCAAAGAAACTTCAGATCTGCAAAAGTCATGGTTTTTTGGTCTTCGGGGAGGCAGGGGAACATGAATACGTTTTTGTTTTTTGAATTCGAGCTCTATCTGCAATGGGCACTTTTCATACTATAAGCAGTTTTTCCTAACAAATGCAAGATATAGCATGGGCTATCTCCGCAAAGAAACTTCAGATCTGCAAAAGTCATGGTTTTTTGGTCTTCGGGGAGGCAGGGGAACATGAATACGTTTTTGTTTTTTGAATTCGAGTTCTATCTGCAATGGGCACTTTTCATGCTCTAAGCAGTTTTTCCTAACAAATGCAAGATATAACATTAGCTATCTCCACAAGGATACTTCAGATCTGCAAAATTCATGGTTTTTTCGTCTTCGGGGAGGCAGGGGAACATGAATACGTTTTTGTTTTTCGAATTTGAGCTCTATCTGCAATGGGCACTTTTCATGCTATAAGCAGTTTTTCCTAACAAATGCAAGATATAGCATGGGCTATCTCCGCAAAGAAACTTCAGATCTGCAAAACTCATGGTTTTTTGGTCTTCGGGGAGGTAGGGGAACATGAATATGTTTTTGTTTTTCAAATTTGAGCTCTATCTGCAATGGGCACTTTTCATACTATAAGCAGTTTTTCCTAACAAATGCATGATATAGCATGGGCTATCTCCGCAAGGAAACTTCAGATCTGCAAAAGTCTTGGTTTTTTTTGTCTTTGAGGAGGCAGGGGAACAGGAATATGTGTTTGTTTTTCGAATTTGAGCTCTATCTGCAATGGGCACTTTTCATGTTATAAGCAGTTTTTCTTAACAAATGCAAGATATAACATGGGCTATCACCGCAAGGAGATATCAGATCTGCAAAACTCATGGTTTTTTGGTCTTCGGTGAGCCGGGGGAACATGAATACGTGTTTGTTTTTCAAATTTGAGCTCTATCTGCAATGGGCACTTTTCATACTATAAGCAGTTTTTCCTAACAAATGCAAGATATAGCATGGGCTATCTCCGCAAAGAAACTTCAGATCTGCAAAAGTCATGGTTTTTTGGTCTTCGGGGAGGCAGGGGAACAGGAATATGTGTTTGTTTTTCGAATTTGAGCTCTTTCTGCAATGGGCACTTTTCATACTATAAGCAGTTTTTCCTAACAAATGCAAGATATAGCATGCACTATCTCCGCAAGGAAACTTCAGATCTGCAAAAGTCTTGGTTTTTTGTCTTCGGGGAGGCAGGGGAACAGGAATATGTGTTTGTTTTTCGAATTTGAGCTCTATGTGCAATGGGCACTTTTCATGCTATAAGCAGTTTTTCCTAACAAATGCAAGATATAACATGGGCTATCTCCGCAAGGATACTTCAGATCTGCAAAATTCATGGTTTTTTCGTCTTCGGGGAGGCTGGGGAACATGAATACGTTTTTGTTTTTCGAATTTGAGCTCTATCTGCAATGGGGACTTTTCATGCTATAAGCAGTTTTTCCTAACAAATGCAAGATATAACATGGGCTATCTCCGCAAGGAGACATCAGATCTGCAACAGTCTTGGTTTTTTGGTCTTCGGGGAGGCAGGGGAACAGGAATATGTGTTTGTTTTTCGAATTTGAGCTCTTTCTGCAATGGGCACTTTTCATACTATAAGCAGTTTTTCCTAACAAATGCAAGATATAGCATGGGCTATCTCCGCAAAGAAACTTCAGATCTGCAAAACTCATGGTTTTTTGGTCTTCGGGGAGGCAGGGGAACATGAATATGTGTTTGTTTTGCGAATTTGAGCTCTATCTGCAATGGGCACTTTTCATGCTATAAGCAGTTTTTCCTAACAAATGCAAGATATTACATGGGCTATCTCCACAAGGAGACATCAGATCTTGGTTTTTTGGTCTTCGGGGAGGCAGGGGAACAGGAATATGTGTTTGTTTTTCGAATTTGAGCTCTATCTGCAATGGCCACTTTTCATGCTATAAGCAGTTTTTCCTAACAAATGCAAGATATAACATGGGCTATCTCCGCAAGGAGACATCAGATCTGCAAAAGTCATCGTTGATTGGTCTTCGGGGAGGTGGGGGAACATGAATATGTGTTTGTTTTGTGAATTTGAGCTCTATCTGCAATGGGCACTTTTCCTGCTATAAGCAGTTTTTCCTAACAAATGCAGGATATAGCATGGGCTATCACCGCAAGGAGACATCAGATCTGCAAAACTCATGGTTCTTTGGTGTTCGGTGAACCGGGGGAACATGAATATGTGTTTGTTTTGTGAATTTGAGCTCTATCTGCAATGGGCACTTTTCATGTTATAAGCAGTTTTTCCTAACAAATGCAAGATATAACATGGGCTTTCTCCGCAAGGAGACATCAGATCTGCAAAACTCATGGTTTTTTGGTGTTCGGTGAGCCGGGGGAACATGAATACGTGTTTATTTTTCAAATTTGAGCTCTATCTGCAATGGGCACTTTTCATACTATAAGCAGTTTTTCCTAACAAATGTAAGATATAGCATGGGCTATCTCCGCAAGGAAACTTCAGATCTGCAAAAGTCATGGTTTTTTGGTCTTTGGGGAGGCAGGGGAACATGAATACGTTTTTGTTTTTTGAATTCGAGCTCTATCTGCAATGGGCACTTTTCATGCTCTAAGCGGTTTTTCCTAACAAATGCAAGATATTACATGGGCTATCTCCACAAGGAGACACCAGATCTTGGTTTTTTGTTCTTCGGGGAGGCAGGGGAACCGGAATATGTGTTTTTTTTTTGAATTTGAGCTCTATCTGCAATGGGCACTTTTCATGTTATAAGCAGTTTTTCTTAACAAATGCAAGACATAACGGGCTATCTCCGCAAGGAGACATCAGATCTGCAAAACTCATGTTTTTTTGGTCTTCGGTGAGCCGGGTGAACATGAATACGTGTTTGTTTTTCAAATTTGAGCTCTATCTGCAATGGGCACTTTTCATACTATAAGCAGTTTTTCCTAACAAATGCAAGATATAGCATGGGCTATCTCCGCAAGGAGACATCAGATCTGCAAAACTCATGGTTTTTTGGTCTTCGGGGAGGCAGGGGAACATGAATACGTGTTTGTTTTTTGAATTTGAGCTCTATCTGCAATGGGCACTTTTCATGCTATAAGCAGTTTTTCCTAACAAATGCAAGATATAACATGTGCTATCTCCGCAAGGAGACATCAGATCTACAAAAGTCATGGTTTTTTGGTCTTCGGGGAGGCAGGGGAACATGAATACGTGTTTGTTTTTTGAATTTGAGCTCTATCTGCAATGGGCACTTTTCATGCTATAAGCAGTTTTTCCTAACAAATGCAAGATATAACATGGGCTATCTCCCCAAGGAGACATCAGATCTACAAAAGTCATGGTTGATTGGTCTTCGGGGAGATGGGGGAAGATGAATATGTGTTTGTTTTGTGAATTTGAGCTCTATCTGCAATGGGCACTTTTCATGCTATAAGCAGTTTTTCCTAACAAATGCAAGATAAAGCATGGGCTATCACCGCAAGGAAACTTCAGTTCTGCAAAATTCTTGGTTTTTTGGTCTTCGGGGAGAAAGGGGAACATGAATACGTGTTTGTTTTGCGAATTTGAGCTCTATGTGCAATGGGCACTTTTCATGTTATAAGCAGTTTTTCTTAACAAATGCAAGATATAGCATGGGCTATCTCCGCAAGGAAACTTCAGATCTGCAAAAGTCATGGTTTTTTGGTCTTTGGGGAGGCAGGGGAACATGAATACGTTTTTGTTTTTTGAATTCGAGCTCTATCTGCAATGGGCACTTTTCATGCTCTAAGCGGTTTTTCCTAACAAATGCAAGATATAACATTGGCTATCTCCGCAAGGATACTTCAGATCTGCAAAATTCATGGTTTTTTCGTCTTTGGGGAGGCAGGGGAACATGAATACGTTTTTCTTTTTCGAATTGGAGCTCTATCTGCAATGGGCACTTTTCATGCTATAAGCAGTTTTTCCTAACAAATGCAAGATATTACATGGGCTATCTCCACAAGGAGACACCAGATCTTGGTTTTTTGGTCTTCGGGGAGGCAGGGGAACCGGAATATGTGTTTTTTTTTTGAATTTGAGCTCTATCTGCAATGGGCACTTTTCATGTTATAAGCAGTTTTTCCTAACAAATGCAAGATATAACATGGGCTATCTCCGCAAGGAGACATCAGATCTGCAAAAGTCATCGTTGATTGGTCTTCGGGGAGGTGGGGGAACATGAATATGTGTTTGTTTTGTGAATTTGAGCTCTATCTGCAATGGGCACTTTTCATGTTATAAGCAGTTTTTCCTAACAAATGCAAGATATAACATGGGCTTTCTCCGCAAGGAGACATCAGATCTGCAAAACTCATGGTTTTTTGGTGTTCGGTGAGCCGGGGGAACATGAATACGTGTTTATTTTTCAAATTTGAGCTCTATCTGCAATGGGCACTTTTCATACTATAAGCAGTTTTTCCTAACAAATGTAAGATATAGCATGGGCTATCTCCGCAAGGAAACTTCAGATCTGCAAAAGTCATGGTTTTTTGGTCTTTGGGGAGGCAGGGGAACATGAATACGTTTTTGTTTTTTGAATTCGAGCTCTATCTGCAATGGGCACTTTTCATGCTCTAAGCGGTTTTTCCTAACAAATGCAAGATATTACATGGGCTATCTCCACAAGGAGACACCAGATCTTGGTTTTTTGTTCTTCGGGGAGGCAGGGAAACCGGAATATGTGTTTTTTTTTTGAATTTGAGCTCTATCTGCAATGGGCACTTTTCATGTTATAAGCAGTTTTTCTTAACAAATGCAAGACATAACGGGCTATCTCCGCAAGGAGACATCAGATCTGCAAAACTCATGTTTTTTTGGTCTTCGGTGAGCCGGGTGAACATGAATACGTGTTTGTTTTTCAAATTTGAGCTCTATCTGCAATGGGCACTTTTCATACTATAAGCAGTTTTTCCTAACAAATGCAAGATATAGCATGGGCTATCTCCGCAAGGAGACATCAGATCTGCAAAACTCATGGTTTTTTGGTCTTCGGGGAGGCAGGGGAACATGAATACGTGTTTGTTTTTTGAATTTGAGCTCTATCTGCAATGGGCACTTTTCATGCTATAAGCAGTTTTTCCTAACAAATGCAAGATATAACATGTGCTATCTCCGCAAGGAGACATCAGATCTACAAAAGTCATGGTTTTTTGGTCTTCGGGGAGGCAGGGGAACATGAATACGTGTTTGTTTTTTGAATTTGAGCTCTATCTGCAATGGGCACTTTTCATGCTATAAGCAGTTTTTCCTAACAAATGCAAGATATAACATGGGCTATCTCCCCAAGGAGACATCAGATCTACAAAAGTCATGGTTGATTGGTCTTCGGGGAGATGGGGGAAGATGAATATGTGTTTGTTTTGTGAATTTGAGCTCTATCTGCAATGGGCACTTTTCATGCTATAAGCAGTTTTTCCTAACAAATGCAAGATAAAGCATGGGCTATCACCGCAAGGAAACTTCAGTTCTGCAAAATTCTTGGTTTTTTGGTCTTCGGGGAGAAAGGGGAACATGAATACGTGTTTGTTTTGCGAATTTGAGCTCTATGTGCAATGGGCACTTTTCATGTTATAAGCAGTTTTTCTTAACAAATGCAAGATATAGCATGGGCTATCTCCGCAAGGAAACTTCAGATCTGCAAAAGTCATGGTTTTTTGGTCTTTGGGGAGGCAGGGGAACATGAATACGTTTTTGTTTTTTGAATTCGAGCTCTATCTGCAATGGGCACTTTTCATGCTCTAAGCGGTTTTTCCTAACAAATGCAAGATATAACATTGGCTATCTCCGCAAGGATACTTCAGATCTGCAAAATTCATGGTTTTTTCGTCTTTGGGGAGGCAGGGGAACATGAATACGTTTTTCTTTTTCGAATTGGAGCTCTATCTGCAATGGGCACTTTTCATGCTATAAGCAGTTTTTCCTAACAAATGCAAGATATTACATGGGCTATCTCCACAAGGAGACACCAGATCTTGGTTTTTTGGTCTTCGGGGAGGCAGGGGAACCGGAATATGTGTTTTTTTTTTGAATTTGAGCTCTATCTGCAATGGGCACTTTTCATGTTATAAGCAGTTTTTCTTAACAAATGCAAGACATAACGGGCTATCTCCGCAAGGAGACATCAGATCTGCAAAACTCATGTTTTTTTGGTGTTCGGTGAGCCGGGTGAACATGAATACGTGTTTGTTTTTCAAATTTGAGCTCTATCTGCAATGGGCACTTTTCATACTATAAGCAGTTTTTCCTAACAAATGCAAGATATAGCATGGGCTATCTCCGCAAGGAAACTTCAGATCTGCAAAAGTCATGGTTTTTTGGACTTCGGGGAGGCAGGGGAACAGGAATGTGTGTTTGTTTTTCGAATTTGAGCTCTTTCTGCAATGGGCACTTTTCATACTATAAGCAGTTTTTCCTAACAAATGCAAGATATAGCATGGGCTATCTCCGCAAAGAAACTTCAGATCTGCAAAACTCATGGTTTTTTGGTCTTCGGGGAGGCAGGGGAACATGAATATGTGTTTGTTTTGCGAATATGAGCTCTATCTGCAATGGGCACTTTTCATGCTATAAGCAGTTTTTCCTAACAAATGCAAGATATTACATGGGCTATCTCCACAAGGAGACATCAGATCTTGGTTTTTTGGTCTTCGGGGAGGCAGGGGAACAGGAATATGTGTTTGTTTTTCGAATTTGAGCTCTATCTGCAATGGCCACTTTTCATGCTATAAGCAGTTTTTCCTAACAAATGCAAGATATTACATGGGCTATCTCCACAAGGAGACACCAGATCTTGGTTTTTTGGTCTTCGGGGAGGCAGGGGAACCGGAATATGTGTTTTTTTTTTGAATTTGAGCTCTATCTGCAATGGGCACTTTTCATGTTATAAGCAGTTTTTCATAACAAATGCAAGACATAACGGGCTATCTCCGCAAGGAGACATCAGATCTGCAAAACTCATGTTTTTTTGGTCTTCGGTGAGCCGGGTGAACATGAATACGTGTTTGTTTTTCAAATTTGAGCTCTATCTGCAATGGGCACTTTTCATACTATAAGCAGTTTTTCCTAACAAATGCAAGATATAGCATGGGCTATCTCCGCAAGGAAACTTCAGATCTGCAAAAGTCATGGTTTTTTGGACTTCGGGGAGGCAGGGGAACAGGAATGTGTGTTTGTTTTTCGAATTTGAGCTCTTTCTGCAATGGGCACTTTTCATACTATAAGCAGTTTTTCCTAACAAATGCAAGATATAGCATGGGCTATCTCCGCAAAGAAACTTCAGATCTGCAAAACTCATGGTTTTTTGGTCTTCGGGGAGGCAGGGGAACATGAATATGTGTTTGTTTTGCGAATATGAGCTCTATCTGCAATGGGCACTTTTCATGCTATAAGCAGTTTTTCCTAACAAATGCAAGATATTACATGGGCTATCTCCACAAGGAGACATCAGATCTTGGTTTTTTGGTCTTCGGGGAGGCAGGGGAACAGGAATATGTGTTTGTTTTTCGAATTTGAGCTCTATCTGCAATGGCCACTTTTCATGCTATAAGCAGTTTTTCCTAACAAATGCAGGATATAGCATGGGCTATCACCGCAAGGAGACATCAGATCTGCAAAACTCATGGTTCTTTGGTGTTCGGTGAACCGGGGGAACATTAATACGTGTTTGTTTTTCAAATTTGAGCTCTATCTGCAATGGGCACTTTTCATACTATAAGCAGTTTTTCCTAACAAATGCAAGATATAGCATGGGCTATCTCCGCAAGGAAACTTCAGATCTGCAAAAGTCATGGTTTTTTGGACTTCGGGGAGGCAGGGGAACAGGAATGTGTGTTTGTTTTTCGAATTTGAGCTCTTTCTGCAATGGGCACTTTTCATACTATAAGCAGTTTTTCCTAACAAATGCAAGATATAGCATGGGCTATCTCCGCAAAGAAACTTCAGATCTGCAAAACTCATGGTTTTTTGGTCTTCGGGGAGGCAGGGGAACATGAATATGTGTTTGTTTTGCGAATATGAGCTCTATCTGCAATGGGCACTTTTCATGCTATAAGCAGTTTTTCCTAACAAATGCAAGATATTACATGGGCTATCTCCACAAGGAGACATCAGATCTTGGTTTTTTGGTCTTCGGGGAGGCAGGGGAACAGGAATATGTGTTTGTTTTTCGAATTTGAGCTCTATCTGCAATGGCCACTTTTCATGCTATAAGCAGTTTTTCCTAACAAATGCAGGATATAGCATGGGCTATCACCGCAAGGAGACATCAGATCTGCAAAACTCATGGTTCTTTGGTGTTCGGTGAACCGGGGGAACATTAATATGTGTTTGTTTTGTGAATTTGAGCTCTATCTGCAATGGGCACTTTTCATGTTATAAGCAGTTTTTCCTAACAAATGCAAGATATAACATGGGCTTTCTCCGCAAGGAGACATCAGATCTGCAAAACTCATGGTTTTTTGGTGTTCGGTGAGCCGGGGGAACATGAATACGTGTTTATTTTTCAAATTGGAGCTCTATCTGCAATGGGCACTTTTCATACTATAAGCAGTTTTTCCTAACAAATGTAAGATATAGCATGGGCTATCTCCGCAAGGAAACTTCAGATCTGCAAAAGTCATGGTTTTTTGGTCTTTGGGGAGGCAGGGGAACATGAATACGTTTTTGTTTTTTGAATTCGAGCTCTATCTGCAATGGGCACTTTTCATGCTCTAAGCGGTTTTTCCTAACAAATGCAAGATATAACATTGGCTATCTCCGCAAGGATACTTCAGATCTGCAAAATTCATGGTTTTTTCGTCTTCGGGGAGGCAGGGGAACATGAATACGTTTTTCTTTTTCGAATTGGAGCTCTATCTGCAATTGGCACTTTTCATGCTATAAGCAGTTTTTCCTAACAAATGCAAGATATAACATGGGCTATCTCCGCAAGGAGACATCAGATCTGCAACAGTCTTGGTTTTTTGGTCTTCGGGGAGGCAGGGGAACAGCAATATGTGTTTGTTTTTCGAATTTGAGCTCTTTCTCCAGTGGGCACTTTTCATACTATAAGCAGTTTTTCCTAACAAATGCAAGATATAGCATGGGCTATCTCCGCAAAGAAACTTCAGATCTGCAAAACTCATGGTTTTTTGGTCTTCGGGGAGGTACGGGAACATGAATATGTTTTTGTTTTTCAAATTTGAGCTCTATCTGCAATGGGCACTTTTTATACTATAAGCAGTTTTTCCTAACAAATGCAAGATATAGCATGGGCTATCTCCGCAAGGAAACTTCAGATCTGCAAAAGTCTTGGTATTTTTGTCTTCGAGGAGGCAGGGGAACATAAATACGTGTTTGTTTTTTGAATTTGAGCTCTATCTGCAATGGGCACTTTTCATGCTATAAGCAGTTTTTCCTAACAAATGCAAGATATAACATGGGCTATCACCGCAAGGAGATATCAGATCTGCAAAACTCATGGTTTTTTGGTCTTCGGTGAGCCGGGGGAACATGAATACGTGTTTGTTTTTCAAATTTGAGCTCTATCTGCAATGGGCACTTTTCATAGTATAAGCAGTTTTTCCTAACAAATGCAAGATATAGCATGGGCTATCACCGCAAGGAAACTTCAGATCTGCAAAAGTCTTGGTTTTTTGGTCTTCGGGGAGGAAGGGGAACAGGAATATGTGTTTGTTTTTTGAATTTGAGCTCTATGTGCAATGGGCAATTTTCATGCTATAAGCAGTTTTAACTAACAAATGCAAGATATAACATGGGCTATCTCTGCAAGGAGACATCAGATCTGCAAAACTCATGGTTTTTTGGTCTTCGGTGAGCCGGGGGAACATGAATACGTGTTTGTTTTTCAAATTTGAGCTCTATCTGCAATGGGCACTTTTCATACTATAAGCAGTTTTTCCTAACAAATTCAAGATATAGCATGGGCTATCTCCGCAAAGAAACTTCAGATCTGCAAAAGTCATGGTTTTTTGGTCTTCGGGGAGGCAGGGGAACATGAATACGTTTTTGTTTTTTGAATTCGAGCTCTATCTGCAATGGGCACTTTTCATACTATAAGCAGTTTTTCCTAACAAATGCAAGATATAGCATGGGCTATCTCCGCAAAGAAACTTCAGATCTGCAAAAGTCATGGTTTTTTGGTCTTCGGGGAGGCAGGGGAACATGAATACGTTTTTGTTTTTTGAATTCGAGTTCTATCTGCAATGGGCACTTTTCATGCTCTAAGCAGTTTTTCCTAACAAATGCAAGATATAACATTAGCTATCTCCACAAGGATACTTCAGATCTGCAAAATTCATGGTTTTTTCGTCTTCGGGGAGGCAGGGGAACATGAATACGTTTTTGTTTTTCGAATTTGAGCTCTATCTGCAATGGGCACTTTTCATGCTATAAGCAGTTTTTCCTAACAAATGCAAGATATAGCATGGGCTATCTCCGCAAAGAAACTTCAGATCTGCAAAACTCATGGTTTTTTGGTCTTCGGGGAGGTAGGGGAACATGAATATGTTTTTGTTTTTCAAATTTGAGCTCTATCTGCAATGGGCACTTTTCATACTATAAGCAGTTTTTCCTAACAAATGCATGATATAGCATGGGCTATCTCCGCAAGGAAACTTCAGATCTGCAAAAGTCTTGGTTTTTTTTGTCTTTGAGGAGGCAGGGGAACAGGAATATGTGTTTGTTTTTCGAATTTGAGCTCTATCTGCAATGGGCACTTTTCATACTATAAGCAGTTTTTCCTAACAAATGCAAGATATAGCATGCACTATCTCCGCAAGGAAACTTCAGATCTGCAAAAGTCTTGGTTTTTTGTCTTCGGGGAGGCAGGGGAACAGGAATATGTGTTTGTTTTTCGAATTTGAGCTCTATGTGCAATGGGCACTTTTCATGCTATAAGCAGTTTTTCCTAACAAATGCAAGATATAACATGGGCTATCTCCGCAAGGATACTTCAGATCTGCAAAATTCATGGTTTTTTCGTCTTCGGGGAGGCTGGGGAACATGAATACGTTTTTGTTTTTCGAATTTGAGCTCTATCTGCAATGGGGACTTTTCATGCTATAAGCAGTTTTTCCTAACAAATGCAAGATATAACATGGGCTATCTCCGCAAGGAGACATCAGATCTGCAACAGTCTTGGTTTTTTGGTCTTCGGGGAGGCAGGGGAACAGGAATATGTGTTTGTTTTTCGAATTTGAGCTCTTTCTGCAATGGGCACTTTTCATACTATAAGCAGTTTTTCCTAACAAATGCAAGATATAGCATGGGCTATCTCCGCAAAGAAACTTCAGATCTGCAAAACTCATGGTTTTTTGGTCTTCGGGGAGGCAGGGGAACATGAATATGTGTTTGTTTTGCGAATTTGAGCTCTATCTGCAATGGGCACTTTTCATGCTATAAGCAGTTTTTCCTAACAAATGCAAGATATTACATGGGCTATCTCCACAAGGAGACATCAGATCTTGGTTTTTTGGTCTTCGGGGAGGCAGGGGAACAGGAATATGTGTTTGTTTTTCGAATTTGAGCTCTATCTGCAATGGCCACTTTTCATGCTATAAGCAGTTTTTCCTAACAAATGCAAGATATAACATGGGCTATCTCCGCAAGGAGACATCAGATCTGCAAAAGTCATCGTTGATTGGTCTTCGGGGAGGTGGGGGAACATGAATATGTGTTTGTTTTGTGAATTTGAGCTCTATCTGCAATGGGCACTTTTCCTGCTATAAGCAGTTTTTCCTAACAAATGCAGGATATAGCATGGGCTATCACCGCAAGGAGACATCAGATCTGCAAAACTCATGGTTCTTTGGTGTTCGGTGAACCGGGGGAACATGAATATGTGTTTGTTTTGTGAATTTGAGCTCTATCTGCAATGGGCACTTTTCATGTTATAAGCAGTTTTTCCTAACAAATGCAAGATATAACATGGGCTTTCTCCGCAAGGAGACATCAGATCTGCAAAACTCATGGTTTTTTGGTGTTCGGTGAGCCGGGGGAACATGAATACGTGTTTATTTTTCAAATTTGAGCTCTATCTGCAATGGGCACTTTTCATACTATAAGCAGTTTTTCCTAACAAATGTAAGATATAGCATGGGCTATCTCCGCAAGGAAACTTCAGATCTGCAAAAGTCATGGTTTTTTGGTCTTTGGGGAGGCAGGGGAACATGAATACGTTTTTGTTTTTTGAATTCGAGCTCTATCTGCAATGGGCACTTTTCATGCTCTAAGCGGTTTTTCCTAACAAATGCAAGATATTACATGGGCTATCTCCACAAGGAGACACCAGATCTTGGTTTTTTGGTCTTCGGGGAGGCAGGGGAACCGGAATATGTGTTTTTTTTTTGAATTTGAGCTCTATCTGCAATGGGCACTTTTCATGTTATAAGCAGTTTTTCTTAACAAATGCAAGACATAACGGGCTATCTCCGCAAGGAGACATCAGATCTGCAAAACTCATGTTTTTTTGGTCTTCGGTGAGCCGGGTGAACATGAATACGTGTTTGTTTTTCAAATTTGAGCTCTATCTGCAATGGGCACTTTTCATACTATAAGCAGTTTTTCCTAACAAATGCAAGATATAGCATGGGCTATCTCCGCAAGGAGACATCGGATCTGCAAAACTCATGGTTTTTTGGTCTTCGGGGAGGCAGGGGAACATGAATACGTGTTTGTTTTTTGAATTTGAGCTCTATCTGCAATGGGCACTTTTCATGCTATAAGCAGTTTTTCCTAACAAATGCAAGATATAACATGTGCTATCTCCGCAAGGAGACATCAGATCTACAAAAGTCATGGTTTTTTGGTCTTCGGGGAGGCAGGGGAACATGAATACGTGTTTGTTTTTTGAATTTGAGCTCTATCTGCAATGGGCACTTTTCATGCTATAAGCAGTTTTTCCTAACAAATGCAAGATATAACATGGGCTATCTCCCCAAGGAGACATCAGATCTACAAAAGTCATGGTTGATTGGTCTTCGGGGAGATGGGGGAAGATGAATATGTGTTTGTTTTGTGAATTTGAGCTCTATCTGCAATGGGCACTTTTCATGCTATAAGCAGTTTTTCCTAACAAATGCAAGATAAAGCATGGGCTATCACCGCAAGGAAACTTCAGTTCTGCAAAATTCTTGGTTTTTTGGTCTTCGGGGAGAAAGGGGAACATGAATACGTGTTTGTTTTGCGAATTTGAGCTCTATGTGCAATGGGCACTTTTCATGTTATAAGCAGTTTTTCTTAACAAATGCAAGATATAGCATGGGCTATCTCCGCAAGGAAACTTCAGATCTGCAAAAGTCATGGTTTTTTGGTCTTTGGGGAGGCAGGGGAACATGAATACGTTTTTGTTTTTTGAATTCGAGCTCTATCTGCAATGGGCACTTTTCATGCTCTAAGCGGTTTTTCCTAACAAATGCAAGATATAACATTGGCTATCTCCGCAAGGATACTTCAGATCTGCAAAATTCATGGTTTTTTCGTCTTTGGGGAGGCAGGGGAACATGAATACGTTTTTCTTTTTCGAATTGGAGCTCTATCTGCAATGGGCACTTTTCGTGCTCTAAGCGGTTTTTCCTAACAAATGCAAGATATTACATGGGCTATCTCCACAAGGAGACACCAGATCTTGGTTTTTTGGTCTTCGGGGAGGCAGGGGAACCGGAATATGTGTTTTTTTTTTGAATTTGAGCTCTATCTGCAATGGGCACTTTTCATGTTATAAGCAGTTTTTCTTAACAAATGCAAGACATAACGGGCTATCTCCGCAAGGAGACATCAGATCTGCAAAACTCATGTTTTTTTGGTCTTCGGTGAGCCGGGTGAACATGAATACGTGTTTGTTTTTCAAATTTGAGCTCTATCTGCAATGGGCACTTTTCATACTATAAGCAGTTTTTCCTAACAAATGCAAGATATAGCATGGGCTATCTCCGCAAGGAGACATCAGATCTGCAAAACTCATGGTTTTTTGGTCTTCGGGGAGGCAGGGGAACATGAATACGTGTTTGTTTTTTGAATTTGAGCTCTATCTGCAATGGGCACTTTTCATGCTATAAGCAGTTTTTCCTAACAAATGCAAGATATAACATGTGCTATCTCCGCAAGGAGACATCAGATCTACAAAAGTCATGGTTTTTTGGTCTTCGGGGAGGCAGGGGAACATGAATACGTGTTTGTTTTTTGAATTTGAGCTCTATCTGCAATGGGCACTTTTCATGCTATAAGCAGTTTTTCCTAACAAATGCAAGATATAACATGGGCTATCTCCCCAAGGAGACATCAGATCTACAAAAGTCATGGTTGATTGGTCTTCGGGGAGATGGGGGAAGATGAATATGTGTTTGTTTTGTGAATTTGAGCTCTATCTGCAATGGGCACTTTTCATGCTATAAGCAGTTTTTCCTAACAAATGCAAGATAAAGCATGGGCTATCACCGCAAGGAAACTTCAGTTCTGCAAAATTCTTGGTTTTTTGGTCTTCGGGGAGAAAGGGGAACATGAATACGTGTTTGTTTTGCGAATTTGAGCTCTATGTGCAATGGGCACTTTTCATGTTATAAGCAGTTTTTCTTAACAAATGCAAGATATAGCATGGGCTATCTCCGCAAGGAAACTTCAGATCTGCAAAAGTCATGGTTTTTTGGTCTTTGGGGAGGCAGGGGAACATGAATACGTTTTTGTTTTTTGAATTCGAGCTCTATCTGCAATGGGCACTTTTCATGCTCTAAGCGGTTTTTCCTAACAAATGCAAGATATAACATTGGCTATCTCCGCAAGGATACTTCAGATCTGCAAAATTCATGGTTTTTTCGTCTTTGGGGAGGCAGGGGAACATGAATACGTTTTTCTTTTTCGAATTGGAGCTCTATCTGCAATGGGCACTTTTCATGCTATAAGCAGTTTTTCCTAACAAATGCAAGATATTACATGGGCTATCTCCACAAGGAAACACCAGATCTTGGTTTTTTGGTCTTCGGGGAGGCAGGGGAACCGGAATATGTGTTTTTTTTTTGAATTTGAGCTCTATCTGCAATGGGCACTTTTCATGTTATAAGCAGTTTTTCTTAACAAATGCAAGACATAACGGGCTATCTCCGCAAGGAGACATCAGATCTGCAAAACTCATGTTTTTTTGGTCTTCGGTGAGCCGGGTGAACATGAATACGTGTTTGTTTTTCAAATTTGAGCTCTATCTGCAATGGGCACTTTTCATACTATAAGCAGTTTTTCCTAACAAATGCAAGATATAGCATGGGCTATCTCCGCAAGGAAACTTCAGATCTGCAAAAGTCATGGTTTTTTGGACTTCGGGGAGGCAGGGGAACAGGAATGTGTGTTTGTTTTTCGAATTTGAGCTCTTTCTGCAATGGGCACTTTTCATACTATAAGCAGTTTTTCCTAACAAATGCAAGATATAGCATGGGCTATCTCCGCAAAGAAACTTCAGATCTGCAAAACTCATGGTTTTTTGGTCTTCGGGGAGGCAGGGGAACATGAATATGTGTTTGTTTTGCGAATATGAGCTCTATCTGCAATGGGCACTTTTCATGCTATAAGCAGTTTTTCCTAACAAATGCAAGATATTACATGGGCTATCTCCACAAGGAGACATCAGATCTTGGTTTTTTGGTCTTCGGGGAGGCAGGGGAACAGGAATATGTGTTTGTTTTTCGAATTTGAGCTCTATCTGCAATGGCCACTTTTCATGCTATAAGCAGTTTTTCCTAACAAATGCAAGATATTACATGGGCTATCTCCACAAGGAGACACCAGATCTTGGTTTTTTGGTCTTCGGGGAGGCAGGGGAACCGGAATATGTGTTTTTTTTTTGAATTTGAGCTCTATCTGCAATGGGCACTTTTCATGTTATAAGCAGTTTTTCTTAACAAATGCAAGACATAACGGGCTATCTCCGCAAGGAGACATCAGATCTGCAAAACTCATGTTTTTTTGGTCTTCGGTGAGCCGGGTGAACATGAATACGTGTTTGTTTTTCAAATTTGAGCTCTATCTGCAATGGGCACTTTTCATACTATAAGCAGTTTTTCCTAACAAATGCAAGATATAGCATGGGCTATCTCCGCAAGGAAACTTCAGATCTGCAAAAGTCATGGTTTTTTGGACTTCGGGGAGGCAGGGGAACAGGAATGTGTGTTTGTTTTTCGAATTTGAGCTCTTTCTGCAATGGGCACTTTTCATACTATAAGCAGTTTTTCCTAACAAATGCAAGATATAGCATGGGCTATCTCCGCAAAGAAACTTCAGATCTGCAAAACTCATGGTTTTTTGGTCTTCGGGGAGGCAGGGGAACATGAATATGTGTTTGTTTTGCGAATATGAGCTCTATCTGCAATGGGCACTTTTCATGCTATAAGCAGTTTTTCCTAACAAATGCAAGATATTACATGGGCTATCTCCACAAGGAGACATCAGATCTTGGTTTTTTGGTCTTCGGGGAGGCAGGGGAACAGGAATATGTGTTTGTTTTTCGAATTTGAGCTCTATCTGCAATGGCCACTTTTCATGCTATAAGCAGTTTTTCCTAACAAATGCAGGATATAGCATGGGCTATCACCGCAAGGAGACATCAGATCTGCAAAACTCATGGTTCTTTGGTGTTCGGTGAACCGGGGGAACATTAATATGTGTTTGTTTTGTGAATTTGAGCTCTATCTGCAATGGGCACTTTTCATGTTATAAGCAGTTTTTCCTAACAAATGCAAGATATAACATGGGCTTTCTCCGCAAGGAGACATCAGATCTGCAAAACTCATGGTTTTTTGGTGTTCGGTGAGCCGGGGGAACATGAATACGTGTTTATTTTTCAAATTGGAGCTCTATCTGCAATGGGCACTTTTCATACTATAAGCAGTTTTTCCTAACAAATGTAAGATATAGCATGGGCTATCTCCGCAAGGAAACTTCAGATCTGCAAAAGTCATGGTTTTTTGGTCTTTGGGGAGGCAGGGGAACATGAATACGTTTTTGTTTTTTGAATTCGAGCTCTATCTGCAATGGGCACTTTTCATGCTCTAAGCGGTTTTTCCTAACAAATGCAAGATATAACATTGGCTATCTCCGCAAGGATACTTCAGATCTGCAAAATTCATGGTTTTTTCGTCTTCGGGGAGGCAGGGGAACATGAATACGTTTTTCTTTTTCGAATTGGAGCTCTATCTGCAATGGGCACTTTTCATGCTATAAGCAGTTTTTCCTAACAAATGCAAGATATTACATGGGCTATCTCCACAAGGAGACACCAGATCTTGGTTTTTTGGTCTTCGGGGAGGCAGGGGAACCGGAATATGTGTTTTTTTTTGAATTTGAGCTCTATCTGCAATGGGCACTTTTCATGTTATAAGCAGTTTTTCTTAACAAATGCAAGACATAACGGGCTATCTCCGCAAGGAGACATCAGATCTGCAAAACTCATGTTTTTTTGGTCTTCAGTGAGCCGGGTGAACATGAATACGTGTTTGTTTTTCAAATTTGAGCTCTATCTGCAATGGGCACTTTTCATACTATAAGCAGTTTTTCCTAACAAATGCAAGATATAGCATGGGCTATCTCCGCAAGGAGACATCAGATCTGCAAAACTCATGGTTTTTTGGTCTTCGGGGAGGCAGGGGAACATGAATACGTGTTTGTTTTTTGAATTTGAGCTCTATCTGCAATGGGCACTTTTCATGCTATAAGCAGTTTTTCCTAACAAATGCAGGATATAACATGGGCTATCTCCGCAAGGAGACATCAGATCTACAAAAGTCATGGTTGATTGGTCTTCGGGGAGGTGGGGGAAGATGAATATGTGTTTGTTTTGTGAATTTGAGCTCTATCTGCAATGGGCACTTTTCATGCTATAAGCAGTTTTTCCTAACAAATGCAAGATAAAGCATGGGCTATCACCGCAAGGAAACTTCAGTTCTGCAAAATTCTTGGTTTTTTGGTCTTCGGGGAGAAAGGGGAACATGAATACGTGTTTGTTTTGCGAATTTGAGCTCTATGTGCAATGGGCACTTTTCATGTTATAAGCAGTTTTTCTTAACAAATGCAAGATATAGCATGGGCTATCTCCGCAAGGAAACTTCAGATCTGCAAAACTCATGGTTTTTTGGTCTTCGGTGAGCCGGGGGAACATGAATACGTGTTTGTTTTTTGAATTCGAGCTCTATTTGCAATGGGCACTTTTCATGCTATAGGCAGTTTTTCCTAACAAATGCAAGATATAACATTGGCTATCTCCGCAAGGATACTTCAGATCTGCAAAATTCATGGTTTTTCGTCTTCGGGGAGGCAGGGGAACATGAATACGTTTTTGTTTTTCGAATTTGAGCTCTGTCTGCAATGGGCACTTTTCATGCTATAAGCAGTTTTTGCTAACAAATGCAAGATATAACATGGGCTATCTCCGCAAGGAGACATCAGATCTGCAATAGTCTTGGTTTTTTGGTCTTCTGGGAGGCAGGGGAACAGGAATGTGTGTTTGTTTTTCGAATTTGAGCTCTTTCTGCAATGGGCACTTTTCATACTATAAGCAGTTTTTCCTAACAAATGCAAGATATAGCATGGGCTATCTCCGCAAGGAAACTTCAGATGTGCAAAAGTCTTGGTTTTTTTGTCTTCGAGGAGGCAGGGGAACAGGAATATGTATTTGTTTTTCGAATTTGAGCTCTATCTGCAATGGGCACTTTTCATGTAATAAGCAGTTTTTCTTAACAAATGCAAGATATAACATGGGCTATCACCGCAAGGAGATATCAGATCTGCAAAACTCATGGTTTTTTGGTCTTCGGTGAGCCGGGGGAACATGAATACGTGTTTGTTTTTCAAATTTGAGCTCTATCTGCAATGGGCACTTTTCATAGTATAAGCAGTTTTTCCTAACAAATGCAAGATATAGCATGGGCTATCTCCACAAGGAAACTTCAGATCTGCAAAAGTCTTGGTTTTTTTTGTCTTCGGGGAGGCAGGGGAACATGAATACGTGTTTGTTTTTTGAATTTGAGCTCTATCTGCAATGGGCACTTTTCATGCTATAAGCAGTTTTTCCTAACAAATGCAAGATATAACATGGGCTATCTCCGCAAGGAGACATCAGATCTGCAAAAGTCATGGTTGATTGGTCTTCGGGGAGGTGGGGGAACATGAATATGTGTTTGTTTTGTGAATTTGAGCTCTATCTGCAATGGGCACCTTTCATGCTATAAGCAGTTTTTCCTAACAAATGCAAGATATAGCATGGGCTATCACCGCAAGGAAACTTCAGATCTGCAAAAGTCTTGGTTTTTTGGTCTTTGGGGAGGAAGGGGAACAGGAATATGTGTTTGTTTTTTGAATTTGAGCTCTATGTGCAATGGGCACTTTTCATGCTATAAGCAGTTTTTACTAACAAATGCAAGATATAACATGGGCTATCTCCGCAAGGAGACATCAGATCTGCAAAACTCATGGTTTTTTGGTCTTCGGTGAGCCGGGGGAACATGAATACGTGTTTGTTTTTCAAATTTGAGCTCTATCTGCAATGGGCACTTTTCATACTATAAGCAGTTTTTCCTAACAAATGCAAGATATAGCATGGGCTATCTCCGCAAAGAAACTTCAGATCTGCAAAAGTCATGGTTTTTTGGTCTTCGGGGAGGCAGGGGAACATGAATACGTTTTTGTTTTTTGAATTCGAGCTCTATCTGCAATGGGCACTTTTCATGCTCTAAGCAGTTTTTCCTAACAAATGCAAGATATAACATTAGCTATCTCCACAAGGATACTTCAGATCTGCAAAATTCATGGTTTTTTCGTCTTCGTGGAGGCAGGGGAACATGAATACGTTTTTGTTTTTCGAATTTGAGCTCTATCTGCAATGGGCACTTTTCATGCTATAAGCAGTTTTTCCTAACAAATGCAAGATATAACATGGGCTATCTCCGCAAGGAGACATCAGATCTGCAACAGTCTTGGTTTTTTGGTCTTCGGGGAGGCAGGGGAACAGCAATATGTGTTTGTTTTTCGAATTTGAGCTCTTTCTGCAGTGGGCACTTTTCATACTATAAGCAGTTTTTCCTAACAAATGCAATATATAGCATGGGCTATCTCCGCAAAGAAACTTCAGATCTGCAAAACTCATGGTTTTTTGGTCTTCGGGGAGGTAGGGGAACATGAATATGTTTTTGTTTTTCAAATTTGAGCTCTATCTGCAATGGGCACTTTTCATACTATAAGCAGTTTTTCCTAACAAATGCAAGATATAGCATGGGCTATCTCTGCAAGGAAACTTCAGATCTGCAAAAGTCTTGGTTTTTTTTGTCTTCGAGGAGGCAGGGGAACAGGAATATGTGTTTGTTTTTCGAATTTGAGCTCTATCTGCAATGGGCACTTTTCATGTTATAAGCAGTTTTTCTTAACAAATGCAAGATATAACATGGGCTATCACCGCAAGGAGATATCAGATCTGCAAAACTCATGGTTTTTTGGTCTTCGGGGAGGCAGGGGAACATGAATACGTGTTTGTTTTTTGAATTTGAGCTCTATCTGCAATGGGCACTTTTCATGCTATAAGCAGTTTTTCCTAACAAATGCAAGATATAACATGGGCTATCTCCGCAAGGAGACATCAGATCTGCAAAAGTCATGGTTGATTGGTCTTCGGGGAGGTGGGGGAACATGAATATGTGTTTGTTTTGTGAATTTGAGCTCTATCTGCAATGGCCACTTTTCATGCTATAAGCAGTTTTTCCTAACAAATGCAAGATATAGCATGGGCTATCACCGCAAGGAAACTTCAGATCTGCAAAAGTCTTGGTTTTTTGGTCTTCGGGGAGGAAGGGGAACAGGAATATGTGTTTGTTTTTTGAATTTGAGCTCTATGTGCAATGGGCAATTTTCATGCTATAAGCAGTTTTAACTAACAAATGCAAGATATAACATGGGCTATCTCCGCAAGGAGCCATCAGATCTGCAAAACTCATGGTTTTTTGGTCTTCGGTGAGCCGGGGGAACATGAATACATGTTTGTTTTTCAAATTTGAGCTCTATCTGCAATGGGCACTTTTCATACTATAAGCAGTTTTTCCTAACAAATTCAAGATATAGCATGGGCTATCTCCGCAAAGAAACTTCAGATCTGCAAAAGTCATGGTTTTTTGGTCTTCGGGGAGGCAGGGGAACATGAATACGTTTTTGTTTTTTGAATTCGAGCTCTATCTGCAATGGGCACTTTTCATACTATAAGCAGTTTTTCCTAACAAATGCAAGATATAGCATGGGCTATCTCCGCAAAGAAACTTCAGATCTGCAAAAGTCATGGTTTTTTGGTCTTCGGGGAGGCAGGGGAACATGAATACGTTTTTGTTTTTTGAATTCGAGTTCTATCTGCAATGGGCACTTTTCATGCTCTAAGCAGTTTTTCCTAACAAATGCAAGATATAACATTAGCTATCTCCACAAGGATACTTCAGATCTGCAAAATTCATGGTTTTTTCGTCTTCGGGGAGGCAGGGGAACATGAATACGTTTTTGTTTTTCGAATTTGAGCTCTTTCTGCAGTGGTCACTTTTCATGCTATAAGCAGTTTTTCCTAACAAATGCAAGATATAACATGGGCTATCTCCGCAAGGAGACATCAGATCTGCATAACTCATGGTTTTTTGGTCTTCGGTGAGCCGGGGGAACAGGAATATGTGTTTGTTTTTCGAATTTGAGCTCTATCTGCAAAGAGCACTTTTCTTGCTAAAAGCAGTTTTTCCTAACAAATGCAAGATATAACATGGGCTATCTCCGCAAGGAGACATCAGAACTTCAAAACGCATGGTTTTTTGGTCTTCGGGGAGGTTGGGGAACATGAATACGTGTTTGTTTTTCGAATTTGAGCTCTATCTGCAAAGGGCACTTTTCTTGCTAAAAGCAGTTTTTCCTAACAAATGCAAGATATAACATGGGCTATCTCCGCAAGGAGACATCAGATCTGCATAACTCATGGTTTTTTGGTCTTCGGTGAGCCGGGGGAACATGAATATGTGTTTGTTTTTCGAATTTGAGCTCTATCTGCAATGGGCACTTTTCATGCTATAAACAGTTTTTCCTAACAAATGCAAGATATAACATGGGCTATCTCCGCAAGGAGACATCAGATCTGCATAACTCATGGTTTTTTTGTCTTCGGTGAGCCGGGGGAACATGAATATGTGTTTGTTTTTCGAATTTGAGCTCTATCTGCAAAGAGCACTTTTCTTGCTAAAAGCAGTTTTTCCTAACAAATGCAAGATATAACATGGGCTATCTCCGCAAGGAGACATCAGATCTGCAAAACGCATGGTTTTTTGGTCTTCGGGGAGGTTGGGGAACATGAATACGTGTTTGTTTTTCGAATTTGAGCTCTATCTGCAAAGGGCACTTTTCTTGCTAAAAGCAGTTTTTCCTAACAAATGCAAGATATAACATGGGCTATCTCCGCAAGGAGACATCAGATCTGCATAACTCATGGTTTTTTGGTCTTCGGTGAGCCGGGGGAACATGAATATGTGTTTGTTTTTCGAATTTGAGCTCTATCTGCAATGGGCACTTTTCATGCTATAAACAGTTTTTCCTAACAAATGCAAGATATAACATGGGCTATCTCCGCAAGGAGACATCAGATCTGCATAACTCATGGTTTTTTTGTCTTCGGTGAGCCGGGGGAACATGAATATGTGTTTGTTTTTCGAATTTGAGCTCTATCTGCAAAGAGCACTTTTCTTGCTAAAAGCAGTTTTTCCTAACAAATGCAAGATATAACATGGGCTATCTCCGCAAGGAGACATCAGATCTGCAAAACGCATGGTTTTTTGGTCTTCGGGGAGGTTGGGGAACATGAATACGTGTTTGTTTTTCGAATTTGAGCTCTATCTGCAAAGGGCACTTTTCTTGCTAAAAGCAGTTTTTCCTAACAAATGCAAGATATAACATGGGCTATCTCCGCAAGGAGACATCAGATCTGCATAACTCATGGTTTTTTTGTCTTCGGTGAGCCGGGGGAACATGAATACATGTTTGTTTTTCGAATTTGAGCTCTATCTGCAAAGGGCACTTTTCTTGCTAAAAGCAGTTTTTCCTAACAAATGCAAGATATAACATGGGCTATCTCCGCAAGGAGACATCAGATCTGCAAAACGCATGGTTTTTTGGTCTTCGGGGATGTTGGGGAACATGAATACGTGTTTGTTTTTCGAATTTGAGCTCTATCTGCAAAGGGCACTTTTCTTGCTAAAAGCAGTTTTTCCTAACAAATGCAAGATATAACATGGGCTATCTCCGCAAGGAGACATCAGATCTGCATAACTCATGGTTTTTTGGTCTTCGGTGAGCCGGGGGAACATGAATACGTGTTTGTTTTTCGAATTTGAGCTCTATCTGCAAAGGGCACTTTTCTTGCTAAAAGCAGTTTTTCCTAACAAATGCAAGATATAACATGGGCTATCTCCGCAAGGAGACATCAGATCTGCATAACTCATGGTTTTTTTGTCTTCGGTGAGCCGGGGTAACATGAATACGTGTTTGTTTTTCGAATTTGAGCTCTATCTGCAAAGGGCACTTTTCTTGCTAAAAGCAGTTTTTCCTAACAAATGCAAGATATAACATGGGCTATCTCCGCAAGGAGACATCAGATCTGCAAAACGCATGGTTTTTTGGTCTTCGGGGAGGTTGGGGAACATGAATACGTGTTTGTTTTTCGAATTTGAGCTCTATCTGCAAAGGGCACTTTTCTTGCTAAAAGCAGTTTTTCCTAACAAATGCAAGATATAACATGGGCTATCTCCGCAAGGAGACATCAGATCTGCATAACTCATGGTTTTTTTGTCTTCGGTGAGCCGGGGGAACATGAATACGTGTTTGTTTTTCGAATTTGAGCTCTATCTGCAAAGGGCACTTTTCTTGCTAAAAGCAGTTTTTCCTAACAAATGCAAGATATAACATGGGCTATCTCCGCAAGGAGACATCAGATCTGCATAACCCATGGTTTTTTGGTCTTCGGTGAGCCAGGGGAACATGAATATGTGTTTGTTTTTCGAATTTGAGCTCTATCTGCAAAGGGCACTTTTCTTGCTAAAAGCAGTTTTTCCTAACAAATGCAAGATATAACATGGGCTATCTCCGCAAGGAGACATCAGAACTGCAAAACGCATGGTTTTTTGGTCTTCGGGGAGGTTGGGGAACATGAATACGTGTTTGTTTTTCGAATTTGAGCTCTATCTGCAAAGGGCACTTTTCTTGCTAAAAGCAGTTTTTCCTAACAAATGCAAGATATAACATGGGCTATCTCCGCAAGGAGACATCAGATCTGCATAACTCATGGGTTTTTTGTCTTCGGTGAGCCAGGGGAACATGAATATGTGTTTGTTTTTCGAATTTGAGCTCTATCTGCAAAGAGCACTTTTCTTGCTAAAAGCAGTTTTTCCTAACAAATGCAAGATATAACATGGGCTATCTCCGCAAGGAGACATCAGATCTGCAAAACGCATGGTTTTTTGGTCTTCGGGGAGGTTGGGGAACATGAATACGTGTTTGTTTTTCGAATTTGAGCTCTATCTGCAAAGGGCACTTTTCTTGCTAAAAGCAGTTTTTCCTAACAAATGCAAGATATAACATGGGCTATCTCCGCAAGGAGACATCAGATCTGCATAACTCATGGTTTTTTTGTCTTCGGTGAGCCGGGGGAACATGAATACGTGTTTGTTTTTCGAATTTGAGCTCTATCTGCAAAGGGCACTTTTCTTGCTAAAAGCAGTTTTTCCTAACAAATGCAAGATATAACATGGGCTATCTCCGCAAGGAGACATCAGATCTGCAAAACGCATGGTTTTTTGGTCTTTGGGGAGGTTGGGGAACATGAATACGTGTTTGTTTTTCGAATTTGAGCTCTATCTGCAAAGGGCACTTTTCTTGCTAAAAGCAGTTTTTCCTAACAAATGCAAGATATAACATGGGCTATCTCCGCAAGGAGACATCAGATCTGCATAACTCATGGTTTTTTGGTCTTCGGTGAGCCGGTGGAACATGAATATGTGTTTGTTTTTCGAATTTGAGCTCTATCTGCAAAGGGCACTTTTCTTGCTAAAAGCAGTTTTTCCTAACAAATGCAAGATATAACATGGGCTATCTCCGCAAGGAGACATCAGATCTGCATAACTCATGGTTTTTTTGTCTTCGGTGAGCCGGGGGAACATGAATACGTGTTTGTTTTTCGAATTTGAGCTCTATCTGCAAAGGGCACTTTTCTTGCTAAAAGCAGTTTTTCCTAACAAATGCAAGATATAACATGGGCTATCTCCGCAAGGAGACATCAGATCTGCATAACTCATGGTTTTTTGGTCTTCGGTGAGCCGGTGGAACATGAATATGTGTTTGTTTTTCGAATTTGAGCTCTATCTGCAAAGGGCACTTTTCTTGCTAAAAGCAGTTTTTCCTAACAAATGCAAGATATAACATGGGCTATCTCCGCAAGGAGACATCAGATCTGCATAACTCATGGTTTTTTTGTCTTCGGTGAGCCGGGGGAACATGAATACGTGTTTGTTTTTCGAATTTGAGCTCTATCTCCAAAGGGCACTTTTCTTGCTAAAAGCAGTTTTTCCTAACAAATGCAAGATATAACATGGGCTATCTCCGCAAGGAGACATCAGATCTGCAAAACGCATGGTTTTTTGGTCTTCGGGGAGGTTGGGGAACATGAATACGTGTTTGTTTTTCGAATTTGAGCTCTATCTGCAAAGGGCACTTTTCTTGCTAAAAGCAGTTTTTCCTAACAAATGCAAGATATAACATGGGCTATCTCCGCAAGGAGACATCAGATCTGCATAACTCATGGTTTTTTTGTCTTCGGTGAGCCGGGGGAACATGAATACATGTTTGTTTTTCGAATTTGAGCTCTATCTGCAAAGGGCACTTTTCTTGCTAAAAGCAGTTTTTCCTAACAAATGCAAGATATAACATGGGCTATCTCCGCAAGGAGACATCAGATCTGCATAACTCATGGTTTTTTGGTCTTCGGTGAGCAGGGGGAACATGAATATGTGTTTGTTTTTCGAATTTGAGCTCTATCTGCAAAGGGCACTTTTCTTGCTAAAAGCAGTTTTTCCTAACAAATGCAAGATATAACATGGGCTATCTCCGCAAGGAGACATCAGAACTGCAAAACGCATGGTTTTTTGGTCTTCGGGGAGGTTGGGGAACATGAATACGTGTTTGTTTTTCGAATTTGAGCTCTATCTGCAAAGGGCACTTTTCTTGCTAAAAGCAGTTTTTCCTAACAAATGCAAGATATAACATGGGCTATCTCCGCAAGGAGACATCAGATCTGCATAACTCATGGTTTTTTTGTCTTCAGTGAGACGGGGGAACATGAATACGTGTTTGTTTTTCGAATTTGAGCTCTATCTGCAAAGGGCACTTTTCTTGCTAAAAGCAGTTTTTCCTAACAAATGCAAGATATAACATGGGCTATCTCCGCAAGGAGACATCAGAACTGCAAAACGCATGGTTTTTTGGTCTTCGGGGAGGTTGGGGAACATGAATACGTGTTTGTTTTTCGAATTTGAGCTCTATCTGCAAAGGGCACTTTTCTTGCTAAAAGCAGTTTTTCCTAACAAATGCAAGATATAACATGGGCTATCTCCGCAAGGAGACATCAGATCTGCATAACTCATGGTTTTTTGGTCTTCGGTGAGCCGGGGGAACATGAATATGTGTTTGTTTTTCGAATTTGAGCTCTATCTGCAAAGAGCACTTTTCTTGCTAAAAGCAGTTTTTCCTAACAAATGCAAGATATAACATGGGCTATCTCCGCAAGGAGACATCAGAACTGCAAAACGCATGGTTTTTTGGTCTTCGGGGAGGTTGGGGAACATGAATACGTGTTTGTTTTTCGAATTTGAGCTCTATCTGCAAAGGGCACTTTTCTTGCTAAAAGCAGTTTTTCCTAACAAATGCAAGATATAACATGGGCTATCTCCGCAAGGAGACATCAGATCTGCATAACTCATGGTTTTTTGGTCTTCGGTGAGCCGGGGGAACATGAATATGTGTTTGTTTTTCGAATTTGAGCTCTATCTGCAATGGGCACTTTTCATGCTATAAACAGTTTTTCCTAACAAATGCAAGATATAACATGGGCTATCTCCGCAAGGAGACATCAGATCTGCAAAAAGCATGGTTTTTTGGTCTTCGGGGAGGTTGGGGAACATGAATACGTGTTTGTTTTTCGAATTTGAGCTCTATCTGCAAAGGGCACTTTTCTTGCTAAAAGCAGTTTTTCCTAACAAATGCAAGATATAACATGGGCTATCTCCGCAAGGAGACATCAGATCTGCATAACTCATGGTTTTTTTGTCTTCGGTGAGCCGGGGGAACATGAATACGTGTTTGTTTTTCGAATTTGAGCTCTATCTGCAAAGAGCACTTTTCTTGCTAAAAGCAGTTTTTCCTAACAAATGCAAGATATAACATGGGCTATCTCCGCAAGGAGACATCAGATCTGCAAAACGCATGGTTTTTTGGTCTTCGGGGAGGTTGGGGAACATGAATACGTGTTTGTTTTTCGAATTTGAGCTCTATCTGCAAAGGGCACTTTTCTTGCTAAAAGCAGTTTTTCCTAACAAATGCAAGATATAACATGGGCTATCTCCGCAAGGAGACATCAGATCTGCATAACTCATGGTTTTTTTGTCTTCGGTGAGCCGGGGGAACATGAATACATGTTTGTTTTTCGAATTTGAGCTCTATCTGCAAAGGGCACTTTTCTTGCTAAAAGCAGTTTTTCCTAACAAATGCAAGATATAACATGGGCTATCTCCGCAAGGAGACATCAGATCTGCAAAACGCATGGTTTTTTGGTCTTCGGGGATGTTGGGGAACATGAATACGTGTTTGTTTTTCGAATTTGAGCTCTATCTGCAAAGGGCACTTTTCTTGCTAAAAGCAGTTTTTCCTAACAAATGCAAGATATAACATGGGCTATCTCCGCAAGGAGACATCAGATCTGCATAACTCATGGTTTTTTTGTCTTCGGTGAGCCGGGGGAACATGAATACGTGTTTGTTTTTCGAATTTGAGCTCTATCTGCAAAGGGCACTTTTCTTGCTAAAAGCAGTTTTTCCTAACAAATGCAAGATATAACATGGGCTATCTCCGCAAGGAGACATCAGATCTGCATAACTCATGGTTTTTTTGTCTTCGGTGAGCCGGGGTAACATGAATACGTGTTTGTTTTTCGAATTTGAGCTCTATCTGCAAAGGGCACTTTTCTTGCTAAAAGCAGTTTTTCCTAACAAATGCAAGATATAACATGGGCTATCTCCGCAAGGAGACATCAGATCTGCAAAACGCATGGTTTTTTGGTCTTCGGGGAGGTTGGGGAACATGAATACGTGTTTGTTTTTCGAATTTGAGCTCTATCTGCAAAGGGCACTTTTCTTGCTAAAAGCAGTTTTTCCTAACAAATGCAAGATATAACATGGGCTATCTCCGCAAGGAGACATCAGATCTGCATAACTCATGGTTTTTTTGTCTTCGGTGAGCCGGGGGAACATGAATACGTGTTTGTTTTTCGAATTTGAGCTCTATCTGCAAAGGGCACTTTTCTTGCTAAAAGCAGTTTTTCCTAACAAATGCAAGATATAACATGGGCTATCTCCGCAAGGAGACATCAGATCTGCATAACCCATGGTTTTTTGGTCTTCGGTGAGCCGGGGGAACATGAATATGTGTTTGTTTTTCGAATTTGAGCTCTATCTGCAAAGGGCACTTTTCTTGCTAAAAGCAGTTTTTCCTAACAAATGCAAGATATAACATGGGCTATCTCCGCAAGGAGACATCAGAACTGCAAAACGCATGGTTTTTTGGTCTTCGGGGAGGTTGGGGAATATGAATACGTGTTTGTTTTTCGAATTTGAGCTCTATCTGCAAAGGGCACTTTTCTTGCTAAAAGCAGTTTTTCCTAACAAATGCAAGATATAACATGGGCTATCTCCGCAAGGAGACATCAGATCTGCATAACTCATGGGTTTTTTGTCTTCGGTGAGCCAGGGGAACATGAATATGTGTTTGTTTTTCGAATTTGAGCTCTATCTGCAAAGAGCACTTTTCTTGCTAAAAGCAGTTTTTCCTAACAAATGCAAGATATAACATGGGCTATCTCCGCAAGGAGACATCAGATCTGCAAAATGCATGGTTTTTTGGTCTTCGGGGAGGTTGGGGAACATGAATACGTGTTTGTTTTTCGAATTTGAGCTCTATCTGCAAAGGGCACTTTTCTTGCTAAAAGCAGTTTTTCCTAACAAATGCAAGATATAACATGGGCTATCTCCGCAAGGAGACATCAGATCTGCATAACTCATGGTTTTTTTGTCTTCGGTGAGCCGGGGGAACATGAATACGTGTTTGTTTTTCGAATTTGAGCTCTATCTGCAAAGGGCACTTTTCTTGCTAAAAGCAGTTTTTCCTAACAAATGCAAGATATAACATGGGCTATCTCCGCAAGGAGACATCAGATCTGCAAAACGCATGGTTTTTTGGTCTTTGGGGAGGTTGGGGAACATGAATACGTGTTTGTTTTTCGAATTTGAGCTCTATCTGCAAAGGGCACTTTTCTTGCTAAAAGCAGTTTTTCCTAACAAATGCAAGATATAACATGGGCTATCTCCGCAAGGAGACATCAGATCTGCATAACTCATGGTTTTTTTGTCTTCGGTGAGCCGGGGGAACATGAATACGTGTTTGTTTTTCGAATTTGAGCTCTATCTGCAAAGGGCACTTTTCTTGCTAAAAGCAGTTTTTCCTAACAAATGCAAGATATAACATGGGCTATCTCCGCAAGGAGACATCAGATCTGCATAACTCATGGTTTTTTGGTCTTCGGTGAGCCGGTGGAACATGAATATGTGTTTGTTTTTCGAATTTGAGCTCTATCTGCAAAGGGCACTTTTCTTGCTAAAAGCAGTTTTTCCTAACAAATGCAAGATATAACATGGGCTATCTCCGCAAGGAGACATCAGATCTGCATAACTCATGGTTTTTTTGTCTTCGGTGAGCCGGGGGAACATGAATACGTGTTTGTTTTTCGAATTTGAGCTCTATCTCCAAAGGGCACTTTTCTTGCTAAAAGCAGTTTTTCCTAACAAATGCAAGATATAACATGGGCTATCTCCGCAAGGAGACATCAGATCTGCAAAACGCATGGTTTTTTGGTCTTCGGGGAGGTTGGGGAACATGAATACGTGTTTGTTTTTCGAATTTGAGCTCTATCTGCAAAGGGCACTTTTCTTGCTAAAAGCAGTTTTTCCTAACAAATGCAAGATATAACATGGGCTATCTCCGCAAGGAGACATCAGATCTGCATAACTCATGGTTTTTTTGTCTTCGGTGAGCCGGGGGAACATGAATACATGTTTGTTTTTCGAATTTGAGCTCTATCTGCAAAGGGCACTTTTCTTGCTAAAAGCAGTTTTTCCTAACAAATGCAAGATATAACATGGGCTATCTCCGCAAGGAGACATCAGATCTGCATAACTCATGGTTTTTTGGTCTTCGGTGAGCAGGGGGAACATGAATATGTGTTTGTTTTTCGAATTTGAGCTCTATCTGCAAAGGGCACTTTTCTTGCTAAAAGCAGTTTTTCCTAACAAATGCAAGATATAACATGGGCTATCTCCGCAAGGAGACATCAGAACTGCAAAACGCATGGTTTTTTGGTCTTCGGGGAGGTTGGGGAACATGAATACGTGTTTGTTTTTCGAATTTGAGCTCTATCTGCAAAGGGCACTTTTCTTGCTAAAAGCAGTTTTTCCTAACAAATGCAAGATATAACATGGGCTATCTCCGCAAGGAGACATCAGATCTGCATAACTCATGGTTTTTTTGTCCTCAGTGAGACGGGGGAACATGAATACGTGTTTGTTTTTCGAATTTGAGCTCTATCTGCAAAGGGCACTTTTCTTGCTAAAAGCAGTTTTTCCTAACAAATGCAAGATATAACATGGGCTATCTCCGCAAGGAGACATCAGATCTGCAAAACGCATGGTTTTTTGGACTTCGGGGAGGTTGGGGAACATGAATACGTGTTTGTTTTTCGAATTTGAGCTCTATCTGCAAAGGGCACTTTTCTTGCTAAAAGCAGTTTTTCCTAACAAATGCAAGATATAACATGGGCTATCTCCGCAAGGAGACATCAGATCTGCATAACTCATGGTTTTTTTGTCTTCGGTGAGCCGGGGGAACATGAATACGTGTTTGTTTTTCGAATTTGAGCTCTATCTGCAAAGGGCACTTTTCTTGCTAAAAGCAGTTTTTCCTAACAAATGCAAGATATAACATGGGCTATCTCCGCAAGGAGACATCAGATCTGCATAACTCATGGTTTTTTTGTCTTCGGTGAGCCGGGGGAACATGAATACGTGTTTGTTTTTCGAATTTGAGCTCTATCTGCAAAGGGCACTTTTCTTGCTAAAAGCAGTTTTTCCTAACAAATGCAAGATATAACATGGGCTATCTCCGCAAGGAGACATCAGATCTGCATAACTCATGGTTTTTTGGTCTTCGGTGAGCCGGGGGAACATGAATATGTGTTTGTTTTTCGAATTTGAGCTCTATCTGCAAAGGGCACTTTTCTTGCTAAAAGCAGTTTTTCCTAACAAATGCAAGATATAACATGGGCTATCTCCGCAAGGAGACATCAGAACTGCAAAACGCATGGTTTTTTGGTCTTCGGGGAGGTTGGGGAACATGAATATGTGTTTGTTTTTCGAATTGAGCTCTATCTGCAAAGGGCACTTTTCTTGCTAAAAGCAGTTTTTCCTAACAAATGCAAGATATAACATGGGCTATCTCCGCAAGGAGACATCAGAACTGCAAAACGCATGGTTTTTTGGTCTTCGGGGAGGTTGGGGAACATGAATATGTGTTTGTTTTTCGAATTTGAGCTCTATCTGCAATGGGCACTTTTCTTGCTAAAAGCAGTTTTTCCTAACAAATGCAAGATATAACATGGGCTATCTCCGCAAGGAGACATCAGATCTGCATAACTCATGGTTTTTTGGTCTTCGGTGAGCCGGGGGAACATGAATATGTGTTTGTTTTTCGAATTTGAGCTCTATCTGCAATGGGCACTTTTCATGCTATAAACAGTTTTTCCTAACAAATGCAAGATATAACATGGGCTATCTCCGCAAGGAGACATCAGATCTGCATAACTCATGGTTTTTTTTGTCTTCGGTGAGCCGGGGGAACATGAATATGTGTTTGTTTTTCGAATTTGAGCTCTATCTGCAAAGGGCACTTTTCTTGCTAAAAGCAGTTTTTCCTAACAAATGCAAGATATAACATGGGCTATCTCCGCAAGGAGACATCAGATCTGCAAAACGCATGGTTTTTTGGTCTTCGGGGAGGTTGGGGAACATGAATACGTGTTTGTTTTTCGAATTTGAGCTCTATCTGCAAAGGGCACTTTTCTTGCTAAAAGCAGTTTTTCCTAACAAATGCAAGATATAACATGGGCTATCTCCGCAAGGAGACATCAGATCTGCATAACTCATGGTTTTTTGGTCTTCGGTGAGCCGGGGGAACATGAATATGTGTTTGTTTTTCGAATTTGAGCTCTATCTGCAAAGAGCACTTTTCTTGCTAAAAGCAGTTTTTCCTAACAAATGCAAGATATAACATGGGCTATCTCCGCAAGGAGACATCAGAACTGCAAAACGCATGGTTTTTTGGTCTTCGGGGAGGTTGGGGAACATGAATACGTGTTTGTTTTTCGAATTTGAGCTCTATCTGCAAAGGGCACTTTTCTTGCTAAAAGCAGTTTTTCCTAACAAATGCAAGATATAACATGGGCTATCTCCGCAAGGAGACATCAGATCTGCATAACTCATGGTTTTTTGGTCTTCGGTGAGCCGGGGGAACATGAATATGTGTTTGTTTTTCGAATTTGAGCTCTATCTGCAATGGGCACTTTTCATGCTATAAACAGTTTTTCCTAACAAATGCAAGATATAACATGGGCTATCTCCGCAAGAAGACATCAGATCTGCATAACTCATGGTTTTTTTTGTCTTCGGTGAGCCGGGGGAACATGAATATGTGTTTGTTTTTCGAATATGAGCTCTATCTGCAAAGAGCACTTTTCTTGCTAAAAGCAGTTTTTCCTAACAAATGCAAGATATAACATGGGCTATCTCCGCAAGGAGACATCAGATCTGCAAAACGCATGGTTTTTTGGTCTTCGGGGAGGTTGGGGAACATGAATACGTGTTTGTTTTTCGAATTTGAGCTCTATCTGCAAAGGGCACTTTTCTTGCTAAAAGCAGTTTTTCCTAACAAATGCAAGATATAACATGGGCTATCTCCGCAAGGAGACATCAGATCTGCATAACTCATGGTTTTTTGGTCTTCGGTGAGCCGGGGGAACATGAATATGTGTTTGTTTTTCGAATTTGAGCTCTATCTGCAAAGGGCACTTTTCTTGCTAAAAGCAGTTTTTCCTAACAAATGCAAGATATAACATGGGCTATCTCCGCAAGGAGACATCAGATCTGCAAAACTCATGGTTTTTTTGTCTTCGGTGAGCCGGGGGAACATGAATACGTGTTTGTTTTTCGAATTTGAGCTCTATCTGCAAAGGGCACTTTTCTTGCTAAAAGCAGTTTTTCCTAACAAATGCAAGATATAACATGGGCTATCTCCGCAAGGAGACATCAGATCTGCATAACTCATGGTTTTTTGGTCTTCGGTGAGCCGGGGGAACATGAATATGTGTTTGTTTTTCGAATTTGAGCTCTATCTGCAAAGGGCACTTTTCTTGCTAAAAGCAGTTTTTCCTAACAAATGCAAGATATAACATGGGCTATCTCCGCAAGGAGACATCAGAACTGCAAAACGCATGGTTTTTTGGTCTTTGGGGAGGTTGGGGAACATGAATACGTGTTTGTTTTTCGAATTTGAGCTCTATCTGCAAAGGGCACTTTTCTTGCTAAAAGCAGTTTTTCCTAACAAATGCAAGATATAACATGGGCTATCTCCGCAAGGAGACATCAGATCTGCATAACTCATGGTTTTTTGGTCTTCGGTGAGCCGGGGGAACATGAATATGTGTTTGTTTTTCGAATTTGAGCTCTATCTGCAAAGAGCACTTTTCTTGCTAAAAGCAGTTTTTCCTAACAAATGCAAGATATAACATGGGCTATCTCCGCAAGGAGACATCAGAACTGCAAAACGCATGGTTTTTTGGTCTTCGGGGAGGTTGGGGAACATGAATACGTGTTTGTTTTTCGAATTTGAGCTCTATCTGCAAAGGGCACTTTTCTTGCTAAAAGCAGTTTTTCCTAACAAATGCAAGATATAACATGGGCTATCTCCGCAAGGAGACATCAGATCTGCATAACTCATGGTTTTTTGGTCTTCGGTGAGCCGGGGGAACATGAATATGTGTTTGTTTTTCGAATTTGAGCTCTATCTGCAAAGGGCACTTTTCTTGCTAAAAGCAGTTTTTCCTAACAAATGCAAGATATAACATGGGCTATCTCCGCAAGGAGACATCAGATCTGCATAACTCATGGTTTTTCTGTCTTCGGTGAGCCGGGGGAACATGAATACGTGTTTGTTTTTCGAATTTGAGCTCTATCTGCAAAGGGCACTTTTCTTGCTAAAAGCAGTTTTTCCTAACAAATGCAAGATATAACATGGGCTATCTCCGCAAGGAGACATCAGATCTGCATAACTCATGGTTTTTTTGTCTTCGGTGAGCCGGGGGAACATGAATACGTGTTTGTTTTTCGAATTTGAGCTCTATCTGCAAAGGGCACTTTTCTTGCTAAAAGCAGTTTTTCCTAACAAATGCAAGATATAACATGGGCTATCTCCGCAAGGAGACATCAGATCTGCATAACTCATGGTTTTTTGGTCTTCGGTGAGCCGGGGGAACATGAATATGTGTTTGTTTTTCGAATTTGAGCTCTATCTGCAAAGGGCACTTTTTTTGCTAAAAGCAGTTTTTCCTAACAAATGCAAGATATAACATGGGCTATCTCCGCAAGGAGACATCAGAACTGCAAAACGCATGGTTTTTTGGTCTTCGGGGAGGTTGGGGAACATGAATATGTGTTTGTTTTTCGAATTTGAGCTCTATCTGCAATGGGCACTTTTCTTGCTAAAAGCAGTTTTTCCTAACAAATGCAAGATATAACATGGGCTATCTCCGCAAGGAGACATCAGATCTGCATAACTCATGGTTTTTTTGTCTTCGGTGAGCCGGGGGAACATGAATATGTGTTTGTTTTTCGAATTTGAGCTCTATCTGCAATGGGCACTTTTCATGCTATAAACAGTTTTTCCTAACAAATGCAAGATATAACATGGGCTATCTCCGCAAGGAGACATCAGATCTGCATAACTCATGGTTTTTTTGTCTTCGGTGAGCCGGGGGAACATGAATATGTGTTTGTTTTTCGAATTTGAGCTCTATCTGCAAAGGGCACTTTTCTTGCTAAAAGCAGTTTTTCCTAACAAATGCAAGATATAACATGGGCTATCTCCGCAAGGAGACATCAGATCTGCAAAACGCATGGTTTTTTGGTCTTCGGGGAGGTTGGGGAACATGAATACGTGTTTGTTTTTCGAATTTGAGCTCTATCTGCAAAGGGCACTTTTCTTGCTAAAAGCAGTTTTTCCTAACAAATGCAAGATATAACATGGGCTATCTCCGCAAGGAGACATCAGATCTGCATAACTCATGGTTTTTTGGTCTTCGGTGAGCCGGGGGAACATGAATATGTGTTTGTTTTTCGAATTTGAGCTCTATCTGCAAAGAGCACTTTTCTTGCTAAAAGCAGTTTTTCCTAACAAATGCAAGATATAACATGGGCTATCTCCGCAAGGAGACATCAGAACTGCAAAACGCATGGTTTTTTGGTCTTCGGGGAGGTTGGGGAACATGAATACGTGTTTGTTTTTCGAATTTGAGCTCTATCTGCAAAGGGCACTTTTCTTGCTAAAAGCAGTTTTTCCTAACAAATGCAAGATATAACATGGGCTATCTCCGCAAGGAGACATCAGATCTGCATAACTCATGGTTTTTTGGTCTTCGGTGAGCCGGGGGAACATGAATATGTGTTTGTTTTTCGAATTTGAGCTCTATCTGCAATGGGCACTTTTCATGCTATAAACAGTTTTTCCTAACAAATGCAAGATATAACATGGGCTATCTCCGCAAGGAGACATCAGATCTGCATAACTCATGGTTTTTTTGTCTTCGGTGAGCCAGGGGAACATGAATATGTGTTTGTTTTTCGAATTTGAGCTCTATCTGCAAAGAGCACTTTTCTTGCTAAAAGCAGTTTTTCCTAACAAATGCAAGATATAACATGGGCTATCTCCGCAAGGAGACATCAGATCTGCAAAACGCATGGTTTTTTGGTCTTCGGGGAGGTTGGGGAACATGAATACGTGTTTGTTTTTCGAATTTGAGCTCTATCTGCAAAGGGCACTTTTCTTGCTAAAAGCAGTTTTTCCTAACAAATGCAAGATATAACATGGGCTATCTCCGCAAGGAGACATCAGAACTGCAAAACGCATGGTTTTTTGGTCTTCGGGGAGGTTGGGGAACATGAATACGTGTTTGTTTTTCGAATTTGAGCTCTATCTGCAAAGGGCACTTTTCTTGCTAAAAGCAGTTTTTCCTAACAAATGCAAGATATAACATGGGCTATCTCCGCAAGGAGACATCAGATCTGCATAACTCATGGTTTTTTGGTCTTCGGTGAGCCGGGGGAACATGAATACGTGTTTGTTTTTCGAATTTGAGCTCTATCTGCAAAGGGCACTTTTCTTGCTAAAAGCAGTTTTTCCTAACAAATGCAAGATATAACATGGGCTATCTCCGCAAGGAGACATCAGATCTGCATAACTCATGGTTTTTTTGTCTTCGGTGAGCCGGGGGAACATGAATACGTGTTTGTTTTTCGAATTTGAGCTCTATCTGCAAAGGGCACTTTTCTTGCTAAAAGCAGTTTTTCCTAACAAATGCAAGATATAACATGGGCTATCTCCGCAAGGAGACATCAGATCTGCATAACTCATGGTTTTTTTGTCTTCGGTGAGCCGGGGGAACATGAATACGTGTTTGTTTTTCGAATTTGAGCTCTATCTGCAAAGGGCACTTTTCTTGCTAAAAGCAGTTTTTCCTAACAAATGCAAGATATAACATGGGCTATCTCCGCAAGGAGACATCAGATCTGCATAACTCATGGTTTTTTTGTCTTCGGTGAGCCGGGGGAACATGAATACGTGTTTGTTTTTCGAATTTGAGCTCTATCTGCAAAGGGCACTTTTCTTGCTAAAAGCAGTTTTTCCTAACAAATGCAAGATATAACATGGGCTATCACCGCAAGGAGACATCAGATCTGCATAACTCATGGTTTTTTGGTCTTCGGTGAGCCGGGGGAACATGAATATGTGTTTGTTTTTCGAATTTGAGCTCTATCTGCAAAGGGCACTTTTTTTGCTAAAAGCAGTTTTTCCTAACAAATGCAAGATATAACATGGGCTATCTCCGCAAGGAGACATCAGAACTGCAAAACGCATGGTTTTTTGGTCTTCGGGGAGGTTGGGGAACATGAATATGTGTTTGTTTTTCGAATTTGAGCTCTATCTGCAATGGGCACTTTTCTTGCTAAAAGCAGTTTTTCCTAACAAATGCAAGATATAACATGGGCTATCTCCGCAAGGAGACATCAGATCTGCATAACTCATGGTTTTTTTGTCTTCGGTGAGCCGGGGGAACATGAATATGTGTTTGTTTTTCGAATTTGAGCTCTATCTGCAATGGGCACTTTTCATGCTATAAACAGTTTTTCCTAACAAATGCAAGATATAACATGGGCTATCTCCGCAAGGAGACATCAGATCTGCATAACTCATGGTTTTTTTGTCTTCGGTGAGCCGGGGGAACATGAATATGTGTTTGTTTTTCGAATTTGAGCTCTATCTGCAAAGGGCACTTTTCTTGCTAAAAGCAGTTTTTCCTAACAAATGCAAGATATAACATGGGCTATCTCCGCAAGGAGACATCAGATCTGCAAAACGCATGGTTTTTTGGTCTTCGGGGAGGTTGGGGAACATGAATACGTGTTTGTTTTTCGAATTTGAGCTCTATCTGCAAAGGGCACTTTTCTTGCTAAAAGCAGTTTTTCCTAACAAATGCAAGATATAACATGGGCTATCTCCGCAAGGAGACATCAGATCTGCATAACTCATGGTTTTTTGGTCTTCGGTGAGCCGGGGGAACATGAATATGTGTTTGTTTTTCGAATTTGAGCTCTATCTGCAAAGAGCACTTTTCTTGCTAAAAGCAGTTTTTCCTAACAAATGCAAGATATAACATGGGCTATCTCCGCAAGGAGACATCAGAACTGCAAAACGCATGGTTTTTTGGTCTTCGGGGAGGTTGGGGAACATGAATACGTGTTTGTTTTTCGAATTTGAGCTCTATCTGCAAAGGGCACTTTTCTTGCTAAAAGCAGTTTTTCCTAACAAATGCAAGATATAACATGGGCTATCTCCGCAAGGAGACATCAGATCTGCATAACTCATGGTTTTTTGGTCTTCGGTGAGCCGGGGGAACATGAATATGTGTTTGTTTTTCGAATTTGAGCTCTATCTGCAATGGGCACTTTTCATGCTATAAACAGTTTTTCCTAACAAATGCAAGATATAACATGGGCTATCTCCGCAAGGAGACATCAGATCTGCATAACTCATGGTTTTTTTGTCTTCGGTGAGCCAGGGGAACATGAATATGTGTTTGTTTTTCGAATTTGAGCTCTATCTGCAAAGAGCACTTTTCTTGCTAAAAGCAGTTTTTCCTAACAAATGCAAGATATAACATGGGCTATCTCCGCAAGGAGACATCAGATCTGCAAAACGCATGGTTTTTTGGTCTTCGGGGAGGTTGTGGAACATGAATACGTGTTTGTTTTTCGAATTTGAGCTCTATCTGCAAAGGGCACTTTTCTTGCTAAAAGCAGTTTTTCCTAACAAATGCAAGATATAACATGGGCTATCTCCGCAAGGAGACATCAGAACTGCAAAACGCATGGTTTTTTGGTCTTCGGGGAGGTTGGGGAACATGAATACGTGTTTGTTTTTCGAATTTGAGCTCTATCTGCAAAGGGCACTTTTCTTGCTAAAAGCAGTTTTTCCTAACAAATGCAAGATATAACATGGGCTATCTCCGCAAGGAGACATCAGATCTGCATAACTCATGGTTTTTTGGTCTTCGGTGAGCCGGGGGAACATGAATACGTGTTTGTTTTTCGAATTTGAGCTCTATCTGCAAAGGGCACTTTTCTTGCTAAAAGCAGTTTTTCCTAACAAATGCAAGATATAACATGGGCTATCTCCGCAAGGAGACATCAGATCTGCATAACTCATGGTTTTTTTGTCTTCGGTGAGCCGGGGGAACATGAATACGTGTTTGTTTTTCGAATTTGAGCTCTATCTGCAAAGGGCACTTTTCTTGCTAAAAGCAGTTTTTCCTAACAAATGCAAGATATAACATGGGCTATCTCCGCAAGGAGACATCAGATCTGCATAACTCATGGTTTTTTTGTCTTCGGTGAGCCGGGGGAACATGAATACGTGTTTGTTTTTCGAATTTGAGCTCTATCTGCAAAGGGCACTTTTCTTGCTAAAAGCAGTTTTTCCTAACAAATGCAAGATATAACATGGGCTATCTCCGCAAGGAGACATCAGATCTGCATAACTCATGGTTTTTTGGTCTTCGGTGAGCCGGGGGAACATGAATATGTGTTTGTTTTTCGAATTTGAGCTCTATCTGCAAAGGGCACTTTTCTTGCTAAAAGCAGTTTTTCCTAACAAATGCAAGATATAACATGGGCTATCTCCGCAAGGAGACATCAGAACTGCAAAACGCATGGTTTTTTGGTCTTCGGGGAGGTTGGGGAACATGAATATGTGTTTGTTTTTCGAATTTGAGCTCTATCTGCAATGGGCACTTTTCTTGCTAAAAGCAGTTTTTCCTAACAAATGCAAGATATAACATGGGCTATCTCCGCAAGGAGACATCAGATCTGCATAACTCATGGTTTTTTGGTCTTCGGTGAGCCGGGGGAACATGAATATGTGTTTGTTTTTCGAATTTGAGCTCTATCTGCAAAGGGCACTTTTCTTGCTAAAAGCAGTTTTTCCTAACAAATGCAAGATATAACATGGGCTATCTCCGCAAGGAGACATCAGAACTGCAAAACGCATGGTTTTTTGGTCTTCGGGGAGGTTGGGGAACATGAATATGTGTTTGTTTTTCGAATTTGAGCTCTATCTGCAATGGGCACTTTTCTTGCTAAAAGCAGTTTTTCCTAACAAATGCAAGATATAACATGGGCTATCTCCGCAAGGAGACATCAGATCTGCATAACTCATGGTTTTTTGGTCTTCGGTGAGCCGGGGGAACATGAATATGTGTTTGTTTTTCGAATTTGAGCTCTATCTGCAATGGGCACTTTTCATGCTATAAACAGTTTTTCCTAACAAATGCAAGATATAACATGGGCTATCTCCGCAAGGAGACATCAGATCTGCATAACTCATGGTTTTTTTTGTCTTCGGTGAGCCGGGGGAACATGAATATGTGTTTGTTTTTCGAATTTGAGCTCTATCTGCAAAGGGCACTTTTCTTGCTAAAAGCAGTTTTTCCTAACAAATGCAAGATATAACATGGGCTATCTCCGCAAGGAGACATCAGAACTGCAAAACGCATGGTTTTTTGGTCTTCGGGGAGGTTGGGGAACATGAATACGTGTTTGTTTTTCGAATTTGAGCTTATCTGCAAAGGGCACTTTTCTTGCTAAAAGCAGTTTTTCCTAACAAATGCAAGATATAACATGGGCTATCTCCGCAAGGAGACATCAGATCTGCATAACTCATGGTTTTTTGGTCTTCGGTGAGCCGGGGGAACATGAATATGTGTTTGTTTTTCGAATTTGAGCTCTATCTGCAATGGGCACTTTTCATGCTATAAACAGTTTTTCCTAACAAATGCAAGATATAACATGGGCTATCTCCGCAAGGAGACATCAGATCTGCATAACTCATGGTTTTTTTGTCTTCGGTGAGCCGGGGGAACATGAATATGTGTTTGTTTTTCGAATTTGAGCTCTATCTGCAAAGGGCACTTTTCTTGCTAAAAGCAGTTTTTCCTAACAAATGCAAGATATAACATGGGCTATCTCCGCAAGGAGACATCAGATCTGCAAAACGCATGGTTTTTTGGTCTTCGGGGAGGTTGGGGAACATGAATACGTGTTTGTTTTTCGAATTTGAGCTCTATCTGCAAAGGGCACTTTTCTTGCTAAAAGCAGTTTTTCCTAACAAATGCAAGATATAACATGGGCTATCTCCGCAAGGAGACATCAGATCTGCATAACTCATGGTTTTTTGGTCTTCGGTGAGCCGGGGGAACATGAATATGTGTTTGTTTTTCGAATTTGAGCTCTATCTGCAAAGAGCACTTTTCTTGCTAAAAGCAGTTTTTCCTAACAAATGCAAGATATAACATGGGCTATCTCCGCAAGGAGACATCAGAACTGCAAAACGCATGGTTTTTTGGTCTTCGGGGAGGTTGGGGAACATGAATACGTGTTTGTTTTTCGAATTTGAGCTCTATCTGCAAAGGGCACTTTTCTTGCTAAAAGCAGTTTTTCCTAACAAATGCAAGATATAACATGGGCTATCTCCGCAAGGAGACATCAGATCTGCATAACTCATGGTTTTTTGGTCTTCGGTGAGCCGGGGGAACATGAATATGTGTTTGTTTTTCGAATTTGAGCTCTATCTGCAATGGGCACTTTTCATGCTATAAACAGTTTTTCCTAACAAATGCAAGATATAACATGGGCTATCTCCGCAAGGAGACATCAGATCTGCATAACTCATGGTTTTTTTGTCTTCGGTGAGCCAGGGGAACATGAATATGTGTTTGTTTTTCGAATTTGAGCTCTATCTGCAAAGAGCACTTTTCTTGCTAAAAGCAGTTTTTCCTAACAAATGCAAGATATAACATGGGCTATCTCCGCAAGGAGACATCAGATCTGCAAAACGCATGGTTTTTTGGTCTTCGGGGAGGTTGGGGAACATGAATACGTGTTTGTTTTTCGAATTTGAGCTCTATCTGCAAAGGGCACTTTTCTTGCTAAAAGCAGTTTTTCCTAACAAATGCAAGATATAACATGGGCTATCTCCGCAAGGAGACATCAGAACTGCAAAACGCATGGTTTTTTGGTCTTCGGGGAGGTTGGGGAACATGAATACGTGTTTGTTTTTCGAATTTGAGCTCTATCTGCAAAGGGCACTTTTCTTGCTAAAAGCAGTTTTTCCTAACAAATGCAAGATATAACATGGGCTATCTCCGCAAGGAGACATCAGATCTGCATAACTCATGGTTTTTTGGTCTTCGGTGAGCCGGGGGAACATGAATACGTGTTTGTTTTTCGAATTTGAGCTCTATCTGCAAAGGGCACTTTTCTTGCTAAAAGCAGTTTTTCCTAACAAATGCAAGATATAACATGGGCTATCTCCGCAAGGAGACATCAGATCTGCATAACTCATGGTTTTTTTGTCTTCGGTGAGCCGGGGGAACATGAATACGTGTTTGTTTTTCGAATTTGAGCTCTATCTGCAAAGGGCACTTTTCTTGCTAAAAGCAGTTTTTCCTAACAAATGCAAGATATAACATGGGCTATCTCCGCAAGGAGACATCAGATCTGCATAACTCATGGTTTTTTTGTCTTCGGTGAGCCGGGGGAACATGAATACGTGTTTGTTTTTCGAATTTGAGCTCTATCTGCAAAGGGCACTTTTCTTGCTAAAAGCAGTTTTTCCTAACAAATGCAAGATATAACATGGGCTATCTCCGCAAGGAGACATCAGATCTGCATAACTCATGGTTTTTTGGTCTTCGGTGAGCCGGGGGAACATGAATATGTGTTTGTTTTTCGAATTTGAGCTCTATCTGCAAAGGGCACTTTTCTTGCTAAAAGCAGTTTTTCCTAACAAATGCAAGATATAACATGGGCTATCTCCGCAAGGAGACATCAGAACTGCAAAACGCATGGTTTTTTGGTCTTCGGGGAGGTTGGGGAACATGAATATGTGTTTGTTTTTCGAATTTGAGCTCTATCTGCAATGGGCACTTTTCTTGCTAAAAGCAGTTTTTCCTAACAAATGCAAGATATAACATGGGCTATCTCCGCAAGGAGACATCAGATCTGCATAACTCATGGTTTTTTGGTCTTCGGTGAGCCGGGGGAACATGAATATGTGTTTGTTTTTCGAATTTGAGCTCTATCTGCAAAGGGCACTTTTCTTGCTAAAAGCAGTTTTTCCTAACAAATGCAAGATATAACATGGGCTATCTCCGCAAGGAGACATCAGAACTGCAAAACGCATGGTTTTTTGGTCTTCGGGGAGGTTGGGGAACATGAATATGTGTTTGTTTTTCGAATTTGAGCTCTATCTGCAATGGGCACTTTTCTTGCTAAAAGCAGTTTTTCCTAACAAATGCAAGATATAACATGGGCTATCTCCGCAAGGAGACATCAGATCTGCATAACTCATGGTTTTTTGGTCTTCGGTGAGCCGGGGGAACATGAATATGTGTTTGTTTTTCGAATTTGAGCTCTATCTGCAATGGGCACTTTTCATGCTATAAACAGTTTTTCCTAACAAATGCAAGATATAACATGGGCTATCTCCGCAAGGAGACATCAGATCTGCATAACTCATGGTTTTTTTTGTCTTCGGTGAGCCGGGGGAACATGAATATGTGTTTGTTTTTCGAATTTGAGCTCTATCTGCAAAGGGCACTTTTCTTGCTAAAAGCAGTTTTTCCTAACAAATGCAAGATATAACATGGGCTATCTCCGCAAGGAGACATCAGATCTGCAAAACGCATGGTTTTTTGGTCTTCGGGGAGGTTGGGGAACATGAATACGTGTTTGTTTTTCGAATTTGAGCTCTATCTGCAAAGGGCACTTTTCTTGCTAAAAGCAGTTTTTCCTAACAAATGCAAGATATAACATGGGCTATCTCCGCAAGGAGACATCAGATCTGCATAACTCATGGTTTTTTGGTCTTCGGTGAGCCGGGGGAACATGAATATGTGTTTGTTTTTCGAATTTGAGCTCTATCTGCAAAGAGCACTTTTCTTGCTAAAAGCAGTTTTTCCTAACAAATGCAAGATATAACATGGGCTATCTCCGCAAGGAGACATCAGAACTGCAAAACGCATGGTTTTTTGGTCTTCGGGGAGGTTGGGGAACATGAATACGTGTTTGTTTTTCGAATTTGAGCTTATCTGCAAAGGGCACTTTTCTTGCTAAAAGCAGTTTTTCCTAACAAATGCAAGATATAACATGGGCTATCTCCGCAAGGAGACATCAGATCTGCATAACTCATGGTTTTTTGGTCTTCGGTGAGCCGGGGGAACATGAATATGTGTTTGTTTTTCGAATTTGAGCTCTATCTGCAATGGGCACTTTTCATGCTATAAACAGTTTTTCCTAACAAATGCAAGATATAACATGGGCTATCTGCGCAAGAAGACATCAGATCTGCATAACTCATGGTTTTTTTTGTCTTCGGTGAGCCGGGGGAACATGAATATGTGTTTGTTTTTCGAATATGAGCTCTATCTGCAAAGAGCACTTTTCTTGCTAAAAGCAGTTTTTCCTAACAAATGCAAGATATAACATGGGCTATCTCCGCAAGGAGACATCAGATCTGCAAAACGCATGGTTTTTTGGTCTTCGGGGAGGTTGGGGAACATGAATACGTGTTTGTTTTTCGAATTTGAGCTCTATCTGCAAAGGGCACTTTTCTTGCTAAAAGCAGTTTTTCCTAACAAATGCAAGATATAACATGGGCTATCTCCGCAAGGAGACATCAGAACTGCATAACTCATGGTTTTTTGGTCTTCGGTGAGCCGGGGGAACATGAATATGTGTTTGTTTTTCGAATTTGAGCTCTATCTGCAAAGGGCACTTTTCTTGCTAAAAGCAGTTTTTCCTAACAAATGCAAGATATAACATGGGCTATCTCCGCAAGGAGACATCAGAACTGCAAAACGCATGGTTTTTTGGTCTTCGGGGAGGTTGGGGAACATGAATATGTGTTTGTTTTTCGAATTTGAGCTCTATCTGCAATGGGCACTTTTCTTGCTAAAAGCAGTTTTTCCTAACAAATGCAAGATATAACATGGGCTATCTCCGCAAGGAGACATCAGATCTGCATAACTCATGGTTTTTTGGTCTTCGGTGAGCCGGGGGAACATGAATATGTGTTTGTTTTTCGAATTTGAGCTCTATCTGCAATGGGCACTTTTCATGCTATAAACAGTTTTTCCTAACAAATGCAAGATATAACATGGGCTATCTCCGCAAGGAGACATCAGATCTGCATAACTCATGGTTTTTTTTGTCTTCGGTGAGCCGGGGGAACATGAATATGTGTTTGTTTTTCGAATTTGAGCTCTATCTGCAAAGGGCACTTTTCTTGCTAAAAGCAGTTTTTCCTAACAAATGCAAGATATAACATGGGCTATCTCCGCAAGGAGACATCAGATCTGCAAAACGCATGGTTTTTTGGTCTTCGGGGAGGTTGGGGAACATGAATACGTGTTTGTTTTTCGAATTTGAGCTCTATCTGCAAAGGGCACTTTTCTTGCTAAAAGCAGTTTTTCCTAACAAATGCAAGATATAACATGGGCTATCTCCGCAAGGAGACATCAGATCTGCATAACTCATGGTTTTTTGGTCTTCGGTGAGCCGGGGGAACATGAATATGTGTTTGTTTTTCGAATTTGAGCTCTATCTGCAAAGAGCACTTTTCTTGCTAAAAGCAGTTTTTCCTAACAAATGCAAGATATAACATGGGCTATCTCCGCAAGGAGACATCAGAACTGCAAAACGCATGGTTTTTTGGTCTTCGGGGAGGTTGGGGAACATGAATACGTGTTTGTTTTTCGAATTTGAGCTTATCTGCAAAGGGCACTTTTCTTGCTAAAAGCAGTTTTTCCTAACAAATGCAAGATATAACATGGGCTATCTCCGCAAGGAGACATCAGATCTGCATAACTCATGGTTTTTTGGTCTTCGGTGAGCCGGGGGAACATGAATATGTGTTTGTTTTTCGAATTTGAGCTCTATCTGCAATGGGCACTTTTCATGCTATAAACAGTTTTTCCTAACAAATGCAAGATATAACATGGGCTATCTGCGCAAGAAGACATCAGATCTGCATAACTCATGGTTTTTTTTGTCTTCGGTGAGCCGGGGGAACATGAATATGTGTTTGTTTTTCGAATATGAGCTCTATCTGCAAAGAGCACTTTTCTTGCTAAAAGCAGTTTTTCCTAACAAATGCAAGATATAACATGGGCTATCTCCGCAAGGAGACATCAGATCTGCAAAACGCATGGTTTTTTGGTCTTCGGGGAGGTTGGGGAACATGAATACGTGTTTGTTTTTCGAATTTGAGCTCTATCTGCAAAGGGCACTTTTCTTGCTAAAAGCAGTTTTTCCTAACAAATGCAAGATATAACATGGGCTATCTCCGCAAGGAGACATCAGATCTGCAAAACTCATGGTTTTTTTGTCTTCGGTGAGCCGGGGGAACATGAATACGTGTTTGTTTTTCGAATTTGAGCTCTATCTGCAAAGGGCACTTTTCTTGCTAAAAGCAGTTTTTCCTAACAAATGCAAGATATAACATGGGCTATCTCCGCAAGGAGACATCAGATCTGCATAACTCATGGTTTTTTGGTCTTCGGTGAGCCGGGGGAACATGAATATGTGTTTGTTTTTCGAATTTGAGCTCTATCTGCAAAGAGCACTTTTCTTGCTAAAAGCAGTTTTTCCTAACAAATGCAAGATATAACATGGGCTATCTCCGCAAGGAGACATCAGAACTGCAAAACGCATGGTTTTTTGGTCTTCGGGGAGGTTGGGGAACATGAATACGTGTTTGTTTTTCGAATTTGAGCTTATCTGCAAAGAGCACTTTTCTTGCTAAAAGCAGTTTTTCCTAACAAATGCAAGATATAACATGGGCTATCTCCGCAAGGAGACATCAGATCTGCAAAACGCATGGTTTTTTGGTCTTCGGGGAGGTTGGGGAACATGAATACGTGTTTGTTTTTCGAATTTGAGCTCTATCTGCAAAGGGCACTTTTCTTGCTAAAAGCAGTTTTTCCTAACAAATGCAAGATATAACATGGGCTATCTCCGCAAGGAGACATCAGATCTGCATAACTCATGGTTTTTTGGTCTTCGGTGAGCCGGGGGAACATGAATATGTGTTTGTTTTTCGAATTTGAGCTCTATCTGCAAAGGGCACTTTTCTTGCTAAAAGCAGTTTTTCCTAACAAATGCAAGATATAACATGGGCTATCTCCGCAAGGAGACATCAGATCTGCAAAACTCATGGTTTTTTTGTCTTCGGTGAGCCGGGGGAACATGAATACGTGTTTGTTTTTCGAATTTGAGCTCTATCTGCAAAGGGCACTTTTCTTGCTAAAAGCAGTTTTTCCTAACAAATGCAAGATATAACATGGGCTATCTCCGCAAGGAGACATCAGATCTGCATAACTCATGGTTTTTTGGTCTTCGGTGAGCCGGGGGAACATGAATATGTGTTTGTTTTTCGAATTTGAGCTCTATCTGCAAAGGGCACTTTTCTTGCTAAAAGCAGTTTTTCCTAACAAATGCAAGATATAACATGGGCTATCTCCGCAAGGAGACATCAGAACTGCAAAACGCATGGTTTTTTGGTCTTTGGGGAGGTTGGGGAACATGAATACGTGTTTGTTTTTCGAATTTGAGCTCTATCTGCAAAGGGCACTTTTCTTGCTAAAAGCAGTTTTTCCTAACAAATGCAAGATATAACATGGGCTATCTCCGCAAGGAGACATCAGATCTGCATAACTCATGGTTTTTTGGTCTTCGGTGAGCCGGGGGAACATGAATATGTGTTTGTTTTTCGAATTTGAGCTCTATCTGCAAAGAGCACTTTTCTTGCTAAAAGCAGTTTTTCCTAACAAATGCAAGATATAACATGGGCTATCTCCGCAAGGAGACATCAGAACTGCAAAACGCATGGTTTTTTGGTCTTCGGGGAGGTTGGGGAACATGAATACGTGTTTGTTTTTCGAATTTGAGCTCTATCTGCAAAGGGCACTTTTCTTGCTAAAAGCAGTTTTTCCTAACAAATGCAAGATATAACATGGGCTATCTCCGCAAGGAGACATCAGATCTGCATAACTCATGGTTTTTTGGTCTTCGGTGAGCCGGGGGAACATGAATATGTGTTTGTTTTTCGAATTTGAGCTCTATCTGCAAAGGGCACTTTTCTTGCTAAAAGCAGTTTTTCCTAACAAATGCAAGATATAACATGGGCTATCTCCGCAAGGAGACATCAGATCTGCATAACTCATGGTTTTTCTGTCTTCGGTGAGCCGGGGGAACATGAATACGTGTTTGTTTTTCGAATTTGAGCTCTATCTGCAAAGGGCACTTTTCTTGCTAAAAGCAGTTTTTCCTAACAAATGCAAGATATAACATGGGCTATCTCCGCAAGGAGACATCAGATCTGCATAACTCATGGTTTTTTTGTCTTCGGTGAGCCGGGGGAACATGAATACGTGTTTGTTTTTCGAATTTGAGCTCTATCTGCAAAGGGCACTTTTCTTGCTAAAAGCAGTTTTTCCTAACAAATGCAAGATATAACATGGGCTATCTCCGCAAGGAGACATCAGATCTGCATAACTCATGGTTTTTTGGTCTTCGGTGAGCCGGGGGAACATGAATATGTGTTTGTTTTTCGAATTTGAGCTCTATCTGCAAAGGCCACTTTTTTTGCTAAAAGCAGTTTTTCCTAACAAATGCAAGATATAACATGGGCTATCTCCGCAAGGAGACATCAGAACTGCAAAACGCATGGTTTTTTGGTCTTCGGGGAGGTTGGGGAACATGAATATGTGTTTGTTTTTCGAATTTGAGCTCTATCTGCAATGGGCACTTTTCTTGCTAAAAGCAGTTTTTCCTAACAAATGCAAGATATAACATGGGCTATCTCCGCAAGGAGACATCAGATCTGCATAACTCATGGTTTTTTGGTCTTCGGTGAGCCGGGGGAACATGAATATGTGTTTGTTTTTCGAATTTGAGCTCTATCTGCAATGGGCACTTTTCATGCTATAAACAGTTTTTCCTAACAAATGCAAGATATAACATGGGCTATCTCCGCAAGGAGACATCAGATCTGCATAACTCATGGTTTTTTTGTCTTCGGTGAGCCGGGGGAACATGAATATGTGTTTGTTTTTCGAATTTGAGCTCTATCTGCAAAGGGCACTTTTCTTGCTAAAAGCAGTTTTTCCTAACAAATGCAAGATATAACATGGGCTATCTCCGCAAGGAGACATCAGATCTGCAAAACGCATGGTTTTTTGGTCTTCGGGGAGGTTGGGGAACATGAATACGTGTTTGTTTTTCGAATTTGAGCTCTATCTGCAAAGGGCACTTTTCTTGCTAAAAGCAGTTTTTCCTAACAAATGCAAGATATAACATGGGCTATCTCCGCAAGGAGACATCAGATCTGCATAACTCATGGTTTTTTGGTCTTCGGTGAGCCGGGGGAACATGAATATGTGTTTGTTTTTCGAATTTGAGCTCTATCTGCAAAGAGCACTTTTCTTGCTAAAAGCAGTTTTTCCTAACAAATGCAAGATATAACATGGGCTATCTCCGCAAGGAGACATCAGAACTGCAAAACGCATGGTTTTTTGGTCTTCGGGGAGGTTGGGGAACATGAATACGTGTTTGTTTTTCGAATTTGAGCTCTATCTGCAAAGGGCACTTTTCTTGCTAAAAGCAGTTTTTCCTAACAAATGCAAGATATAACATGGGCTATCTCCGCAAGGAGACATCAGATCTGCATAACTCATGGTTTTTTGGTCTTCGGTGAGCCGGGGGAACATGAATATGTGTTTGTTTTTCGAATTTGAGCTCTATCTGCAATGGGCACTTTTCATGCTATAAACAGTTTTTCCTAACAAATGCAAGATATAACATGGGCTATCTCCGCAAGGAGACATCAGATCTGCATAACTCATGGTTTTTTTGTCTTCGGTGAGCCAGGGGAACATGAATATGTGTTTGTTTTTCGAATTTGAGCTCTATCTGCAAAGAGCACTTTTCTTGCTAAAAGCAGTTTTTCCTAACAAATGCAAGATATAACATGGGCTATCTCCGCAAGGAGACATCAGATCTGCAAAACGCATGGTTTTTTGGTCTTCGGGGAGGTTGGGGAACATGAATACGTGTTTGTTTTTCGAATTTGAGCTCTATCTGCAAAGGGCACTTTTCTTGCTAAAAGCAGTTTTTCCTAACAAATGCAAGATATAACATGGGCTATATCCGCAAGGAGACATCAGAACTGCAAAACGCATGGTTTTTTGGTCTTCGGGGAGGTTGGGGAACATGAATACGTGTTTGTTTTTCGAATTTGAGCTCTATCTGCAAAGGGCACTTTTCTTGCTAAAAGCAGTTTTTCCTAACAAATGCAAGATATAACATGGGCTATCTCCGCAAGGAGACATCAGATCTGCATAACTCATGGTTTTTTGGTCTTCGGTGAGCCGGGGGAACATGAATATGTGTTTGTTTTTCGAATTTGAGCTCTATCTGCAATGGGCACTTTTCATGCTATAAACAGTTTTTCCTAACAAATGCAAGATATAACATGGGCTATCTCCGCAAGGAGACATCAGATCTGCATAACTCATGGTTTTTTTTGTCTTCGGTGAGCCGGGGGAACATGAATATGTGTTTGTTTTTCGAATTTGAGCTCTATCTGCAAAGAGCACTTTTCTTGCTAAAAGCAGTTTTTCCTAACAAATGCAAGATATAACATGGGCTATCTCCGCAAGGAGACATCAGATCTGCAAAACGCATGGTTTTTTGGTCTTCGGGGAGGTTGGGGAACATGAATACGTGTTTGTTTTTCGAATTTGAGCTCTATCTGCAAAGGGCACTTTTCTTGCTAAAAGCAGTTTTTCCTAACAAATGCAAGATATAACATGGGCTATCTCCGCAAGGAGACATCAGATCTGCATAACTCATGGTTTTTTTGTCTTCGGTGAGCCGGGGGAACATGAATACGTGTTTGTTTTTCCAATTTGAGCTCTATCTGCAAAGGGCACTTTTCTTGCTAAAAGCAGTTTTTCCTAACAAATGCAAGATATAACATGGGCTATCTCCGCAAGGAGACATCAGATCTGCATAACTCATGTTTTTTTTGTCTTCGGTGAGCCGGGGGAACATGAATACGTGTTTGTTTTTCGAATTTGAGCTCTATCTGCAAAGGGCACTTTTCTTGCTAAAAGCAGTTTTTCCTAACAAATGCAAGATATAACATGGGCTATCTCCGCAAGGAGACATCAGATCTGCATAACTCATGGTTTTTTGGTCTTTGGTGAGCCGGGGGAACATGAATACGTGTTTGTTTTTCGAATTTGAGCTCTATCTGCAAAGGGCACTTTTCTTGCTAAAAGCAGTTTTTCCTAACAAATGCAAGATATAACATGGGCTATCTCCGCAAGGAGACATCAGATCTGCATAACTCATGGTTTTTTGGTCTTCGGTGAGCCGGGGGAACATGAATATGTGTTTGTTTTTCGAATTTGAGCTCTATCTGCAAAGGGCACTTTTCTTGCTAAAAGCAGTTTTTCCTAACAAATGCAAGATATAACATGGGCTATCTCCGCAAGGAGACATCAGAACTGCAAAACGCATGGTTTTTTGGTCTTCGGGGAGGTTGGGGAACATGAATACGTGTTTGTTTTTCGAATTTGAGCTCTATCTGCAAAGGGCAGTTTTCTTGCTAAAAGCAGTTTTTCCTAACAAATGCAAGATATAACATGGGCTATCTCCGCAAGGAGACATCAGATCTGCATAACTCATGGTTTTTTTGTCTTCGGTGAGCCGGGGGAACATGAATACGTGTTTGTTTTTCGAATTTGAGCTCTATCTGCAAAGGGCACTTTTCTTGCTAAAAGCAGTTTTTCCTAACAAATGCAAGATATAACATGGGCTATCTCCGCAAGGAGACATCAGATCTGCAAAACGCATGGTTTTTTGGTCTTCGGGGAGGTTGGGGAACATGAATACGTGTTTGTTTTTCGAATTTGAGCTCTATCTGCAAAGGGCACTTTTCTTGCTAAAAGCAGTTTTTCCTAACAAATGCAAGATATAACATGGGCTATCTCCGCAAGGAGACATCAGATCTGCATAACTCATGGTTTTTTTGTCTTCGGTGAGCCGGGGGAACATGAATACGTGTTTGTTTTTCGAATTTGAGCTCTATCTGCAAAGGGCACTTTTCTTGCTAAAAGCAGTTTTTCCTAACAAATGCAAGATATAACATGGGCTATCTCCGCAAGGAGACATCAGATCTGCATAACTCATGGTTTTTTTGTCTTCGGTGAGCCGGGGGAACATGAATACGTGTTTGTTTTTCGAATTTGAGCTCTATCTGCAAAGGGCACTTTTCTTGCTAAAAGCAGTTTTTCCTAACAAATGCAAGATATAACATGGGCTATCTCCGCAAGGAGACATCAGATCTGCAAAACGCATGGTTTTTTGGTCTTCGGGGAGGTTGGGGAACATGAATACGTGTTTGTTTTTCGAATTTGAGCTCTATCTGCAAAGGGCACTTTTCTTGCTAAAAGCAGTTTTTCCTAACAAATGCAAGATATAACATGGGCTATCTCCGCAAGGAGACATCAGATCTGCATAACTCATGGTTTTTTTGTCTTCAGTGAGCCGGGGGAACATGAATACGTGTTTGTTTTTCGAATTTGAGCTCTATCTGCAAAGGGCACTTTTCTTGCTAAAAGCAGTTTTTCCTAACAAATGCAAGATATAACATGGGCTATCTCCGCAAGGAGACATCAGATCTGCAAAACGCATGGTTTTTTGGTCTTCGGGGAGGTTGGGGAACATGAATACGTGTTTGTTTTTCGAATGTGAGCTCTATCTGCAAAGGGCACTTTTCTTGCTAAAAGCAGTTTTTCCTAACAAATGCAAGATATAACATGGGCTATCTCCGCAAGGAGACATCAGATCTGCATAACTCATGGTTTTTTGTCTTCGGTGAGCCGGGGGAACATGAATACGTGTTTGTTTTTCGAATTTGAGCTCTATCTGCAAAGGGCACTTTTCTTGCTAAAAGCAGTTTTTCCTAACAAATGCAAGATATAACATGGGCTATCTCCGCAAGGAGACATCAGATCTGCATAACTCATGGTTTTTTTGTCTTCGGTGAGCCGGGGGAACATGAATACGTGTTTGTTTTTCGAATTTGAGCTCTATCTGCAAAGGGCACTTTTCTTGCTAAAAGCAGTTTTTCCTAACAAATGCAAGATATAACATGGGCTATCTCCGCAAGGAGACATCAGATCTGCATAACTCATGGTTTTTTGGTCTTCGGTGAGCCGGGGGAACATGAATATGTGTTTGTTTTTCGAATTTGAGCTCTATCTGCAAAGGGCACTTTTCTTGCTAAAAGCAGTTTTTCCTAACAAATGCAAGATATAACATGGGCTATCTCCGCAAGGAGACATCAGAACTGCAAAACGCATGGTTTTTTGGTCTTCGGGGAGGTTGGGGAACATGAATATGTGTTTGTTTTTCGAATTTGAGCTCTATCTGCAATGGGCACTTTTCTTGCTAAAAGCAGTTTTTCCTAACAAATGCAAGATATAACATGGGCTATCTCCGCAAGGAGACATCAGATCTGCATAACTCATGGTTTTTTGGTCTTCGGTGAGCCGGGGGAACATGAATATGTGTTTGTTTTTCGAATTTGAGCTCTATCTGCAAAGGGCACTTTTCTTGCTAAAAGCAGTTTTTCCTAACAAATGCAAGATATAACATGGGCTATCTCCGCAAGGAGACATCAGAACTGCAAAACGCATGGTTTTTTGGTCTTCGGGGAGGTTGGGGAACATGAATATGTGTTTGTTTTTCGAATTTGAGCTCTATCTGCAAAGGGCACTTTTCTTGCTAAAAGCAGTTTTTCCTAACAAATGCAAGATATAACATGGGCTATCTCCGCAAGGAGACATCAGATCTGCATAACTCATGGTTTTTTGGTCTTCGGTGAGCCGGGGGAACATGAATATGTGTTTGTTTTTCGAATTTGAGCTCTATCTGCAAAGGGCACTTTTCTTGCTAAAAGCAGTTTTTCCTAACAAATGCAAGATATAACATGGGCTATCTCCGCAAGGAGACATCAGAACTGCAAAACGCATGGTTTTTTGGTCTTCGGGGAGGTTGGGGAACATGAATATGTGTTTGTTTTTCGAATTTGAGCTCTATCTGCAATGGGCACTTTTCTTGCTAAAAGCAGTTTTTCCTAACAAATGCAAGATATAACATGGGCTATCTCCGCAAGGAGACATCAGATCTGCATAACTCATGGTTTTTTGGTCTTCGGTGAGCCGGGGGAACATGAATATGTGTTTGTTTTTCGAATTTGAGCTCTATCTGCAAAGGGCACTTTTCTTGCTAAAAGCAGTTTTTCCTAACAAATGCAAGATATAACATGGGCTATCTCCGCAAGGAGACATCAGAACTGCAAAACGCATGGTTTTTTGGTCTTCGGGGAGGTTGGGGAACATGAATATGTGTTTGTTTTTCGAATTTGAGCTCTATCTGCAATGGGCACTTTTCTTGCTAAAAGCAGTTTTCCCTAACAAATGCAAGATATAACATGGGCTATCTCCGCAAGGAGACATCAGATCTGCATAACTCATGGTTTTTTGGTCTTCGGTGAGCCGGGGGAACATGAATATGTGTTTGTTTTTCGAATTTGAGCTCTATCTGCAATGGGCACTTTTCATGCTATAAACAGTTTTTCCTAACAAATGCAAGATATAACATGGGCTATCTCCGCAAGGAGACATCAGATCTGCATAACTCATGGTTTTTTTGTCTTCAGTGAGCCGGGGGAACATGAATATGTGTTTGTTTTTCGAATTTGAGCTCTATCTGCAAATGGCACTTTTCTTGCTAAAAGCAGTTTTTCCTAACAAATGCAAGATATAACATGGGCTATCTCCGCAAGGAGACATCAGATCTGCAAAACGCATGGTTTTTTGGTCTTCGGGGAGGTTGGGGAACATGAATACGTGTTTGTTTTTCGAATTTGAGCTCTATCTGCAAAGGGCACTTTTCTTGCTAAAAGCAGTTTTTCCTAACAAATGCAAGATATAACATGGGCTATCTCCGCAAGGAGACATCAGATCTGCATAACTCATGGTTTTTTGGTCTTCGGTGAGCCGGGGGAACATGAATATGTGTTTGTTTTTCGAATTTGAGCTCTATCTGCAATGGGCACTTTTCATGCTATAAACAGTTTTTCCTAACAAATGCAAGATATAACATGGGCTATCACCGCAAGGAGACATCAGATCTGCATAACTCATGGTTTTTTGGTCTTCGGGGAGCCGGGGGAACATGAATATGTGTTTGTTTTTCGAATTTGAGCTCTATCTGCAAAGAGCACTTTTCTTGCTAAAAGCAGTTTTTCCTAACAAATGCAAGATATAACATGGGCTATCTCCGCAAGGAGACATCAGATCTGCAAAACGCATGGTTTTTTGGTCTTCGGGGAGGTTGGGGAACATGAATACGTGTTTGTTTTTCGAATTTGAGCTCTATCTGCAAAGGGCACTTTTCTTGCTAAAAGCAGTTTTTCCTAACAAATGCAAGATATAACATGGGCTATCTCCGCAAGGAGACATCAGATCTGCATAACTCATGGTTTTTTTGTCTTCGGTGAGCCGGGGGAACATGAATACGTGTTTGTTTTTCGAATTTGAGCTCTATCTGCAAAGGGCACTTTTCTTGCTAAAAGCAGTTTTTCCTAACAAATGCAAGATATAACATGGGCTATCTCCGCAAGGAGACATCAGATCTGCAAAACGCATGGTTTTTTGGTCTTCGGGGAGGTTGGGGAACATGAATACGTGTTTGTTTTTCGAATTTGAGCTCTATCTGCAAAGGGCACTTTTCTTGCTAAAAGCAGTTTTTCCTAACAAATGCAAGATATAACATGGGCTATCTCCGCAAGGAGACATCAGATCTGCATAACTCATGGTTTTTTTGTCTTCGGTGAGCCGGGGGAACATGAATACGTGTTTGTTTTTCGAATTTGAGCTCTATCTGCAAAGGGCACTTTTCTTGCTAAAAGCAGTTTTTCCTAACAAATGCAAGATATAACATGGGCTATCTCCGCAAGGAGACATCAGATCTGCATAACTCATGGTTTTTTGGTCTTCGGTGAGCCGGGGGAACATGAATATGTGTTTGTTTTTCGAATTTGAGCTCTATCTGCAAAGGGCACTTTTCTTGCTAAAAGCAGTTTTTCCTAACAAATGCAAGATATAACATGGGCTATCTCCGCAAGGAGACATCAGATCTGCATAACTCATGGTTTTTTTGTCTTCGGTGAGCCGGGGGAACATGAATACGTGTTTGTTTTTCGAATTTGAGCTCTATCTGCAAAGGGCACTTTTCTTGCTAAAAGCAGTTTTTCCTAACAAATGCAAGATATAACATGGGCTATCTCCGCAAGGAGACATCAGATCTGCAAAACGCATGGTTTTTTGGTCTTCGGGGAGGTTGGGTAACATGAATACGTGTTTGTTTTTCGAATTTGAGCTCTATCTGCAAAGGGCACTTTTCTTGCTAAAAGCAGTTTTTCCTAACAAATGCAAGATATAACATGGGCTATCTCCGCAAGGAGACATCAGATCTGCATAACTCATGGTTTTTTGGTCTTCGGTGAGCCGGGGGAACATGAATATGTGTTTGTTTTTCGAATTTGAGCTCTATCTGCAAAGGGCACTTTTCTTGCTAAAAGCAGTTTTTCCTAACAAATGCAAGATATAACATGGGCTATCTCCGCAAGGAGACATCAGATCTGCATAACTCATGGTTTTTTTGTCTTCGGTGAGCCGGGGGAACATGAATACGTGTTTGTTTTTCGAATTTGAGCTCTATCTGCAAAGGGCACTTTTCTTGCTAAAAGCAGTTTTTCCTAACAAATGCAAGATATAACATGGGCTATCTCCGCAAGGAGACATCAGATCTGCAAAACGCATGGTTTTTTGGTCTTCGGGGAGGTTGGGGAACATGAATACGTGTTTGTTTTTCGAATTTGAGCTCTATCTGCAAAGGGCACTTTTCTTGCTAAAAGCAGTTTTTCCTAACAAATGCAAGATATAACATGGGCTATCTCCGCAAGGAGACATCAGATCTGCATAACTCATGGTTTTTTTGTCTTCGGTGAGCCGGGGGAACATGAATACGTGTTTGTTTTTCGAATTTGAGCTCTATCTGCAAAGGGCACTTTTCTTGCTAAAAGCAGTTTTTCCTAACAAATGCAAGATATAACATGGGCTATCTCCGCAAGGAGACATCAGATCTGCATAACTCATGGTTTTTTGGTCTTCGGTGAGCCGGGGGAACATGAATATGTGTTTGTTTTTCGAATTTGAGCTCTATCTGCAAAGGGCACTTTTCTTGCTAAAAGCAGTTTTTCCTAACAAATGCAAGATATAACATGGGCTATCTCCGCAAGGAGACATCAGAACTGCAAAACGCATGGTTTTTTGGTCTTCGGGGAGGTTGGGGAACATGAATACGTGTTTGTTTTTCGAATTTGAGCTCTATCTGCAAAGGGCACTTTTCTTGCTAAAAGCAGTTTTTCCTAACAAATGCAAGATATAACATGGGCTATCTCCGCAAGGAGACATCAGATCTGCATAACTCATGGTTTTTTTGTCTTCGGTGAGCCAGGGGAACATGAATATGTGTTTGTTTTTCGAATTTGAGCTCTATCTGCAAAGAGCACTTTTCTTGCTAAAAGCAGTTTTTCCTAACAAATGCAAGATATAACATGGGCTATCTCCGCAAGGAGACATCAGATCTGCAAAACGCATGGTTTTTTGGTCTTCGGGGAGGTTGGGGAACATGAATACGTGTTTGTTTTTCGAATTTGAGCTCTATCTGCAAAGGGCACTTTTCTTGCTAAAAGCAGTTTTTCCTAACAAATGCAAGATATAACATGGGCTATCTCCGCAAGGAGACCAGATCTGCATAACTCATGGTTTTTTTGTCTTCGGTGAGCCGGGGGAACATGAATACGTGTTTGTTTTTCGAATTTGAGCTCTATCTGCAAAGGGCACTTTTCTTGCTAAAAGCAGTTTTTCCTAACAAATGCAAGATATAACATGGGCTATCTCCGCAAGGAGACATCAGATCTGCAAAACGCATGGTTTTTTGGTCTTCGGGGAGGTTGGGGAACATGAATACGTGTTTGTTTTTCGAATTTGAGCTCTATCTGCAAAGGGCACTTTTCTTGCTAAAAGCAGTTTTTCCTAACAAATGCAAGATATAACATGGGCTATCTCCGCAAGGAGACATCAGATCTGCATAACTCATGGTTTTTTGGTCTTCAGTGAGCCGGGGGAACATGAATATGTGTTTGTTTTTCGAATTTGAGCTCTATCTGCAAAGGGCACTTTTCTTGCTAAAAGCAGTTTTTCCTAACAAATGCAAGATATAACATGGGCTATCTCCGCAAGGAGACATCAGATCTGCATAACTCATGGTTTTTTTGTCTTCGGTGAGCCGGGGGAACATGAATACGTGTTTGTTTTTCGAATTTGAGCTCTATCTGCAAAGGGCACTTTTCTTGCTAAAAGCAGTTTTTCCTAACAAATGCAAGATATAACATGGGCTATCTCCGCAAGGAGACATCAGATCTGCAAAACGCATGGTTTTTTGGTCTTCGGGGAGGTTGGGGAACATGAATACGTGTTTGTTTTTCGAATTTGAGCTCTATCTGCAAAGGGCACTTTTCTTGCTAAAAGCAGTTTTTCCTAACAAATGCAAGATATAACATGGGCTATCTCCGCAAGGAGACATCAGATCTGCATAACTCATGGTTTTTTTGTCTTCGGTGAGCCGGGGGAACATGAATACGTGTTTGTTTTTCGAATTTGAGCTCTATCTGCAAAGGGCACTTTTCTTGCTAAAAGCAGTTTTTCCTAACAAATGCAAGATATAACATGGGCTATCTCTGCAAGGAGACATCAGATCTGCATAACTCATGGTTTTTTGGTCTTCGGTGAGCCGGGGGAACATGAATATGTGTTTGTTTTTCGATTTTGAGCTCTATCTGCAAAGGGCACTTTTCTTGCTAAAAGCAGTTTTTCCTAACAAATGCAAGATATAACATGGGCTATCTCCGCAATGAGACATCAGAACTGCAAAACGCATGGTTTTTTGGTCTTCGGGGAGGTTGGGGAACATGAATACGTGTTTGTTTTTCGAATTTGAGCTCTATCTGCAAAGGGCACTTTTCTTGCTAAAAGCAGTTTTTCCTAACAAATGCAAGATATAACATGGGCTATCTCCGCAAGGAGACATCAGATCTGCATAACTCATGGTTTTTTTGTCTTCGGTGAGCCAGGGGAACATGAATATGTGTTTGTTTTTCGAATTTGAGCTCTATCTGCAAAGAGCACTTTTCTTGCTAAAAGCAGTTTTTCCTAACAAATGCAAGATATAACATGGGCTATCTCCGCAAGGAGACATCAGATCTGCAAAACGCATGGTTTTTTGGTCTTCGGGGAGGTTGGGGAACATGAATACGTGTTTGTTTTTCGAATTTGAGCTCTATCTGCAAAGGGCACTTTTCTTGCTAAAAGCAGTTTTTCCTAACAAATGCAAGATATAACATGGGCTATCTCCGCAAGGAGACCAGATCTGCATAACTCATGGTTTTTTTGTCTTCGGTGAGCCGGGGGAACATGAATACGTGTTTGTTTTTCGAATTTGAGCTCTATCTGCAAAGGGCACTTTTCTTGCTAAAAGCAGTTTTTCCTAACAAATGCAAGATATAACATGGGATATCTCCGCAAGGAGACATCAGATCTGCAAAACGCATGGTTTTTTGGTCTTCGGGGAGGTTGGGGAACATGAATACGTGTTTGTTTTTCGAATTTGAGCTCTATCTGCAAAGGGCACTTTTCTTGCTAAAAGCAGTTTTTCCTAACAAATGCAAGATATAACATGGGCTATCTCCGCAAGGAGACATCAGATCTGCATAACTCATGGTTTTTTTGTCTTCGGTGAGCCGGGGGAACATGAATACGTGTTTGTTTTTCGAATTTGAGCTCTATCTGCAAAGGGCACTTTTCTTGCTAAAAGCAGTTTTTCCTAACAAATGCAAGATATAACATGGGCTATCTCCGCAAGGAGACATCAGATCTGCATAACTCATGGTTTTTTGGTCTTCGGTGAGCCGGGGGAACATGAATATGTGTTTGTTTTTCGAATTTGAGCTCTATCTGCAAAGGGCACTTTTCTTGCTAAAAGCAGTTTTTCCTAACAAATGCAAGATATAACATGGGCTATCTCCGCAAGGAGACATCAGATCTGCAAAACGCATGGTTTTTTGGTCTTCGGGGAGGTTGGGGAACATGAATACGTGTTTGTTTTTCGAATTTGAGCTCTATCTGCAAAGGGCACTTTTCTTGCTAAAAGCAGTTTTTCCTAACAAATGCAAGATATAACATGGGCTATCTCCGCAAGGAGACATCAGATCTGCATAACTCATGGTTTTTTTGTCTTCGGTGAGCCGGGGGAACATGAATACGTGTTTGTTTTTCGAATTTGAGCTCTTTCTGCAAAGGGCACTTTTCTTGCTAAAAGCAGTTTTTCCTAACAAATGCAAGATATAACATGGGCTATCTCCGCAAGGAGACATCAGATCTGCATAACTCATGGTTTTTTGGTCTTCGGTGAGCCGGGGGAACATGAATACGTGTTTGTTTTTCGAATTTGAGCTCTATCTGCAAAGGGCACTTTTCTTGCTAAAAGCAGTTTTTCCTAACAAATGCAAGATATAACATGGGCTATCTCCGCAAGGAGACATCAGATCTGCATAACTCATGGTTTTTTGGTCTTCGGTGAGCCGGGGGAACATGAATATGTGTTTGTTTTTCGAATTTGAGCTCTATCTGCAAAGGGCACTTTTCTTGCTAAAAGCAGTTTTTCCTAACAAATGCAAGATATAACATGGGCTATCTCCGCAAGGAGACATCAGATCTGCAAAACGCATGGTTTTTTGGTCTTCGGGGAGGTTGGGGAACATGAATACGTGTTTGTTTTTCGAATTTGAGCTCTATCTGCAAAGGGCACTTTTCTTGCTAAAAGCAGTTTTTCCTAACAAATGCAAGATATAACATGGGCTATCTCCGCAAGGAGACATCAGATCTGCATAACTCATGGTTTTTTTGTCTTCGGTGAGCCGGGGGAACATGAATACGTGTTTGTTTTTCGAATTTGAGCTCTTTCTGCAAAGGGCACTTTTCTTGCTAAAAGCAGTTTTTCCTAACAAATGCAAGATATAACATGGGCTATCTCCGCAAGGAGACATCAGATCTGCATAACTCATGGTTTTTTGGTCTTCGGTGAGCCGGGGGAACATGAATACGTGTTTGTTTTTCGAATTTGAGCTCTATCTGCAAAGGGCACTTTTCTTGCTAAAAGCAGTTTTTCCTAACAAATGCAAGATAAAGCATGGGCTATCACCGCAAGGAAACTTCAGTTCTGCAAAATTCTTGGTTTTTTGGTCTTCGGGGAGAAAGGGGAACATGAATACGTGTTTGTTTTGCGAATTTGAGCTCTATGTGCAATGGGCACTTTTCATGTTATAAGCAGTTTTTCTTAACAAATGCAAGATATAGCATGGGCTATCTCCGCAAGGAAACTTCAGATCTGCAAAACTCATGGTTTTTTGGTCTTCGGTGAGCCGGGGGAACATGAATACGTGTTTGTTTTTTGAATTCGAGCTCTATTTGCAATGGGCACTTTTCATGCTATAAGCAGTTTTTCCTAACAAATGCAAGATATAACATTGGCTATCTCCGCAAGGATACTTCAGATCTGCTAAATTCATGGTTTTTTGTTGTTCGGTGAGCCGGGGGAACATGAATACGTGTTTATTTTTCAAATTTGAGCTCTATCTGCAATGGGCACTTTTCATACTATAAGCAGTTTTTCCTAACAAATGTAAGATATAGCATGGGCTATCTCCGCAAGGAAACTTCAGATCTGCAAAAGTCATGGTTTTTTTGGTCTTTGGGGAGGCAGGGGAACATGAATACGTTTTTGTTTTTTGAATTCGAGCTCTATCTGCAATGGGCACTTTTCATGCTCTAAGCGGTTTTTCCTAACAAATGCAAGATATAACATTGGCTATCTCCGCAAGGATACTTCAGATCTGCAAAATTCATGGTTTTTTCGTCTTCGGGGAGGCAGGGGAACATGAATACGTTTTTCTTTTTCGAATTGGAGCTCTATCTGCAATGGGCACTTTTCATGCTATAAGCAGTTTTTCCTAACAAATGCAAGATATTACATGGGCTATCTCCACAAGGAGACACCAGATCTTGGTTTTTTGGTCTTCGGGGAGGCAGGGGAACCGGAATATGTGTTTTTTTTTTTAATTTGAGCTCTATCTGCAATGGGCACTTTTCATGTTATAAGCAGTTTTTCTTAACAAATGCAAGACATAACGGGCTATCTCCGCAAGGAGACATCAGATCTGCAAAACTCATGTTTTTTTGGTCTTCGGTGAGCCGGGTGAACATGAATACGTGTTTGTTTTTCAAATTTGAGCTCTATCTGCAATGGGCACTTTTCATACTATAAGCAGTTTTTCCTAACAAATGCAAGATATAGCATGGGCTATCTCCGCAAGGAAACTTCAGATCTGCAAAAGTCATGGTTTTTTGGACTTCGGGGAGGCAGGGGAACAGGAATGTGTGTTTGTTTTTCGAATTTGAGCTCTTTCTGCAATGGGCACTTTTCATACTATAAGCAGTTTTTCCTAACAAATGCAAGATATAGCATGGGCTATCTCCGCAAAGAAACTTGAGATCTGCAAAACTCATGGTTTTTTGGTCTTCGGGGAGGCAGGGGAACATGAATATGTGTTTGTTTTGCGAATTTGAGCTCTATCTGCAATGGGCACTTTTCATGCTATAAGCAGTTTTTCCTAACAAATGCAAGATATTACATGGGCTATCTCCACAAGGAGACATCAGACCTTGGTTTTTTGGTCTTCGGGGAGGCAGGGGAACAGGAATATGTGTTTGTTTTTCGAATTTGAGCTCTATCTGCAATGGCCACTTTTCATGCTATAAGCAGTTTTTCCTAACAAATGCAGGATATAGCATGGGCTATCACCGCAAGGAGACATCAGATCTGCAAAACTCATGGTTCTTTGGTGTTCGGTGAACCGGGGGAACATTAATATGTGTTTGTTTTGTGAATTTGAGCTCTATCTGCAATGGGCACTTTTCATGTTATAAGCAGTTTTTCCTAACAAATGCAAGATATAACATGGGCTTTCTCCGCAAGGAGACATCAGATCTGCAAAACTCATGGTTTTTTGGTGTTCGGTGAGCCGGGGGAACATGAATACGTGTTTATTTTTCAAATTTGAGCTCTATCTGCAATGGGCACTTTTCATACTATAAGCAGTTTTTCCTAACAAATGTAAGATATAGCATGGGCTATCTCCGCAAGGAAACTTCAGATCTGCAAAAGTCATGGTTTTTTGGTCTTTGGGGAGGCAGGGGAACATGAATACGTTTTTGTTTTTTGAATTTGAGCTCTATCTGCAATGGGCACTTTTCATGCTCTAAGCAGTTTTTCCTAACAAATGCAAGATATAACATGGGCTATCTCCGCAAGGATACTTCAGATCTGCAAAATTCATGGTTTTTTCGTCTTCGGGGAGGCAGGGGAACATGAATACGTTTTTCTTTTTCGAATTGGAGCTCTATCTGCAATGGGCACTTTTCATGCTATAAGCAGTTTTTCCTAACAAATGCAAGATATTACATGGGCTATCTCCACAAGGAGACACCAGATCTTGGTTTTTTGGTCTTCGGGGAGGCAGGGGAACCGGAATATGTGTTTTTTTTTTGAATTTGAGCTCTATCTGCAATGGGCACTTTTCATGTTATAAGCAGTTTTTCTTAACAAATGCAAGACATAACGGGCTATCTCCGCAAGGAGACATCAGATCTGCAAAACTCATGTTTTTTTGGTCTTCGGTGAGCTGGGTGAACATGAATACGTGTTTGTTTTTCAAATTTGAGCTCTATCTGCAATGGGCACTTTTCATACTATAAGCAGTTTTTCCTAACAAATGCAAGATATAGCATGGGCTATCTCCGCAAGGAGACATCAGATCTGCAAAACTCATGGTTTTTTGGTCTTCGGGGAGGCAGGGGAACATGAATACGTGTTTGTTTTTTGAATTTGAGCTCTATCTGCAATGGGCACTTTTCATGCTATAAGCAGTTTTTCCTAACAAATGCAAGATATAACATGGGCTATCTCCGCAAGGAGACATCAGATCTACAAAAGTCATGGTTGATTGGTCTTCGGGGAGGTGGGGGAAGATGAATATGTGTTTGTTTTGTGAATTTGAGCTCTATCTGCAATGGGCACTTTTCATGCTATAAGCAGTTTTTCCTAACAAATGCAAGATAAAGCATGGGCTATCACCGCAAGGAAACTTCAGTTCTGCAAAATTCTTGGTTTTTTGGTCTTCGGGGAGAAAGGGGAACATGAATACGTGTTTGTTTTGCGAATTTGAGCTCTATGTGCAATGGGCACTTTTCATGTTATAAGCAGTTTTTCTTAACAAATGCAAGATATAGCATGGGCTATCTCCGCAAGGAAACTTCAGATCTGCAAAACTCATGGTTTTTTGGTCTTCGGTGAGCCGGGGGAACATGAATACGTGTTTGTTTTTTGAATTCGAGCTCTATTTGCAATGGGCACTTTTCATGCTATAAGCAGTTTTTCCTAACAAATGCAAGATATAACATTGGCTATCTCCGCAAGGATACTTCAGATCTGCAAAATTCATGGTTTTTCGTCTTCGGGGAGGCAGGGGAACATGAATACGTTTTTGTTTTTCGAATTTGAGCTCTATCTGCAATGGGCACTTTTCATGCTATAAGCAGTTTTTCCTAAAAAAAGCAAGATATAACATGGGCTATCTCCGCAAGGAGACATCAGATCTGCAACAGTCTTGGTTTTTTGGTCTTCTGGGAGGCAGGGGAACAGGAATATGTGTTTGTTTTTCGAATTTGAGCTCTTTCTGCAGTGGGCACTTTTCATACTATAAGCAGTTTTTCCTAACAAATGCAAGATATAACATGGGCTATCTCCGCAAGGAGACATCAGATCTGCAAAAGTCATGGTTGATTGGTCTTCGGGGAGGTGGGGGAACATGAATATGTGTTTGTTTTGTGAATTTGAGCTCTATCTGCAATGGGCACCTTTCATGCTATAAGCAGTTTTTCCTAACAAATGCAAGATATAGCATGGGCTATCACCGCAAGGAAACTTCAGATCTGCAAAAGTCTTGGTTTTTTGGTCTTCGGGGAGGAAGGGGAACAGGAATATGTGTTTGTTTTTTGAATTTGAGCTCTATGTGCAATGGGCACTTTTCATGCTATAAGCAGTTTTTACTAACTAATGCAAGATATAACATGGGCTATCTCCGCAAGGAGACATCAGATCTGCAAAACTCATGGTTTTTTGGTCTTCGGTGAGCCGGGGGAACATGAATACGTGTTTGTTTTTCAAATTTGAGCTCTATCTGCAATGGGCACTTTTCATACTATAAGCAGTTTTTCCTAACAAATGCAAGATATAGCATGGGCTATCTCCGCAAAGAAACTTCAGATCTGCAAAAGTCATGGTTTTTTGGTCTTCGGGGAGGCAGGGGAACATGAATACGTTTTTGTTTTTTGAATTCGAGCTCTATCTGCAATGGGCACTTTTCATGCTCTAAGCAGTTTTTCCTAACAAATGCAAGATATAACATTAGCTATCTCCACATGGATACTTCAGATCTGCAAAATTCATGGTTTTTTCGTCTTCGGGGAGGCAGGGGAACATGAATACGTTTTTGTTTTTCGAATTTGAGCTCTATCTGCAATGGGCACTTTTCATGCTATAAGCAGTTTTTCCTAACAAATGCAAGATATAACATGGGCTATCTCCGCAAGGAGACATCAGATCTGCAACAGTCTTGGTTTTTTGGTCTTCGGGGAGGCAGGGGAACAGCAATATGTGTTTGTTTTTCGAATTTGAGCTCTTTCTCCAGTGGGCACTTTTCATACTATAAGCAGTTTTTCCTAACAAATGCAAGATATAGCATGGGCTATCTCCGCAAAGAAACTTCAGATCTGCAAAACTCATGGTTTTTTGGTCTTCGGGGAGGTATGGGAACATGAATATGTTTTTGTTTTTCAAATTTGAGCTCTATCTGCAATGGGCACTTTTTATACTATAAGCAGTTTTTCCTAACAAATGCAAGATATAGCATGGGCTATCTCCGCAAGGAAACTTCAGATCTGCAAAAGTCTTGGTATTTTTGTCTTCGAGGAGGCAGGGGAACAGGAATATGTGTTTGTTTTTCGAATTTGAGCTCTATCTGCAATGGGCACTTTTCATGTTATAAGCAGTTTTTCTTAACAAATGCAAGATATAACATGGGCTATCACCGCAAGGAGATATCAGATCTGCAAAACTCATGGTTTTTTGGTCTTCGGTGAGCCGGGGGAACATGAATACGTGTTTGTTTTTCAAATTTGAGCTCTATCTGCAATGGGCACTTTTCATAGTATAAGCAGTTTTTCCTAACAAATGCAAGATATAGCATGGGCTATCTCCACAAGGAAACTTCAGATCTGCAAAAGTCTTGGTTTTTTTTGTCTTCGAGGAGGCAGGGGAACAGGAATATGTGTTTGTTTTTCGAATTTGAGCTCTATCTGCAATGGGCACTTTTCATGTTATAAGCAGTTTTTCTTAACAAATACAAGATATAACATGGGCTATCACTGCAAGGAGACATCAGATCTGCAAAACTCATGGTTTTTTGGTCTTCGGTGAGCCAGGGGAACATGAATACATGTTTGTTTTTCAAATTTGAGCTCTATCTGCAATGGGCACTTTTCATAGTATAAGCAGTTTTTCCTAACAAATGCAAGATATAGCATGGGCTATCTCCACAAGGAAACTTCAGATCTGCAAAAGTCATGGTTTTTTGGTCTTCGGGGAGGCAGGGGAACATAAATACGTGTTTGTTTTTTGAATTTGAGCTCTATCTGCAATGGGCACTTTTCATGCTATAAGCAGTTTTTCCTAACAAATGCAAGATATAACATGGGCTATCTCCGCAAGGAGACATCAGATCTGCAAAAGTCATGGTTGATTGGTCTTCGGGGAGGTGGGGGAACATGAATATGTGTTTGTTTTGTGAATTTGAGCTCTATCTGCAATGGCCACTTTTCATGCTATAAGCAGTTTTTCCTAACAAATGCAAGATATAGCATGGGCTATCACCGCAAGGAAACTTCAGATCTGCAAAAGTCTTGGTTTTTTGGTCTTCGGGGAGGAAGGGGAACAGGAATATGTGTTTGTTTTTTGAATTTGAGCTCTATGTGCAATGGGCAATTTTCATGCTATAAGCAGTTTTAACTAACAAATGCAAGATATAACATGGGCTATCTCTGCAAGGAGACATCAGATCTGCAAAACTCATGGTTTTTTGGTCTTCGGTGAGCCGGGGGAACATGAATACGTGTTTGTTTTTCAAATTTGAGCTCTATCTGCAATGGGCACTTTTCATACTATAAGCAGTTTTTCCTAACAAATTCAAGATATAGCATGGGCTATCTCCGCAAAGAAACTTCAGATCTGCAAAAGTCATGGTTTTTTGGTCTTCGGGGAGGCAGGGGAACATGAATACGTTTTTGTTTTTTGAATTCGAGCTCTATCTGCAATGGGCACTTTTCATACTATAAGCAGTTTTTCCTAACAAATGCAAGATATAGCATGGGCTATCTCCGCAAAGAAACTTCAGATCTGCAAAAGTCATGGTTTTTTGGTCTTCGGGGAGGCAGGGGAACATGAATACGTTTTTGTTTTTTGAATTCGAGTTCTATCTGCAATGGGCACTTTTCATGCTCTAAGCAGTTTTTCCTAACAAATGCAAGATATAACATTAGCTATCTCCACAAGGATACTTCAGATCTGCAAAATTCATGGTTTTTTCGTCTTCGGGGAGGCAGGGGAACATGAATACGTTTTTGTTTTTCGAATTTGAGCTCTATCTGCAATGGGCACTTTTCATGCTATAAGCAGTTTTTCCTAACAAATGCAAGATATAGCATGGGCTATCTCCGCAAAGAAACTTCAGATCTGCAAAACTCATGGTTTTTTGGTCTTCGGGGAGGTAGGGGAACATGAATATGTTTTTGTTTTTCAAATTTGAGCTCTATCTGCAATGGGCACTTTTCATACTATAAGCAGTTTTTCCTAACAAATGCATGATATAGCATGGGCTATCTCCGCAAGGAAACTTCAGATCTGCAAAAGTCTTGGTTTTTTTTGTCTTTGAGGAGGCAGGGGAACAGGAATATGTGTTTGTTTTTCGAATTTGAGCTCTATCTGCAATGGGCACTTTTCATGTTATAAGCAGTTTTTCTTAACAAATGCAAGATATAACATGGGCTATCACCGCAAGGAGATATCAGATCTGCAAAACTCATGGTTTTTTGGTCTTCGGTGAGCCGGGGGAACATGAATACGTGTTTGTTTTTCAAATTTGAGCTCTATCTGCAATGGGCACTTTTCATACTATAAGCAGTTTTTCCTAACAAATGCAAGATATAGCATGGGCTATCTCCGCAAAGAAACTTCAGATCTGCAAAAGTCATGGTTTTTTGGTCTTCGGGGAGGCAGGGGAACAGGAATATGTGTTTGTTTTTCGAATTTGAGCTCTTTCTGCAATGGGCACTTTTCATACTATAAGCAGTTTTTCCTAACAAATGCAAGATATAGCATGCACTATCTCCGCAAGGAAACTTCAGATCTGCAAAAGTCTTGGTTTTTTGTCTTCGGGGAGGCAGGGGAACAGGAATATGTGTTTGTTTTTCGAATTTGAGCTCTACCTGCAATGGGCACTTTTCATGTTATAAGCAGTTTTTCTTAACAAATGCAAGATATAACATGGTCTAGCTCCGCAAGGAGACATCAGATCTGCAAAACTCATGGTTTTTTGGTCTTCGGTGAGCCGGGGGAACATGAATACGTGTTTGTTTTTTGAATTCGAGCTCTATGTGCAATGGGCACTTTTCATGCTATAAGCAGTTTTTCCTAACAAATGCAAGATATAACATGGGCTATCTCCGCAAGGATACTTCAGATCTGCAAAATTCATGGTTTTTTCGTCTTCGGGGAGGCTGGGGAACATGAATACGTTTTTGTTTTTCGAATTTGAGCTCTATCTGCAATGGGGACTTTTCATGCTATATGCAGTTTTTCCTAACAAATGCAAGATATAACATGGGCTATCTCCGCAAGGAGACATCAGATCTGCAACAGTCTTGGTTTTTTGGTCTTCGGGGAGGCAGGGGAACAGGAATATGTGTTTGTTTTTCGAATTTGAGCTCTTTCTGCAATGGGCACTTTTCATACTATAAGCAGTTTTTCCTAACAAATGCAAGATATAGCATGGGCTATCTCCGCAAAGAAACTTCAGATCTGCAAAACTCATGGTTTTTTGGTCTTCGGGGAGGCAGGGGAACATGAATATGTGTTTGTTTTGCGAATTTGAGCTCTATCTGCAATGGGCACTTTTCATGCTATAAGCAGTTTTTCCTAACAAATGCAAGATATTACATGGGCTATCTCCACAAGGAGACATCAGATCTTGGTTTTTTGGTCTTCGGGGAGGCAGGGGAACAGGAATATGTGTTTGTTTTTCGAATTTGAGCTCTATCTGCAATGGCCACTTTTCATGCTATAAGCAGTTTTTCCTAACAAATGCAAGATATAACATGGGCTATCTCCGCAAGGAGACATCAGATCTGCAAAAGTCATCGTTGATTGGTCTTCGGGGAGGTGGGGGAACATGAATATGTGTTTGTTTTGTGAATTTGAGCTCTATCTGCAATGGGCACTTTTCCTGCTATAAGCAGTTTTTCCTAACAAATGCAGGATATAGCATGGGCTATCACCGCAAGGAGACATCAGATCTGCAAAACTCATGGTTCTTTGGTGTTCGGTGAACCGGGGGAACATGAATATGTGTTTGTTTTGTGAATTTGAGCTCTATCTGCAATGGGCACTTTTCATGTTATAAGCAGTTTTTCCTAACAAATGCAAGATATAACATGGGCTTTCTCCGCAAGGAGACATCAGATCTGCAAAACTCATGGTTTTTTGGTGTTCGGTGAGCCGGGGGAACATGAATACGTGTTTATTTTTCAAATTTGAGCTCTATCTGCAATGGGCACTTTTCATACTATAAGCAGTTTTTCCTAACAAATGTAAGATATAGCATGGGCTATCTCCGCAAGGAAACTTCAGATCTGCAAAAGTCATGGTTTTTTGGTCTTTGGGGAGGCAGGGGAACATGAATACGTTTTTGTTTTTTGAATTCGAGCTCTATCTGCAATGGGCACTTTTCATGCTCTAAGCGGTTTTTCCTAACAAATGCAAGATATTACATGGGCTATCTCCACAAGGAGACACCAGATCTTGGTTTTTTGGTCTTCGGGGAGGCAGGGGAACCGGAATATGTGTTTTTTTTTTGAATTTGAGCTCTATCTGCAATGGGCACTTTTCATGTTATAAGCAGTTTTTCTTAACAAATGCAAGACATAACGGGCTATCTCCGCAAGGAGACATCAGATCTGCAAAACTCATGTTTTTTTGGTCTTCGGTGAGCCGGGTGAACATGAATACGTGTTTGTTTTTCAAATTTGAGCTCTATCTGCAATGGGCACTTTTCATACTATAAGCAGTTTTTCCTAACAAATGCAAGATATAGCATGGGCTATCTCCGCAAGGAGACATCAGATCTGCAAAACTCATGGTTTTTTGGTCTTCGGGGAGGCAGGGGAACATGAATACGTGTTTGTTTTTTGAATTTGAGCTCTATCTGCAATGGGCACTTTTCATGCTATAAGCAGTTTTTCCTAACAAATGCAAGATATAACATGTGCTATCTCCGCAAGGAGACATCAGATCTACAAAAGTCATGGTTTTTTGGTCTTCGGGGAGGCAGGGGAACATGAATACGTGTTTGTTTTTTGAATTTGAGCTCTATCTGCAATGGGCACTTTTCATGCTATAAGCAGTTTTTCCTAACAAATGCAAGATATAACATGGGCTATCTCCCCAAGGAGACATCAGATCTACAAAAGTCATGGTTGATTGGTCTTCGGGGAGATGGGGGAAGATGAATATGTGTTTGTTTTGTGAATTTGAGCTCTATCTGCAATGGGCACTTTTCATGCTATAAGCAGTTTTTCCTAACAAATGCAAGATAAAGCATGGGCTATCACCGCAAGGAAACTTCAGTTCTGCAAAATTCTTGGTTTTTTGGTCTTCGGGGAGAAAGGGGAACATGAATACGTGTTTGTTTTGCGAATTTGAGCTCTATGTGCAATGGGCACTTTTCATGTTATAAGCAGTTTTTCTTAACAAATGCAAGATATAGCATGGGCTATCTCCGCAAGGAAACTTCAGATCTGCAAAAGTCATGGTTTTTTGGTCTTTGGGGAGGCAGGGGAACATGAATACGTTTTTGTTTTTTGAATTCGAGCTCTATCTGCAATGGGCACTTTTCATGCTCTAAGCGGTTTTTCCTAACAAATGCAAGATATAACATTGGCTATCTCCGCAAGGATACTTCAGATCTGCAAAATTCATGGTTTTTTCGTCTTTGGGGAGGCAGGGGAACATGAATACGTTTTTCTTTTTCGAATTGGAGCTCTATCTGCAATGGGCACTTTTCATGCTATAAGCAGTTTTTCCTAACAAATGCAAGATATTACATGGGCTATCTCCACAAGGAGACACCAGATCTTGGTTTTTTGGTCTTCGGGGAGGCAGGGGAACCGGAATATGTGTTTTTTTTTTGAATTTGAGCTCTATCTGCAATGGGCACTTTTCATGTTATAAGCAGTTTTTCTTAACAAATGCAAGACATAACGGGCTATCTCCGCAAGGAGACATCAGATCTGCAAAACTCATGTTTTTTTGGTCTTCGGTGAGCCGGGTGAACATGAATACGTGTTTGTTTTTCAAATTTGAGCTCTATCTGCAATGGGCACTTTTCATACTATAAGCAGTTTTTCCTAACAAATGCAAGATATAGCATGGGCTATCTCCGCAAGGAAACTTCAGATCTGCAAAAGTCATGGTTTTTTGGACTTCGGGGAGGCAGGGGAACAGGAATGTGTGTTTGTTTTTCGAATTTGAGCTCTTTCTGCAATGGGCACTTTTCATACTATAAGCAGTTTTTCCTAACAAATGCAAGATATAGCATGGGCTATCTCAGCAAAGAAACTTCAGATCTGCAAAACTCATGGTTTTTTGGTCTTCGGGGAGGCAGGGGAACATGAATATGTGTTTGTTTTGCGAATATGAGCTCTATCTGCAATGGGCACTTTTCATGCTATAAGCAGTTTTTCCTAACAAATGCAAGATATTACATGGGCTATCTCCACAAGGAGACATCAGATCTTGGTTTTTTGGTCTTCGGGGAGGCAGGGGAACAGGAATATGTGTTTGTTTTTCGAATTTGAGCTCTATCTGCAATGGCCACTTTTCATGCTATAAGCAGTTTTTCCTAACAAATGCAAGATATTACATGGGCTATCTCCACAAGGAGACACCAGATCTTGGTTTTTTGGTCTTCGGGGAGGCAGGGGAACCGGAATATGTGTTTTTTTTTTGAATTTGAGCTCTATCTGCAATGGGCACTTTTCATGTTATAAGCAGTTTTTCTTAACAAATGCAAGACATAACGGGCTATCTCCGCAAGGAGACATCAGATCTGCAAAACTCATGTTTTTTTGGTCTTCGGTGAGCCGGGTGAACATGAATACGTGTTTGTTTTTCAAATTTGAGCTCTATCTGCAATGGGCACTTTTCATACTATAAGCAGTTTTTCCTAACAAATGCAAGATATAGCATGGGCTATCTCCGCAAGGAAACTTCAGATCTGCAAAAGTCATGGTTTTTTGGACTTCGGGGAGGCAGGGGAACAGGAATGTGTGTTTGTTTTTCGAATTTGAGCTCTTTCTGCAATGGGCACTTTTCATACTATAAGCAGTTTTTCCTAACAAATGCAAGATATAGCATGGGCTATCTCCGCAAAGAAACTTCAGATCTGCAAAACTCATGGTTTTTTGGTCTTCGGGGAGGCAGGGGAACATGAATATGTGTTTGTTTTGCGAATATGAGCTCTATCTGCAATGGGCACTTTTCATGCTATAAGCAGTTTTTCCTAACAAATGCAAGATATTACATGGGCTATCTCCACAAGGAGACATCAGATCTTGGTTTTTTGGTCTTCGGGGAGGCAGGGGAACAGGAATATGTGTTTGTTTTTCGAATTTGAGCTCTATCTGCAATGGCCACTTTTCATGCTATAAGCAGTTTTTCCTAACAAATGCAGGATATAGCATGGGCTATCACCGCAAGGAGACATCAGATCTGCAAAACTCATGGTTCTTTGGTGTTCGGTGAACCGGGGGAACATTAATATGTGTTTGTTTTGTGAATTTGAGCTGTATCTGCAATGGGCACTTTTCATGTTATAAGCAGTTTTTCCTAACAAATGCAAGATATAACATGGGCTTTCTCCGCAAGGAGACATCAGATCTGCAAAACTCATGGTTTTTTGGTGTTCGGTGAGCCGGGGGAACATGAATACGTGTTTATTTTTCAAATTGGAGCTCTATCTGCAATGGGCACTTTTCATACTATAAGCAGTTTTTCCTAACAAATGTAAGATATAGCATGGGCTATCTCCGCAAGGAAACTTCAGATCTGCAAAAGTCATGGTTTTTTGGTCTTTGGGGAGGCAGGGGAACATGAATACGTTTTTGTTTTTTGAATTCGAGCTCTATCTGCAATGGGCACTTTTCATGCTCTAAGCGGTTTTTCCTAACAAATGCAAGATATAACATTGGCTATCTCCGCAAGGATACTTCAGATCTGCAAAATTCATGGTTTTTTCGTCTTCAGGGAGGCAGGGGAACATGAATACGTTTTTCTTTTTCGAATTGGAGCTCTATCTGCAATGGGCACTTTTCATGCTATAAGCAGTTTTTCCTAACAAATGCAAGATATTACATGGGCTATCTCCACAAGGAGACACCAGATCTTGGTTTTTTGGTCTTCGGGGAGGCAGGGGAACCGGAATATGTGTTTTTTTTTGAATTTGAGCTCAATCTGCAATGGGCACTTTTCATGTTATAAGCAGTTTTTCTTAACAAATGCAAGACATAACGGGCTATCTCCGCAGGGAGACATCAGATCTGCAAAACTCATGTTTTTTTGGTCTTCAGTGAGCCGGGTGAACATGAATACGTGTTTGTTTTTCAAATTTGAGCTCTATCTGCAATGGGCACTTTTCATACTATAAGCAGTTTTTCCTAACAAATGCAAGATATAGCATGGGCTATCTCCGCAAGGAGACATCAGATCTGCAAAACTCATGGTTTTTTGGTCTTCGGGGAGGCAGGGGAACATGAATACGTGTTTGTTTTTTGAATTTGAGCTCTATCTGCAATGGGCACTTTTCATGCTATAAGCAGTTTTTCCTAACAAATGCAAGATATAACATGGGCTATCTCCGCAAGGAGACATCAGATCTACAAAAGTCATGGTTGATTGGTCTTCGGGGAGGTGGGGGAAGATGAATATGTGTTTGTTTTGTGAATTTGAGCTCTATCTGCAATGGGCACTTTTCATGCTATAAGCAGTTTTTCCTAACAAATGCAAGATAAAGCATGGGCTATCACCGCAAGGAAACTTCAGTTCTGCAAAATTCTTGGTTTTTTGGTCTTCGGGGAGAAAGGGGAACATGAATACGTGTTTGTTTTGCGAATTTGAGCTCTATGTGCAATGGGCACTTTTCATGTTATAAGCAGTTTTTCTTAACAAATGCAAGATATAGCATGGGCTATCTCCGCAAGGAAACTTCAGATCTGCAAAACTCATGGTTTTTTGGTCTTCGGTGAGCCGGGGGAACATGAATACGTGTTTGTTTTTTGAATTCGAGCTCTATTTGCAATGGGCACTTTTCATGCTATAGGCAGTTTTTCCTAACAAATGCAAGATATAACATTGGCTATCTCCGCAAGGATACTTCAGATCTGCAAAATTCATGGTTTTTCGTCTTCGGGGAGGCAGGGGAACATGAATACGTTTTTGTTTTTCGAATTTGAGCTCTGTCTGCAATGGGCACTTTTCATGCTATAAGCAGTTTTTCCTAACAAATGCAAGATATAACATGGGCTATCTCCGCAAGGAGACATCAGATCTGCAACAGTCTTGGTTTTTTGGTCTTCTGGGAGGCAGGGGAACAGGAATATGTGTTTGTTTTTCGAATTTGAGCTCTTTCTGCAGTGGGCACTTTTCATACTATAAGCAGTTTTTCCTAACAAATGCAAGATATAGCATGGGCTATCTCCGCAAAGAAACTTCAGATCTGCAAAACTCATGGTTTTTTGGTCTTCGGGGAGGCAGGGGAACAGGAATGTGTGTTTGTTTTTTGAATTTGAGCTCTTTCTGCAATGGGCACTTTTCATACTATAAGCAGTTTTTCCTAACAAATGCAAGATATAGCATGGGCTATCTCCGCAAGGAAACTTCAGATGTGCAAAAGTCTTGGTTTTTTGTCTTCGAGGAGGCAGGGGAACAGGAATATGTATTTGTTTTTCGAATTTGAGCTCTATCTGCAATGGGCACTTTTCATGTAATAAGCAGTTTTTCTTAACAAATGCAAGATATAACATGGGCTATCACCGCAAGGAGATATCAGATCTGCAAAACTCATGGTTTTTTGGTCTTCGGTGAGCCGGGGGAACATGAATACGTGTTTGTTTTTCAAATTTGAGCTCTATCTGCAATGGGCACTTTTCATAGTATAAGCAGTTTTTCCTAACAAATGCAAGATATAGCATGGGCTATCTCCACAAGGAAACTTCAGATCTGCAAAAGTCTTGGTTTTTTTTGTCTTCGGGGAGGCAGGGGAACATGAATACGTGTTTGTTTTTTGAATTTGAGCTCTATCTGCAATGGGCACTTTTCATGCTATAAGCAGTTTTTCCTAACAAATGCAAGATATAACATGGGCTATCTCCGCAAGGAGACATCAGATCTGCAAAAGTCATGGTTGATTGGTCTTCGGGGAGGTGGGGGAACATGAATATGTGTTTGTTTTGTGAATTTGAGCTCTATCTGCAATGGGCACCTTTCATGCTATAAGCAGTTTTTCCTAACAAATGCAAGATATAGCATGGGCTATCACCGCAAGGAAACTTCAGATCTGCAAAAGTCTTGGTTTTTTGGTCTTTGGGGAGGAAGGGGAACAGGAATATGTGTTTGTTTTTTGAATTTGAGCTCTATGTGCAATGGGCACTTTTCATGCTATAAGCAGTTTTTACTAACAAATGCAAGATATAACATGGGCTATCTCCGCAAGGAGACATCAGATCTGCAAAACTCATGGTTTTTTGGTCTTCGGTGAGCCGGGGGAACATGAATACGTGTTTGTTTTTCAAATTTGAGCTCTATCTGCAATGGGCACTTTTCATACTATAAGCAGTTTTTCCTAACAAATGCAAGATATAGCATGGGCTATCTCCGCAAAGAAACTTCAGATCTGCAAAAGTCATGGTTTTTTGGTCTTCGGGGAGGCAGGGGAACATGAATACGTTTTTGTTTTTTGAATTCGAGCTCTATCTGCAATGGGCACTTTTCATGCTCTAAGCAGTTTTTCCTAACAAATGCAAGATATAACATTAGCTATCTCCACAAGGATACTTCAGATCTGCAAAATTCATGGTTTTTTCGTCTTCGGGGAGGCAGGGGAACATGAATACGTTTTTGTTTTTCGAATTTGAGCTCTATCTGCAATGGGCACTTTTCATGCTATAAGCAGTTTTTCCTAACAAATGCAAGATATAACATGGGCTATCTCCGCAAGGAGACATCAGATCTGCAACAGTCTTGGTTTTTTGGTCTTCGGGGAGGCAGGGGAACAGCAATATGTGTTTGTTTTTCGAATTTGAGCTCTTTCTGCAGTGGGCACTTTTCATACTATAAGCAGTTTTTCCTAACAAATGCAAGATATAGCATGGGCTATCTCCGCAAAGAAACTTCAGATCTGCAAAACTCATGGTTTTTTGGTCTTCGGGGAGGTAGGGGAACATGAATATGTTTTTGTTTTTCAAATTTGAGCTCTATCTGCAATGGGCACTTTTCATACTATAAGCAGTTTTTCCTAACAAATGCAAGATATAGCATGGGCTATCTCTGCAAGGAAACTTCAGATCTGCAAAAGTCTTGGTTTTTTTTGTCTTCGAGGAGGCAGGGGAACAGGAATATGTGTTTGTTTTTCGAATTTGAGCTCTATCTGCAATGGGCACTTTTCATGTTATAAGCAGTTTTTCTTAACAAATGCAAGATATAACATGGGCTATCACCGCAAGGAGATATCAGATCTGCAAAACTCATGGTTTTTTGGTCTTCGGGGAGGCAGGGGAACATGAATACGTGTTTGTTTTTTGAATTTGAGCTCTATCTGCAATGGGCACTTTTCATGCTATAAGCAGTTTTTCCTAACAAATGCAAGATATAGCATGGGCTATCACCGCAAGGAAACTTCAGATCTGCAAAAGTCTTGGTTTTTTGGTCTTCGGGGAGGAAGGGGAACAGGAATATGTGTTTGTTTTTTGAATTTGAGCTCTATGTGCAATGGGCAATTTTCATGCTATAAGCAGTTTTAACTAACAAATGCAAGATATAACATGGGCTATCTCCGCAAGGAGCCATCAGATCTGCAAAACTCATGGTTTTTTGGTCTTCGGTGAGCCGGGGGAACATGAATACATGTTTGTTTTTCAAATTTGAGCTCTATCTGCAATGGGCACTTTTCATACTATAAGCAGTTTTTCCTAACAAATTCAAGATATAGCATGGGCTATCTCCGCAAAGAAACTTCAGATCTGCAAAAGTCATGGTTTTTTGGTCTTCGGGGAGGCAGGGGAACATGAATACGTTTTTGTTTTTTGAATTCGAGCTCTATCTGCAATGGGCACTTTTCATACTATAAGCAGTTTTTCCTAACAAATGCAAGATATAGCATGGGCTATCTCCGCAAAGAAACTTCAGATCTGCAAAAGTCATGGTTTTTTGGTCTTCGGGGAGGCAGGGGAACATGAATACGTTTTTGTTTTTTGAATTCGAGTTCTATCTGCAATGGGCACTTTTCATGCTCTAAGCAGTTTTTCCTAACAAATGCAAGATATAACATTAGCTATCTCCACAAGGATACTTCAGATCTGCAAAATTCATGGTTTTTTCGTCTTCGGGGAGGCAGGGGAACATGAATACGTTTTTGTTTTTCGAATTTGAGCTCTTTCTGCAGTGGGCACTTTTCATGCTATAAGCAGTTTTTCCTAACAAATGCAAGATATAACATGGGCTATCTCCGCAAGGAGACATCAGATCTGCAACAGTCTTGGTTTTTTGGTCTTCGGGGAGGCAGGGGAACAGGAATATGTGTTTGTTTTTCGAATTTGAGCTCTTTCTGCAGTGGGCACTTTTCATACTATAAGCAGTTTTTCCTAACAAATGCAAGATATAGCATGGGCTATCTCCGCAAAGAAACTTCAGATCTGCAAAACTCATGGTTTTTTGGTCTTCGGGGAGGTAGGGGAACATGAATATGTTTTTGTTTTTCAAATTTGAGCTCTATCTGCAATGGGCACTTTTCATACTATAAGCAGTTTTTCCTAACAAATGCAAGATATAGCATGGGCTATCTCCGCAAGGAAACTTCAGATCTGCAAAAGTCTTGGTTTTTTTTGTCTTCGAGGAGGCAGGGGAACAGGAATATGTGTTTGTTTTTCGAATTTGAGCTCTATCTGCAATGGGCACTTTTCATGTTATAAGCAGTTTTTCTTAACAAATGCAAGATATAACATGGGCTATCACCGCAAGGAGATATCAGATCTGCAAAACTCATGGTTTTTTGGTCTTCGGTGAGCCGGGGGAACATGAATACGTTTTTGTTTTTTGAATTCGAGCTCTATCTGCAATGGGCACTTTTCATGCTCTAAGCAGTTTTTCCTAACAAATGCAAGATATAACATTAGCTATCTCCACAAGGATACTTTAGATCTACAAAATTCATGGTTTTTTCGTCTTCGGGGAGGCAGGGGAACATGAATACGTTTTTCTTTTTCGAATTGGAGCTCTATCTGCAATGGGCACTTTTCATGCTATAAGCAGTTTTTCCTAACAAATGCAAGATATTACATGGGCTATCTCCGCAAGGAGACATCAGATCTTGGTTTTTTGGTCTTCGGGGAGGCAGGGGAACAGGAATATGTGTTTGTTTTTCGAATTTGAGCTCTTTCTGCAATGGGCACTTTTCATACTATAAGCAGTTTTTCCTAACAAATGCAAGATATAGCATGGGCTGTCTCCGCAAAGAAACTTCAGATCTGCAAAAGTCATGGTTTTTTGGTCTTCGGGGAGGCAGGGGAACATGAATATGTGTTTGTTTTGCGAATTTGAGCTCTATCTGCAATGGGCACTTTTCATGCTATAAGCAGTTTTTCTTAACAAATGCAAGATATAGCATGGGCTATCTCCACAAGGAAACTTCAGATCTGCAAAACTCATGGTTTTTTGGTCTTCGGAGAGGCAGGGGAACAGGAATATGTGTTTGTTTTTCGAATTTGAGCTCTATCTGCAATGGGCACTTTTCATGCTATAAGCAGTGTTTCCTAACAAATGCAAGATATAACATGGGCTATCTCCGCAAGGAGAGATCAGATCTGCAAAACTCATGGTTTTTTGGTCTTTGGTGAGCCGGGGGAACATGAATACGTGTTTGTTTTTCAAATTTGAGCTCTATCTGCAATGGGCACTTTTCATACTATAAGCAGTTTTTCCTAACAAATGCAAGATATAGCATGGGCTATCTCCGCAAAGAAACCTCAGATCTGCAAAAGTCATGGTTTTTTGGTCTTCGGGGAGGCAGGGGAACATGAATACGTTTTTGTTTTTTGAATTCGAGCTCTATCTGCAATGGGCACTTTTCATGCTATAAGCAGTTTTTCCTAACAAATGCAAGATATAACATTGGCTATCTCCGCAAGGATACTTCAGATCTGCAAAATTCATGGTTTTTTCATCTTCGGGGAGGCTGGGGAACATGAATACGTTTTTCTTTTTCGAATTGGAGCTCCATCTACAATGGGCACTTTTCATGCTATAAGCAGTTTTTCCTAACAAATGCAAGATATTACATGGGCTATCTCCGCAAGGAGACATCAGATCTTGGTTTTTTGGTCTTCGGGGAGGCAGGGGAACAGGAATATGTGTTTGTTTTTCGAATTTGAGCTCTTTCTGCAATGGGCACTTTTCATACTATAAGCAGTTTTTCCTAACAAATGCAAGATATAGCATGGGCTGTCTCCGCAAGGAGACATCAGATCTGCAAAAGTTCTGGTTGATTGGTCTTCGGGGAGGTGGGGGAACATGAATATATGTTTGTTTTGTGAATTTGAGCTCTATCTGCAATGGGCACTTTTCATGCTATAAGCAGTTTTTCATAACAAATGCAAGATATAGCATGGGCTATCAGCGCAAGGAAACTTCAGATCTGCAAAATTCTTGGTTTTTTGGTCTTCGGGGAGGCAGGGGAACAGGAATATGTGTTTGTTTTTCGAATTTGAGCTCTTTCTGCAATGGGCACTTTTCATGCTATAAGCAGTTTTTCTTAACAAATGCAAGATATAACACGGGCTATCTCCGCAAGGAGACATCAGATCTGCAAAACTCATGGTTTTTTGGTCTTCGGTGAGCCGGGTGAACATGAATACGTGTTTGTTTTTCAAATTTGAGCTCTATCTGCAATGGGCACTTTTCATACTATAAGCAGTTTTTCCTAACAAATGCAAGATATAGCATGGGCTATCTCCGCAAGGAAACTTCAGATCTGCAAAAGTCATGGTTTTTTGGACTTCGGGGAGGCAGGGGAACAGGAATGTGTGTTTGTTTTTCGAATTTGAGCTCTTTCTGCAATGGGCACTTTTCATACTATAAGCAGTTTTTCCTAACAAATGCAAGATATAGCATGGGCTATCTCCGCAAAGAAACTTCAGATCTGCAAAACTCATGGTTTTTTGGTCTTCGGGGAGGCAGGGGAACATGAATATGTGTTTGTTTTGCGAATATGAGCTCTATCTGCAATGGGCACTTTTCATGCTATAAGCAGTTTTTCCTAACAAATGCAAGATATTACATGGGCTATCTCCACAAGGAGACATCAGATCTTGGTTTTTTGGTCTTCGGCGAGGCAGGGGAACAGGAATATGTGTTTGTTTTTCGAATTTGAGCTCTATCTGCAATGGCCACTTTTCATGCTATAAGCAGTTTTTCCTAACAAATGCAAGATATTACATGGGCTATCTCCACAAGGAGACACCAGATCTTGGTTTTTTGGTCTTCGGGGAGGCAGGGGAACCGGAATATGTGTTTTTTTTTTGAATTTGAGCTCTATCTGCAATGGGCACTTTTCATGTTATAAGCAGTTTTTCTTAACAAATGCAAGACATAACGGGCTATCTCCGCAAGGAGACATCAGATCTGCAAAACTCATGTTTTTTTGGTCTTCGGTGAGCCGGGTGAACATGAATACGTGTTTGTTTTTCAAATTTGAGCTCTATCTGCAATGGGCACTTTTCATACTATAAGCAGTTTTTCCTAACAAATGCAAGATATAGCATGGGCTATCTCCGCAAGGAAACTTCAGATCTGCAAAAGTCATGGTTTTTTGGACTTCGGGGAGGCAGGGGAACAGGAATGTGTGTTTGTTTTTCGAATTTGAGCTCTTTCTGCAATGGGCACTTTTCATACTATAAGCAGTTTTTCCTAACAAATGCAAGATATAGCATGGGCTATCTCCGCAAAGAAACTTCAGATCTGCAAAACTCATGGTTTTTTGGTCTTCGGGGAGGCAGGGGAACATGAATATGTGTTTGTTTTGCGAATATGAGCTCTATCTGCAATGGGCACTTTTCATGCTATAAGCAGTTTTTCCTAACAAATGCAAGATATTACATGGGCTATCTCCACAAGGAGACATCAGATCTTGGTTTTTTGGTCTTCGGGGAGGCAGGGGAACAGGAATATGTGTTTGTTTTTCGAATTTGAGCTCTATCTGCAATGGCCACTTTTCATGCTATAAGCAGTTTTTCCTAACAAATGCAGGATATAGCATGGGCTATCACCGCAAGGAGACATCAGATCTGCAAAACTCATGGTTCTTTGGTGTTCGGTGAACCGGGGGAACATTAATATGTGTTTGTTTTGTGAATTTGAGCTCTATCTGCAATGGGCACTTTTCATGTTATAAGCAGTTTTTCCTAACAAATGCAAGATATAACATGGGCTTTCTCCGCAAGGAGACATCAGATCTGCAAAACTCATGGTTTTTTGGTGTTCGGTGAGCCGGGGGAACATGAATACGTGTTTATTTTTCAAATTGGAGCTCTATCTGCAATGGGCACTTTTCATACTATAAGCAGTTTTTCCTAACAAATGTAAGATATAGCATGGGCTATCTCCGCAAGGAAACTTCAGATCTGCAAAAGTCATGGTTTTTTGGTCTTTGGGGAGGCAGGGGAACATGAATACGTTTTTGTTTTTTGAATTCGAGCTCTATCTGCAATGGGCACTTTTCATGCTCTAAGCGGTTTTTCCTAACAAATGCAAGATATAACATTGGCTATCTCCGCAAGGATACTTCAGATCTGCAAAATTCATGGTTTTTTCGTCTTCGGGGAGGCAGGGGAACATGAATACGTTTTTCTTTTTCGAATTGGAGCTCTATCTGCAATGGGCACTTTTCATGCTATAAGCAGTTTTTCCTAACAAATGCAAGATATTACATGGGCTATCTCCACAAGGAGACACCAGATCTTGGTTTTTTGGTCTTCGGGGAGGCAGGGGAACCGGAATATGTGTTTTTTTTTTTGAATTTGAGCTCTATCTGCAATGGGCACTTTTCATGTTATAAGCAGTTTTTCTTAACAAATGCAAGACATAACGGGCTATCTCCGCAAGGAGACATCAGATCTGCAAAACTCATGTTTTTTTGGTCTTCAGTGAGCCGGGTGAACATGAATACGTGTTTGTTTTTCAAATTTGAGCTCTATCTGCAATGGGCACTTTTCATACTATAAGCAGTTTTTCCTAACAAATGCAAGATATAGCATGGGCTATCTCCGCAAGGAGACATCAGATCTGCAAAACTCATGGTTTTTTGGTCTTCGGGGAGGCAGGGGAACATGAATACGTGTTTGTTTTTTGAATTTGAGCTCTATCTGCAATGGGCACTTTTCATGCTATAAGCAGTTTTTCCTAACAAATGCAAGATATAACATGGGCTATCTCCGCAAGGAGACATCAGATCTACAAAAGTCATGGTTGATTGGTCTTCGGGGAGGTGGGGGAAGATGAATATGTGTTTGTTTTGTGAATTTGAGCTCTATCTGCAATGGGCACTTTTCATGCTATAAGCAGTTTTTCCTAACAAATGCAAGATAAAGCATGGGCTATCACCGCAAGGAAACTTCAGTTCTGCAAAATTCTTGGTTTTTTGGTCTTCGGGGAGAAAGGGGAACATGAATACGTGTTTGTTTTGCGAATTTGAGCTCTATGTGCAATGGGCACTTTTCATGTTATAAGCAGTTTTTCTTAACAAATGCAAGATATAGCATGGGCTATCTCCGCAAGGAAACTTCAGATCTGCAAAACTCATGGTTTTTTGGTCTTCGGTGAGCCGGGGGAACATGAATACGTGTTTGTTTTTTGAATTCGAGCTCTATTTGCAATGGGCACTTTTCATGCTATAGGCAGTTTTTCCTAACAAATGCAAGATATAACATTGGCTATCTCCGCAAGGATACTTCAGATCTGCAAAATTCATGGTTTTTCGTCTTCGGGGAGGCAGGGGAACATGAATACGTTTTTGTTTTTCGAATTTGAGCTCTGTCTGCAATGGGCACTTTTCATGCTATAAGCAGTTTTTCCTAACAAATGCAAGATATAACATGGGCTATCTCCGCAAGGAGACATCAGATCTGCAACAGTCTTGGTTTTTTGGTCTTCTGGGAGGCAGGGGAACAGGAATATGTGTTTGTTTTTCGAATTTGAGCTCTTTCTGCAGTGGGCACTTTTCATACTATAAGCAGTTTTTCCTAACAAATGCAAGATATAGCATGGGCTATCTCCGCAAAGAAACTTCAGATCTGCAAAACTCATGGTTTTTTGGTCTTCGGGGAGGCAGGGGAACAGGAATGTGTGTTTGTTTTTCGAATTTGAGCTCTTTCTGCAATGGGCACTTTTCATACTATAAGCAGTTTTTCCTAACAAATGCAAGATATAGCATGGGCTATCTCCGCAAGGAAACTTCAGATGTGCAAAAGTCTTGGTTTTTTTGTCTTCGAGGAGGCAGGGGAACAGGAATATGTATTTGTTTTTCGAATTTGAGCTCTATCTGCAATGGGCACTTTTCATGTAATAAGCAGTTTTTCTTAACAAATGCAAGATATAACATGGGCTATCACCGCAAGGAGATATCAGATCTGCAAAACTCATGGTTTTTTGGTCTTCGGTGAGCCGGGGGAACATGAATACGTGTTTGTTTTTCAAATTTGAGCTCTATCTGCAATGGGCACTTTTCATAGTATAAGCAGTTTTTCCTAACAAATGCAAGATATAGCATGGGCTATCTCCACAAGGAAACTTCAGATCTGCAAAAGTCTTGGTTTTTTTTGTCTTCGGGGAGGCAGGGGAACATGAATACGTGTTTGTTTTTTGAATTTGAGCTCTATCTGCAATGGGCACTTTTCATGCTATAAGCAGTTTTTCCTAACAAATGCAAGATATAACATGGGCTATCTCCGCAAGGAGACATCAGATCTGCAAAAGTCATGGTTGATTGGTCTTCGGGGAGGTGGGGGAACATGAATATGTGTTTGTTTTGTGAATTTGAGCTCTATCTGCAATGGGCACCTTTCATGCTATAAGCAGTTTTTCCTAACAAATGCAAGATATAGCATGGGCTATCACCGCAAGGAAACTTCAGATCTGCAAAAGTCTTGGTTTTTTGGTCTTCGGGGAGGAAGGGGAACAGGAATATGTGTTTGTTTTTTGAATTTGAGCTCTATGTGCAATGGGCACTTTTCATGCTATAAGCAGTTTTTACTAACAAATGCAAGATATAACATGGGCTATCTCCGCAAGGAGACATCAGATCTGCAAAACTCATGGTTTTTTGGTCTTCGGTGAGCCGGGGGAACATGAATACGTGTTTGTTTTTCAAATTTGAGCTCTATCTGCAATGGGCACTTTTCATACTATAAGCAGTTTTTCCTAACAAATGCAAGATATAGCATGGGCTATCTCCGCAAAGAAACTTCAGATCTGCAAAAGTCATGGTTTTTTGGTCTTCGGGGAGGCAGGGGAACATGAATACGTTTTTGTTTTTTGAATTCGAGCTCTATCTGCAATGGGCACTTTTCATGCTCTAAGCAGTTTTTCCTAACAAATGCAAGATATAACATTAGCTATCTCCACAAGGATACTTCAGATCTGCAAAATTCATGGTTTTTTCGTCTTCGGGGAGGCAGGGGAACATGAATACGTTTTTGTTTTTCGAATTTGAGCTCTATCTGCAATGGGCACTTTTCATGCTATAAGCAGTTTTTCCTAACAAATGCAAGATATAACATGGGCTATCTCCGCAAGGAGACATCAGATCTGCAACAGTCTTGGTTTTTTGGTCTTCGGGGAGGCAGGGGAACAGCAATATGTGTTTGTTTTTCGAATTTGAGCTCTTTCTGCAGTGGGCACTTTTCATACTATAAGCAGTTTTTCCTAACAAATGCAAGATATAGCATGGGCTATCTCCGCAAAGAAACTTCAGATCTGCAAAACTCATGGTTTTTTGGTCTTCGGGGAGGTAGGGGAACATGAATATGTTTTTGTTTTTCAAATTTGAGCTCTATCTGCAATGGGCACTTTTCATACTATAAGCAGTTTTTCCTAACAAATGAAAGATATAGCATGGGCTATCTCTGCAAGGAAACTTCAGATCTGCAAAAGTCTTGGTTTTTTTTGTCTTCGAGGAGGCAGGGGAACAGGAATATGTGTTTGTTTTTCGAATTTGAGCTCTATCTGCAATGGGCACTTTTCATGTTATAAGCAGTTTTTCTTAACAAATGCAAGATATAACATGGGCTATCACTTCAAGGAGATATCAGATCTGCAAAACTCATGGTTTTTTGGTCTTCGGTGAGCCGGGGGAACATGAATACGTGTTTGTTTTTCAAATTTGAGCTCTATCTGCAATGGGCACTTTTCATAGTATAAGCAGTTTTTCCTAACAAATGCAAGATATAGCATGGGCTATCTCCACAAGGAAACTTCAGATCTGCAAAAGTCATGGTTTTTTGGTCTTCGGGGAGGCAGGGGAACATGAATACGTGTTTGTTTTTTGAATTTGAGCTCTATCTGCAATGGGCACTTTTCATGCTATAAGCAGTTTTTCCTAACAAATGCAAGATATAACATGGGCTATCTCCGCAAGGAGACATCAGATCTGCAAAAGTCATGGTTGATTGGTCTTCGGGGAGGTGGGGGAACATGAATATGTGTTTGTTTTGTGAATTTGAGCTCTATCTGCAATGGCCACTTTTCATGCTATAAGCAGTTTTTCCTAACAAATGCAAGATATAGCATGGGCTATCACCGCAAGGAAACTTCAGATCTGCAAAAGTCTTGGTTTTTTGGTCTTCGGGGAGGAAGGGGAACAGGAATATGTGTTTGTTTTTTGAATTTGAGCTCTATGTGCAATGGGCAATTTTCATGCTATAAGCAGTTTTAACTAACAAATGCAAGATATAACATGGGCTATCTCCGCAAGGAGCCATCAGATCTGCAAAACTCATGGTTTTTTGGTCTTCGGTGAGCCGGGGGAACATGAATACGTGTTTGTTTTTCAAATTTGAGCTCTATCTGCAATGGGCACTTTTCATGCTATTAGCAGTTTTTCCTAACAAATTCAAGATATAGCATGGGCTATCTCCGCAAAGAAACTTCAGATCTGCAAAAGTCATGGTTTTTTGGTCTTCGGGGAGGCAGGGGAACATGAATACGTTTTTGTTTTTTGAATTCGAGCTCTATCTGCAATGGGCACTTTTCATACTATAAGCAGTTTTTCCTAACAAATGCAAGATATAGCATGGGCTATCTCCGCAAAGAAACTTCAGATCTGCAAAAGTCATGGTTTTTTGGTCTTCGGGGAGGCAGGGGAACATGAATACGTTTTTGTTTTTTGAATTCGAGTTCTATCTGCAATGGGCACTTTTCATGCTCTAAGCAGTTTTTCCTAACAAATGCAAGATATAACATTAGCTATCTCCACAAGGATACTTCAGATCTGCAAAATTCATGGTTTTTTCGTCTTCGGGGAGGCAGGGGAACATGAATACGTTTTTGTTTTTCGAATTTGAGCTCTATCTGCAATGGGCACTTTTCATGCTATAAGCAGTTTTTCCTAACAAATGCAAGATATAACATGGGCTATCTCCGCAAGGAGACATCAGATCTGCAACAGTCTTGGTTTTTTGGTCTTCGGGGAGGCAGGGGAACAGGAATATGTGTTTGTTTTTCGAATTTGAGCTCTTTCTGCAGTGGGCACTTTTCATACTATAAGCAGTTTTTCCTAACAAATGCAAGATATAGCATGGGCTATCTCCGCAAAGAAACTTCAGATCTGCAAAACTCATGGTTTTTTGGTCTTCGGGGAGGTAGGGGAACATGAATATGTTTTTGTTTTTCAAATTTGAGCTCTATCTGCAATGGGCACTTTTCATACTATAAGCAGTTTTTCCTAACAAATGCAAGATATAGCATGGGCTATCTCCGCAAGGAAACTTCAGATCTGCAAAAGTCTTGGTTTTTTTTGTCTTCGAGGAGGCAGGGGAACAGGAATATGTGTTTGTTTTTCGAATTTGAGCTCTATCTGCAATGGGCACTTTTCATGTTATAAGCAGTTTTTCTTAACAAATGCAAGATATAACATGGGCTATCACCGCAAGGAGATATCAGATCTGCAAAACTCATGGTTTTTTGGTCTTCGGTGAGCCGGGGGAACATGAATACGTTTTTGTTTTTTGTATTGGAGCTCTATCTGCAATGGGCACTTTTCATGCTATAAGCAGTTTTTCCTAACAAATGCAAGATATTACATGGGCTATCTCCGCAAGGAGACATCAGATCTTGGTTTTTTGGTCTTCGGGGAGGCAGGGGAACAGGAATATGTGTTTGTTTTTCGAATTTGAGCTCTTTCTGCAATGGGCACTTTTCATGCTCTAAGCAGTTTTTCCTAACAAATGCAAGGTATAACATTAGCTATCTCCACAAGGATACTTCAGATCTGCAAAATTCATGGTTTTTTCGTCTTCGGGGAGGCAGGGGAACATGAATACGTTTTTGTTTTTCGAATTTGAGCTCTATCTGCAATGGGCACTTTTCATGTTATAAGCAGTTTTTCTTAACAAATGCAAGATATAACGGGCTATCTCCGCAAGGAGACATCAGATCTGCAAAACTCATGGTTTTTTGGTCTTCGGTGAGCCGGGTGAACATGAATACGTGTTTGTTTTTCAAATTTGAGCTCTATCTGCAATGGGCACTTTTCATACTATAAGCAGTTTTTCCTAACAAATGCAAGATATAGCATGGGCTATCTCCGCAAGTAAACTTCAGATCTGCAAAAGTCATGGTTTTTTGGTCTTCGGGGAGGCAGGGGAACATGAATACATGTTTGTTTTTTGAATTTTAGCTCTATCTGCAATGGGCACTTTTCATGCTATAAGCAGTGTTTCCTAACAAATGCAAGATATAACATGGGCTATCTCCGCAAGGAGAGATCAGATCTGCAAAACTCATGGTTTTTTGGTCTTTGGTGAGCCGGGGGAACATGAATACGTGTTTGTTTTTCAAATTTGAGCTCTATCTGCAATGGGCACTTTTCATACTATAAGCAGTTTTTCCTAACAAATGCAAGATATAGCATGGGCTATCTCCGCAAAGAAACCTCAGATCTGCAAAAGTCATGGTTTTTTGGTCTTCGGGGAGGCAGGGAACATGAATACATGTTTGTTTTTTGAATTTTAGCTCTATCTACAATGGGCACTTTTCATGCTATAAGCAGTGTTTCCTAACAAATGCAAGATATAACATGGGCTATCTCCGCAAGGAGAGATCAGATCTGCAAAACTCATGGTTTTTTGCTCTTTGGTGAGCCGGGGGAACATGAATACGTGTTTGTTTTTCAAATTTGAGCTCTATCTGCAATGGGCACTTTTCATACTATAAGCAGTTTTTCCTAACAAATGCAAGATATAGCATGGGCTATCTCCGCAAAGAAACCTCAGATCTGCAAAAGTCATGGTTTTTTGGTCTTCGGGGAGGCAGGGGAACATGAATACGTTTTTGTTTTTTGAATTCGAGCTCTATCTGCAATGGGCACTTTTCATGCTATAAGCAGTTTTTCCTAACAAATGCAAGATATAACATTGGCTATCTCCGCAAGGATACTTCAGATCTGCAAAATTCATGGTTTTTTCATCTTCGGGGAGGCTGGGGAACATGAATACGTTTTTCTTTTTCGAATTGGAGCTCCATCTACAATGGGCACTTTTCATGCTATAAGCAGTTTTTCCTAACAAATGCAAGATATTACATGGGCTATCTCCGCAAGGAGACATCAGATCTTGGTTTTTTGGTCTTCGGGGAGGCAGGGGAACAGGAATATGTGTTTGTTTTTCGAATCTGAGCTCTTTCTGCAATGGGCACTTTTCATACTATAAGCAGTTTTTCCTAACAAATGCAAGATATAGCATGGGCTGTCTCCGCAAGGAGACATCAGATCTGCAAAAGTCATGGTTGATTGGTCTTCGGGGAGGTGGGGGAACATGAATATATGTTTGTTTTGTGAATTTGAGCTCTATCTGCAATGGGCACTTTTCATGCTATAAGCAGTTTTTCCTAACAAATGCAAGATATAGCATGGGCTATCAGCGCAAGGAAACTTCAGATCTGCAAAATTCTTGGTTTTTTGGTCTTCGGGGAGAAAGGGGAACATGAATACGTGTTTGTTTTGCGAATTTGAGCTCTATGTGCAATGGGCACTTTTCATGCTATAAGCAGTTTTTCCTAACAAATGCAAGATATAGCATGGGCTATCTCCGCAAGGAAACTTCAGATCTGCAAAAGTCTTGGTTTTTTTGTCTTCGGGGAGGCAGGGGAACAGGAATATGTGTTTGTTTTTTGAATTTGAGCTCTATCTGCAATGGGCACTTTTCATGCTCTAAGCAGTTTTTCCTAACAAATGCAAGATATTACATGGGCTATCTCCACAAGGAGACATCAGATCTGCAAAAGTCATGGTTTTTTGGTCTTCGGGGAGGCAGGGGAACATGAATATGTGTTTGTTTTGTGAATTTGAGCTCTATCTGCAATGGGCACTTTTCATGCTATAAGCAGTTTTTCCTAACAAATGCAAGATATAACATTGGCTATCTCCGCAAGGATACTTCAGATCTGCAAAATTCATGGTTTTTTCATCTTCGGGGAGGCTGGGGAACATGAATACGTTTTTCTTTTTCGAATTGGAGCTCCATCTACAATGGGCACTTTTCATGCTATAAGCAGTTTTTCCTAACAAATGCAAGATATTACATGGGCTATCTCCGCAAGGAGACATCAGATCTTGGTTTTTTGGTCTTCGGGGAGGCAGGGGAACAGGAATATGTGTTTGTTTTTCGAATCTGAGCTCTTTCTGCAATGGGCACTTTTCATACTATAAGCAGTTTTTCCTAACAAATGCAAGATATAGCATGGGCTGTCTCCGCAAGGAGACATCAGATCTGCAAAAGTCATGGTTGATTGGTCTTCGGGGAGGTGGGGGAACATGAATATATGTTTGTTTTGTGAATTTGAGCTCTATCTGCAATGGGCACTTTTCATGCTATAAGCAGTTTTTCCTAACAAATGCAAGATATAGCATGGGCTATCAGCGCAAGGAAACTTCAGATCTGCAAAATTCTTGGTTTTTTGGTCTTCGGGGAGAAAGGGGAACATGAATATGTGTTTGTTTTGCGAATTTGAGCTCTATGTGCAATGGGCACTTTTCATGCTATAAGCAGTTTTTCCTAACAAATGCAAGATATAGCATGGGCTATCTCCGCAAGGAAACTTCAGATCTGCAAAAGTCTTGGTTTTTTTGTCTTCGGGGAGGCAGGGGAACAGGAATATGTGTTTGTTTTTTGAATTTGAGCTCTATCTGCAATGGGCACTTTTCATGCTCTAAGCAGTTTTTCCTAACAAATGCAAGATATTACATGGGCTATCTCCACAAGGAGACATCAGATCTGCAAAAGTCATGGTTTTTTGGTCTTCGGGGAGGCAGGGGAACATGAATATGTGTTTGTTTTGTGAATTTGAGCTCTATCTGCAATGGGCACTTTTCATGCTATAAGCAGTTTTTCCTAACAAATGCAAGATATAGCATGGGCTATCTCCGCAAGGAGACATCAGATCTGCAAAAGTCATGGTTTTTTGGTCTTCGGGGAGGCAGGGGAACAGGAATATGTGTTTGTTTTTCGAATTTGAGCTCTTTCTGCAATGGGCACTTTTCATGTTATAAGCAGTTTTTCTTAACAAATGCAAGATATAACACGGGCTATCTCCGCAAGGAGACATCAGATCTGCAAAACTCATGGTTTTTTGGTCTTCGGTGAGCCGGGTGAACATGAATACGTGTTTGTTTTTTAAATTTGAGCTCTATCTGCAATGGGCACTTTTCATACTATAAGCAGTTTTTCCTAACAAATGCAAGATATAGCATGGGCTATCTCCACAAGGAAACTTCAGATCTGCAAAAGTCATGGTTTTTTGGTCTTCGGGGAGGCAGGGGAACATGAATACGTGTTTGTTTTTTGAATTTGAGCTCTATCTGCAATGGGCACTTTTCATGCTATAAGCAGTTTTTCCTAACAAATGCAAGATATAACATGGGCTATCTCCGCAAGGAGACATCAGATCTGCAAAAGTCATGGTTGATTGGTCTTCGGGGAGGTGGGGGAACATGAATATGTGTTTGTTTTGTGAATTTGAGCTCTATCTGCAATGGCCACTTTTCATGCTATAAGCAGTTTTTCCTAACAAATGCAAGATATAGCATGGGCTATCACGGCAAGGAAACTTCAGATCTGCAAAAGTCTTGGTTTTTTGGTCTTCGGGGAGGAAGGGGAACAGGAATATGTGTTTGTTTTTTGAATTTGAGCTCTATGTGCAATGGGCAATTTTCATGCTATAAGCAGTTTTAACTAACAAATGCAAGATATAACATGGGCTATCTCCGCAAGGAGACATCAGATCTGCAAAACTCATGGTTTTTTGGTCTTCGGTGAGCCGGGGGAACATGAATACGTGTTTGTTTTTCAAATTTGAGCTCTATCTGCAATGGGCACTTTTCATACTATAAGCAGTTTTTCCTAACAAATTCAAGATATAGCATGGGCTATCTCCGCAAAGAAACTTCAGATCTGCAAGAGTCTTGGTTTTTTGGTCTTCGGGGAGGCAGGGGAACATGAATACGTTTTTGTTTTTTGAATTCGAGCTCTATCTGCAATGGGCACTTTTCATGCTCTAAGCAGTTTTTCCTAACAAATGCAAGATATAACATTAGCTATCTCCACAAGGATACTTTAGATCTGCAAAATTCATGGTTTTTTCGTCTTCGGGGAGGCAGGGGAACATGAATACGTTTTTCTTTTTCGAATTGGAGCTCTATCTGCAATGGGCACTTTTCATGCTATAAGCAGTTTTTCCTAACAAATGCAAGATATTACATGGGCTATCTCCGCAAGGAGACATCAGATCTTGGTTTTTTGGTCTTCGGGGAGGCAGGGGAACAGGAATATGTGTTTGTTTTTCGAATTTGAGCTCTTTCTGCAATGGGCACTTTTCATACTATAAGCAGTTTTTCCTAACAAATGCAAGATATAGCATGGGCTATCTCCACAAGGAAACTTCAGATCTGCAAAAGTCATGGTTTTTTGGTCTTCGGGGAGGCAGGGGAACATGAATACGTGTTTGTTTTTTGAATTTGAGCTCTATCTGCAATGGGCACTTTTCATGCTATAAGCAGTTTTTCCTAACAAATGCAAGATATAACATGGGCTATCTCCGCAAGGAGACATCAGATCTGCAAAAGTCATGGTTGATTGGTCTTCGGGGAGGTGGGGGAACATGAATATGTGTTTGTTTTGTGAATTTGAGCTCTATCTGCAATGGCCACTTTTCATGCTATAAGCAGTTTTTCCTAACAAATGCAAGATATAGCATGGGCTATCACGGCAAGGAAACTTCAGATCTGCAAAAGTCTTGGTTTTTTTGGTCTTCGGGGAGGAAGGGGAACAGGAATATGTGTTTGTTTTTTGAATTTGAGCTCTATGTGCAATGGGCAATTTTCATGCTATAAGCAGTTTTAACTAACAAATGCAAGATATAGCATGGGCTGTCTCCGCAAGGAGACATCAGATCTGCAAAAGTCATGGTTGATTGGTCTTCGGGGAGGTGGGGGAACATGAATATATGTTTGTTTTGTGAATTTGAGCTCTATCTGCAATGGGCACTTTTCATGCTATAAGCAGTTTTTCCTAACAAATGCAAGATATAGCATGGGCTATCAGCGCAAGGAAACTTCAGATCTGCAAAATTCTTGGTTTTTTGGTCTTCGGGGAGAAAGGGGAACATGAATACGTGTTTGTTTTGCGAATTTGAGCTCTATGTGCAATGGGCACTTTTCATGCTATAAGCAGTTTTTCCTAACAAATGCAAGATATAGCATGGGCTATCTCCGCAAGGAAACTTCAGATCTGCAAAAGTCTTGGTTTTTTTGTCTTCGGGGAGGCAGGGGAACAGGAATATGTGTTTGTTTTTCGAATTTGAGCTCTATCTGCAATGGGCACTTTTCATGTTATAAGCAGTTTTTCTTAACAAATGCAAGATATAACATGGCCTATCTCCGCAAAGAAACTTCAGATCTGCAAAAGTCATGGTTTTTTGGTCTTCGGGGAGGCAGGGGAACATGAATACGTTTTTGTTTTTTGAATTCGAGCTCTATCTGCAATGGGCACTTTTCATGCTCTAAGCAGTTTTTCCTAACAAATGCAAGATATAACATTAGCTATCTCCACAAGGATACTTCAGATCTGCAAAATTCATGGTTTTTTTGTCTTCGGGGAGGCAGGGGAACATGAATACGTTTTTCTTTTTCGAATTGGAGCTCTATCTGCAATGGGCACTTTTCATGCTCTAAGCAGTTTTTCCTAACAAATGCAAGATATTACATGGGCTATCTCCACAAGGAGACATCAGATCTGCAAAAGTCATGGTTTTTTGGTCTTCGGGGAGGCAGGGGAACATAAATATGTGTTTGTTTTGTGAATTTGAGCTCTATCTGCAATGGGCACTTTTCATGCTATAAGCAGTTTTTCCTAACAAATGCAAGATATAGCATGGGCTATCTCCGCAAGGAGACATCAGATCTGCAAAAGTCATGGTTTTTTGGTCTTCGGGGAGGCAGGGGAACAGGAATATGTGTTTGTTTTTCGAATTTGAGCTCTTTCTGCAATGGGCACTTTTCATACTATAAGCAGTTTTTCCTAACAAATGCAAGATATAGCATGGGCTGTCTCCACAAGGAAATTTCAGATCTGCAAAAGTGTTGGTTTTTTTTGTCTTCGGAGAGGCAGGGGAATAGGAATATGTGTTTGTTTTTCGAATTTGAGCTCTATCTGCAATGGGCACTTTTCATGTTATAAGCAGTTTTTCTTAACAAATGCAAGATATAACACGGGCTATCTCCGCAAGGAGACATCAGATCTGCAAAACTCATGGTTTTTTGGTCTTTGGTGAGCCGGGTGAACATGAATACGTGTTTGTTTTTCAAATTTGAGCTCTATCTGCAATGGGCACTTTTCATACTATAAGCAGTTTTTCCTAACAAATTCAAGATATAGCATGGGCTATCTCCGCAAAGAAACTTCAGATCTGCAAGAGTCTTGGTTTTTTGGTCTTCGGGGAGGCAGGGGAACATGAATACGTTTTTGTTTTTTGAATTCGAGCTCTATCTGCAATGGGCACTTTTCATGCTCTAAGCAGTTTTTCCTAACAAATGCAAGATATAACATTAGCTATCTCCACAAGGATACTTTAGATCTGCAAAATTCATGGTTTTTTCGTCTTCGGGGAGGCAGGGGAACATGAATACGTTTTTCTTTTTCGAATTGGAGCTCTATCTGCAATGGGCACTTTTCATGCTATAAGCAGTTTTTCCTAACAAATGCAAGATATTACATGGGCTATCTCCGCAAGGAGACATCAGATCTTGGTTTTTTGGTCTTCGGGGAGGCAGGGGAACAGGAATATGTGTTTGTTTTTCGAATTTGAGCTCTTTCTGCAATGGGCACTTTTCATGCTCTAAGCAGTTTTTCCTAACAAATGCAAGATATAGCATGGGCTGTCTCCGCAAAGAAACTTCAGATCTGCAAAAGTCATGGTTTTTTGGTCTTCGGGGAGGCAGGGGAACATGAATATGTGTTTGTTTTGCGAATTTGAGCTCTATCTGCAATGGGCACTTTTCATGCTCTAAGCAGTTTTTCCTAACAAATGCAAGATATAGCATGGGCTATCTCCACAAGGAAACTTCAGATCTGCAAAAGTCTTGGTTTTTTTGTCTTCGGAGAGGCAGGGGAACAGGAATATGTGTTTGTTTTTCGAATTTGAGCTCTATCTGCAATGGGCACTTTTCATGTTATAAGCAGTTTTTCTTAACAAATGCAAGATATAACGGGCTATCTCCGCAAGGAGACATCAGATCTGCAAAACTCATGGTTTTTTGGTCTTCGGTGAGCCGGGTGAACATGAATACGTGTTTGTTTTTCAAATTTGAGCTCTATCTGCAATGGGCACTTTTCATACTATAAGCAGTTTTTCCTAACAAATGCAAGATATAGCATGGGCTATCTCCACAAGGAAACTTCAGATCTGCAAAAGTCATGGTTTTTTGGTCTTCGGGGAGGCAGGGGAACATGAATACGTGTTTGTTTTTTGAATTTGAGCTCTATCTGCAATGGGCACTTTTCATGCTATAAGCAGTTTTTCCTAACAAATGCAAGATATAACATGGGCTATCTCCGCAAGGAGACATCAGATCTGCAAAAGTCATGGTTGATTGGTCTTCGGGGAGGTGGGGGAACATGAATATGTGTTTGTTTTGTGAATTTGAGCTCTATCTGCAATGGCCACTTTTCATGCTATAAGCAGTTTTTCCTAACAAATGCAAGATATAGCATGGGCTATCACGGCAAGGAAACTTCAGATCTGCAAAAGTCTTGGTTTTTTGGTCTTCGGGGAGGAAGGGGAACAGGAATATGTGTTTGTTTTTTGAATTTGAGCTCTATGTGCAATGGGCAATTTTCATGCTATAAGCAGTTTTAACTAACAAATGCAAGATATAGCATGGGCTGTCTCCGCAAGGAGACATCAGATCTGCAAAAGTCATGGTTGATTGGTCTTCGGGGAGGTGGGGGAACATGAATATATGTTTGTTTTGTGAATTTGAGCTCTATCTGCAATGGGCACTTTTCATGCTATTAGCAGTTTTTCCTAACAAATGCAAGATATAGCATGGGCTATCAGCGCAAGGAAACTTCAGATCTGCAAAATTCTTGGTTTTTTGGTCTTCGGGGAGAAAGGGGAACATGAATACGTGTTTGTTTTGCGAATTTGAGCTCTATGTGCAATGGGCACTTTTCATGCTATAAGCAGTTTTTCCTAACAAATGCAAGATATAGCATGGGCTATCTCCGCAAGGAAACTTCAGATCTGCAAAAGTCTTGGTTTTTTTGTCTTCGGGGAGGCAGGGGAACAGGAATACGTTTTTGTTTTTTGAATTCGAGCTCTATCTGCAATGGGCACTTTTCATGCTCTAAGCAGTTTTTCCTAACAAATGCAAGATATAACATTAGCTATCTCCACAAGGATACTTCAGATCTGCAAAATTCATGGTTTTTTTGTCTTCGGGGAGGCAGGGGAACATGAATACGTTTTTCTTTTTCGAATTGGAGCTCTATCTGCAATGGGCACTTTTCATGCTCTAAGCAGTTTTTCCTAACAAATGCAAGATATTACATGGGCTATCTCCACAAGGAGACGTCAGATCTGCAAAAGTCATGGTTTTTTGGTCTTCGGGGAGGCAGGGGAACATGAATATGTGTTTGTTTTGTGAATTTGAGCTCTATCTGCAATGGGCACTTTTCATGCTATAAGCAGTTTTTCCTAACAAATGCAAGATATAGCATGGGCTATCTCCGCAAGGAGACATCAGATCTGCAAAAGTCATGGTTTTTTGGTCTTCGGGGAGGCAGGGGAACAGGAATATGTGTTTGTTTTTCGAATTTGAGCTCTTTCTGCAATGGGCACTTTTCATACTATAAGCAGTTTTTCCTAACAAATGCAAGATATAGCATGGGCTGTCTCCACAAGGAAATTTCAGATCTGCAAAAGTCTTGGTTTTTTTTGTCTTCGGAGAGGCAGGGGAATAGGAATATGTGTTTGTTTTTCGAATTTGAGCTCTATCTGCAATGGGCACTTTTCATGTTATAAGCAGTTTTTCTTAACAAATGCAAGATATAACACGGGCTATCTCCGCAAGGAGACATCAGATCTGCAAAACTCATGGTTTTTTGGTCTTTGGTGAGCCGGGTGAACATGAATACGTGTTTGTTTTTCAAATTTGAGCTCTATCTGCAATGGGCACTTTTCATACTATAAGCAGTTTTTCCTAACAAATGCAAGATATAGCATGGGCTATCTCCGCAAGTAAACTTCAGATCTGCAAAAGTCATGGTTTTTTGGTCTTCGGGGAGGCAGGGGAACATGAATACGTGTTTGTTTTTTGAATTTGAGCTCTATCTGCAATGGGCACTTTTCATGCTATAAGCAGTTTTTCCTAACAAATGCAAGATATAACATGGGCTATCTCCGCAAGGAGACATCAGATCTGCAAAACTCATGGTTTTTTGGTCTTCGGTGAGCCGGGGGAACATGAATACGTGTTTGTTTTTCAAATTTGAGCTCTATCTGCAATGGGCACTTTTCATACTATAAGCAGTTTTTCCTAACAAATGCAAGATATAGCATGGGCTATCTCCGCAAGGAAACTTCAGATCTGCAAAATTCTTGGTTTTTTGGTCTTCAGGGAGAAAGGGGAACAGGAATATGTGTTTGTTTTTCGAATTTGAGCTCTATCTGCAATGGGCACTTTTCATGTTATAAGCAGTTTTTCTTAACAAATGCAAGATATAACATGGGCTATCTCCGCAAGGAGACATCAGATCTGCAAAACTCATGGTTTTTTCGTCTTCGGGGAGGCAGGGGAACATGAATACATTTTTGTTTTTCGAATTTGAGCTCTATCTGCAATGGGCACTTTTCATGCTATAAGCAGTTTTTCGTAACAAATGCAAGATATAGCATGGGCTTTCTCCGCAAGGAGACATCAGATCTGCAAAACTCATGGTTTTTTGGTCTTCGGTGAGCCAGCGGAACAGGAATATGTGTTTGTTTTTCGAATTTGAGCTCTATATACAATGGGCACTTTTCGTGCTATAAGCAATTTTTCCTAACAAAAGCAAGATATAACATGGGCTATGTCCGCAAGGAGACATCAGATGTGCAAAACTCATGGTTTTTTGGTCATGGCTGGGCCGGGGGAACATGAGTATTTGTTTGTTTTTTTGAATTTGAGCTCTATCTGCAATGGGCACTTTTCATGCTTTAAGCAATTTTTCCTAACAAATGCAACATATAACCTCAGCTATCTCCGCAAGGAGAAATCAAATAAGCAAAACCCATGGGTTTTTTTGTCTCTGCTCAGCCCAGGGAACATGAGCCAGGGGAACTGGAATATCTGTCTGTTTTTCAAATTTCAGATCTATCTGCAATAGGCACTTTTCATGCTATAAGCAATTTTTCATCAATGCAACACATTATGTTGGCTATCTCCACAAGGACACATCAAATCTTTAAAACTCATGTTTTTTTGTCTCTGCTCAGCCTAGGGAACATGAATATGTGTCTTTTTTTCGAATTTCAGATCTATCTGCAATGGGCACTTTTCATGCTATAAGCTGTTTTTCCTAACAAATGCAAGATATAACATGGGCTATCTCCGCATGGAGACATCAGATCTGCAAAACTCATGGTTTTTTGGTCTTCGGTGAGCTGGGGGAACACGTATATGTGTTTGTTTTTCGAATTTGAGCTCTATCTGCAATGGGCACTTTTCATGCTTTAAGCAATTTTTCCTAACAAATGCAACATACAACCTTGGCTATCACCGCAAGGAGAAATCAAATCTGCAAAACTCATGTTTTTTTTTTGTCTCTGCTCTGCCCAGGGAACATGACCCAGGGGAAATTGAATATCTGTCTGTTTTTCAAATTTCAGATCTATCTGCAATTGGCACTTTTCATGCTATAAGCAATTTTTCATCAATGCAACACATTATGTGGGCTATCTCCGCAAGGACACATCAGATCTTTAAAACTCATGTTTTTTTTGTCTCTGCTCAGCCTAGGGAACATGAATATGTGTCTTTTTTTCGAATTTCAGATCCATCTGCAATTGGCACTTTTCATGCTATAAGCAATTTTTCATAATAAATGCAAGATATAATATGGGCTATCTCCGCAAGTAGAAATCAGATCTGCAAAACTCATGGTTTTTTGATCTTCGGTGAGCCGGGGAAAAATGAATATGTGTTTGTTTTTCTTTTTTTTCTTTTTTTATTGAAAAGTTTTAAAATACATTTTATCTTTTACAATCCCCCCTTCCCCCCTACCTATCCCTCCCTTCCCCTCTCCCCCCTTTCCCCCCTCCCCCCCAACTTCCCAGAGCTAAGTACAGGGTATAAAAACAAATAACAATCATAAACATCCATATGCTACCAACAATAAATTCTTAGATCTATCACTCTCTAGCTCATATAAGATAACTACGAACAATACTAATATTACATGTAAAGAAAAAAAATAAAGAAATTGAAAGGAAGACTTATTCAAATGCTACATGAAACTTTTTAGTCCCATATTTGTTCTGGATATATTCAATCCATTTTCTCCACTCCATAATATAACGTTCTTGCGAATGATCTTTCAAATAAGCCGAGATCTTTGCCATCTCTGCCAGGTCAGAAACCTTTAAAGTCCATTTTTCTATAGACGGCAATTCCTCCTTCTTCCAATATTGACCTATTAAAAGTCTTGCTGCCGTAATTAAATTCAACATCAACTTAGTATCCACAACTGTAGCATCTGTAATTATACCCAACAAAAAGAGTTGCGGACAAAACTTTATCCTTTGCTTGAAAATCTTCTGCATATTCCACCAAATTTTTATCCAAAAAGCCTTGACCTTTTTACAAGTCCACCATATGTGAAAATATGTTGCATCTTCGCCACCACACCTCCAGCATTTTGTCTGATAATTCGGATACATACTTGCAAGCTTTTTAGGATCTAAATGCCATCTATAAAACATTTTATAAAAGTTCTCTCTTAAGTTTTGAGCTTGTGTAAATTTTACGTTCCTCACCCAGATCTTTTCCCACGTGTCCATTGTAATAACTTCTTGGATATTCTGGGGCCATTTTATCATACAATCTTTAACAAGTTCTGTTTCTGAGTCAATTTCTATCAATGCAAGATATATCCGTTTGATATGTGCTGGACCCTGATTTCTAATTTGCTTTATCAAATTTTCATCAGTCATTGCAAAACCAGTTTTCTGATCTTCTTTCCACCTGGCCCGTAACTGAGTATATTGAAACCAAGTTTGAACAATCTTCTCATCTCGCAAGAGGTTATACGGCTTCAAATACCAGACATTTCTTTCCAAACTTAAAATCTCCTTATACGTAGTCACATCATGTTTGAAACCAACATTTATGTTTTCTATTGCGTGTTTTGGAATTGCCCACAATGGCATCTTACAGTCTAACTTATGTCTATACTTCTTCCAAACTCTCAACAATGCCTGTCTTAAAATATGCACTTTAAACACATTGTCTACCTTCTTATCATACAACAAATATGCATGCCAGCCAAATAACAAGTCGTGGAACTCAAGATTTAATAATCTCTCTTGTGTCAAATTAATCCAATCACTTATCCCTGCTAACGCAGCAGCTTCATAATATAATTTAAGATTGGGCATTTTGAGACCACCTCTTTCACGAGTATCCTGCATAATCTTAAGTTTAACTCGTGGCCTTTTCCCTGCCCAAACAAATTTATTGATACCCCGTTGCCATTCTTCCCAGTTAAAATCTTTCTTAAGAACCGGTATCATTTGAAATAAGAATAAAAATTTAGGCAGGACATTCATTTTCACTGCTGCGATTCTTCCCAACAAAGACAATTGCAATTTTTCCCAACTCTCCATTTCTTTTTGAATTTTTCCCCATAATTTTTCATAGTTATTTTTATATAAATTTGTATTAGAGAGTGACAGAAACACCCCCAAATATTTGACCCTTTTAGCAATCTCAAATGCAGTTAATCCTTCTAAAAGAGCCTTTTGCGATACTGTCATATTTTTGGCCAGAATTTTAGTTTTTTGTGCATTAACTTTAAATCCAGAAACCTTCCCATATTGCATTATTATCTCCATCAGGTCCACAACAGAGTTCTCCGGCTGGGTCACTGTAACAACCAGATCATCTGCGAACGCTCTCAATCTATAATCCTGATCTCTAATTTGTATACCCTTAATTCTTTCCACCCTAATTGGTTGCAAAAATTTATCCCCAAAATTCATTTTATCTAAAACTTTCATCAAAAATTGCCAGTTCAATTGATCAAAGGCTTTTTCAGCATCTAAAAAAATTAGCGCCGCAGGGATCTGGTTGTTCCTTTCCAAAAACTCTAACACATCAACTATATGCCTCACATTATTTTTCATTTGCCTACCACTAATAAACCCAGTTTGATCCCCATGAATCACCTGTTGCAGAACCCTCATCAATCTATTAGCCAACACCTTAGCAAATATCTTGTAATCTGTATTTAAAAGTGATATCGGTCTATAGTTTTTTACTTGAGTAGCATCTTGATCTTCCTTCGGAATCAAAGAGATAAAAGCAGTTCTCCAAGACAGAGGCACCTTTCCCCCTCTCTGAATTGTCTGGAACAGTTCCTTTAACGGTTTTAACAACTCTAATTGTAAATTTTTGTAGTAAGCCGCAGTCAAACCATCCATACCTGGCGCTTTATCCACCTTCAATTCCTTAATTGCTATAAGAATTTCTTCTTCTGTTATCAATTGATTAATCTCCTCTTTTTGTGCATGCGTAAGAACCGGGATGCTAGCGTTCTCCAAATATACATCAATGTCTTTTTCATTAATCTTCTCCTTAGCATATAATTTAGAATAAAAATCCACAAAGGCTTCCTTAATAAGATCCTGTTGAAACACAACCTTTCCCTTATGTTCAATTTTATCTATATTAGAAGCCCTTTGCTTTTTCCTTAGTCTGTAAGCTAGCCATCTACCTGGCTTATTAGCATTGCAAAAAGTATTATGCCTGGCAAACCGCAAATTGGTTGCCACTTGATCAGCCATCAATTTATCTAATTGTCCTCTTAATAGCTTAATAACCTCCTTAGTCTTCACATCCAATGGATTCAAAATTAAGGCCTTTTCTTTTTCCCTAATTTCATTCTCCAATTCTTTCCTTCTGGCTTCCAAAGTACGTCTGCATTTATTATTTATATATATCAACACTCCTCTCATGTAGGCCTTGCTAGCATCCCAAACCATATCCATAGAGGTATCCTTGTTCATATTAATTTCAAAAAAAATCCTTCATCTGCTGTTTACATTCTTCCACATTTCTCTGATTTCTAAACAAATTCTCATTTACACACCACGAGCGCCTATCCCTATTGTCCTTATTGATCTCTAACCAAACTGGACTATGGTCAGAAATAGTTCTTGCACAGATCTTTACCTTCTTAATCCTAGGAAAAAAATCATTAGTCAACAAAATAAAATCAATCCTGGAAAAAGTTTGATGTCTGTCAGAAAAAAAAATATAATCCTTTTCATGTAGGTGTGTGTCACGCCAGATATCTCGCAGTTCCAAATCGTCCTTCATTTCAAAAAAAGATTTAGGCAATCTGGCATGACTCGGAACACGCTTAAAAGAGCCAGCCTTATCCATCTGTACGTCCAAAACACCATTCCAGTCTCCCATAAAAATAAACGATTTGTAATCCAATTGAGTAAGCTTTGTATGAAGTAGACTAAAAAAGTCAGCTTGTTGTTGATTAGGAGCATACAGTCCAACTAGAATCGTTTTTTTACCTTCTAACAGCAAATCTATCATAACATATCTTCCTTGCTTATCTGCTTCAATTAATTCCGCTGTTAGAGTACTTTTCACGTAGACAACCACTCCGTTTTTCTTATTCATCGCAGAGGCAACAAATTGCGTGCCCAACCTTGAGTTCGATAAATACTTTTGGTCCATAACCCTAATATGCGTTTCTTGCAAGCATATAACATCAATCTTAAATTGTTTTAAATATTGAAAAACTTTCTTTCTCTTCTGTGGTGAGTTTAATCCATTAACATTCCAAGTTAGAAATTTAGTCGCCATGCTTGGCGCCCCAAAGCTTTTGGAGCACATCCTCAATAGCCCCTCTATCTTCTTTGGGCCACACTCCTCCCACAGCTTCACTGTTAGTACGCTTTGAGAGTTCCATAAACTTCTGCTGGTCTTGCTCTTGTACTTGTCTTGCTCGTCTTAAAGCGGCACGCGTCAACCTATGCTCTCCAGCAGCAGCCGATAAAGCTATAACTTGATCCCCTCCAGCACCATTCTCCTCTGTCTGTCCTCCTTCAGCCTCTTGAGGTTTTCCCTCTCCAGCTCCCTTTGCAGCTTCCAAGAGTGATAGAGGGGTTGCTTTTAAAACATTGCTGTAGAAATCACGCGCCTGAGTCACAGTAACCAGACGATATCTTTTACCTTTGTGCATCACCACCAATCCGACTGGAATCTCCCATCTGAACTTAATATCACGTTGCTTAAGTTCCTGCACAAGAAATGCAAAATCTTTCCTTCTCCTTAAGATCTTTGGAGGAATCTCTTTTAGAACCAGGACTTCTTGCTCAGCAACCACCACTTTAGTATCATAAGCAGCTTGAATAACTTCATCTCTAGTTGCTCTCTTTGTAAAATAGACCACCACATCTCTAGGTAGCTTCCTCTGCCTTGCAATCCATGAATTTACACGAAAAATTTTATCCATACATCCCTCTATTTCAGATGCTGGCTGGCCCAATACTGCTTCCAAAGCCTCAGAAATCAGCTGCTTTAAGTCTTCTTTAGGATTCTCTTTTAAGCCCCTGATTCTAATAGCATACTGCATCTGGTGATACTGGACAAGGCTCAATTCTCCGTCCATTTTATCCCTTAAATTTTCATTCTCCAGTACCTTTATTTCTAGTATAGAGTTCTTTTGACTAAGATCCTCCACTTTTTCGTCCAAATGTTGCACACATTCAGCCACGCTTTCAACTGTAGACAAAATGTCTACCCTCATTGCACTTTACTTCTCTTCCATCCTCTCCTCCATTACATTAAACTTCTCTTTCATCCTCTCCTCCAGTTTCTCCAGTTTCTCCTCCAGCCTTGCCATCTTATCATCCATCATTTCTGACATTACCTGAGATTGCTTTGCAAAGGCATCTTGTAAGTCCTTCAGCGTCAATGCCACAGGAGGTGCAGGAGGAAGCAAAGCTTGCAACGATGTCTGTTGCACCGGGGAATTTCCCGCACTCCGAAAAACTTTAGAGGAAGATTTAGCCGCCATCTTTCCCCACTTTCACTTGTTGCATACTTTCACTTTCAAGCTATAAAGTCCATTGAGCTAGGGAGTAAAAATAAAAGTCCACTCCACCTTGACCTCCTGTACCGCTCTGCCTGCTCCTTATTACTCCAAAGTCTTTCCTTCTGGCAGGGGTGGTCGCTAATGCCTGGCTCTGCTCCAAAAATCCCGGAGCAGAGACGCTGAGCAGCTCGGAGCAACCCAGGCTTCGGGGGGGCTCAATCCTTCAACCGCCCAAGCTTTCAGCTCAGGCGGCCCCGGAGAGCTCAACCCCTAGCTGGGGCCTCACCCCCTCCTCTTCTCCTGAGGAGGGGGCTTCAAATCCACCTAAACAGCTGATCGGCGCTATTTTCGGTGGATATACACAGCTGCGAAGCGGACAGCCCGAAACGGCTGTCTTCGGCGCCGCGCCGCCACCGGAAGTCCCCCAATATGTGTTTGTTTTTCAAATTTGAGCTCTATCTGCAATGGGCACTTTTCATGCTATAAGTAATTTTTCCTAACAAATGCAAGATATAACATCTGCTATCTCCGCAAGGAGACATCAGATCTGCAAAACTCATGTTTTTTTTGTCTTCGGTGAGCCGGGGGAACATGAATATATCTTTGTTTTTCGAATTTGAGCTCTATCTGCAATGGCCACTTTTCATGCTTTAAGCAGTTTTTCCTAACAAATGCAAGATATAACATGGGCTATCTCCGCAAGGAGACATCAGATCCTCAAAACTCATTGTTTTTTTGGTCTTCTCTGAGCCGGGGTAACATGAATATGTGTTTATTTTTCGAATTTGAGCCCTATCTGCAATGGCCACTTTTCATGCTATAAGCAATTTTTCCTAACAAATGCAAGATATAACCTGGGTTATCTCCGCAAGGAGACATCAGACGTGCAAATCTCATGGTTTTTTGGTCTTGGCTGAGCCGGGGGAACATGAATATGTGTTTGTTTTTCGAATTTGAACTCTATCTGCAATGGGCACTTTTCATGTTATAAGTAATTTTTCCTAACAAATGCAAGATATAACATCTGCTATCTCCGCAAGGAGACATCAGATCTGCAAAACCCATGTTTTTTTGGTCTTCAGTGAGCCGGGGGAACATGAATATGTCTTTTTTTTCGATTTTGAGCTCTATCTGCAATGGGCACTTTTAATGCTATAAGCAGTTTTTCCTAACAAAAGCAAGAAATAACATGGGCTATCTCCACAAGGAGACATCAGATCCTCAAAACTCATTGTTTTTTGGTCTTCGCTGAGCTGGGGTAACATGAATATGTGTTTATTTTTCGAATTTGAGCTCTATCTGCAATGGGCACTTTTCATGCTATAAGCAATTTTTCCTAACAAATGCAAGATATAACCTGGGTTATCTCCGCAAGGAGACATCAGATCAGCAAAACTCATGGTTTTTTGGTCTTCGGTGAGCCGGGGGAACATGAATATGTGTTTGTTTTTCAAATTTGAGCTCTATCTGCAATGGACACTTTTCATGCTTTAAGCAATTTTTCCTAACAAATGCAAGATATAAACTCGGCTATCTCCGCAAGGAGAAATCAAATCTGCAAAACTCATGGTTTTTTTTGTCTCTACTCAGCCCAGGGAACATGAGCCAGGGGAACTTGAATATCTGTCTGTTTTTCGAATTTCAGATCTATCTGCAATTGGCACTTTTCATGGTATAAGCAATTTTTCATAAATGCAACACATTACGTGGGCTATCTCCGCTAGGACACATCAGATCTGCAAAACTCATGGTTTTTTTGTCTCTGCTCAGCATAGGGAACATGAATATGTGTCTTTTTTTCGAATTTCAGATCTATCTGCAATTGGCACTTTTCATGCTATAAGCAATTTTTCATAATAAATGCAAGATATAATATGGGCTATCTCCATATCTCCATATCTCCATTATGAAAAATAATGTGAGACATATAGTTGATGTGTTAGAGTTTTTGGAAAGGCACAACCAGATCTCTGCAGCGCTAATCTTCTTAGATGCTGAAAAGGCTTTTGATCAATTGAATTGGCAATTTTTGTTGAAAGTGTTAGATAAAATGTGTTTTGGGGAAATTTTTTTACAGCCGATTAGGGCATTATATCAAAAACAAACTGCCCGAATTATAGTTAACAATAGCCTGACAGCAGCATGTAATATTGAGAAGGGCACAAGGCAAGGGTGTCCGTTATCGCCCTTGTTATTTGTGTTAACATTAGAGATACTATTGGTTAAGATTCGGAATTCGGAAAAAATTAAGGGGATACAAGTTGGAGATCAGGACTATAGACTGAGAGCATTTGCAGATGATCTGGTTGTTACAGTGACCCAGCCAGAGAACTCTGTTGTGGACCTGATGGAGATAATAACACAATATGGGAATGTTTCTGGATTTAAAGTAAATATACAGAAAACTAAAATTTTGGCTAGAAATATGACAGTTTCACAGAAGGCTCTCTTAGAAGGATTAACTGGATTTGAGATTGTTAAAAGGGTTAAATATCTGGGGGTGATTTTGTCGCCCTCTAATACAAAGCTATATAAAAATAATTATGAAAAACTATGGGGGAAGATTCAAAAAGAACTGGAGAGTTGGCAAAAATTGCAACTGTCTTTGTTGGGACGGATTGCAGCAGTGAAAATGAATGTCCTGCCCAAATTTTTATTTTTGTTTCAAATGATACCGATTCTTAAGAAAGATTCCAACTTGGAGGAATGGCAGCGTGGTATCAATAAATTTGTGTGGGCAGGGAAAAAGCCACGAGTTAAACTTAAGATTATGCAGGATACTCGTGAGAGAGGTGGCCTTAAACTGCCTAATTTTAAATTATATTATGAAGCTGCTGCATTAGTAGGAATAAGCGATTGGATTAATTTGACGCAATTGAGGTTATTAAATCTTGAGGGCCATGATTTGTTGTTTGGCTGGCATGCATATTTGTTGTATGATAAGAAGGTAGATACTGTGTTTAGGATGCATATTTTAAGACAGGCAATGCTGAGAGTTTGGAAGAAGTATAGACATAAGCTAAGCAGCAAGATACCATTGTGGGCAATTCCAAAACACGCAATAGAAAATATACATGCTGGTTTCAAACATGATGTGACTACGTACAAGGAAATTTTAAGCTTGGAAAGGAACGTTTGGTGTTTGAAATCATATAGCCTCTTGCGAGAAGAGAAGGTTGTTCAAACTTGGTTTCAATATATTCAATTACAGGCCAGGTGGAAAGAAGACCAGAAAAATGGATTTACAATGACTGATGAAAATTTGACAAAGCAGATTAGAAATCAGGGACCAGCACATATTAAACGGATATATCTTGCATTGATAGAGATTGACTCGGAAACAGAGCTTGTTAAGGATTGTATGATTAAATGGGCCCAAAACATCCAGGAAGTTATTACAATGGACACGTGGGAAAAGATTTGGGTGAGAAACGTAAAATTTACTCAAGCTCAAAATCTAAGAGAGAACTTTTACAAAATGTTTTATAGATGGCATCTAGATCCTAAAAAGCTTGCAAGTATGTATCCGAATTATCAGCCTAAATGTTGGAGGTGTGGTGATGAGGATGCAACATATTTTCACATATGGTGGACATGTAAGAAGGTTAAGGCTTTTTGGATAAAAATCTGGTGGAATATGCAGAAGATTTTTAAACAAAGGATAAAGTTTTGTCCGCAACTTTTTTTGCTGGGAATAATTGCAGATGCTACAGTTGTGGACACCAAGCTGATGTTGAACTTAATTACGTCGGCAAGACTTTTGATAGGCCAATATTGGAAGAAAGAGGAGTTGCCGACCATAGAAGAGTGGACTTTAAAGGTTTCCGACCTGGCAGAAATGGCGAAGATTTCGGCCGATTTGAAAGATCATTCGCAAGAACGTTATATTATGGAATGGAGAAAATGGATTGAGTTTATCCAGAACAAGTATAGGGTTAAGAAGTTTTATGTAGCATTCAAATAAGTCTTCTTTCGTTTCTCTTTCTTTTTTTTATTCTAGTTTTTTATATATATTTAATATTGTTAAGGTGTGTTTTATCCTATATAAGCTAGAGAGTGATGGATTTTAGAACTTATAGTTGTTAGTATATGGTTGTTTATGATTGCCTTTTTATATATATATACCTTGTATTTAGCTCTGGGAAGTCGGGGGGGAGGGGGGGTGGAGGGAGGGGGGAGGGAGGGAGGTTGGGGGGAGGTAGGGGGGGTATAGGGAGGGGGAAGGGGGGTTTTTTAAAGGAAAACTGTATTTTAAAACTTTTCAATAAAAATAAAAAAAATATGGGCTATCTCCGCAAGAAGACATCAGATCTGCAAAACCCATGGTTTTTTGGTCTTGGCTGAGCCAGGGGAACATGAATATGTGGTTGTTTTTCTAATTTGAGCTCTATCTGCAATGGGCACTTTTCATGCTATAAGTAATTTTTCCTAACAAATGCAAGATATAACATCTGCTATCTCCGCAAGGAGACATCAGATCTGCAAAACTCATGTTTTTTTGGTCTTTGGTGAGGCAGCGTAACTTGAATATGTGTTTGTTTTTTGAATTTGAGCTCTATATGCAATGGGCACTTTTCGTGCTATAAGTAATTTTTCCTAACAAAAGCAAGATATAACCTGGGTTATCTCCGCAAGGAGACATCAGATCAGGAAAACTCATGGTTTCTTGGTCTTCGGTGAGCTGGGGGAACATGAACATGTATTTGTTTTTCGAATTTGAGCTCTATCTGCAATGGGCACTTTTCATGCTTTAGGCAATTTTTCCTAACAAATGCAACATATAACCTCGGCTATTTCTGCAAGGAGAAATCAAATCTGCAAAACTCATGGTTTTTTTGTCTCTTCTCAGCCCAGGGAACATGAGCCAGGGGATCCTGACTACCCCACTGCATGCAAAGTCTGCTTGGATTGGGTGGGTCAGCTCTCCCTCCCTGCCTGCCCATCCCTCTTTGTCTCCAAGACGATCCGAGTGGTAGTACGCAATTTTTTTTTAAAAAAATCCCATTTATATCCTGCCCTTTTCTGAAAAGTCAGGGCAGCTTACAATCTAAAGCACAAATCAACGTGCTTAGCAATGTACAAAGTACACTTCCGGCATCCAGAGCCTGCCTGCGTTTCTTTAACCTCCACATGCTTCTGATTCTCGACAACTTCAGCATTGTAAACCTTGCTGCTGTTAGTATCCTGGTTGACTCTTCTCCAAACCCCCTCTACCCCAACCCAGGTGAAAATGCTAACGTGCTCCCAGTGTGTGCCTATCCCTCTTCAACCAACTGTCCCACCCTCATCTGTATCTGGCTCCAGCGGGCTTGTCCACACATCCCAGGGGTGCCCTCCAGCAGTCCCCGGCTCCGGTCCATCTGATACTGACGGAAAACAGCCGGCTCTTGCCTCCAGCGCGCAAGCTATAGCATGCAGTCCCGGCACAGGTCCATCGGCAGGCAAGGGAATAGCTGGCATGTTTTGTAGTGTCCAGGCTCTCTGTACGACAAGGAAGATTGGGCTGTCCTCCTGAGTGCCTGCGGGGTCCTCAGCAAAGCCCTGCAATGCAAGCGTGTGCAAACACCGTGAAGCAGCTGGTTGTTGGGTTTGCAGAGCCAGGAACCGACGATCAGCTGATAGCTGGGCTTGCTGATTATGGGCGACCTCCTCCCTTGTTTGTCGGAGCACTGGGTCATGGAGCGAGCCGTGTGCAGTGGGGGGGGGGTGAGTAGGTGAAGCAGGGCTTGTTTTTGGAATGAGACCCCCCTGCGTACTGTCGGGCCCAGAGGGCTCGACAACGGACAGCAATTTTGTGATTCCCTCCCCCTTCCTCCCCCCCTATCAATGAGCTGCCGAGGTTGCCTGCGTGTGTGTATGTGTGGAGGGGTGTTGACTTTGGTTTTTCCTGTATCATCGGACAATAAAACCACCCCTAACCCTAACACCCAGCGTATAAGACGACCCCCGACTTTTGAGAAGATTTTCATGGGTTAAAATGTCATCTTATATGCCGGAAAATACGGTATTTTTTTCCCCATTCTAAGAGGAGTGCATTTCTTATAGCATGGTTCTGGAAATATCTATGCACTTTATTCTTCCCATACTACAGAAAGGCATGCCAGCCAATCTGCAGGTCATGCCCCTCTAGGTATAGTAGTCTTTTGTCTCTGAGTGTTATCCATTTTATAATCCATGTTAAAATACCTGCTTGATAATATAAGTTCCAATCTGGGAGTCCAAATCCTCCCCTTTCTCTAACTTCCTGTAGCATTTTCACTTTGATTTGTTCTTTTTTTCCCTTGCCAAATAAATTTCAATATTATAGTATTCAGTTCATCAAACAAAGCTTTTTCTAATTTTACTGGAATGGTTTGAAATAAAAAAAGTATTTTCGGTAAGATATTCATTTTAATTGTGGCTATTCTCCCCAGCATTGACAGTTGAAGATTTTTCCACTTTTCTAAGTCCAGCTTTATTTGTTTTAATAATTTTGTATAGTTGTCCTCTTTTACTGTTATGCATTTTGCTGTTAGGTAAATTCCCAGGTACTTAACTTTTTTAACTATTCGAAGGTTTGTTTTTCTTGCAAGTTGCATTTTCTGTTTTTCTGTTAAATTCTTTGTCAAAACTTTATGTATTTATTTATTTATTTATTTATTTATTTATTTATTTATTTATTTATTTATTTATTTAGTTTTCTATACCGCCCTATTCCCGAAGGACTCAGGGCGGTTTACATTTAAAAGACAATATAAAATTAAGATAAAAAATAGAATTAAAAAGAATTAAATTAATTAATAGCCCAACAATGTTAAAAACCTGAAACTAAAAGCCCCCTCAGTCCAGGCCAGATAGATCGAAAAGCCAGGTTTTCAGGTCCCGGCAAAATGAGCACAGGTCGGGTCAGTCCAGAATTCCACAGGTAAATCATTCCAAAGGGCAGGCACACCCACCGAGAATGCCCTCTCTCTGGGGATAACCCGCTGGCATTTCCTGACTGGCGGCACCCTAAGGAGGCCCTCCCTATGGGAGGGAGGTATAGACCCAAGCATGTTCGCATCCCACCAGGCTCAAGGTTGACTCAGCCTTCCATCCTTCCGAGGTAGGTAAAATGAGGACCCAGATTGTTGGGGGCAATAAGCTGACTTTGTAATAATGCCGCTTGGGGTGTGTGTGAAAGCCCTAATAAGGAGGCATATACATAGAATGAAGGCTACTGCTAAGCTTGTAAGCCGCCCTGAGTCTACGGAGAAGGGCGGGATATAAATGGAATTTTAGAAGAAAAAAAAAGCACTGTCTGGAACTGATCTGGATCCATTAGGCGCCTGGGGCGGAACCACCTGGTCAGTTTCGCAGCCCAGAAGTGAGGGGTGGCAAAGCGGAAGACCAACTGCAGGAGGTGATGATTGGACCATGACAGGGGGACAATAGTTGCCAAGCCCCCTCCCAGATCATCAAACCACTGTCCAGATAGGAAAACTAGGTTGAGAGTGTGACCCCCCCTCATGAGTCAGACCCTGAATTATTTGGGTCAGGTCCATGGCCATCATGGAGGCCATGAACTCCCAAGCTAACTCTGACGATCCCCCCAGGGAAGGAAGGTTAAAGTCGCCCAAAACTATAAATTTGGGAAACTCAACCACCAACCCTGAAAGGGCATCGAGAAGCCTGGGCAGGGCAGTTGCTACACTGCTGGGCACCAGGTATGTCAGCAACAAGCCCAACTGAGCCCCAGGGCCACACCTCAAGAGGAGAGACTCACTCCCGCCCATCTGTACAACAGTGGTTTCCCGCAGACATAAGGTCTCCCGTATAAGTACCGCCACACCCCCGCCCCTACCCTGAGCCGGTGAAGCACACAGAAACCTGGTGGGCAAAGATCAGTCAGAGGGACACCTCCCTCTGGGCCCAACCAGGTCTCAGTAATGCAAGCCAGATCGGCATGCTCCTCCTCAACCAGCTCACGGATAAGGGGAGCCTTATTAATTGGCATTAAGGTACACCAGCCTGAGCTCAGGTGCCTGCTCATCCCCACTCCCGGGAATACGGGGTAAGACCGGGGGGTTGGAGCACACCACCTCTTGAAGATAGTGGGGGCGTGTTCCCGAGTGTTGATGCGGCCCCCCGTACAACCACCTGTTGCCATTCCCAATCATCATGGGGATCCGCAACCCCACCCCTCCTTCCAGAGACCTGGAGGTGTCCAACCCAAGCCCAGTCCCACTGCGACCTGTCACAAGTCTGGACTGTAATTCGGTTGGTGGAAGCCCCCCAGATTCCAACTCAAACCGCAACCCAACCCTCTCCCTTAACCCCTTAAAATTAGCTAAAAAACAGATCAGGGGTCTCTTCCTAACAATAAACCGGAGACCCCAATCCATACCTAGCCATCTCTCAGGGTCACAACAATTGGGCCCATCATCAAGAGGACAGGTAGAAAAGAAGGCGGGACGCACCCAGGAGGGGGGAGCACTCCTGAGGGCGTATAAGTCTGTGCCTGAATAACGTAAGCTTGCCATAAATGGCCATGTGAGTTCGGGAAATGGCAGCCAGATGTTGAAGAAAGATGATATCAAATAAATCAGAAGGAGTATATGAGTCCAAAACAACCAATCCAGCACCAACTCTCACTTGCGCTGGGTACCCCAGAACCAGTCAGCAGTCGTTCTCTCACCCCGACCTCAAGGCTGGTCTGGGAGGCAGATGGAAACCCCATCCAGGGGAAAAAAAACATGCCCTCATGGATCTCTCACATCCGGAAAGGTTGTAGATGGAGAAGAAACTGAGCCACCCTCTCACAGTGACTCTTCACCCCGGGTCCTCGTGAGTCTTTGGGGGGACAAGAGAAACAGCATGCAAGAGTCCAACTCCATATAGGTGATAAGCCCAGCCCAACTTGAAAGCCATAACTTCAGGCCATGATTGAAAGGCTGTTGCTAGGCAGCCAGCCAATGCACCACCCAGCCAGTCAAGAACCTGGAAAACAGCCCAAGCTGCCTCGGATCTCTTAAAGGCAGCAGATCTTAATTAACATAGGAGACCAGCACCATCCTGATCTTCTCCTCGATGGTCTCCAATGGCTGCTTTAACAAGTGGGAATAAATAGCAGCAGGTAGTAAATAGGAGCAAGTGAGGAGTAGATAGGAGTATTCCATTGATGTTCCGCAGGCCCCAAACCAAAATGGTCTCTGTTGCCTGGTAGTCTGCAGCAAGAACCATTGTGGAAGGGCCACCATGCAGGATTCTGCGCTGGGCAACCCGCAGCATTACCCATGCCGCGGCTCCTCCGGCAGCCTTCACCCATGCCACGGTTCCTCCAGTTGTTCTGGCCATTCGGGGCCATGGCTCTATCTGCCCCCAAAAATGGATGACTGGGGCGTTTCAAGCCACGGCTCCTCCAGCAGCATTCGCTCTTGCCGCAGTTCCTCCAGCTTCTCCCCCAGCTTCTCCAGCCATTCCAAGCATTCCAGGCTGGAGCATTCACTCCCGTCGCAGTTCCTACAGCCATTACAAGCCATTTCTGATCGATTCAAGCCGCGGCTCTATCCACCCCGAAAAACAGCAGGTAGAATAATTTCCAGCTTTGGTAGTATTCTGTTTCTTCTTTTTCTTTCAATCTCATAGTTAATCTGCACATTCTAATATTTTTTTAATTACTTCTTCCTCTGGTGGTATTCCTTCATTTTTCCAGTATTGCGTGAACGTTATTCTTGCTGCTGTTGTAATGTGTAGAACCAAATAGAAACTTTGTTTATTAATCTTTTCTGGTATTATACCTAATAGAAAAAGTTCAGGATTAAATAGTACAATGTTCTCCCAACATTTTTTCTAACCAAGCATGTATTTTTTTCCAATAAGCCTTTGCTTTACCACATGTCCACCAGATACGATAATACGTGCCTGAATTATGTTTACATTTCCAATATCTATTTGACATATTTTTAAATATTTTAGCTAATCTTGCTGGTGGCAGGTGCTATCTATAAAACATTTTATATAGATTTTGTTTATATGAAGTTGACATTGCTAATTTATAATTTTTCTCCCATAATTTTTGCCATTTTTCTAGTTCTATATTATAACCAAAGTTTTTTGCCCACCTTGTCATTGTTTCTTTAGTTTGTTCACTTTCCATCTCCAAAATTAACAAAAAATTATACATTTTCTTAATTAGTTTCTCATCAGAGGTTAACATTATCTTATCAAATACAGCTTGTTCTTTATAAAACCCATACAGTTTCACATCTTTTTCATATCTATTTTGCATTTGTAGCTGTGCCCACCATGACAGGTTGATATCCTGATTTTCTAGTTCTTGTTTCGATTTTTTTAAAAAAATTCCATTTATATCCCACCCTTCTCCGAAGACTCAGGGCGGCTTACAAGCTTAGCAGTAGCCTTCATTCTATGTATATGCCTGCTTATTAGGGTTTTCTTCCACTTTTCCAAGTCTAATTTTATTTGTTTCAATAACCTTATATAGTTATCTCCTTTTATTGTTGAGCATTTGGCTGATAAATATATACCCAAATATTTAACCTTTTTCACTATCTGTACCTCTATTGATTCTAACAATCGGTGAGTTTTTTTTTGCTTAACTGTAAGATTCTTTACTATTATCTTAGTTTTTTCTTTATTTATTTTTAATCCCACTGTTTCTCCATACTGTTCTATCCTTCCCATAATTTGGGAATCATCTCCAGAGGTTCTTCCAAAATCAATACTAAATCGTCAACAAATGCTTGTAGTTTATATGTTTCACCCTTATCCCCAACCCTTTAATTTCTGTATCTTGTCGAATACTTCGATTTAAAACTTCCAAGGTGAAGATGAATAACACAGGGGATAATGGGCATCCTTGCTTTGTGCCTTTTCTTATCTCAAAACTCTCAGTACAATCTCCATTCAGCTGTCTGTTTGTTATATATTGTTTTTATCATATTTATAAAATTCTGTCCAAAGTCCATTATTTGTAGCTGGCAAATCATAAATTGCCAGGAGAGATTATCAAATGCCTTTTGGACATCTAACAATATTAGTGCCATTTGTTTCCCTGGATGTAGCTCATAATATTCTAATACAACTATTATCACTCTTAGATTATTTTTAATTTGTCTCTTTAGTAAAAAGCCATTTTGATCTGGATGTATAAATTCGACTAAGTATTTTTTCAGTCTCTCAGCCATTATTGAAGTAAATATGTAATAATCCACATTGAGCAGTGAAATCAGTCTATAGTTCTTAATCTGAGTCAAATCAGAATCTTCTTTTGGTATTACAGTAATATTTGCTTCCATCCATGTAAATGGAAGTCTAGCTTCTAATAAAAGTCCATTGCAAACGTCTTTCAATGGTTCACTTAGTATCTCTTGGAAGTTCTTATATAGCTCTGCTGGAAGCCCATCTGGACCTGGTGTTTTCCCATTTTTTTGACTTTTTATGGCCTCTGATATTTCCATCATTGTAACCCTTTCATCTAACATAATTTTAAATGTCTCCGAGATCTTTGGAAGATTATTTTCTTTCAGATATTTTACAGTTTTCTCTCTTGAAATTTCCTCCTTGTCATACAATTCCTTATTGTAGTCTTTGATTTTCTGTTTTATTTCTTCATTTTTATATTGCAACTGACCTTTCCCATCTAGTAAGTTATGTATCGTTTTTTTCTCTTTCTGTTTTTTAAGTTTATAAGCTAACCATTTCCCCAGCATTAGCATTTTCAAAAAAGTTCTGTTTCACTCTCTTTATCTGTTCTGCCACTTTTTCTGAGTCCAACAGATTAAGTTTATGTTTTATTTCTCTTTTCAAAGTCTTTTTGTGGATATTTTTGCAGTTCTAATTCTAACTTTCCAAATTTTTCTTTTAATAATGCATATTGCCATTTTCTCTGTTTATTTTTCCTTGCCATATATGTTATAGCTATGCCTCTAAAATATGCTTTAGCTATATCCCATACATTTTGTACTGTTGTATCTTCTTTTTTATTTTCTTTGAAGAAAAATTCCATTTCTTTTTTTGCTAACTCTATGAATTCTTTTTCTTTTAATATGGATTGATTTAAAGTCCATCTTGGTCTTTTTTGTATACCTTTCCAGGTCACTTTCAAAGGATTATGATCTGCCCATGTGCCTATTTGTATCTCAATATCCTGTATGTTCATTCTCACATCAACAGTCATCCAAATCATATCAAACCTTGACCAAGATTTTTGACTATTTGAATAAAAGGTGTATTGCAATTTTTGTGGATTAATCTCCCTCCAGATGTTGGATTCCAATTTCCTCCACCATATCAAAAAATGTCTTAGGTAGCCTTCTTCTTCTAGTTTTTCCTGTTTTATTACTTTTATAATCAATTTTTCCATCTATTATTGTGTTGAAATCTCCTAGTAGGCAGATATTTTGGTACTCCATTTCTATTATTTTTCTATGTAAGTTTTTGTAAATTTTTTCTTGATTATTGTTTGGTGTGCAAATTGCCACTAACAGTATTTGCTTTGGGTGGTATTTGCTTTGGGTGGTATTTCTACCATTAAGATTCTTCCTTCTTTATCTGAATATGCCAATTTAGAATTTATTGTCTCTTTAATATATACAGTGACCCCTCTTTTTTTCTGAGGCGCTGATGCATAGTAAACTTTCCCAATTTTTGGGTATTCTAATAATTTATGATGTTGTTCTTTAATATGTGTTTCTTGTAGACAAATTATATCTAGATTCAATTTCTGTAACTTCCTAAAAACCTTATTTCTTTTGATTGGGGAATTTAGTTCATTTATATTTACTGAAAAGATTCCATTTTCTTTCTTCATTTACATTTCCATTTATTTATATTTAGGTCTACTGGATCTAGTAGTCCTCTGTTGTCTGGCAGATCCTTCACCTTCACTCTCTTGATCATCTTTCTCTTTCTCTTTCTGTTGTCCTGTTTGTGCATCTCTTGGGTCATCTCTTCTGTTTGCGTCTGCTCCTTACTCTCCCCTTGTCTTTGTTTTACTCCTTCATCTAGAATTGCTCTATTCCTTACTTCAAAATCTTCTGCCTTCCAGACTGAATCCAATCGATATCTTGTATTGTTCCAATTTATTAAAATGCCTTCTGGCATCAGCCATCTAAAGTTTATACCATTGGCAATCAGCTTTGTAGTCAGGAAGTGATAATCTCTTCGAGTCTCTCTTACTCTCTTGGGTATCTGCTTTAAAACCACAATTTCTTTATTTTTATATTGTATTGGCTCATCTCTAACTTTCCGTAGTGCTTCATCTCTTGTTGTCTTTTTTATGAACCGTACATGTACTTCTCTTGGCAGTTTATTTCTTCTTGCGTAGCTTGAGTTCATGCTGAATATTTCATCGACCTCTAATTGAATTTCTCTTCTATCTGCCTTTAAAACCACTTCCAGGATGTCATTAATCACCACTGCTATATTTTCTTCTCTATCCTCAGGAATATTTTGAAATCTTAAATAATGTTCCACTTTTTCCATCTGTAATGTATTGGACCTGTTTTACTTGAACTGTACCACATGTCTTGATTGCTGTTGGAGATTGCTTAATCAGGAAGTTGAGTAACGGTCACTGGCTCCTCAGACAAACAATCTCCAGGACCACCATTGGTTGGCTCTAGGGTGGCAGCAGGCTCCTTCAAACCTATTGGCCCCTGCCTAGTGGCCAGCAGTATAAAGAGCTGCATAGAAGCCTTGGTTAACAGTTCAGTTCCTGCATTCAATAAAGCATGTTCCTGCCTGAACTCTCTCACCTTGTCTCCTGTTTGCTACAAAGAACCCAGTACACAACACTGGTGACAAAGGTGGGATCCTGCTCCTTCCAAAGAGCTGAAAGTCACTAGGGGGTGAGGCCAGCCAAGGCACCTGGCAGGGAACACATTCCACCCCCTTGGTCGACCTAGCACAGCCACGCTAGTGACCACCAGCTCTGCGGACCAGTCCCTGGGCCTACAAGGGAGCAGGACAAGGAAGAAGAGAAGCCCCAGCCATGAAGAATTCCTGAGATGGTGAAGGTTGGAAAGCTGGAAGAATTTGATGTCACGCACCCGGAGAGATGGGCATCATACATCTTGAGGGTCGAAAACTACCTCAGCACCAACCAAGTTGCTGAAGATGGCCTGAAGGCTCCTGTGTGTCAGCAGGCCTGCAACCTTCGATATCAGAGAATTTGGTCACATCAGCACAGCTGGAGTCCGTAATGTTCACGGACCTGAAGAAATGGCTTGGTGACCATTTCCAGCCCAAGCTATCGGTAATAGCTTGGAGGCACACATTTGAACAGAGAGTTAAGCAGCCAGGTAAAACAGCCACAGAATTCATCGTGACATTGAGGCAAGCTTCACGTCTGTGCCAATTGACCGATTTACAAGAAAGGCTTTGAGACCAACTCATCTGTGGACTTTGGAGCAGAGAGCTGCAGCAGAAACTCTTTGCCAAAGAGACTCTCTCGCTCCAGGAAGCCTTAAAAGAGATCATGGTGGACGAGGCCATCAGAGGGGACATGATAGCCATACAGCCTGCCAAAAGCACTCAGCATGAGGAGGCCATCCACCACGAGGATGCTGAACTCACAGAAGACATCGATAGCAACAACAAAGTGGACAAGCTTCAACAGCACAATGACCAACACAAAGGACTACTTACAAGGCAATTCCTTTCTCTCAGTGTCCGGGTTGTGGCAGTCCACCAATGCATGGACTGCAGGTTCTGGACAGCAAAGTGTCAGACCTGCAGGAGGACCGGCCACATTGCTTCATTCTGTAGAGGTCAACAGAAGGACCACCAATCGGACATTCCAATCAGGAGAGGTACTGGGACCCCGGGGCAGTTTAGCATAGGGTTTTGCTCCAGTTGCTGGAGTGTTTACCGCACGGGAGCTCACCGCCCTCTTAAGCCCAAATTCCGACTTCAGGTTGAGCTGCAAGGCATCCCTTGCAGGATGGAACTGGACACTGGGTCAGCCGTGTCCATCATTTCACTCAAAATCTTCCATTTTGTCTGCAACCGCAGCAAGAGGTGGGCCAAGCTTAGGCCATCCAACATTATCCTGACCAACTTCCAGAACTCTCGAGTTGTCGTCAAGGGCGAGGCCACATTGGCCGTCAAGTTCAAGGGGATTTCAGGGTGACTGGACATTATTGTAGTGGAGGGTCAGTGAGTGAGCTTAATAGGGCTCAATTGGTTTGATGATCTGAGCATCCAGGTCACCAGAATCCACCGGACACAAACGGTGAACTTGGCATCAGAATGTGAGGAGTTCGCAGATGTTTTTGACACTAGCCTTGGAATGTATAGGGGTCCTCCGATAGCCTTTAAGCCTGAACCTGCCATAATGCCTATAAGGATCAAACCCCACAGAGTGCCACTTGCACTTAAAAATAAGATAGATGCGGAGCTGGATAAGCTAGTTGAACAGGGGGTACTACAGCCCATAGATGGGGGTGAATGGGAAACCCCAATTGTCATGCCACTTAAGGGGAGGTCAGGATTTGCACTGATTACAAGTGCACCATTAATCAGGCACTTAAGCAGCATGCGTACCCGGTGCCCGTCGTTAGCCACATTTGGGCATCACTGCAAGGGGGTACGGTTTTTGCAAAGTTAGATTTAGCACAGGCTTATCATCAGCTACCTGTGGACGAGGCCACAGCCGGTGCACATACCATTGTAATGCACAGGGGAGCTTTTAAAGTAAAGCTCCTCCAATTCGGGGTTAGTGTGGCTCCTGGCATTTTTCAAGGTGTTATGGAGCGCATGCTCAAGGGCATTCCAGGGGTCTACCCATACTTCGATGATATGCTCATCGCCAGTGAGTCCACTGAGGTGATTGCAAGGAGGTTCAAGGCCATCCTTCAACAGTTCCACAAAGTGGGCCTTAAACTTAAAAAGAATAAGTGTAGCATAGGGGTCCCCTCTACTGAGTTCCTGGGTTTCCATATTGATGCTGAAGGCATCCACCCTGCCGAGTCAAAGCTGAAGGCCATTCAGCAGGCACCTAGCCCCAGGTCAATGGGAGAGCTTTAGGCATTCCTGGGCCTCCTTAATTTTTACCATGCGTTTTTCTGTGTCTCTTCATGATTTCTTTGCAACATCTCTTGATTACATTGCATCATCTCTTGAAGCAGTTTTAATGAAGTCTGCTTTGAGCAGTGCTTATTTTTTCACGTTGCAACATTGCTTCAATAGATCTTTGTGTTGTTGGACTAGATTGTCCTACTAAGGGTGCAGAAGAGGTTTTTTCATGAGTCTAGTAATGTTTGATGAACTCATTTTACACCTTACAGTCTAAGGCCAAAACAGTATCTGTTTAAGTTTAGCCAAATTCAACAAAGGTAACTTTAAAAGTCTTTTCCCTTGCAGTCTCACAACAGGGCACTTTTGTTATTTGCAGCTGTCTCCTCTAAGGTCACTGTTGTAAAAACATTTTTTCCATTTCTCACTATTTATTTAGTACTGTCATTTCTTTTTTCACCACTAGATGTCCTCCTTAGCTTATTTATCAATGTCCAATATTCTTAACAAAGAACACTTCCCCTTCTTTGTAATTACTCGCCACTTTTAACTTTAATCCTTCTGGGGGGGTCTTTACTTTTCAGCCCTTTACCATCAGGGGCTCAACATTTATAATCTTCAAGGAGAAATAAAGAAGATTCTGGCTCACCCAGCCTTGGCCGCAGTTGAGAATCAGCTGTTTTGCAGTGCTTCCCTTCTTGCTGGAGACGACTAGGGCTGCCTTGGCTCACCTGGCAGCCTTTTCTCCGCTTTTTCAGAGGGTTCTGCAGTCCACTCCGATCGGTTGCCACCTGATCTGAGCTCCTGAACTATCCCTCCTTCTTCGTTGCCCCTCCAGGGCAACTTTCCGGCCCTTTAAGGGTCGCTAGGTGAAGAGAAACCATACTGGAAAGCCAAGGCACCGGCTTTTCCCAGTTGTCCTGTTGGCTGCCAAACAGGAAGTTCCTCCAATTTTTCTTCTACTTTTTGGGTTGCTAGTTCGTTCTTTGTAATCATGTTCTCGGTTTCTAAATTTAGATTAGAAAATTGTTCTTTTATCTCCTTTGTGTTATTTCTAGTCTCATCATGAGCTAAAGTAATAGTCTCTTATATTGATTTCAAAATGTGTGATGTGTGTTTCTCCTGCAGGGAAATAGTTCCACAACACAGCTCTGAAAGTCAGTTAATATTTATATTCATAGTTCATGCAGGCTGGTTTCAAGGTAGTTCATTGTCTCTGCCACACCAATAAGCAACCCCAAAGGTTTTTTTCCCCTTTTCCCTGCTGCAGTCTTCAAAAGTAAAAGTTCCCAAGGTCAGCAAGATTCTTATCCAAATCTGGGCTTCAAGCCAAGTTTCCTTTAGGCATAACAAATTGTAGTGCCATAACTCACCACTAGATGTTATTAGCACCATTTTCCAGCTTTTTTTAATCCAAACTTATATTACAAGATTTTCAAATCTCTTTTTAAAAAAAAGTCTCAAAAGCACTTTTAGTCCCCAAATTTCAGCACCATATATGTGTGTTAATTCCAAACTATTCTTGTAATTTTCTCTGTTTCCCCCATGTAATTAGTTCACTGCTTTTCTTTTCCTGAGGGAATGGGATGGAAATTCCCCTTCCCTCTCTTATCGGGGAGGGAAGAAGTCTTAGAATCATAAAGAGAGGATAGAGTCTCACCCAGGTTCATCCATGTTGCTGTAAGGTTGCTTATTGTCTTCCATTGTCAGCAGCTTCTGACTGGTTACACAAATGTAGGCAGTCTTTCCCCCACCAGTTTGGAAGGCTTCCTCGGATCAAACAGAAGGGCCTCTGCCCTCACCCAATCAATGAGGGTCCCCTTCTTGCTTTTTTTTAAAAATCCCATTTATATCCCGCCCTTCTCCGAAGACTCAGGGCGGCTTACAATCTAAAGCACAAATCAATGTGCTTAGCAATAGCCTTCATTCTACGCATATGCCTGCTTATTAGGGCTTTTGGCCCCCCCCAGCGGCATTATTACAAAGTCAGCTTATTGCCCCCAACAATTTGGGTCCTCATTTTACCTACCTCGGAAGGATGGAAGCCTGAGTCAACCTTGAGCCTGGTGGGACTCGAACCTGCACTAATTGCAGGCAGCTGGTGTTACTTAAGGAGGCATTAGCCCACTGCTCCACCAAGGCTCTTGTTGCCTCTACAGGGCAACTTTTGACCCTTTCCAGGGTCCCCAGTGGGGCCAAATCAAACGTGAAAGATGGAGTCCCGTTATCTTGCACCAGTTTCACTGCGACATCAAAACTGGAAGCTGATATCCAATAGATTTTGATGTGCTGAGGCATATGATCTGATTTATTGACCTACCATAACATACCACATTGCTTTGATGATGATGATGATGATGATGATGATGATGATGATGATGATGATGATAACTTTATTGTCACTTTGAATGTACACCAATCGGCATACTATATAGAAAGGAATAGCATTCTGATTTACTTTCATGGAGAAGAGTTATAAATAGCAGTTTTATTCTGCTCAACTTTTATTTCTTTGTAATTGTGAATACATTAGAAATTTCCATGAGTTCTTGGGACTGATTTAGAAAAGAGGCTAAGCTGTCGAATATATAATATAAGGAACTAATTAAAATGTGAAACTGGGGAGAGGAGCCTTCTTAATTTTGGAAATATAGTTTTCATTTTCCCCCCATGTGACCTACCAGTGAAAGTTATTATTTTCTCTTCCAACATAATTTCCCTCAGTCTTGTCTAGAAATTAAGTTCCAAAATGTATACTTTCTCCTTCCTAAATAATTCTTGACAAGACTTTATCAAAATACATCTGGATGTTTGGCATATTTACAAATTAAAAATGAATAGTGAAACTTGACACTTGAGTGATATTTGCATGATGAATCTATCCTCTTAATACAGCATTTAGGTCTTATTGCAAATTCTTCTGATTAGTTTTGTGCTGTTGATCAATTCTGGGACAAAAAAAGTTTCATCTTTATTAATTGAATGTCAGTCTGTGACATGAAATGAATTATTCTGGTTATCAAAATGCATTAATATTCATGTTATATAAAGTAGCAGAAACAGCTGGGTTGAAGTTTAGAGAATTCTCACTCACAGTGCAGAAATTACTGTATCTTGATTTACTCAAATTAGTAATTAAGAAAGCATATAATTGCTCCAAATTACCAGGCTTGCAATTTACACACTTTCTTGAAAATGAGGACTGACAGTTCTAGACTATAAGTTAAGTATTATGAAAGCAGAGAAGTTGCCTTCAAGCATTTTAGAAAAAAAAACAGCATTAGAGAAATAGAACAAATTAAAAGGGATTTTTTTGGAAAAAAACATAAATAACTCATGGGTCATTTAAACTCCAAATTGCAGTTCTTTAATTTCAAAAAACTTACAAAATGCTGCACAGTGATCCTTTGTTGGCATTCTACCACTAATGGCACAATGTGCATTGCTTTAAGTCCCATCAATCCATAAGTAATGGATAAAGATCTCACTTTTTCCCCTTCTAAGTAATTTGGCAGGTTGCATGACTTAGCTTAGCTTAAACACTTGGAAGTCACTGAATTCTCATAGAGAGTTAAGCCCGTGCTCAAATGTCTCCCATTCATGAAATTTTCAAGAGAATAACTTTAGTTGGTCAATATACCATTTTTTAAAAAATGAACACTTGTAATGTGCCCGATCTGACTATAGCTAAAATGAAAATGCCCAACAAACATTGCAATATTCTTTTACTTTCCATTATGTCCTCAGAATAAACAGAAATTGCATCTTAGTCTGGATATTCAATTTTCTCTAAAATACAGAAGAGAAAGAGAAGGAGAAAGAATAGGAAAACAGAATGGGGAAGGGGAAGGAGTAGGAGTAGGAGAAGGAGAAGAAGAAGGGGAAGGAGGAAAGGGAAGGGGAAGGTGCTAATTTTCCTACCCAAAATAAATACTTTCTGAAAATGGTTACTTTACCTAAGCATGGAAGGAGAGAGAGCAGAAAACCATCTTGTACATATAAAACTTTTTTATGTATACTTTTCTTGACACATAAAGGTACCTCCTCTCAAGCTTGTAGTACTACTGATGCTTGTAAATTGAACTTTCTTTGCTTTTGTTTCAAAATGAGTTTATATTCTCTGGAATTTTAGTTGAAGGAAAATGCTTAAGTAATGTAGGTTTGGAAAAATAGGATTTAAAGAATTTCAAGGGAAGAGTTACTTTGTTAAAAAAGATAATAGGTGTGTGTGTGTGTGTGTGTGTGTGTGTGTGTAAGAAAGAGAGAGAGAGAGAGACTATGCTTTATTACTGAATTTTGCATAGTATTTTATTAGATTTTTAAACACATTTATTTATTTATTTTTAAGGTACGTATCCTTTTGTGTTCTCTTCGAGGAGGTATCGAAGGATAATATAAGTATCCATAAAATTGATAATAAATTTGGTAAATAAATTAGAACAGTGTTTATAAGAGCCAAACAGCAACAAGGATGAGAAACGTATTTGGAGGGGTTAATACTTAACCTCTCCTCAACATCTAACTCTTTGTAGGACACTATAGAACAGCACCATTTTGCCTGACATCAGCAGATGCATACAGGTTTCTGTATACTTTCCAATAATATCAGTGGCATGATATTGCTTTTGGAGAGAGGGACAGTAATTTTGATTTAAACATTATCCAGTTCTGAGCAATAGGGAGGAAAAAAAATTAAGGAGAAAGTAAATGTTAAATAGTGGACCAATTCTCAAAAGCTTTATGATAAGTCCTTGGCCCTATTATTTTCTTGCATAGCTTCCAAACTCTTTAAATGTGTTACCGCATAGAGGTGTCAGAGATTAGACTTTTGCAACTGATCAATCTAAGCTAAACGAGCCTTAGCCCTAAAGCTAATTAGTGGTGGTTTGGAGATTCTTATATAATGTGACAATAGGCATGTTATGTGGGTATTCCATGACTCATTTCTAATGTTTTAACATTGGTGAGGAACTTCAGGAATATCTGGTCAATTTAGAAGAGGAAGAAGTGTTGTGCAAGATCTGAGGTGTTGCTTGATAAGGAAACACAGGAAACCAGAAGTTGCCTTTAAGCTTTATGTTTTTATTCAGCTGAACAAAGACAGGCTCCTCTAAAAGGGAGACGCCAGTTGGGGGTAAGTGACTGCATATCCAACAGTCCATTACATTCAAGAGCATAACCCATGCCTGCACATTCTAAATGTGGGTGTTGGAGCCTCAAATCCCTAAAGAGAGACTGGGAAATTGGGGAGCACTTTGGCCTTCTATCTTACTGGGAAAGATGGGGAAGGATGTTTGTAGCTCCTCAGGCTATTCAGGCACAAACTTATGTTCCCCAGAATCAAAGCGAAGAGGCAGTTGTTGTGCTTGTATATTGCCAACTGAAAATGTCATGACCCCCTCTTGTTGTCTTTCCTCACATGGTGTCAGCATGTTGTTGTTGTTAGCTGCGAAGTCATGTCTGACTCGTCGCGACCCTATGGACAACGTTCCTCCAGGCCTTCCTGCCCTCTACCATCTCCTGGAGTCCATTTAAGCTCACGCCTACCACTTCAGTGACTCCATCCAGCCACCTCATTCTCTATCATCCCCTTCTTCTATTGCCCTCAATCTTTCCCAGCATTAGGCTCTTCTCCAATGAGTCCTTCGTTCTCATTAGGTGGCCAAAGTATTTGAGTTTTAGCTTCAGGATCTGGCCTTCTAAAGAGCAGTCAGGGTTGATCTCCTCCAGGACTGACCGGTTTGATCGCCTTGCAGTCCAAGGGACTCGCAGGAGTCTTCTCCAGCACCATAGTTCAAAGGCCTCAATTCTTCGGCGCTCAGCCTTTTTTATGTTCCAGCTTTCACTGACATACATTGCAACTGGGAAGACCATAGCCTTGACTATACGCACTTTTGTTGACAGGGTGATGTCTCTGCTTTTTAGTGTGCTGTCTAGATTTGCCATGGCTTTCCTCCCCAGGAGCAAGCATCTTTTAATTTCTTGGCTACAGTCCCCATCTGCAGTGATCTTGGAGCCCAGGAAAATAAAATCTGTCACTACCTCCATTTCTTCCCCATCTATTTGCCAGGAATTGAGAGGGCCAGATGCCATGATCTTGGTTTTCTTAATGTTAAGTTTCAACCCATGTTTTGCACTCTCCTTCTTCACCTGCAACAAGAGGCTCTTAAGTTCTTCACTTTCTGCCATTAGAGTGGTATCATCTGCATACCTTAGGTTGTTGATATTTCTCCCGGCAATCTTAATTCCAACTTTTGATTCATCTAGCCCTGCCTTTCTCATGATGTGCTCTGCATATAAGTTAAATAGGCAGGGTGACAGTATACAGCCTTGCTGGTCTCCTTTCCCAATTTTGAACAAATCAGTGGTTCCGTGTCCCGTTCTCACTGTTGCTTCTTGGCCCACATATAGGTTTCTCAAGAGAAAAATAAGATGGTCTGGTACTCCCATCTCTTTAAAAACTTGCCACAGTTTGTTGTGATCCACACAATCAAAAGCTTTAGCATAGTCAATGAAGCAGAATTAGATGTTTTTCTGGAACTCTCTAGCTTTCTCTATGATCCAGCATATGTTGGCAATTTGATCTCTAGTTCCTCTGCCTCTTCGAAATCCTGCCTGTACTTCTGGTAGTTCTCGGTCCACATACTGCTGGAGTCTAGCTTGTAGGATTTTAAGCATAACTTTACTAGCGTGAGAAATGAGTGCAATGGTGTGATAGTTTGAACATTCTTTGGCACTGCCTTTCTTTGGAATTGAAAAGTAAACAAGTAACCACAAACCACAAAACTACCACAGAGTTCAACACTCACAACCTGTTGGAGCATGAGAGTACAAGGTTGGCCCTCCTTGCTTTCTAAACACCCCCAAACATGGGAGGGTATCTAGATGCAGCTAAGACCAACCCTTCCATCCATCTCTGGTCAATGGTGGGAAATAATTCAGAGAAGCAAGCACACTTTTACACACACACACACACACACACACACACACACACACACACACACACACACACAAACATCTAGACAAGCCTGTACAATAAAGCAATTATACACAGCCCTCCTGTGTATGCAGGAACCAAGTAAAAGGCGACCAAGAAGAAGAAGAAAAAACTGGTTCCTGTTAAAAACCATAGTGAAGAGTCAAGAAGGGGGGCACCTTCAGAAAATCCTGGAGTGCACTTGGTGCCTTCCCCTTTCCTGAGCCTCCCTAGGAAGCCTGGATCACCAAAAATGTTGTTCAGGATCTGAGGTGTTGCTTGATAAAGAAACACAGGAAACCAGAAGTTGCCTTTAAGCTTTATGTTTTTATTCAGCTGAACAAAGAAGGGCTCCTCTAAAAGGGAGAAGCCCCAAATAACAGAATCCCTATTTTTGTACTTTTTGATGACATAAGCAATTCACCCAGCAAAGCTGACACACATAAGATAAAGACTTCATGCAGAAAGGCTGCCACACTGTAGATAAGAAGGAAGAAAATGGAATTAGCTAAATATGTTCCCTTTGGAGTGTTTCCTTAAAGACACTGCATGTTCCTGGGTGGGCTGGGACATGGGGTGTTTTCCTTGCTGTCCTTTCATGACCCCTCATCCATAACTCTGCAACTGCCCAAAGACAACAGGGACATCTGCACATATTCACAATTCATACTTCCTATGCTGTCCCCTAATTCCAGGCCAACAGGGTTCTCTTGCTTGGAGAAATATATTTCTCCCATGAGTCTAGGGAGAGAACTTCAAACTACATAAGTGTCTTTAATTCACAAAACAAAACAATTGTTTTTGTAGGGTATAAATTTATGTTTCCCTGATATAACAAAAGTGTGGAAGAATAGAATAGAATAGAATAGAATAGAATAGAATAGAATAGAATAGAATAGAATAGAATAGAATAGAATAGAATAGAATAGAATAGAATAGAATAGAATAGAATAGAATAGAATAGAATAAAATAAAGCTGGAAGGGACCTTGGAGGTCTTCTAGTCCAGGGCTTTTCAACCTTTTCAACCATTGTACTACTTTCAGGATATGGCAACATCCAAGCATCACCAGTCGCTTAGCAAGGTGTCAAAAACTTGATGACTGAGAGAGTTTCCAGTGACGTCAGCTGAAAACAGATTAGGGGAAAGGTCTGTCTCCTCCCTGGGTCTGAATTCTACCAGCTGGTGGGTCCTGTAGAGGAAGCCCCCAAAGGGTGAATGTTTGAAGACTGTGGTTAGGCAGTAGCCGGACCGCTGGTCCCAACAGAGCCCCTGGAAGCGGCAGGAAGAAAGGTGGATCGTACTTCATATGACCCGCCATTGCCAGCTGCTCAGCGGAGACAAAATACTTTTAATTTGCATGCAAATAGTCAACTCAGTGAGGAATTTCCTTTTACTCTCTTTACAAGCGAAGACCCTTAGCAATTAGCACTTTTTCAGCCTTTGGGAGTGAAGCCCTTACTCGAGGGAGCGGGGTGGAATTCTCTTTTATCTCCCCCTTCCAATTTACACATGGCTGCTTAAGTGAAAATGCATATCACAGGACTGTTTTTGGCTAGAAGCTTGGGAAAACTTTTGCTTCTATAAAATTGAGCATTTGTGTGAAAGCTACTATTATTTCTACTTATTTTTACTTTTACTTTTTACTTTTTAATTCTTTTTAAACTTGAAAGTTTTTTTTTCTCCTCACTCCTTCTATTTTATTTTCCATGCAAAGGGTGGGACTGGATAGATAATCCCATCTAGTGGTGAAACTTGAAAATTTCACCCACCCCCTTTGAACGGCTTTATCTCACACTGGAATTTGACTATTTACCCAGACATTGCCCTGAAGGTCTTTGGCATCTCTGTTTTCAAAAGAAAACATTTGGCCTTTTTGGCCTGTTGGTTTGGAAGATTATTGCTTAAACAAGTCTGTCCTTGAAGCTACTTGATTCCCTTGGACTATAACTACACAGAGATTTGGAATTGCTACTCCCTGCTTCTGAATATAACTTTTTGGATTATAACGTGGACACTTTTACCTATTTTTATTGCATTTGACCAACTCATATCACTCATATTACTTACTTTTACTATATTTTTATTGAATTTTGTTTTCTTTTTATTCTTACCTCTTTTTATTATTAGCCTTTTGTGGGCTCTTTTCCTTATTTTTATTTTTGGGGCATTTCCTCTTTTTGCTCCACTATTTTTCAACATACTTCTTTTTTGGCTCCCTCTATTCTCATTTTTTTATTATTATCACTATTTTTATTTTTGCTCTTTTTTCTTTTATTTTCTTTTTTCCTCTTTGCTCATTTGCTACCTTTTTGGGATTTCTATTTTTTTTGCTCCCTTTACTTTTTACTACCTCTACTATTTTTGATGGTTCATCTCTCCTAACTATTAGGAGCTCCCTGGATTACAAAACTTAACCATTTGGTGAAGACACCACATGATTTGAAGGAAAAGATGAATATTTCTAATTTATCCAATCTTGGAAAAAAAGGCTCTTCTGCTCCTGCCTCAACTTCTGCAAGCCCAGTCTACCAGAAATCAATAACCAAAATGTTACAACAGGAAAAGACTGATACCCAACAGAAGGATACCCAAGGTATCTTACAAGCAATTTTTGATGCCAACGCTGCCCAGTCTGCCACAGCAACTAAAAACTATGAAGAGTTGAAAAGTGACCTAGACAAAATGAACCAAAAAATCAACAACATAGATTCTTAATTGACAGACTTCAAAACGATGATTGCAGAAAAACAGCAAAGAATTCAAAAAATGGAACATAAGTCAACGGAGGTTGACCATCAAATAGCAGATGTGAAAGATGAAAACCAAAAACTCATCCAAATAAATGGAGAACTGGAAGATTCTTTGATGACCGTAGAAATGGAGCGGGTGTTGTATTTCCTAAGATTCCAAAACATACAAGAAGACAAGGAAGAGGATCTTTTAGAATTGATAACAGAGTTGCTGGCAGACGTTCTAGGCTCAGGGAAGTCACAAATAGAAAGAGAGGTCGATCAGGTCTATCGTGTCAGCTCAAACTATGCCAGAAGAAATAAGATGCCCAGGGAAGTCCACGTCAGATTTTTAAAAAGAGCCATAAGAGATGAAATCCTTAGAAAAGTAAGAGATGAACCATTGAAATACAAAGGAAAAGAAATTGTGGTTCTTAAACATATTCCTAGAAGGATAAGAGAGGCTTGAAGAGACTACCAATTTTTAACTAAGAAACTTGTTGAAAAAGGAGTGAATTTTAGATGGCTGATTCCAGAAGGGATTTTACTCTACTGGGATACAAAACGATACAGATTGGATACATCACTTAAAGCATTGGAGTTCTTTGACAGTCACAGAGCCTTTCTGAAGAAAGATAATCTGGAACCCAAAAAAACAAGAGGAAATGTCAGTTCAAAGTGAGGCCGACCAAAAAGAGAGGGAAGAGACCAGGGAAACCCAAACCACATATGCCTATTCAGAAGAAGGTGCAAGACCAAGAGACCAGAGACAGATAAGATCGACTAGAAGATTAAGACCCAGTTATAATTGAAAAGGATGGAAGAGATGGGGATACCATCAGTAAATATTAATGGCCTAAATTCTCCCTCAAAAAGAAGAAAAACTTTCACACAGTTACAAAAATTAAATATGGATATAATTTGTCTCCAAGAAATGCACATTAAGAAGCAACATACCAAATTCTAGGGCAACCAAAAATAGGCAAACTTTTCTTTGCACCGGCATCCCAAAAGAAAAGGGGAGTAGCCCTTTATATCAAAGAAATGATGAGCCCCAAACAAATTCATGTGGACGAAGAGGGGAGAATTTTAATGGTGGAAATTATGATGGATCAAAATCAAATACTAATCATTGGAATATATGCACCTAATGATAAACAAGAATAATTTTATCTTAAACTTTATAAGAAAATATTAGATCTAAACTACCAAAATTTTTGCATATTGGGAGACTTTAATGCAATTGTGGATGAATCTTCAGACTACAAAAGTGCCAAGCAAGGAAGGAAAGGAGGAAATCTATTATCTAGAGCATTTTTAAAAATGATAGAAGAATTTAGCATGTTAGACATATGGTGAGAGAAAAACCCAGAGAAATTACAATATACATTTTACTCAAATAGACACAAATCATGGTCAAGAATTGATATGATATGGATCTCATTGGACTTGAAACGATTATTCAAGAGGTGGAAATTGAAGACCATAATCCAATAAAAATGACCTGGAAAGAAACTAAGAAGAAACCTAGATGGTCTCTAAATATATCGATACTGAAGGAAAAAGAATTTCTACAACTAGTGACAAAGGAAATGGAATTTTTCTTCAAAATAAATAAGAAGGAAGAAACATCACTCCAAATTGTTTGGGACACTGCTAAAGCATATTTTAGAGGCTTGGCCATAACTTACATGGCTAAGAAGAATAAAGAAAAGAAACAACTACAACTAAGCTTGAGGGAGGAACTCAGAAGACTAGAAGCAGAACTACAAACAGATCCAGATAAAGCATCACTCAAGAAACAAATGGAAATAATAAAACATAGGTTAAATTTAACTGAGATGGAACTAATGGCTCAACAGATCAAACGGGCTAAACAGAATTTCTTTGAAAATGCAAATAAGCCAGGAAGATGGCTAGCATATAGATTGAAAAAAGAAAAAGAAAAGAAAATGATAAAGAAATTACAAAATACAAATGGAGAAATACAGTTTCAAAATGATGCAATGGAAAAAAATTGTTAAAGAATATTATGAGACACTTTACAAAGCAAAAGAAATCCCCAAGGAAAAAATGCAGCAATATTTTAAAAAAGCAAATTTACCAAAAGTTTCCCAGAACATTTGAAATATATTGAATGAATCAATATCAATGATGGAAATTACAGAAGCTATAAAAAGGCAAAAAAAAAAAAAAAGATAAGACCCTGGGGCCAGAAGGACTACCCACAGAATTCTATACTGCTTTACAAGATATCTTAACTCCAGCTTTGAAAGAACTTTGCAATGAAATTGTCCTGGAAACCAAAATACCAAAGACATGGACTGAAGCTATTACGTTAATACCTAAAGAAGATGCAGACACATATAAAAAAACTATAGACCAATCTCATTACTTAATGTAGACTATAAAATCTTTGCTTCAATAATGGTAGAAAGAATTAATAAATATTTGAGTGAATTTATACATATTGATCAAAATGGCTTTTTACCTAAAAGACAGATAAAAAAATACCAATTTAAGAGCAATCCTGGATGTCCTAGAGTACTATGAAGCCCATCCAGGGAAACAGATGGCTCTGATATTTCTTGATGCACAAAAAGCATTTGATAATCTAAACTGGCAATTCAGGTTCCAGCAACTTGCTGAAATGGAGTTTGGGGAAAACTTTATGAATGCAATCCATGCAATTTGTGATAAACAGACTGCTAGAATAATTGTAAATGAAGACTATACAGAAAACTTTAATATTAAAAAGGGCACAAGACAGGGATGTCCTGTCAGGGAGTAAATCAAAAACTCCCTATCAGAGGGTGATGAACTGTGGTTCATCGCCCTCTGATACGGAGTTTTTGATTTACTCCCTGACATGGTAGCAGAGAATGGTTACAATGATAAGATAACGATACAGCTTGCAAAGAAAACAGACTGCAACGAGCTTACTGACAAAACACTAAAAATGCAGTGACATCCCCTTCTTTTGTCAGTAAGGCAGAACTCAGATAAGACACATTTTCTTACGCAGATACTCACGCTGGGCTGCAGGAAGTGGCTTGTTCAGCATATCAGCAATCTGATCATGTGTAGGCACATACTGCAATTTTACAAAACTTTGTTTAACTACTTGTCTTATATTTTGATAACAGATGTCAATGTGTCTAGACCTAGAACCTGTAAATCGTGTTTCAGATATGTAAACCACAGATTCGTTATCTTCCATCACAGTGATCGGTCGAATCGGCTGTGTCCAGATATCTGTGACTAAAGCATCAAACCACGTTAGAGAATTACATGCATCTGACACACAAGCATATTCAGCTTCAGAAGATGAACAAGAAACAGAATTCTGTTTACGCACATGCCAGTAAACAGGACTACCATTTAGAAACATCATATAACCTGAAGTACTTTTCCGTGATTTCTTATCGCTCGCCCAATCAGAATCTGCATAACAACATAACTCTGCATAGCCAGTATGTGTTGGTTCTAATAATAACTTCATGTTTTTAGTGTGTTTTAAGTATCTCAATAATGCTTTAACACATGTCCAATGACACTGTTTTGCCTTGCCTACGTGTCGTGATAAGTGCAATGTTGGGTCTAGTCCAACTACTAATATACAGCAGAGACCCAATGACTGAGCGATAAAGTGTTTGATCTTCGAACTCAGGACTTTGTTCATGTGCCACGTTGTGAAAATTGGTTTGCATGGGTATACTCACTGTCTTAGCATCCTTCATGTTGCAGTGATGCAATAGTTGTTCAATTTTATCTTCTTGTGTGAGACTAAACCCTTCTGAGTTTTGACAACGTGAACACCCAAATAAGTGTTAATATATCCTAAAGACTTCAATGTGAAATACTTTTGTAAAGCTTTAGCAAAAAACTCACTCATTTGCTTATTTGGACCAATATAAACAATATCATCAACATAAATGTGTGGATCTGGCATGCATTACGGAAACCTGGTTGGGCTCAGAGGGAGGTGTCCCTCTGATTGAGCTCTGCCCCCCAGGTTTCTGCATGCTGCACTGGCCGCGGGCTCAGGGTAGGGGCGGGGTGGGGGTGGTGGTGGTTATACGGGAGACCACTGTTGTACAGATTGGCGGGAGTGAGTTGCTCCTCCTTAGGTTTGGCTCTGGGGTTCAGTTGGGTTTGTTGCTGACATACCTGATGCCCAGCTGTGTTGCAACAACCCTGCCCTGGCTTCTTGACACCCTTTCAGGGCTGGTGGTCGAATTTCCCAGACTTATGGTTCTGGGTGATTTCAACCTTCCATCCCTGGGTGGGTCGTCAGAGTTAGCGCGGGAGTTCATGGCCTCCATGATGGCCATGGACCTGACCCAGATAATTCAGGGCCTGACCCATGGAGGGGGTCACACTCTCGACCTGGTTTTCCTATCTGGGCAGTGGTTTGATGATCTGGGAGGGGGTACACCAAATATTGTCCCCCTGTCATGGTCCGATCATCACCTCCTACGGCTGGTCTTCCGATACGCTACCCCTCGCCGCTGGGCTGCGGAACCGACCAGGTGGTTCCACCCCAGGCACCTAATGGATCCTGAACGGTTCCAGACAGCGCTTGGTCTATACCTATCTCCCTCACTCACAGCCTGCTGATGCCTTGGTGGAGGCTTGGGAGAGGGCCGCCATCACAAGGCACTTGACCGGGTTGTACCCTTGCGACCCCTGATCTGGCACAGATCCTGATGGGCTCCATGGTTCTCTGTGGAGCTACAGGAGATGAAGCATTGGAGATGGAGTCTGGAGAGCTGTTGGAGATCCAGCCGGTCTGAATATGACTGATTGTGAATAAGATCTTTCACTAGGTCTTATCTTGCGGCAATGAGGACGGCAAAGTCTAATTACTTCGCCGCCCTCATTGCATCCGCAGATAATTGCGTGGCCGCTCTGTTTAGGGTAACCCATTCCCTCCTTTCCCAGGAGGTGAGAGAGGATCCCTTGCAGGGGTGGGCCGAGGAGTTCAGCCAGCATCTGGCGGACAAAATTGCTCAGATTCGGACCGGGATGGACGCTGACTGGGCAGAGTCTGACGGGGAGGAATCGAGCGGTCTTGAGAGTAGTATTATCTGGACTGAGTTTGATCCTGTGACTCCCGAGGAGGTGCACAGGATCATGGGGAGGCTGAGCTCTACCACCTGTTTATTGGACCAGTGCCCCTCCTGGCTGGTTTATTCAGCTCGGGAAGAGACACGAGGCTGGTTCCAGGCAGTGATATCTGCCTCTTTGAGTGAGGGTGTCTTTCCTGCCACCTTGAAGGAGGCGGTGGTGAGACCCCTTCTCAAGAAGCCTGCCCTGGACCCGCCTGTTTTAAATAACTACCGTCCGGTCTCCAACCTTTGCTTTTTGGCGAAGGTTGTTGAGAGTGTGGTGGCGCATCAGCTTCCTCTGTTCCTGGAGGAAACTGATTATCTGGACCCATACCAATCGGGTTTCAGGCCTGGGTACAGCACGGAGACGGCATTGGTCGCGCTGATGAATGATCTCTGGTGGGCTCGGGACAGGGGTTGCTCCTCTGTCCTAGTCCTTTTAGATCTCTCAGCGGCTTTTGATACCATCGACCATGGTATCCTACTGCGACGTCTCAGGGGGCTGGGGGGCACTGTTTTATGGTGGTTCTTCTCCTACCTCTTGGGCCGTTCGCAGTCGGTGTTGACGCGAGGGCAGAGGTCCGCCCTGAGGTCTCTCATTTGTGGAGTTCCTCAGGGGTCGGTCCTCTCTCCCCTCCTGTTCAATATCTATATGAAGCCGCTGGGTGAGATCATTCATGGTTTTGGCGTGGGGTATCATCAGTACATCGATGATACCCAACTTTTTCTTTCCACCCAAAACCAACTCAGTGATGCCCTCGACGTGGTGTCCCATTGCCTGGAGGTGGTTCGGGTTTGGATGGGGAGAAACAGGCTCCGACTCAATCCTGCCAAGACTGAGTGGCTGTGTGTACAGGCATCTCGAGTGAATCATTCTATTCCACCTTTAATGATGGGTGTTAGCCCCCATCGATAGGGCTCACAACTTGGGTGTCCTCCTGGATTCGCGGCTCAGTTTTGAAGATCATATAGGAGCCGTGATCAGGGGGGCTTTTGCCCAGGTTCGCCTGGTGCGCCAGTTGCGGCCCTATCTGGACCGAGATGCCTTGCGCACAGTCACTCATGCGCTCGTGACCTCCCAGTTAGACTACTGTAATGCTCTCTATATGGGGCTTCCCTTGAGGACCACTCAGAGGCTTCAACTGGTGCAGAATGCAGCCGCGCGAGTTGTGATGGGGGCTCCCCGATACTCCCATGTAACACCTCTGCTCCACGAGCTGCATTGCCTTCCGGTTGCCCTCCGGGTGAGATTCAAGGTGCTGGTGACGACCTATAAAGCCCTAAATGGCTTGCGTCTGGGATATCTGACGGAACACCTGGTGCCGGCATCAAGTTCCCTTCATCCTGTGTGCTCTCACAGGGAGGGCCTTCTCAGGGTGCCGCTGGCAAAGGATTGCCGGAGGGCGACACCCAGGGGGAGGGCCTTCTCTGTGGGCGCACCTGCCCTTTGGAACCAGTTACCCATAGAGCTCAGGACTGCCCCAGATTTTCGTTCGTTCCACTGGGACCTGAAGAACTGGCTCTTTGAAATTTCCGGCCAGGACTGAGAACTTTTAATTTTTAACCTATTGTAATTGGGTTTTTTTTTTTTAAAAAATTAGAGTTAAGGGTTTTAGAGTTTAATTAAGGATAATTTAATTTATTTTAATTTGTTATTAACTTTTGTATTGTTATATTGTTTTAATTGTCTTGTGAACCGCCCTGGGTCCTACGGGAGAAGGGGGTATATAAGTCTAAATAATAAATAAATAAATAAACAAGAACTATCTCATACCTATTATCAGATCTTTTAGTAAACATGCATTCGTCTTTTTTGGAGTTAATGAAGCCCATTAAATTTAGTTTGTCAGAAAGACATAAATACCACATTAAACCAGACTGTTTCAGACCATAAAGACTTTTGTGTAGAAACCAAGTATCCCCTTCCTGTTGTCGGAAACCTGGAGGACCTTTCACATAAATTTCTTCATCTAGATCAGCGTGTAGCTAAGCTGTTTCAACATCAAACTGGAAAACCTCTAAACCAGACATGTCAAACACAAGGCCCAGGGGCCGGATCTGGCTTGCGAAGTGGTTTCATGTGGCCCATGAAGCCATCCTGGAAACAGTGAGGGAACAGCCTCCACTGCCTTGGTCCTGGCCCAGAGACCCTCCTCCTGCCAGAGACCCTCAGATCTGTCCCACCCCTGCCCAGGCCCCCATAGACACCCTTGATGCGAACAATGTAGAGCTGGCCACGCCCATCCAGTAGGCTATATGCACTCTAGCCACGCCCATCCAGTAGGCCACACCCACCCAGCCCCCTGAGGGCAACCGCAATGCTGATGCGGCCCTCAATGAAATTGAGTTTGACACCCCTCCTTGGTGCGCCCAAGGATAGTTGAAGTGGCTAAGGCAATTTTCACACTCTCAGTCCGCACTGTGCATGAATAAGTATTTGTATAGTCCTCAGAATAACATTAAGAGAAACCCTGAGCTACAAGTCTGGCCTTATACAACGACGCACCATTTGGCTTCTTTTTAATTCTGTAGACCCATCGAGTGCCAATAACTTTCTTGTTTGCTGGAGGGCTTGCAGGCATAAACACTTGAAGTTTCTTTAGACTGTCCATTTCAGCCTGCATTGCCTCAAACCATTTATCTTGCTCTGATTCAGGAAGATGTTTGATTTGTGTGAACTTCTCAGGAGGAAGTGTAATTACAAATCAAAGGTAAAGGTGCTTTCGTTACTTGCCATAAATACCGTTTTGGAGGGATCCCCTTTGGGGTCCTCTTGGAACGTCTCAGAACAACCATCCATTCTTCTTCTGTTTCATCCTTGTCTTCATCATCGTCGCCAGCAGCAGCATCAGCAGCTTGCGAAGACGGAACAGTAGGTTGAGAAGAACTTGTGGAAGGGACATTCGCCTGTGAATCTTGATCATCAGGCTATGTGGCATTAGCAGCACCATCTCTAGGAAAATAAACTCCAGGATCGTTATAATGAATCCTGGACCAGTCAGCATCTTCCTGAAAGGTAGTGGATTGTGAAATCACTATTACATGAGAAGAGTCGATGTATTTGCTCCATTTTAAATTATCATCGGTACCCATAAATCTCATTCTTTTTGCTGCAGGGCCTCCTTTCTTTCTTTTAGCTAAAGGAATATTCACCATAGCATATGAACCAAAAATATGGAGATGCGAGAGATCAGGCTTGTGTCCATATAACATGAAATATGGGGTCTGATTTATTACACTACTCCAGGTACGGTTGATGATATGATTAGCATATTTAATAGCCTCACCCCAGTATGGGAGACTGAGATTAGCGTCTTCAAGGAGACAACGCATCATGGTTTGCACAACCCCATTTCTGCGTTTTGCCACTCCATTTTCAGCCGGAGTGTAAGGAGCTGAGGTCTGGTGTAGTTTGCCATTCTTATGCATCCAGTCCTGAAAATGCTGAGACATGAATTCAGCACCGCGATCACTCTGAATTCTGGCGATGCTGACTTTGTGTTGGTTATATGGCAAAGTCTTTAAAGATCTGAAAGTTCTCAGATTTTTCTTTCATAGGAAATACATATCCATATCTAATTATCAACAATTGTCAAGAAATATCTTTTACCACCAATTGTTGGTGTAAAAGGACCCACTATGTCAGTGTGTACCAAATCAAAAATTCGTGTTGACAGGCTTGTAGTGCGCTTTGGAATTGCTGCTGCTTTGGATTTGGATTTTTTGCAGACAGCACAATCCAAGAACACCTTACACCCCTTTAGATCCAAACCTCTTGCGAACTCTGGCATCTTCTTCAGAACACGAAAACTGGCATGACCCAATCTTCTATGCCACTTATGAATACACCTGTAATGCAAAGGTTTACCTGTTAGTGAATTCTCTACATTAGCATTTTTATTAGGAACCTTAGGCTTGCCGTGAACAACCTGTGTCTTATTTGTCTTCCTGTTAGCTTTAGGAGCCTTTGAAATAGTAACAGGATCTCTCTCTGGGACATCTCTCCCTGGGCCTGCACTCTGCCTTTTTGGATCTTATATACTTGTCTGCTCTTGCTGCTTAGACTTTGGCTTTATGTAATAAACACCATCAATCAACATGGTTTCAGCAACAATATCTCCGTCTTTAACTACATAACTTGCTTTTTCAAGATGATGAACCTGGAATTTTGATACCCTAGACAAGTGACTCTGACTAAGGAAATTACTATTAGCTGATGGTACACAATAAACATCAGGAATAAATGCATCGAGCTCTTCAAGATAAACAGTTCCTTTTCCCATGACCTGAACAGAATGATTTGAAAAAGAGTAAAGCTCACGAAGTTCAGGTTCAGGCTTGTGCATCTCTGTATAAAGCTCTTTTCTATAGGTAACATGTAATGCTGCTCCACTGTCCAAAGTCCAAAGGAGTCGTCTTTCGTACTCTGGTTGAGGTTGTGGATCGTTGGTTAAAGTCAATGTGGCAAGTGGAGCTTGCGGATCACACCTGGGACCACGACCATGACCTTGTCATCTGCTTCTACCTCTGCCTCCTCTGGAATCTGTTCCTCTGGGCTGGTATGTGGTGGGCGCTAAAAATCATTGGGGACAATCCTGGGTGACATGTCCCACACGATTGCAGATGTAACATCTTGACATCCTTGGAACGTAGGCTCTTCCACGGAAGGGATGCCTTGCTGGAGCTCTTGATTCAGGTGGTTCTCCTGGCACAGCTTGCATAAGTGCCTCTTCTTTGGTTAAAATTCTGCATACATGATCCACTGTGCGTTGAGCAATGGGCACTTGATTAATCTTTGTAATAGCATCTTTCCATTCATAGTTCAATGAGTTAATAATAATGCTGATCATTTGAAAGTCATCAAAAGGATAGCCTTTTTCACCCAGTTCTTTTCTTATTCCTTTCATTTTAGTCAAGTGTTCTCCAATATGTTCACCAGGTTTTAATCTAGAATCATGGAACTCAGACAAAAGCAAACATGTAGACTCAATTGACGTAGGCCGATAACATGCTTCTAATTGAGTCCAAATTTGTTGAGCAGTTGCATCTTGTGAAAACATAATCTGCAATTCAGTGTCCATTTACATCAATAATGTTGTGCATGCTTTATTATTCAAGTCCCATATATCAGGAGTCCATGGCTGGTTAGGAGGATTAAATACCATGCAATGGGTACCTTCTCTGTGGAGCCATAGTCTCACTTCACTGACCCATGCCCTGTAATTTTGTCCTGACCGCTTCAATTTTGAATCGCCAACCAGTGGTACAATAGAAGATGCCTGTTGAGGAACATGCATTTGAGGTACTGGCTGTGCAGGTTGTGCAATCCGGACTTGACCTGCAGGAGGCACTGGTGGCTCCTGTGCGAAGACTTTCGGAAGATGTATTGGAACTGCCGCTGGTACCGGTGCTGGCTGTGGCTGTGCTTGAGCCGCAATTCCATCCTGGCCAGCAGGAGGCGTTGGCGCTTGAGCTGCTACATTAAGTTGGTCTGCAGTTGGCACTGGCCTATGTATTTGAGAACCCAGTGGAGGCTGCACTTGGGCTGAAGGCTGCTGTGCTCCACCTGGGACAGGAACCTGGATAGTAGCAGTATTAATAGGAGTTCTAGCACCATCTGGGACTGGAGCTCCAATGCATGGATCGTTGTTGCATCTTGAAGCAATGATTGATGAAGAGTCATCTGTGAAAATGCATACTGCATTCTTTGTATTTTTTCATGTAACAGTAACTCATGTAATAATTTATCTTCACCAGCAGATGGTGCTATAACATTAGATTCAGGCATCACTGTAGCCTTGTGTGTCATTAGATCCTGCTCTACATCATGTGACTGTGATGCAGGTGCTTTCTCTTCCCCTTCGTCTAACATAACACCCACTGGTGGGAGTGACTTTGGCTTGGAAGAAGAAGGCAATATGGCCAAATCTGGGATTTGAATAACAGCAGAGTCCCTCTCATGCTGCTTAATCATTGAGGCATATACTTTTGCCTGTTGCAGACCTTGTTCAAAAAACTCAATCTGATCAAAGTAATGTTGCACAGCCTTCTCATGCGGAGTTTGTTCAGGGCTAGGAGGAGAATAATAAATTACATCCTTCCCTAGTGAAACATTAGGTCTGGCACCGAGCCACTCAGATTCAGCATGAGCCCCTTGAGTGTAAATTCTTTCTGGGGTGACTGCCTGAGAGCTTGTAACATCAGAAAATGAAATGACTGACCTGAAATCATCTGCTGCAGCTTCTTCTCCAAGATGCGTGGCAGAAGCAAGTGGAGTCTGTAAACTTGAAGGAAGATGCCTCGGTGAAGTGACCTTCTCCTCTTTGTCAGACTGATAATGAGCCGCCTTTTTCCTCCTGCTCTTTTTCTTCGGCATATTTCAGCAATTAATCACAGCGTTCCTCAGTCGCTGAACTAACTAACTGACTAATAGGCTATACGCTTATCAGCATTAAAAACAACCATCCTCTGCTACCATGTCAGGGAGTAAATCAAAAACTCCCTATCAGAGGGCGATGAACCACGGTTCATCACCCTCTGATAAGGAGTTTTTGATTTACTCCCTGACATGTCCTTTATTCCCACTACTATATACTAACTCTGGAAGTATTGAACAGAAACATTAGACAAGACTCTGAGATTAAAGGACTAGAGATAAAGTGTGAAAAATATAAATTACAAGCATTACAATTACAAATTACAAGAGCCTTGGTGGAGTAGTGGGCTAATGCCTCCTTAAGTAACACCAGCTGCCTGCAATTAGTGCAGGTTTGAGTCCCACCAGGCTCAAGGTTGACTCAGCCTTCCATCCTTCCGAGGTAGGTAAAATGAGGACCCAGATTGTTGGGGGCAATAAGCTGATTTTGTAATAATGCCGCTTGGGGGGGCGAAAACCCTAATAAGCAGGCATATACATAGAATGAAGGCTATTGCTAAGCACATTGATTTGTGCTTTAGATTGTAAGCCGCCCTGAGTCTTCGGAGAAGGGTGGGATATAAATGGGATTAAAATTTTTTTTCCAGATGACTTGGTTTTTATATTGGAAGAATGGCTGGAAACAAGCTCGAAAGTGTTGACCACAATAGAACAATATGGTGATGTAGCAGGTTTGATAATAAATAGAGAAAAAACTAAAGTTTTGACAAAGAACTTAATAGAAAAACAGAAAATGCATCTTGAAAAACAAACAAACCTTCAAATAGTCAAAAAAGTTAAGTATTTGGGAATTTACTTAACAGCAAGATGTGCAACAATAAAAGAGGATAACTACATAAAATTACTAAAACAAATAAAACTGGACTTAGAAAACTGGGAAAACCTCCAACTTTCAATGCTAGGGAGAATAGCTACAATTAAAACGAACATTTTACTGAAAATACTCTTTCTATTTCAAACCATTCCCATAAAATTAGAAAAAGCTTTCTTTGACGAACTGAACACCATAATATTGAAATTTATTTGGCAAGGGAAAAAAGCACGAATTAAAGTGAAAACGTTACAAGACATTAGAGAAAGGGGAAGACTGGGACTCCCAGATTGGAAGTTATATTACCAAGCAGCTATTCTAATGTGGATTAAAGAATGGATAACACTCAGACATAAAAGACTGTTATATCTTGAGGGGCATGACCTGCAGATCTGCTGGCATGCCTTCTTATGGTATGGGAAGAATAAAGCCCATAGATATTTTCAGAACTATACCATAAGAAATGCACTTCTCTTAGAATGGGAAAAAAAAGAAAAAAATTTATATTAAGATACATAATATACCTACAAATCCAATCCAGATAGGAAAAAGACTTGAAAACAATGGGGCTCTACAAAGAACAGACAGAACTCGATTGTATATTGTTAAAAACAGATGAGAAGCTGATTTAAAAACTTTACAGGTTTCTGCTTAATCTAAAGATGGAGGAAGAACAAGTTAAAGAAACAATGATAATCTGGGCAAAAAATGTTGGTCACACTATAGAACTTGAAGAATGGGAAAAGTTATGGGATAGAAATATTAGATTAACTAAAGCTGTATCATATAAAAAATGTATAAAATGTTTTATAGATGGCACATGACACCAGTGAGACTAGCAAAAATGTTTAAAAATACTGTCAGGACCCACCCCAATCCACATCTTAGGAAAATAAAGAACTCTTGGAGCCAGGGCTTGTCCAACAGGAGGTTTTACTAGGATGTGACATTGTGTTACAACTTATGTTTTATAAAGAGTTCCCGGTTTGACCCACTCCTCTCAAAACCCATTTGGTCAGACCCACATCAATTAAACTTCTGTGTCAACCCTTTTGTGGGAAAGAGGGAACTTCCCGTGTCTTTATGATTATTGCCTCCTTCCTTTTCAGCTTCAAATGGAGATACGAACCAGATCCCCCCTCCCTTCCCATCCTTTGTTGTCCTAAGATCAAAAGGGTTTTCCCTGGTCTTTGAATGCAGTCTCCGGCCAGGCTGAATAAACACCTTCTCCTCTCCCACTCGGAGAAATGGCAGAATCCAGGGAAGGTACATTTATGAATGTGATACAAATGGATTCTAACAAATACTTCAAATGTTTGTTGGAAATGCAGCCAAAGACCAGGTACCTATTATCATCTCTAGTGGACATGTTCTAAAGCTAAAAGGTTCTGGCTTAAGATACATTTATGATTGAAGAAGATGATTAAAAAACAAATAGAATTTAAACCAGAGTTAGGAATGATAGATCCCAATTATGATAAAGAGACTGGGTATTTAATATTGCATGTATTAACAGCAGTGAGAATTATGTATGCCCAATACTGGAAAAATGAGAGTTTACCAACTGAAGAAATGCTAATCAAGAAAATATTAGACTGCGCAGAAATGGATAGATTAACTTTAGAGATTAAAGAAAAAGGGCATTTAGTTTACTATAGAACCTGGAATAAATTTTGTCAATGGCTAGACAAACGAATCAGAGAGAAAGGAATGTGATACTTATTTTTGATCTTATTCTACTAAGAAAAATATTATAGATTGAAAATTTAACATTGTATACTTTAATTTGCTATATCTATTATTGTTATCAATCATTATTCTTACTACTTCTATTGACCTCCAGTATATCAAGCCAGACAATATGCTATTTGCTAAATATTGAATGTAATTGGGGGAAACCCCAACCCCTCCCCCAACTTTCCTGCTATCCCAACCCCACACCCTATCCCTTCATCTTCCTCCCCACCCTTATAAAAACCAATAAAATGTACATAAAAAAACTTGATGACCAAAAAAAGGAAAAAAAAGTGATGAAGTACAGGTAGTCCTCAACTTACAACAGTTCACTTAGTGACTGTTCAAAGTTACAATGGCACTGAAAAAAGTGCCCCCCAAGCCACAGCCTGCCTGCCCGCCCAGTGGCACTCTTCCTCCTGTATGAAGTTTTCATTGTTGTGAGCATTTCTGTTGAGAATTGGCAGCAGGGGAGGGGAGGGGTGTTTGGTTTTTATTCCTTCCATCTGCTGGGTAGTTGCAGCAGGTTTTGGTCACTTCACATGACCCTGGGACACTGTGACCATCATAAATATAAATCAGTTGCCAAGCATCTGAATGTAAATCACAAGACCCTGGAGATGCTGCAACATTTCAGCTGATCAGGGCTTCTTCTGGGCTCAGCAGAAACGCCAGGATCAGTGTCGAGCTCCAGCTGTAGCCTGGTGCTGATCCTGGTGTTTCCACTGAGCCCTGAGAGCCCCGAAGAAGCTCTGATCCTGATGCTTCCACTGAGCCCTGACAGCCCTGCAGCTCCAACCACCTCTCATTCAGGCTTGTGCAGTGCTGCCACTGGTTCAGCTCATTCCCTTCCCCCACTACCACTTTTCTAGGATGGTTGTGTACCACCTGCCAGGTGCCAATGTACCACAGGTGGTACCCATACCTCTGGTTGAAAAGCCCTGTTTTAGTCCAGCCCCCTGCTCAAGCAGGAGAACCTATATCATCTCAGAAAAGTGACTGTCTAGCCTCTTCTTAAAAATCTCCAGTGATGGAGCACCCACGATTTCTGGGGGCAAGCTATTCCACTGGTTAATTGTCCTCACTATCAGGAAGTTTGTCCTTAATTCGGGGATCACCTGCTGCCAGCATCAACTTCCCTCCGCCCTGTGTGTTCCCACAGAGACGGCCTCCTCAGGGTGCCTCCGGTCAGAGAATGTCGGCTGGTGGCCCCCAGGGGGAGGGCCTTCTCTGTGGGCGCTCCAGCTTTATGGAACCAACTGCTGGTTGAGCTCCGGACGGCACTGGACCTTCGCTCCTTCCGGCGCGGTCTGAAGACCCATTTATTTGAACAAGCTGGCCTGGCCTGATGGGGGACGTCAGGGTTTTTAATGGGTTTTTATACTGCTACTGTTTTTATCTGGGCAATTGTTTAATTCTCTTTTAATTTTTGTATTTTCTATTTATATATGCCCTGTTCACCGCCCTGAGTCCTTCGGGAGAAGGGCGGTATATAAATTTAATTAATTAAATAAATAAATAAATAAATAAATAAATAATTCCAGGTTGCTTCTCTCTTTGATCAATTTCCAACCATTGTTCCTCGTCCTGCCCTCTGGTGCTTTGGTCAACAACCTGGCCCCTTCTGCTTTGTGGCAGGCCCTCAGATACTGGAACATATAGATGCAGTTCCATTAAGGACTGGTTTTTGGTTTGTGTCAGTTCAAAATACTCTTTATGAGTTCACTGAATACTATTTCAAATTCACTAGAGGGGCAGGACCTGTTGTGACTCAGGGCCAGCCTGTGGGTCCGACAGCCGGCTCCGATGTATCGGATGACTCAGATGAGGGGGAGGAGGGAGACGAACCGGCTGATGATGGTTTGGAGGCTTTGCAGAGCCCTCAGCCGGGGACCTCTTCTCAGCTGCGTGAGCCCGATAGTGCGGAGGATGATGACCCACAGCTGGCCCTGTTCAAGGACGCCCGACGCAGGAGGCAGTCGAGCAGGAACAAACAAAGAAAGGCTGTGGGACTCCTCGGGAGGAGGCACAGGGAGACCACGCCCTGAGCTCTCAATAAAAGGAGTGTTTGGGGAGGGGCTGGTTGCTGAAAGCAACTCTTCCGCTTGAGGAGACAAGCTCTAGTGTTTTTGTTAATTGAGTAATAAATCTTGGCAGACGCCTTTTAGCCTTGGACGCTCTCCAGTCTCTTCTATCTGAATAGGGGTTTGCCTTACTACAAGGCCAGAAGAGGGCTGGTTCAGAACAGTTTGCTTTCAGCCTCCCACCCCTTACTACTACGATGGAGCAGCTTCTTGCCGAGAATGCTCAGCTCACCCAGCAACTCACTTTGCTGGCAGCTCAGGTGGCTCAACTGCAAGGTCAGGTACATGCTGCACCCCCACCCAGGAGGAAATGTCAGATAGCTATGCCGGATAAATTTGCTGGCAATCCAGAACTGTTTCCTGCCTTCCTGGGACAATGCCAGCTTTTTATCAGCGTGAGAGCAGCTGATTTCCCCACTGACCGAGATAAGGTGGGATTCGTGTTGAGCCTTCTGTCGGGAGATGCAGCTCGTTGGGGCACGCCTCTGTTGGCACAGCCTAGCCCTTTGTTGGATAACTTTGGGGGGTTTTGTGACCATATGCGCCTCATGTACGAGGACCCGATTAAGGCGCAGACTGCCACCCGACGTCTGAAAGCTTTGAGGCAGGGTCAGCGCCCCCTACAGGCCTATATCAGCGATTTCCGGCTGCTTAGCCAGGATTCCGCCTGGAATGAGGCTGCGCTCGTGGATGCCTTTCAGGATGGCTTGTCAGAGGAGATGTTGGATGAGCTGGCCCGCGTGGACATTCCCTCAGACCTGAATGGGCTGATCCATCTTTGTCTGCGGATCGATGCCCGGCTGCAGCAGCGAAAGAGTCGCCGTGCCACCCCACAGACCCCTGCCGCTCCTGTTGAGCGTGTGCCCCCAGTCCAGAGGGAGGAGCCAATGGAGCTGGGTGCCGCCAGGTCCCGTCTATCGGTGACGGAAATGGACAGACAACGATCGGAGGGGTTGTGTTTTTACTGTGGGGACCCTGGACATTTGGCTGCTTCTTGCCCGAAGAAGCGTCAGCGGGCGTCAGTGACCAAGCCTGCCCCGAGAAAGTCCTCTACTTTGCTGTCGGGAAACGACCCGAGCCCGATCTAGACGGTGTGATAGATCGGGCGACTCACAACGACCACGTCGAGCGACGCCATTCTGACGGTGCCTGTGAACCTCCACAGCATTTGATTTTGGAGGCACGACTGATCCTTCCTGACAAGCCAGAGGGGATTCCGGTCCATGCCTTAATTGACTCTGGGGCTACCACTAACTTTATGGACTCGGCCTTTGTGGCCAAATGGGCTGTTCCCCAGTGTCCGGTGGATCCGCCCATGCTAGTGGAGACTATTGATGGTCGAGTGCTCCTGTCCGGGCCTATTACGGCCGCCACGCAACCAGTGTGTATGGCCATCAGTTCCCATGTGGAGGCCATTCAGTTCTACATCACTTCGGATCTGCACTTCCCTGTGGTCTTGGGACTGGCGTGGCTCCGGGCGCATGATCCACAGATCTATTGGTCTCAGAACTTGGTCACCTTCCCAAGTTTGCAGTGCGTGGACCACACCCGCCATATCTGTGCCGGCCAGGTGGAGGGTTCCTCAGGGGTTTCCTTGCCTCCCGAACTGTCTGACTTTGCTGATGTGTTCAGCGAGTCAGAGGCGGACCAATTACCCCCGCACAGGCCCTATGACTGTTCCATTGATCTAGTCCCTGATGCGCCTCTCCCAGTGGGGCGTTGGTACTCCATGTCGGAGCCCGAGTTGGCTGCATTGCGGGACTTCCTGACAAAGAATTTGGCTCGTGGTTTCATCCGGCCCTCGTCCTCGCCAGTGTCTGTACCCGTGCTCTTCGTCAAAAAGAAGTCGGGCGAGTTACGGCTCTGCTGTGACTACCGGAAACTCAACGCCATCACGGTGCGTAACCGCTACCCGCTGCCCCTCATCCCCGAGCTCTTGGACCGACTCCGGGAGGCTAAGATCTTCACGAAACTGGACCTGCGTGGAGCTTACAACCTCGTCAGGGTTCGGCCGGGTGATGAGTGGAAGACGGCGTTTGGTACTCGCTATGGACATTTTGAGTACACGGTGATGCCGTTTGGCCTGACCAACGCCCCCGCTGTGTTTCAGCATTTTATGAACGACATCTTTCGAGATCTGTTGGACCAGTTTGTCGTGATTTACCTGGACGACATCCTGATTTACTCCCCGTCGCGTGAAGCGCATCATCAGCATCTCCGTCAGGTCCTGCAGCGCCTCCGGAAACATCGGCTGTTTGCCAAGTTGGAGAAGTGCCAGTTCTACCAGGTGACCATCGATTTCTTGGGTCACCGCATTTCTCCTGAGGGCATCACCATGGAACCGAGTAAAGTTGAGTCGTTGCAGAGTTGGCAACCCCCGCGTCGCGTGAAGGATGTTCAGCGACTTCTTGGATTTGCCAACTACTATCGAACATTCATCCCTGGCTTTGCTGCCTTGACAGCCCCCCTTACCCGGCTCCTGCAGAAGAAGACTCGGTTCCAGTGGAACGCCCCCGAACAACAGGCGTTCCAAGCTTTGAAGGACGCCTTCATGAAGGAGCCCATCTTGAAGCATCCTGACCCGCAACGGCCGTTTGTCGTGGAGGCGGACGCCTCTGACATTGCCATTGGGGCCATGTTACTCCAGGCAGCGACGCCCAACGGTACCCTTTTCCCTTGCGCGTATCACTCTCGGAAATTGAACCCCTCGGAGCGCAACTATACCATCTGGGAGAAGGAGCTGCTGGCCATCAAGGCGGCGTTCGAGGCTTGGAGGCATCATCTGGAGGGGGCGCGGCATCAAATCGAGGTCCGGACGGACCACAAGAATCTGGAAAGCCTGCAGACCGCTCGGAATTTGAACCAACGCCAGATCCGGTGGTCCCTCTTCTTTGTGAGGTTTGACTTCCGGGTGCGGTACATACCAAGCGGGCACAACCAGAGAGCGGATGCTCTGTCCAGGAAGCCCGAGTACACCCGAGTGGAAGACAAGCTTCCGCCCAGGACAGTGATCCCCGTCGAGTCTTTTGCTGCGGTGCGGGAGCCGGTGGATATACGGGCTCGAATCCGGGAGGCGCAGCAGCAGGAGGCGTGGGTGGCTCAGCGGAAGGAAGAGGTGGGGCCAGATTCGCCTTGGTCGGTCACGGATGGACTCCTGTATTATCGTGACCGGCTCTATGTTCCAGGAGGGCCACTCAGGGGACTTGTCCTCAGCCAGTGTCATGATAACCCGGCTGCGGGGCATTTTGGCCTGTTCAAGACTCTGAACCTGGTCTCCCGTACCTTCTGGTGGCCCCGAGTCCGACACGATGTCCAGTCTTATGTCACCTCCTGCGTCCCATGCAGGCAGGCCAAGTCAGCGACAGGGGCCCTGCCTGGTTTACTGCAGCCTTTGCCAACGCCCAAGAGACCCTGGGGGGCTGTGTCCATGGACTTTCTGACGGATCTACCCCCATCCTCCGGCTTCACGACAGTGTTTGTGGTGGTGGACATGTTGACCAAGATGGCGCACTTCATCCCCTGTTGCGGCTTACTGTCAGCTCGCGCCACTAGTCGCATGTTCATCCAACAGGTGTTCCGGCTGCACGGCCTTCCCGATAGGGTCGTCTCCGATAGGGGGGTCCAGTTTACAGCCCGCTTCTGGCAGGAGTTGATGCGGGCGTTGGACATTAAGGTTTGCCTCTCGTCCGCGCATCATCCTCAGACCGACGGGGGTACCGAGAAGGTCATCGGCATCTTAGAGCAGTATCTGCGCTGCTACGTTAACCTGCAGCAGGACAATTGGGTGGACTATTTGGCCATAGCCGAGTTTGCCTTTAACAACTCGCAGCACACCTCCACGCAGATGACACCTTTCTTGGCCAACGTGGGTTATCACCCCAGGTTTTTCCCCCTTTCTCCCGTGGACTCACCGGAGCCGGCAGCGAACGAATTCATGGCGGAATTACAGGCGATCCATCGGTTGGTGCGACGGCAGCTGGAGAAGGCCAAGGCCGACTACAAGAGGTTCGCCGATCGGTCGAGAAGGGATACGCCTCCATTATCGGTGGGGGATCGGGTCTGGCTGTCCACCAGGAACCTACCATCCACTCGGCCGGCGAGGAAGCTGGACCACCGTTACCTTGGACCGTTCCCAGTCGAGGCCGTCATCAACCCGGTCGCCTATCGTTTAACTCTGCCACGTTCCCTGCGCGTGCACCCCGTCTTCCATCGGTCCTTGTTGGTCCCCGAACAACCGGCTTGTCCACTTCGCCAAGCGGAACCTCCCCCATCAGGACCTCGTGATGGCGACAGCACCCCCGAGTACGAGGTCGCCAGCATCAGGGATTCCCGCTGGCTGAAAGGTCGCTTCCAGTACCTGATCGAGTGGAAAGGGTACGGGCCGGAGGACTTCACATGGGAAGACGCGACCGCCGTTCATGCCCCTGCGTTGGTGACTGCTTTTCACGAACAGTTCCCATCCCGACCGCATCCGGATCGGCAGACCCGGGGGAAGGGCCCTGCGGTGCGGGATAGTGTTGTGACTCAGGGCCAGCCTGTGGGTCCGACAGCCGGCTCCGATGTATCGGATGACTCAGATGAGGGGGAGGAGGGAGACAAACCGGCTGATGATGGTTTGGAGGCTTGGCAGAGCCCTCAGCCGGGGACCTCTTCTCAGCTGCGTGAGCCCGATAGTGCGGAGGATGATGACCCACAGCTGGCCCTGTTCAAGGACGCCCGACGCAGGAGGCAGTCGAGCAGGAACAAACAAAGAAAGGCTGTGGGACTCCTCGGGAGGAGGCACAGGGAGACCACGCCCTGAGCTCTCAATAAAAGGAGTGTTTGGGGAGGGGCTGGTTGCTGAAAGCAACTCTTCCGCTTGAGGAGACAAGCTCTAGTGTTTTTGTTAATTGAGTAATAAATCTTGGCAGACGCCTTTTAGCCTTGGACGCTCTCCAGTCTCTTCTATCTGAATAGGGGTTTGCCTTACTACAAGGCCAGAAGAGGGCTGGTTCAGAACAGGACCTGCAGATTGGCTGGCATGCCTTTCTGTGGTATGGGAAGAATAAAGCACATAGATATTTCCAGAACCATGCTATAAGAAATGCACTTCTCTTAGAATGGGAAAAAATAAAAGAAAAAAATTATATTAAGATACCTGAATGGCTTTCAACAATGGAAGACTTTGCTTACCCAAACTTAATTAACTATTATAAACTTGTAACATATAAAGACTTACTGCACAATGAAGGAAGATTGAAATCTAGACAAGACTTACAACAACAAAGTATTGACCTATCATGGTGGCCATACCTACAAATCCAATCAAGATATGAAAAAGACGTGAAAACAATGGGGCTCTATAAGGAACAGACAGAACTTGATCTTACATTGTTAAAAACAGATGAAAAGCTGATTAAAAAACTCTATAGATTTCTGCTTAACTTAAAGATGGAGGAGGAACAAGTTAAAGAATCAGTGATAATATGGGCAAAAAACATTGGACATACTACAGAACTTGAAGAATGGGAAAAGTTATGGGATAGAAATATTAGATTAACCAAAGCTGTACCATATAAAGAAAATTTGTATAAAATGTTTTATAGATGGCATATGACACCAGTGAGACTAGCCAAAATGTCTAAAAATACTTCAAATGTGTGTTGGAAATGTAACCAAAGACCATGTACTTATTACCATATCTGGTGGTCATGTCCCAAAGCTAAAAGGTTTTGCCTTAAGAAACACTTATGGTTGGAGAAGTTGATTAAAAAACAAATAGATTTTAAACCAGAATTGTTTCTGTTATTAATGATAGGCCCCAAGGAGAGCAGATACTTAACATTACATGTATTGACAGCAGCGAGAATTATGTATGCCCAATATTGGCAAAATGAAAAGTTACCAACTGAAGAAGTATTAATCAAGAAAATATTGGATTGTGTAGAAATGGATAGATTAATGTTAGAGATTAAAGAAAAAGAGCATTCAGTTTTCTATAGAACTTGGAATAAATTCTATCAGTGGCGAGTTAGAGAGAAAGGAATGTGATATGCAATTTTGAATTTCTTTGAGTAAGAAAAATACTATACATTGAAAACTTAGTATTGTTTATGATAATCTATTATACCTATCATTGTTATCAATTATTAGTTTTATTACTTTTATCTATATATATTTACCAGACAATATGCTGTTTGCCAAATATTGAATGTTATTGGGGGAGACCCCAACCCTCACCCCCCAACCTTTCCTGTACCCTAACCCTAATTCCCATCCCCTTACCCCCCTCTTTAACCTTATAAAAACTAATATTTTTTTAAAAAAGAGATTTAGTCATTCCTTTATATTTGACTTAACACTGCTCATCTTAATTATTACAGTAGGAGAGGGAGAAAGGGAGAGAGAGAGAGAGAGAGAGAGAGAGAGAGAGGGGGGGGGAAGAACAGCTGACCAGCCACCTGACCATCAAGGTAGTGGTGCATATTAATATGGAAAAATTCCTCATACATTCATCAGTGCAAAAGGAAAGTGATTCAGCAAAGGAAACAACACTGAAGAAATCAAAACTGGCACCAAATCAAAAATACAGTGAAGATTATTTGAAGTTTGGATTTCTTTTCCTGGAAGAGAATGATCAGCAGCTTCCTGTTTGTGTTATCTGCAATGAAATATTATCCAAGCATTCCAAGAAGCCTTCTTTGCTCCAGAGACGTTTTACAACAAAACATAAAAAGCACACTGAAAAGCCAGTAGCATTTTTTGTGAAGAAGAGACATGAACTTATAACATGTTGTGCTGCTTTTGTGAAGTCCACTATCATCTCCAAAAAATGTCTGGAAGCATCTTACCAATTGTCCTTGATAGTAGCTAAATGAAATAAGCCTCACACAATCTTGGAAGAAGTTGTGATTCCCTCTGCCATTGCAATTTCCTCAATTCTCTTTGATGGAAAAATGACTGCTGCTATTTGTAATATTCCATGTTCTGATAACACCATCCAAAGACAAATACAAGATATGGCTACAAATGTTATTCAACAAGTGGTGGAAAAAATCAGAGCAGCAGAAAAATTTGCATTTCAATTGGATGAAAGCACTGACATTGCTGGTGAGGCACAATTAATTGTCTTTGTGAGTGTTCCTGATACAGATGATATACTGAAACACATATTATTTTGCCGTCCACTACCCGGCAGAATGACTGGGGAAGAAAAATTCACAATAATTGACATTTTTTTCAGTGAATATGGAATATTATGGACTTGGTGTGTAGGAATTTGTTCTGATGGTGCAGCAACTCTTACAGGAAGAGCTTCAGGGGGTGATAGCATGAGCTAAGGCAAGAAACAGCTCCATTGTTTCAAATCATTGCATCTTGCATAGACATGCACTTGCTGCTAAATGGATGAGCCCAGTGTTACATGAGACTTTGGCGGATGCTGCAAAAATAATAAATTTCATCAAAAGCTGGCCATTGAATGGACATTTATTCTGGCAATTATGCAAGGATTTGGATTCTGAGCACAGCACTCTTCTCTTTTGTACAGAAGTACATTGGTTGTCAAGAGGTGAAACATTATCGAGATTATTCTAGCTACAAGATGAAATGTACCTCTTCCTGACAAATGTTTCATCACCCATAGCAGAAAAGTTTGCAAATGTCTTTTGGGTATTCTGCCTTGCCTATCTGGCTGACATATTTAAAAAGCTAAATGAACTTAATTGGTCGCTGCAGGGCCAAAGTCATAATATGTTTGTTATGGAAGACAAAGTTTGTGCCTTCCACAAAAAAAATCTCTCTGTGGATAGGACAAGTAGAAAAAAAGGAAGATTGCCTCATTTCCCAATGTGTCAGAGTTTATTGATCTAAATTCTATTGTTGACACTGAGGGCATTGAAACAGCCATCAAAAATCATTTGGAAAATTGCACACAGAGTTTGCATTGTATTTACTATTCATGTCAACAGGATGTGATACTAGAATTTGCGGGGTTGCATCACCCTTCATCCTGGACAATGTTCAGAACTCTGACCTTTCCTCTCCAGAGCAAGAGGCACTTCTGGAATTGACATCAAACTGCAGTTTGAAGGTACTTTTCAATGAAAAAACACTGACTGAGTTCTGGAGCCAAGCTGCAAAACTATACCCGGAAGTGGGGGTAAAGGCTATCACAGCCTTACTGCCATTTGGTTCCACATACTGTGTGAGAAGGCATTTTCTTCCTCAGTGTTGTGTATTAATACATTATGTTTAATGATTGTGTTCACATGTAAACTGTTATGAGGTAAAACCCTTCGGCAGCTTTTGACAGCTGATCGCTAGGCCCACCTTGACCTTGGCCGAGGTCTCCATGGAAGTCGTGGCTTATGAAGACAGCCACTGCGAGAAACCTGGACCACTAGACAACGGATCATATTGGTCCGTGCACCAGGAGGACATCACCCACAGTGACTTCGGAGAGAACAACGTCTCCACCAATACAGTATAGACGCCGTCCAATGGAGGTTTGAAAAACTCAAGACCCAACGTGACAACCGAGGGGGCCCTCCTAACAGCAAAAACACCAATCAGCAAGGCATCCAAGCCAAATGTGCCAGCTGCAGTGGAAACCACCCAAGAGCGTCCTGCCGTGTCTGCAGTGCCAAATGCCATGGTTGTGGAAAAACTGGACACCTCAGAGCCATATGCCGTAGCCAGAACTGGGAGAACCTGCATGAATTGGAGGTGACATCCGCAGGTACGAGTCTGACCATGACCAACGGGAAAAAGCCCCCTAGGTCCCTGGTACTAGCTGTAGGTAGGAATAAGGGGGCGGGAGCGGTCCATCTAGTGTTAAAGCCAAAGGTTAAAATCAATGTCCTGCTACATGGGGTTCCCTGTGAAATGGAAGTTGATTCTGGATCCTCTGTCTCCCTCATTTCGTGGAAGACTTATAAAAGCATTTGCAGCCTCAGCTGGCAGCAAATTTCCCTACAACCCACCAGCATACACCTTGCCGACTTCCAAAAAACCTCGATCCTACTTAAGGGAAAAGCCAAGATTCCGGTGGAATTTAGGCAGTTCAGGGGATTCCTAACGATTTTAGTAACGCAGGGAAACCAAACCAGTCTGCTAGGTCTTGACTGGTTCGAAGCATTAGGAATCGCGTTAACAGGAATTAACACAACTCAGTCCACTAGCCTTGAAGCTCTCTGCCAGCTGTTTGCAGACGTCTTCGATGGCTCATTAGGAAAATATACAGGCCCCCCAGTATCACTAAAATTAAACCCCAAAATATTACCGATAAGAATAAAAGCTAGGAGAGTTCTGTTCATGCTCAAAAACAAAATTGAGAACGAACTGGACCGACTCGTTAATCTAGGAGTTTTAGAACCGGTTGAAGGGGGTGAATGGGAAACACCAATTGTGACCCCAATTAAATCTAACGGCCAAATAAGAATTTGCGCCAATTATAAGGCCACCCTAAACCGAGCATTGAATTCGCATGCTTACCCCATCCTAGCAGTGAAAGACGTCCTTGCAGCTAATGCACAGACCATCGTCACGCACCGCGGAGCTTTCAAAGTGAATCATTTACAATTTGGCATATCTGCAGCCCCAGGAATTTTTCAGGAAATTATGGAAAAAACCCTTAAGGGAATTCCTGGGGTCTGCCCTTACTTCGATGATGTACTTATTGCAGGAGAATCAGAAGGGGATTTGGCAATCAAATTGCGGGAAGTTCTAAGCAGGTTCAGGGCAGCAGGACTTAAATTAAAAAGAGATAAATGCTCTATTGGGGTGCCATCAACAGAGTTTTTGGAATTCACCCCACTGACTCAAAAATCAAAGCCATCAAAACTGCACCCACTCCTAAAAACAAACAGGAGCTACAAGCCTTTCTGGGGCTACTAAATTTTTATCATGCCTTCTTGCCCCACAAGGCAACCATCGCTGCACCCCTGCACAGACTACTTGACAAGGGTACCCCATGGTCCTGGTCACCTCAGCATGACTCCAGTTTCCAGCTCCTTAAAAACCTGCTGACCAGTAATTCCACTGTAACACTGTACAAAGATGAAATGCCCCTATGTTTGGCATGTGATGCTTCTCCTTACGGGATTGGGGCTGTTCTAAGTCATTTAACTCAGAATGGAGCCCAAATTCCAATAGCGTTTTACTCCAGAACACTTTCCAAACCAGAGCGCAATTACGCTCAAATTGACAAAGAGGCTTTAGCGATAGTTGCCAGTGTGAAAAAAATTCACGACTACCTCTATGGACGGCAATTCACCATCTTCACAGACCACAAACCACTACTGGGTATTTTCACATGGGATAAGCAGACGCTCCAAATTCTATCCCCCCGAATTCTTAGATGGTCTACCTTTTTATCCGCTTATTCTTTTAAATTGATCCACAAGCCGGGGAAGGAAATGGGGCATGCTGACGCATTAAGCAGACTTCCCCTACCGGTAATAGACCCCGACCCCACTCCAGCTGGCAAGATCTTGGCAATCTTAGAATTACCAGAATGCCCCCTCACAGCTAAAGACATCGCTGCCGCCACAGCTAAAGATAAGATCCTTAGCAGAATATTAACCTGGATTGCCTCTGGATGGCAATCCAAATCCCCCGGTCCTGAGTTCCAAGCATATTTCTCGAGGAGAACGGAACTTTCATCACACCTGGGGTGCATACTGTGGGGGAATAGGGTTGTAGTTCCCGAAAAACATAGACCCAAGGTTTTGAACACATTACATGACGGGCACCCTGGTAAAGTTAAAATGAAGCCGTTAGCAAGGAGCAACGTCTGGTGGCCGGGCATAGATACAGAAATCGAGACACATGTAGCCGGCTGCTACCCTTGCCAGGTTGTCAGACCCACACAACCACAAGCCCCCGTCCACAGATGGGAGACAACCAAAAATCCCTGGTCCCGGGTGCAGGACCCTTTCAAGGACAGGTATTTTTAATAGTAGTTGACAGCTACTCCAGGTGGCTGGAGGTCGTGCCAGTCAGTAGCATGACTACGACTGCCACAGTACAGGTACTAAGTGGGCTTTTTGCCACACACGGCCTGCCCGATGTCTTGGTATCCGATAACGGCACCCAATTTACTTCCCGTGAATTTCAGACTTTCACAACGGAGAACTCTATTAGACACATCACAACGGCTCCGTTCCACCCCTCGTCGAATGGCTTGGCTGAGGTTATGGTAAAGTCCACCAAAGATGCACTTCGAAAAATCGTCATGGGAAACTGCCACCGCAGGTTAGCGCAATTCTTACTGGCACAACACACCACCCCTTGCACGACCACCGGAAAATCACCGGCGGAACTGCATTGGGGGAGACGGCTTATGACTAGACTTGACAGATTACACCCGGACAGGACAACGGCAGAACCAGACCAACCCATTCCTCATAGAACCCTGGCCAATGGCCAAATCGTCTGGGCAAGAAACTATGGGGCAGGGAACAAATGGATTCAGAGGGTTGTAATTGAACAAACTGGATCCTTATCATACATAATTGATGCCGGTAATAACTGCCACCTATGACGACACATCGATCAATTGCGACAACGCAGCCCGCAAAACTGGGGGGAAAGGGGGAGCGGGGAAAATTCAATGCGTTGTACCACTCCAGGAACAAACACACACACCCCACCCAGCACCTCTAACGAAGGGACCCTCGAAGCTCTCGCACCAGATCCAAGTCCAGAATTATCACATCCCAAACCTGCAGAAGCGGAGCCTACAACAGCAACGCCCCTCCAGCGTTCGGAACGAACCAGGAAACCCCTGGCCTACTTAAGTGACTATGATTGGGGCACTCAACTAAAAAACAACTGGAAGAATTACCCCACCAATTCGGGGGAGGGGTAAGGGGTGTTGTGTATTAATACGTTATGTTTAATGATTGTGTTCACATGTAAACTGTTATGAGGTAAAACCCTTCGGCAGCTTTTGACAGCTGTCAAAAGCTGCCAGAAGCCACTGCACAAGCGCAACCGCTTGACAGCTCTCAGCTGTCAAAACCACCGAAACTGCGCAGGTGTGAGACAGCTTGACAGCTCCGAGCTGTCAAAGCTCACCATCGCTGATTGGTCCGCGCTGACAAGCGGGAAACCGGCACAGCCCTGATTGGTCACCAGTCAGCCAGCTAGGGATATAAATAGAGGCTTTGCGAGACTGTTCCTCAACCGGTTCCTGACAATAAAAGGTTTTCGTTAGCCAGCTGTCTCGCGTACTTCTTCTGCGGACGAAGCACTCAGCATGTATAAAAATTAAGGAATGTGACTTAATTCTGCAGTAAGCACTCTCCAGCCTTGACTGCAAAGATTGATGGCAGAGAAGCAGGCACAAGTTTCCCATTAAAAGTGTGGTAAATTGGTTAATTTTTTTTCCTGTTTTTTTTTTTGGTCAATAAAGTTTTTGACACCTTGCTAAGCCACTGGTGGTACTCGAATATTGTCATGTCCTAAAGGTGGCACTCTCCTCTGCCTCTGCATGCACATAGGGAGGGCCGTGATTTTCTCCAGGCTGGAGTCTGGGCGGCGTAGTGCTGGACAATGGGAGTGAGGGAGGGAAGGAGGAAGGGACAAAGAAGGAGGGAAGAAAGAAAGGAAAGAAGGAAGAAGGGACAGTGAGAGAGAGGGAGGGAAGGAAGGCACCCACCCTAGTCCCACCCCCTCTGCCAGAGACCCATGGATACCCTGAGTGATGAGCTGCCCCCCCCAGCCATTGACTTCGCAAATTGGTCCACTTTCCCTGTGCAGACCAAATGGAAGATCCACTCCAGGTTTTTGAGCCAGCCCACCTGCCTGGTAACCAAGTTAGGGCTTTAGGGCTAAGGGACTGCTCCAGCTGCTGCCTCCCCTGCCTGCCTTTCAAGTCAGGATAGACTGCAGCTGCTCTTCATCTTTGGAAGGAAAGATGCTGGAGATGCCTCTGGGAGATGCTGGAGATGCTGGAGAGGTGGCCAAACAGTGTTCACTGTTTTTAACTGGGCATGGGTTTAATCTTTTTTTAATTTTTGTATTGTCTTTTTATATATGCCCTGTGAACCGCCCTGAGTCCCCACCAAGGAGAAGGGCGGTATATAAATTAAATAAAACTAAACTAAACTAAACTAAAGGTCCCTCTTGCTGGTCACGGTGCCAGCTGTCTACCCTCCCCTATGAGTCGATGCAGCAAGGCCAGTGCATGGGTGCGACACCATGCACCTGGGAGGCCACATCTGGGGCTGCTGATCAGCTGCACTGCCCTTGCTGCATCGACCCGCCGGGAACTCTCCATGGACTGGAGCCCATCAGTAGAGGTCGGGGCTGGCCGTATGCACCAATTAGCTGGCAACTCCATATGTCCGGCCCTGGGGAGGGCGGGGCCTTGCTCTGCACCTGCACTCTTTGCATGGCCTACGGTTCCTACAGGCCACCGCCAAGCAGCATTTTTTCTGCAACCAAGTGAGCTGGGAAGGAGCAGAGCGGGGGCGAGGAAGGCAATGACGTGTACCACCAGCCCAGTGCTTGTGTACCACCAGTGGTACACGTACCACCGGTTGAAAAGCCCTATTCTACACTGTCATGTGGCAGCAGCTGGGCTGCTCGATAATTGCAGTATTGTTGTTGTTGATAGTTGTGAAGTCATGTCTGACCCATCGCGACCCCATGGATAATTGCAGTAAATTACATAATATTCTCCTAGTGGTCCTTTCCTCTCTCTGTTCTTTTATCACTTCCTCTCCTACTTCATCTGATTTTCTTCTTCTTCTTCTTCTTCTCGTTGTGTGGGTGTCTTTTCTGCTACTAACTTTTTCTGTTTTTCATATTCCCTATCCCTTTATGAGAGGGACGCGGCCGTATGCGCCAATTAGCTGGCGACTCCATATGGCCGGCCCTGGGGAGGGCGGGGCCTTGCTCTGCACCTGCACTCTTTGCATGGCCTAGGGTTCCTACAGGCCACCGCCAAGCAGCATTTTTTCTGCAACCAAGTGAGCTGGGAAGGAGCAGAGCGATGGCGAGGAAGGTGATGACGTGTACCACCAGCCCGGTGCTCGTGTACCACCAGTGGTACACGTACCACCGGTTGAAAAGCCCTATTCTACACTGTCATGTGGCAGCAACTGGGCTGCTCGATAATTGCAGTATTGTTGTTGTTGTTAGTTGTGAAGTCATGTCTGACCCATCGCGACCCCATGGATAATTGCAGTAAATTACATATTATTCTCCTAGTGGTCCTTTCCTCTCTCTGTTCTTTTATCACTTCCTCTCCTACTTCATCTGATTTTCTTCTTCTTCTTCTTCTTCTTCTTCTTCTTCTTCTTCTTCTTCTTCTTCTTCTTCTTCTTCTTCTTCTTCTTCTCGTTGTGTGGGTGTCTTTTCTGCTACTAACTTTTTCTGTTTTTCATATTCCCTATCCCTTTATGAGAGGGACGTGGTGGCTCAGGGGGTTAGGACACTGAGCTTGTCGATCAGAAGATTGGCAGGTGGCTCTCCAGCATCGCGGACGGTCGGAATTGACCGCCGGCCCTTCGTTGCTGTTTAAACCGTGGAGCAGCCGACAATCAGCTGCTCCGCAGTGTGAAAACCCCACTCCTTGGGTGAAGAGGGGAGGGGGAGTTCCCAGGTAGGTGAGAGCTCCTCCAAAGCCTGGGAATCTCCAGAGTGGAGGACTCTTCTGCTACAAGCAGAACAAGACGCTGAATCCACTCCTGCCGGATCTGATTGACTTCTAGAAACATTGTAGCAGCAGAGCAGATACAGGAGTCGTATAAATAGCAAGTACAAGGCTTTAACTCTCGAAAAATATTTTTTTTCCCGCCTCAATAACTACTTGGAAAAGAAAGGGAAAATGGCGCCTGAGTGAACAGGGAAAAGAGGGGAAAATTTTTTTTAATATAAGAAGTGAAGGGATTTTTTTTCTTTCCACTCACATCTTCTATTAAAGTGAAAGTGTTTGCTGGGAGATTTATTTATTTATTTATTTATTTATTTATTTATTTATTTATTTATTTATTTATTTTATTGCATTTATATACCGCCCTTTCCCTGAGGACTCAGGGCGGTTCACAGGGAGTTAAAAATCAACCATACAAAAGTTAAAAACCAATTTAAAAAAGATTAAACCAACCCTGTACTATTAAAAACCCCAGTTAAAATAAATTTCTCCTCAGCCTGGGCCCGAAAGCTCAAAGAGCCAGGTCTTCAGGCCCCGGCGGAATGATCGGAGGTCAGGGGCAGTCCTCAGCTCCACTGGCAGCTTGTTCCAGAGGGCAGGCGCTACCACTGAGAAGGCCCTATCCCTGGGTGTCACCCACCGGCAATCTCTTACCGGCGGGACCCTGAGCAGACCCTCCCTGTGGGAGCGCACTGGGCGAAGGGCATTTGATGCCGGCAGCAGGTGTTCCCTCAAATACCCCGGACCCAGGCCATGTAGGGCTTTATAGGTGATAACCAGCACCTTGAATTTCACCCGGAAGGCAACCAGAAGGCAATGCAGCTCGCGGAGTAGAGGTGTTACATGGGAGTATCGGGAGACCCCCATTACAACTCGCGCGGCCGCATTCTGCACCAGTTGAAGCCTCCGAGTGGTCTTCAAGGGCAGCCCCATATAGAGAGCGTTACAGTAGTCCAAACGGGAGGTCACAAGCGCATGAGTAACTGTGCGTAGGGCATCTCGGTCCAGATAGGGACACAACTGGCGCACCAGGCGAACCTGTGCAAAAGCCCCCCTGGTCACGGCTCCTATGTGATCTTCAAAATTGAGTCGTGAATCCAGGAGGACGCCCAAGTTGCGAGTCCTATCAACGGGGGGAAACACCTCACCCCCCATCGTTAGAGGTGGAATAACTTGGTTAACCCGAGATGCCGATATGCACAGCCACTCAGTCTTGGCGGGATTGAGACGAAGCCTGTTTCTCCCCATCCAGACCTGAACGGCCTCCAGGCACCGGGACATCACGGAGAGGGCATCACTGGGTTGGTTCGGGGTGGAAAGAAACAGTTGGGTATCATCGGCGTACTGATGATACCCCACCCCGAAGCCACGAATGATCTCGCCCAGCAGCTTCATATAGATGTTGAACAGGAGAGGCGAGAGAACCGACCCCTGAGGGACTCCACAAATGAGAGGCCTCGGGGCGGATCTCTGCCCTCCCGTCAACACTGACTGCGAGCGGCCCTGGAGGTAGGAGGAGAACCACTGTAAAACGGTGCCTCCCACTCCCAACCCCCTGAGACGCCGCAGCAGGATACCATGGTCGATGGTATCGAAAGCCGCTGAGAGGTCTAATAGGACCAGGACAGAGGAGCAACCCCTGTCCCTTGCCCTCCAGAGATCATTCACCAGCGCGACCAATGCCGTCTCCATGCTGTGTCCGGGCCTGAAACCCGATTGGTACAGGTCCAGATAATCAGTTTCTTCCAGGAACAGAGGGAGCTGATGCGCCACCACACTCTCAACAACCTTCTCCAAGAAGCGAAGGTTGGAGACTGGACGATAGTTGTTTAAAGCAGCCGGGTCCAAAGCAGGCTTCTTGAGAAGGGGTCTCACCACCGCCTCCTTCAAGGCGGAAGGGAAGACTCCCTCCTTCAAGGAAGCAGTTATTACTGCATGGAACCAGCCTCGTGTTCCCTCCCGAGCTGCATAAGCTAGCCAGGAGGGGCACGGATCCAACAAACAGGTGGTGGTGCTCAGTCTCCCCATGATCCTGTCCACATCATCAGGGGAAACAGGGTCGAACTCAGTCCAGATAACGTGCTCAAGACCGCCCGATTTCTCCACATCAGACTCTGCCCAATCAGAGTCCAGGCCAGTCTGGATCTGAGCGATTTTGTCCGCCAGATGATGACTAAACTCCTCGGCTCGTCCCTGCAAGGGATCCTCTCTCACCTCCTGGTTAAGGAGGGAGCGAGTCACCCTAAACAGGGCGGCCGGGCGATTATCTGCGGACGCGATAAGGGCGGCAAAGTAGTTAGACTTCGCCGTCCTTATCGCCGCAAGATAAGACCTTATAAAGGCTCTTAACTGCAATTGGTCGGATTCGGATCGGCTGGATCTCCAACCGCTCTCTAGACCTCGTCTCCGACGCTTCATCTCCCGGAGCTCCACAGAGAACCATGGGGCCCAACGGGATCTGCGCCGGGTCAGAGGTTGCATGGGTACAACGCAGTCAAGTGCCCTGGTGGCAGCCATTTCCCAGGCCTCCACCAGAGCATCGACTGGGCTGTGGGTAAGGGTGATAGGTATAGGCCCAAGCGCCCTCTGGAACCGATCCGGGTCCATTAGGTGCCTGGGGCGGAACCACCTGGTCGGTTCCGCCGCCCAGCGGCGGGGGGTGGCATGACGGAAAACCAGCCTCAGGAGGTGGTGACTGACCATGACAGAGGGGTGATGGACGGAGAACCCCCTCCCAGATCATCCAACCACTGTCCAGACAGGAACACCAGGTCGAGAGTGTGATCCCCCACATGAGTCGGGCCCTCAATAACCTGGGTCAGGCCCATGGCTGTCATGGAGGCCATGAACTCCCGAGCTAACTCCGACGACCCTCCCAGTGACGGCAGGTTGAAGTCACCCAGGACTATAAGCCTGGGGAACTCCACCGCCAACCCTGAGAGAGTGTCGAGTAGCTCAGGAAGGGCTGTTGCCACACAGCTGGGCGCCAGGTATGTAAGCAACAAGCCCAACTGAACCCGAGGACCACATCTCAAGAGGAGGGATTCACTCCCGGCCATCTGGACAATGGTGGCCTCCCGGGGACACAAAGTCTCCCGAATTACCACTGCCACCCCACCACCCCTGCCCTGAGCCCATGGCTGGTGCAGCACCCGGAAACCTGGCGGGCATAACTCGGTGAGAGGCACCCCTCCCTCCGAACCCAACCAAATTTCCGTGATGCACGCTAGATCCGCACATTCCTCCTCGATCAGATGATGGATGAGGGGAGCTTTGTTAACTACGGATCTAGTGTTAAAATAGACCAACCTGAGCTCAGGGGCCTGATCACCCTCATCCCCGATTGAGGAGGAATTGGACTTTAAATTTGACCTGCTTAAATTTACAAGATTTGGTTCAAGCTGTTAAAGGAGAAGAAAAGTGAAAGTGTGTACGGAGAGTTAACTGGCTATAAAATGGCTTCTAAGCCTCCCAGAATCTCTGTTACTAAAAGTGCAGGGACATCACCTGTTCAGCAATCTGGACTGCAGTCTTTGACATCATCCACCACAGCTGCTTCACCTGTAACTTTAAAGGACTTACAAGATGCTTTAAAAGTGTCTTTAGCAACTCAGTCTGAAAAAATAACTGAAAAAATAACTGAACAGGTGGCTGTGCTTATTGAGGATAAGAATAAGGAAATGCAGGAGGACATTCTGTTAGCACTTCAGGGGCTTGCAGGTTACATTGAGACTCTGAATGAACGGGTGGAAGAAGTGAAACAAAATAATCTGATGTTGGAGGCCAAAATGGGTGAAGTTGAATATAATATGGATAAAATGGATCAAGAGGTTGTGATAATACAATACAGAGATATGGAGTTTGCCCTGATGATCAGAGGTTTGAAAGAGAATCCTCAGGAGAATTTGCAAGAGATGCTGGTGGATGCCCTGGCACCTAATTTGGGGTTTCAACACGAAGATTTCTTTGGCGAGATAGATAAAGTTTTCAGAGTTAACTCTTGGATTGCCAGGCAAAGGAAATTGCCAAGAGATGTGGTGGTGTATTTTACGAAGAGAAAGACAAGAAATGAGATTATTCAAATTTTTTATAATAAGAGATTTAAAATTGCTGGTCAGGAGGTTTTGATTCTGAAAGAGATTTCCCCAAAAGTTTTGAGAAAAAGAAAAGATTTTGCTTTTTTGGCAGAAGAATTGAAAAAACAACAGCTTCAGTTCAGATGGGAGATACCAATGGGGATTGTGGTGAATTATGCTGGAATATGATACCGTCTTAATACAGTTTTGAAGGCACGAGATTTTTATACTAATGTATTGAAAGCAGGTTCCTGCCATCTTCAGAAGATAAAGAAGGAAAGAATGAAGGAGAGCGACAGTCACAAGAAAAAGAGCAATTTTCTGAAACTGTGCAACCCTTGCCTTTAGTAGAAGAACCTATGACTCAAAGAATAACACGGGCTGCATCTAGACATAAGGCACAACAACAACAATGGCAACAGGATCAATGTTTGATGATTACAACTCAAGAATCAAGTGAAGCAGTGGGAGGAGCGAGGCCGAAGAGACAGATTTCTGAAGATCTTCAGGAGGCGCTCTGGAGGCTTCAAGTCGCAAAAGATGGCAACAAAATTCCTGACTTGGAATGTTAATGGTTTGAATTCACCACAAAAGAGGAAGAAAATATTTCAATATTTGAAACATTTTAAAAATGACATTGTATGTTTGCAAGAGATGCATATTCGGGAATCTGATCAGAAATATTTGATAAATTTGAAACTGGGTACACAATTTATTGCATCCGCTCCAGAGAAGAAAAATGGTGTAGTGATATACGTGAAGAAGGGTCTGATAGCCAAATTAATAGAAGCAGATATCCAAAGAAGATATATTATTATTGAACTTTTTATTGAAGGGAAGAAAATACTTCTAATTGGAATATATGCTCCTAATCAACAACAAGAAGAATTTTATAAATTGCTACATAACAAAGTAATTCAATGGGATTGCAAGTCTTGTATTTTAGTGGGAGACTGGAATGGTGTGATGGACATGCAGAAAGATAAGAAAGGATCTTTTAAAAATACTCCTAATCATGCCAGGTTGCCAAAATCTTTTTTTGATTTGAAAGATGATTTTGGAATTGAGAGATATTTGGAGAGAAAGAAATGTGGATGAAAAGGATTTTACTTTTTTCTCTGACAGACATCAATCCTTTTCTGGGATTGATTTTATACTAATTGCTAATGATTTTTTTCCTAGGATTAAGAAGATCAAGATATGTCCAAGAACTTTATCAGATCATAGTCCAGTTTGGATGGAATTGGATAAGGGTAATGGCGACAGAAGATCATGGAGATTAAATGAAAATTTATTTAGATATGTAGAAAATGTGGAAGAATGTAAAAAGCAAATGAAAGAATTTTTTATTATGAATATGCACAAAGGTACTTCTATTGAAATGGTATGGGATGCAAGTAAAGCTTATATGAGAGGAGTTTTAATATATTTGAATAATAAATATAGACGTAGAATGGAATTTAAGCGTAAAGAAATAGAGAAGGAAATAAAGAGGAAAGAGAAAGGTTTTACTATGGATCCATCTGATGAGGCTAAAAGAGTCAATTAATTTGTTAAGAGGTCAGTTTGATATGCTGATGGTGGACCAGGTGGCAACTAATTTAAGATAAGCTAAACATAACATTTTTAATAATGCAAATAAACCTGGTAGGTGGTTAGCTTACTTATTAAGGAAAAAACAAAGATCTCGTCATATAGATAAGATAGATTATAAGGGTAAAGAAGTGTTTCAGCAAAATCTCATTAAAAAGGCCTTTGTCTGTATGCAAGGGATAAAAGTCAAGGTTTAGACATAGATAGTTATTTGCAAGGAGTGAATATCCCGGTGCTCACACAAGAGCAATGGGAAGAGATAAACCAATTGATAACTACTGAAGAAATTATTCTAGTAATTAAACAATTAAAGGTAGGTAAGGCACCTGGGACAGATGGATTGACTGCTACTTATTATAAAAAATTACAATTAGAGATGGTGGAACCTTTAAAAGAATTGTTTAGAACAATTCAATCCGGAGGAGAGGTTCCGCCATCATGGAAAACTGCATTTATAACGTTGATTCCAAAGGAAGATCAAGATCCTATACAAACTAAAAAGTACAGATCTATATCGTTGTTAAATACCGATTACAAGATATTTGCAGAAATTTTAGCAAATAGATTGATGAAGGTTATGGAACAAATGATTCATATTGATCAAAAAGGATTTATAAGCGGTAGGCAAATGAAAAATAATGTGAGACACATTGTAAATGTATTAGAATATTTAGAAAGAAATAACCAAGTCCCTGCAAGCGCTGATTTTTCTGGACACTGAAAAAGCTTTTGAATCAATTGGATTGGCAATTCTTATTTAAAGTGTTAGAGAAGATGCAGTTTGGGGATACGTTTTTACAACCTATTAGGGCTATATATCAAAAACAAACAGCACAAATAATAATTAATGATAGCTTATCAGAAGCTTGTAAAATTGAAAAGGGTACAAGACAGAGATGTCCACTGTCGCCATTGTTGTTTGTTTCAACATTGGAAATATTGATTAAAATACATGATTCAAAGGAAATAAAGGAAATTAAAATAAAAGATCAAGACTATAGATTGAGAGCATTTGCAGATGAATTGGTTATTACGTTAAGTCAACCAATTCAATCAGTTATAGATTTAATGGAAATAATTTTACAACATGGACAAGTTTCTGGATTCAAGGTAAACAGACAAAAAACTAAGATATTGTCTAAAAATATGACCATAGAACAAAAGGTAGCCTTAGAAAAACTAACAGGATTTGAAATAGTTAAAAGGTTAAATAGTTAAAAAGGTTAAATATTTGGGGGTACATCTTTCAGCTTCAAATACTAAATTATATAAGAATAATTATGAATTCTTATGGTTAAAAATACAAAAAGAGCTAGATAGTTGGAGAAAATTACAACTGTCTTTATTGGGAAGAATTGCAGCTGTGAAAATGAATGTTTTACCTAAATTTTTATTTTTATTTCAAATGATACCTGTACTTAAAAAGATTCAAATTTGGAGAAATGGCAGAGAGGTATTAATAAATTTATTTGGGCAGGGAGGAGACCAAGATTTAAACTTAAGATATTGCAAGATGTACGTGAAAGAGGTTGTCTCAAAGTGTCCAATCTTAAATTATATTATGAGGCGGCAGTATTATCGTCAATTAGTGATTGGTTTAATTTAACACAAAGGAGATTATTGAATATTGAAGGGTGTGATTTGTTATATTGTTGGCATGCTTATTTATTGTATGACAAAAAGTGGACAAAGTTTTTTTTTATTTAAAAGTTTTACAATACATTTTTAATACCACAATTGTTTTTGTTGGGTATTATCACTGACTGTACTGCTATAGAAACTAAATTGATGCTGAACTTAATAACAGTTGCAAGACTTTTGGTAGCGCAATACAGGAAGAAGGAGGACCTGCCTACTATAGAAGAATGGACTTTGAAAGTTTCGAACCTGGCAGAAATGGCCAAAATCTCAGAATATGTGAAAGATCACTCACAACAAAGATATATAGCAGAATGGAGAAGATGGATTGATTATATTCAGAATAAATATGGGACTATAAAGTATCGTTTAGCATATGAATAGTTATTAGTTATTATAATTAGAGGATATATTATTTATCTTTTCTATGAAGAAATCTTCATGAATTCCTACAGCTGAAGGAATAAAAACCAAAAAACACAGTAACAGTCCAAGTGCTGAATTGGTGTTAAGTCGCGTGATAATTGCCGACAGGAATAGTTCTGGGGTCGGCTCTAGCTGCGCAGTAGTAAGGTCATGAAGGGCATCTGCACTGAGTGATTTTAACATGCCCCATGTCACTGGTGGCTGAGTTCCTGCTGGCCACGAAGGTCTTTTATGCCTTTGTGGTGTTTCACCCATCGGGTTCGGGTTCAATGTCAGGGCTGGATTGAACTCTGGGAGCAAACTGCTCAGCCTCTGGTGTCAGCTCATGTTTGGCTCGGAATGGCTTCACACACCTGGCAGGCACCCACACCGGTCCTGTAGGAGTAAGAACAGATGTATACCCCCTTCCCCAAGTAATCAATTCAGCTGGTCCCTTCCAGGTTGGCTCGGGCAGCTCCTTATATAGCACTTGTGGTCGTTCCAGGGGAAGCTCCTTCCTAAAATGTCTCTCTGCAGGAGTATAAGCTTGTTTAGTGATCGTTATATGATTCAAAGTAAATAACAATACTGGAATCAAAGTTTTAAGATCTGAGGGAGTAACTCCCCTTTCTTTTAAATGTTTAAACAACTAAGTTTTAAATGTACGATGTGCACGTTCCACTATAGCTTGGCCTGAACTATTGTAAGGAATGCCATGTCAGAGAGAAATATCCCAAGTGCTGCAAAATTGAGAAAAAGCATTAGAAGTATACGCAGGAACATTGTCTGTCTTTAAGACAAGTGGTCGTCCCATGACAGCCATGGCAGCGAGAAGGTGCTGAATAACATGAGAGGCAGTTTCACCACGAAGGGGGGTAACCCACACATAGCCAGAATATGTATCTATGCAAACATGAAGATAAGAAGCCGGAGAAAATTGTGGTACACGAGTAACATCCATCTGCCAGAGAGCATTGGCCTCAGTTCCTCTTGGATTAACAGCATCAAAGGGAAAAGAGAGGGGGGAGGATGAGCAAGAAGGACTGGCTGAGATAATATCACGAGCCTGAGAAAGTGGAATATTAAAGGTAGCACGAAGAGATTTAGCATTTTGGTGAAAATAGGAATGGCTAGTCAAAGGGTCAGTAAAAAGTGAAGCCACCTTAAAAGAGTGGAGAGCAGCATCTGCTCTGTGGTTGCCATCAGAAATAGTATCAGAAAAACCTTTATGGGAGCAAATGTGAGCAACGAAAAATGGGGCAGTACGGTCACGCAGGAGAGTTTGAAAAGTAAGGAATAGAGAGAGCAAGTTATGATCCAAAAGTGGGGATAGATAAGCAAATGCAATATGGTTAAAAAGAATGTAAACATATTGAGAATCCACAATAAGATTAAAAGGAGTTGTATCATGTAATTCAAAGGCTAAAATCACTGCAGCAAGTTCAGCACGCTGGGCGGATGTCTGAGAAGCTGTAAACTTAGTTTGCCATTTGCCATTAACTTGCCAAACAACCACCCCACGGGTACGAGACCCATCTGTGAATAATGTAATAACATTAGGAAGAGGGGTAAAAACCTGTGCAGACTGAAAAACAAAAGGCAATTCCTGTAATAAAACCAAACATTGATCCTCGGGGGGGGGATGTTAACTTTGTGAAGGGCAGAATTGATTTGATGAAGGCAATGTCGCATCGCTATGGAGACTGGAATCTGTGCGTCAGGGGTTAAATGACCTTGCAAGGCAATAAAAAGTGGACGCAACAAAGCAGTAGTTAACCCTAAAAATGGTCTAGCTCAGTTAAGATGACCTAAAAAACTTTGCAATTGTACTAGAGTAAAATGAGAAGCAAAGCATTTTTTGTCTTTGGCTGGATGAACTACAGCTGCAAGAGCTGTAGCCAAAAGTTCTGTCTTATGAGATGCAGTTCCAATGTTCTGACACAATTTAATCATCTGAGCAATGGTAGTTTCAGGTTTGGAATAAATTGCTTTCAGGGCTGTTTTGCAGTCCTGATTAGCATTTTCATATGCCAATTGTTTCATCAGAACATCAGCAGCAGTTTCATTTTGAACCTTCTCAGGGAAAAGCCCTTGGGTGAAATTGCTTTGCAACCCATTTTCTGTAACACTTCTTTTAAGCTCTTTGTAAACTGCAAATGGGACATACTCATGGACTCACTGATTTTGAGCATTTTGGACCACGGGGCAGACAGCCATTAATGGCAATGCCTCCTGGACGTCCTCTGAATTTCCAGAGGCCAATGCAGACCGCACCATTTGCTGAATAGCAGTCTGTGTTTGAGGCTGTTGAGGGTCCAAATTTTGCTGACTCTCAGAGCTCCACTGCCATGAAGAATTATTATAAGACGGCGGTGGCTGAGTGTCTGGGGGGGTACAGGATTGGTGCCTCAGGAGTTATTAATTTTGGAGGGTACAAGAGAGGATTGGACAACTCAGTAATAGCTTTACAGCAGAGTCACCAAGTGTGAAGTACTGATACTGGAGTGGTTGCAGCCCGATGCAAATTTTGCCCAATTTCTTGCCAATCATAGGGACTAAGAGACCCATCTGCAGGATACCAAGGGCATAACTTACCAATCATCTTAACCAGCTCTTCCACATCCTCTTTATAGACTTTAATTGTTTGCGTAGTCCTTGTCAACAAATAGCAAAGGTCAAATACCTGTTTTTTCTGTCATGTTGAAAGAGAGGTCCCCATACTTACCTCATTGATTCCTTAATAGTGGAATGAATAGTTGAACATGTTTGTTTAGCTCCTGCCGAGTTACAGTGTGCATCACATCGGGGTCACCAGATGTAGAGAAAAGAATTCAGACCCAGGTCGATAGAGATGCTCTGAACCAGCCAGGCAGCTTCGTCTCACCAAAAAACCCCTGAGCCACTGCCCACTGAACTTTTATTCACCTCCCTTTTCAGAATACCAAATACAACATTACATAAACCCCATCAATCTCAAAAAATAGGATACATAGTGATAATTGGATACATAGTGAGAACTACTCAGGTGCCTATGAGATCATTACAAAAACAAGATACTAAAAGATATATGTGAAAGCTTTATCATAGCGTTTCCCAAACCTCCCACATGCCATTCTGTGTGAACCAGGAGAGTGTGCTCATCACTGTAATTCACGTAGAGGCCAATAAGAAATGTTTGGGAAAGCTGAAGGTTGGGAGGCCAAAAGCTGGCCTTTCCCACAGCAGAACTCAACTTCCTGGAGGGAGAGCATAGCAACATAAAAACCCTAAGCAACCCCCTCAACCTGAAGAGAGGAGACAGCATCAGTGGGGGAAGAGAAGGGGTTACCAGAAATACTGGAGGAATACAGGGACCTTGCTGAAGTTTTAAGCTTCCCCCTCACCGGGCCATAGACTTTGCTATAGAATTCAAACCTGGGGCAAAACTCCTGAAGCCCAGGATGTACGCCAGGAGCTCAAAAGAAATGGTGGAGATGGAAAGATTCATTAAAATCCCCTAGAAACAGGATTTATTGAGCCTGTCAAACTCAAAGTGGCTGTCCCGGTCCTATTTAGGAAGAAGGATAGCACTCTTCATTTGTGCATGGATAGCACTCTTCATTTGTGCATGAATGCAATTAGTGAATGTAATCTCTATCCCCTACCCCTAATGAAGGATATGCTATCCCACCTATTGAAAGGAAGGATTTTTACCAAACTAGACTGAGGGAAGCATACTACTGCATTAGGATTAAGGAAGGAGATGAATGGAAGACACAATGCAAACACAATGGGTTGCTACCAGTTCAAACTCCTGCCATTTGAACTACAAGGGGCCCCCACAGTTTTTATGAAATTAATTAATGAAGTACTAAGAAAGCACTTATATAAGGGGGTCCTGGTTTACTTAGATGACATCCTTATCTTCACTGAGACCAAAGAGGAGCATGTTAACCTAGTCAAAGCAGTTTTGAAAAAATTGCGGGCCACCCACCTATATGTGAAATTATCGAAATGTTAATTCCACCAGGAAAGAATAGACTACCTGGGGTATCACATATCCCCATAGGACATTGAAATGGACCCTGAGAAAGTCAGGGCAGTATTAGAATGGGCACCACCCTGCACAATGAAGCAATTGCAAATTTTCCTGGGTTTTGCAAACTTCTACCGCCAATTCATCCCTTTGTTTCCCCAAATAGCCCTGCCCCTCACAAACTTGTTGAAAATGAATTGGCGGTCCCCAGTGAAACCCAGCCAGCCAGTAGGTCACTGTCTTTGAGCAGTTTCTCTTTTCCCATGATGAAGATTTTTCTTTGAATCTTTTCCAGCTTCTCTCAAAGCTAGAGACAACGCTTGGGCTCAGGACCCCCAGCTTGTTTGAAAGAAAATAGATTTTGGCATGATGTCATGGTTCCAACTAATGAGACAGTTCAAAGAACATTCCAGCATTGTTTATTTTATAAAGTCTATAATAATGAGAATGAAGCATTGGTACTCATGGATGGATGCCAAAATCTGAATTCTCGTCCCCTGAACAGATCATATCAAACACAATTCCATCCCTTTATTTAAACATCATAGATCACATTCTCCAATTAGTTTAACATGCAAAGCTTCTCTTCCGTTCTATTTTGTGCCATTCCTTATCTTATTAAAAAAAAACAACCAGAGTAGCATTCTCCTCCCCCCCAGCTTTGTTTCTTTTTTATTAAAGAGTTTTACAAAAATTTTTTACAAAACATCCCCAAAACCCAACCACCCCAAAAAACCCCTCCCCCGCTTCCCAGAGCTGAATACAGGGTCATAAATAAAATAATCATATTCTAACTAAAATTATCCATTATAAAATTAACCAAATTCATAATGTGCTTTAACTAACATTGATACATTCAAATTATTAAAAACATAATAATAGTAACTTAAAAAAAATATAATCAATACTAATACTAAAGTTAATAAAAATCTAAAATCTACTCATAGGCTAAATGGAACTTTTTAGTCCCATATTTATTCTGAATATAATCTATCCATCTCCTCCAAACTGAAATATATCTTTCTTGCGAATGATCCTTCAAATAAGCAGAAATCTTAGACATTTCTGCAAGATTCGATACCTTAAGTACCCATTCTTTTATAGAAGGCAAACTATCCTTCTTCCAATATTGTCCCACCAGTAACTGTGCTGCTGTTATCAAGTTCAACATCAAATTAATTTCTTTAGTATCACAATCTACAACAATACTCAATAAAAACAATTGTGGAGAAAACTTTATCTTTCTCTTAAAAATCTTTTGAATGTTCCACCAAATTTTAATCCAAAAAGCTTTTATATTTCTGCAAGTCCACCACATATGAAAATAAGTAGCATCTAAACTACCGCATCTCCAGCATTTAGACTGTAGGTTAGGATACATGTTAGACAACCTTTTGGGATCCAAATGCCATCTATAAAACATTTTATAAAAAATTTCTCTTAAATTTTGGCAGACTTCCGGTGGCGGCGCGGCGCCGAAGACAGCCTTCCCGGGCTGCCCGCGGCTCAGCTGTTTGTTTTTTCGCCCGAAACAGCGCCGATCAGCTGTTCGGGCGAAATTGAAGCCCCCTCCTCGGGAGAAGAGGAGGGGGTGAGGCCCCAGGTAGGGGTAGAGTTCTCCGGGGCCGCCTGAGCTTGGAGCTTGGGCGGCTGAAGGATTGAACTCCCCCGAAGCCTGGGTTGCTCCCAGCTGGCCGGCGTCTCTGCTCCGAACTCCTTGGAGCAGAGCCAGGCGTCTGCGAACCATCCCTGCCTGAAGAAAGGACTATGATTTAAAGGAGCAGGCAGAGCGGTACAAGAGACAAAGGTGAAGAGGTTTATTTTACTATACTCTCTAGCTTGTTGGACTTTTTAAACTTTAAGTGAAAGTGCGTCATAATTGAGGATTAAAAGATGGCGGCGAAACCTCCCCCTAAAACTCTTCGGAGTGGTGGATCCTCGCCAGTGCAACAATCATCATTACAGGCATTGCACCCTCCTGAAGCGCTGACACCGAAGGATTTACGAGATGCTCTGGATAAACTTTTGGAATCAATCAATCAATCAATGGGTGATAAATTTGCGCAGATGGAGGAGAAATTGGAGAAATTGGAGGAGAGAATGGAAGAGAGGATGGAACAGAAGTTCAGCGTGATGAAGGTAGACATTTTGTCTTCAGTGCATAAAGTGGCGGAATGTGTGGAAGAATTAGATGAAAAAATGGATGATCTGGCTCAAAGGAATGCTATATTAGAAGTAAAGGCACGGGAGAATGAAAATGCAAGAGACAAAGTGGAAAAGGAGTTAAGCTTAGCCCAATATTACCAGATGCAGTTTGCTATCAGAATTAGAGGTTTAAAAGAGGATATTAAAGAAGATTTAAAGCAGCTGATCTCTGAGGCTCTTGAAGTGGTATTAAATCAGCCAGCATCTGAAATAAGAGCAGCTATGGATAAAGTGTTCCGGGTGAATTCATGGATTGCCAGACAGAGAAAGTTGCCTAGAGATGTGGTGGTTTATTTTGCAAAAAGAGAAATCAGAGACCAAGTTATACAAGCTGCCTATGATGTTAAAGTGGTGATTGCTGAACAAGAAGTCTTGGTTTTAAAAGAAATTCCTCCAAGGATTTTAAGGGGAAGGAAGGACTATACATTTCTCGTGCATGAGCTTAAGCAAAGAGATATAAGGTTCAGATGGGAGATTCCAGAGGGGCTGATGGTGATGTATGAAGGTAAAAGGTACCGGTTGATTACTGTGAAGCAAGCGCGTGATTTCTACAACAATGTCTTAAAAGCAACCCCATTAACACTTCTGGAAGCTGGAAAGGGATCTGGAGAAGGAGAACATCAAGAGGATGAAACAGAGGAAAGTGGTGTTGGAGGAGATCAAGTTACAACTTCTTTGGATGATCCTAGAGAGCAAAGAGTAACGCGTGCTGCTTTAAAACGTGCAAAGAAAATAAAAGAACAAGATCAGCAAAAGTCTTCAGATTCTTCACAACGTACATATAGTCAAGCTGTGGGAGGAGCACGGCCTAAAGAAGTTAGTCCTATCAAAGCTGTGGTCCAAGAGCTTCTGGAGGATATGCATGGCAACTAAATTTCTAACTTGGAATGTTAATGGACTGAATTCACCGCAGAAGAGGAAGAAAGTTTTTCAATATTTAAAACAATTTAAGATAGATGTTATATGTTTGCAAGAAACGCATATTAGAGTTTTGGATCAAAAGCATTTATTGAACTCGATACTGGGTACGCATTTTGTTGCCTCTGCAGAGAATAAGAAAAATGGAGTGGTTGTTTATGTTAAAAGTGCCTTAACAGCAGACTTAATTTAAGCAGATAAGCATGGAAGATATGTTATGATTGAGCTGCTGTTAGAAGGTAAAAAGACGCTTCTAGTTGGATTATATGCACCTACCCAACAACAAGCTGATTTTTTTAGCTTACTCCACACAAAGCTTACCCAGTTGGATTATAAATCTTTTATTTTTATGGGAGACTGGAATGGTGTTCTGGATGTACAGTTGGATAAGGCTGGAGCTTTTAAGTGCATTCCAAGTCATGCTAGACTGCCTAAATCTTTTTTTGAAATGAAGGATGACCTGGAATTGCGAGATATCTGGCGTGAGAGACACTTGCAGGAGAAGGATTATACTTTTTATTCTGACAGACACCAATCTTTTTCGAGGATTGATTTTATTTTGTTGACTAATGATTTTTTTTTGAGAACAAAAAAGGTGAAGATATGTGCAAGAACTATCTCTGACCACAGTCCAGTTTGGTTGGAGATTGATAAGGAGAAAAGAGACAGGCGCTCGTGGCGCGTAAATGAGAATTTGTTTAGAAATCAGAGAAATGTGGAAGAATGTAAACAGCGGATGAAGGATTTTTTTGAGATTAATATGAATAAGGGTACCTCTATGGATATGGTTTGGGATGCTAGCAAGGCCTATATGAGAGGAGTGTTGATATATATGAATAATAGACATAGACGTGCAGTGGAAACTAGAAGGAAAGAACTGGAGAATGAAATAAAGGAAAAAGAAAAGGCTTTGATTTTGAATTCAGAGGATGTGAAGATCAAGGAGGCTATTAGACTGTTAAGAGAACAATTTGATAAATTAATGGCAGATCAAGTGGCAACCAATCTGCGGTTTGCTAGGCACAATACTTTTTGCAACGCTAATAAACCAGGCAGATGGTTAGCCTATAGACTGAGGAAAAAACAAAGGGCCTCTAATATAGACAAGATTGAGTATAAAGGAAGGGTTGTGTTTCAACAGAATCTTATTAAGGATGCTTTTGTGGATTTTTATTCGAAATTATATACTAAAGAGGAAATTAATGTAAAAGATATTGATAAATATTTGGAGAATGCTAGCATCCCGGTTCTTACGCAAGCACAAAAAGAGGGGATTAATCAACTGATTACAGAAGAAGAAATTCTTATAGCAATTAAGGAACTGAAGGTCGATAAGGCGCCAGGCACGGATGGCTTGACTGCGGCCTTTTATAAAAATTTACAATTTGAGATGATAAAGCCGTTAAAGGAACTGTTTCAGACAATTCAGAGGGGGGGAAAGGTGCCACCGTCTTGGAAGACAGCTTTTATCTCTTTGATTCCGAAGGAAGACCAGGATGCTACTCAAGTTAAAAATTACAGACCGATATCGCTCTTAAATACAGATTATAAGATATTTGCTAAGGTTTTGGCTAATAGACTGATGAGGGTTCTGCAACAGGTGATTCATGGGGATCAAACGGGGTTTATTAGTGGTAGGCAAATGAAAAATAATGTGAGACATATAGTTGATGTGTTAGAGTTTTTGGAAAGGCACAACCAGATCTCTGCAGCGCTAATCTTTTTAGATGCTGAAAAGGCTTTTGATCAATTGAATTGGCAATTTTTGTTGAAAGTGTTAGATAAAATGGATTTTGGGGAAAAATTTTTACAGCCGATTAGGGCTTTATATCAAAAACAAACTGCCCGAATTATAGTTAATAATAGCCTGACAGCAGCATGTAATATTGAGAAGGCCACAAGGCAAGGGTGTCCGTTATCGCCCTTGTTATTTGTGTTAACATTAGAGATACTATTGGTTAAGATTCGGAATTCGGAAAAAATTAAGGGGATACAAGTTGGAGATCAGGACTATAGATTGAGAGCATTTGCAGATGATCTGGTTGTTACAGTGACCCAGCCAGAGAACTCTGTTGTGGACCTGATGGAGATAATAACACAATATGGGAATGTTTCTGGATTTAAAGTAAATATACAGAAAACTAAAATTTTGGCTAGAAATATGACAGTTTCACAGAAGGCTCTCTTAGAAGGATTAACTGGATTTGAGATTGTTAAAAGGGTTAAATATTTGGGGGTGATTTTGTCGCCCTCTAATACAAAGCTATATAAAAACAATTATGAAAAACTATGGGGGAAGATTCAAAAAGAACTGGAGAGTTGGCAAAAATTGCAACTGTCTTTGTTGGGACGGATTGCAGCAGTGAAAATGAATGTCCTGCCCAAATTTTTATTTTTGTTTCAAATGATACCGATTCTTAAGAAAGATTCCAACTTGGAGGAATGGCAGCGTGGTATCAATAAATTTGTGTGGGCAGGGAAAAAGCCACGAGTTAAACTTAAGATTATGCAGGATACTCGTGAGAGAGGTGGCCTTAAACTGCCTAATTTTAAATTATATTATGAAGCTGCTGCATTAGTAGGAATAAGCGATTGGATTAATTTGACGCAATTGAGGTTATTAAATCTTGAGGGCCATGATTTGTTGTTTGGCTGGCATGCATATTTGTTGTATGATAAGAAGGTAGATACTGTGTTTAGGATGCATATTTTAAGACAGGCATTGCTGAGAGTTTGGAAGAAGTATAGACATAAGCTAAGCAGCAAGATACCATTGTGGGCAATTCCAAAACACGCAATAGAAAATATACATGCTGGTTTCAAACATGATGTGACTACGTACAAGGAAATTTTAAGTTTGGAAAGGAACGTTTGTTGTTTGAAATCATATAGCCTCTTGCGAGAAGAGAAGGTTGTTCAAACTTGGTTTCAATATATTCAATTACAGGCCAGGTGGAAAGAAGACCAGAAAAATGGATTTACAATGACTGATGAAAATTTGACAAAGCAGATTAGAAATCAGGGACCAGCACATATTAAACGGATATATCTTGCATTGATAGAGATTGACTCGGAAACAGAGCTTGTTAAGGATTGTATGATTAAATGGGCCCAAAACATTCAGGAAGTTATTACAATGGACATGTGGGAAAAGATTTGGGTGAGAAACGTAAAATTTACTCAAGCTCAAAATTTAAGAGAGAACTTTTACAAAATGTTTTATAGATGGCATCTAGATCCTAAAAAGCTTGCAAGTATGTATCCGAATTATCAGCCTAAATGTTGGAGGTGTGGTGATGAGGATGCAACATATTTTCACATATGGTGGACATGTAAGAAGGTTAAGGCTTTTTGGATAAAAATCTGGTGGAATATGCAGAAGATTTTTAAACAGAGGATAAAGTTTTGTCCGCAACTTTTTTTGTTGGGAATAATTGCAGACGCTACAGTTGTGGACACCAAGCTGATGTTGTACTTAATTACGGCGGCAAGACTTTTGATAGGCCAATATTGGAAGAAAGAGGAGTTGCCGACCATAGAAGAGTGGACTTTAAAGGTTTCCGACCTGGCAGAGATGGCGAAGATTTCGGCCTATTTGAAAGATCATTCGCAAGAACGTTATATTATGGAATGGAGAAAATGGATTGAGTTTATCCAGAACAAGTATAGGGTCAAGAAGTTTTATGTAGCATTCGAATAAGTCTTCTTTCGTTTCTCTTTCTTTTTTTTTATTCTAGTTTTTTATATATATTTAATATTGTTAAGGTGTGTTTTATCCTATATAAGCTAGAGAGTGATGGATTTTAGAACTTATAGTTGTTAGTATATGGTTGTTTATGATTGCCTTTTTATATATATATACCTTGTATTTAGCTCTGGGAAGTCGGGGGGGAGGGGGGGGGGAGGGAGGGGGGGAGGGAGGGAGGTTGGGGGGAGGTAGGGGGGGTATAGGGAGGGGGAAGGGGGGTTTTTTAAAGGAAAACTGTATTTTAAAACTTTTCAATAAAAAAAAAATTTCTCTTAAATTTTGAGCCTGAGTAAATTTAACATTTCTAACCCAGATTACCTCCCAAGTATCCAACGGAATTGGTTCCTGTATATTTTGTGCCCACTTTATCATACAATCTTTAACTAATTCCGTTTCCGAGTCCAATTCAATTAAAACATTATATATCCTCTTTATATGTGCACGATTTAAATCTCTAATTTGTTTTACTAAGTTTTCATCTGTAATTGTAATGCCAACCTTCTGATCCAGCTTCCACCTAGCTTTCAGTTGGGTGTATTGGAACCAAGAGTAACTTATGTTTTCTTGTTTTAACTGGTCTAATGATTTAAGTTGCCAATTATTCCCTTCCAATCTAAGTAATTAGTAAGTAATTACTAAGTAATTACTTAGTTTTCCTAAGTAATAGGAAAACATATCCAAACTCACTCCCATAGATACGCCTTCTATCGCGTGTCCGGGAATTCCCCAAATCGGTATTTTATAATTTAACTTATAATAATACTTTTTCCAGACACGCAGCAAAGCACTTCTAAGAATATGAGATTTAAAAGCCCTGTCTACCTTTTTATCATAAAGCAAATATGCATGCCATCCATATACCAAATCCCAACCCTCAAGGTGGAGTATTCTTTTATTAGTTAAATTAAGCCAATCGCTAACCCATGTCATGACCACCGCATCATAATACAATTTCAAGTTAGGAGCCTTGAGTCCCCCTCTTTCCCTAGCATCTTGCAGAATCTTAAATTTAACTCTTGGTTTCTTCCCCACCCAGATAAATTTATTAATACCCTTCTGCCATTCATCAAGGTTGGCATCCTTTTTCAATATAGGTATCATTTGAAACAAAAAAAGAAACTTCGGCAGAACATTCATTTTAACAGCTGCAATTCTTCCCAATAGAGATAATTGTAATTTTTTCCAATTATTTAAATCCTTTTGTATCTTCAACCATAGTGTTTCATAGTTATTCTTATATAATTTTACATTTGAAGCTGCAATATACACTCCTAAATACTTAACCTTTTTTACTATTTCAAAACCTGTTAATTTAATTAACATTTCCTTTTCACTCATAGACATATTCTTAGACAATATCTTAGTCTTATTACTATTTACCTCAAACCCTGAAACCTTGCCATACTGAGTTATAATTTCCATCAAATCTATAACCGATTGTATCGGTTGAGATAATGTCACAACCAAGTCATCAGCAAAAGCTCTCAATCTATAATCATTCTGTTTTATTTTAATTCCCTTTATCATAGAAGACTCTCGAATTTTAATTAATAAAATCTCTAACGTTAATACAAACAACAATGGTGATAGGGGGCATCCCTGTCTTGTACCTTTTTCAATTTTAAACATCTCTGTTAACCCCCCATTAATTATAATTTGTGCAGTTTGTTGTTGATATATAGCTTTAATAGAATGTAAAAATCCTTCTCCAAAATTCATTTCCTCAACAACTCTAAATAAAAATTGCCAATTCAATTGATCAAAAGCTTTTTCTGCATCCAAAAATATCAATGCTGCAGGGACTTGGTTGTTCTTATCCAAATATTCAAGCACATTTACAATTTGTCTTACATTATATTTCATATACCTTCCAGATATAAATCCCGATTGATCACTATGAATCATTTGCTTTAAAACTTGCATTAATCTATTAGCCAATACTTTAGCAAAGATCTTATAATCTATATTCAAAAGTGATATAGGTCTATAATTTTTAGGTTGAGTAAGGTCTTGATCCTCCTTTGGAATCAATGATACAAAGGCTGTCCTCCAAGAGAGAAGATCAGTAGTAATTAAAATAAAATCAATCCTAGAGAAAGATTTATGTCTATCCGAAAAAAGTAAAATCTCTGTCCTTCATATTCCTTTCCCACCATACATCTCTTAGCTCCAAATCCTCCTTCAAATAAAAAAAAGGCTTTGGGCAATTTCGAATAATTAGAAGGGTTTTTAGAAAACCTATCTTCAAATGAGTCCAAAACTCCATTCCAGTCCCCCATCATAATAACAGATTTATAATCCAATTCGATTAGTCTTTGATGTAAAAATTTAAAAAACTTTTGCTGTTGTTGATTTGGAGCATATAATCCAATAAGAACTTTCTTTCCTTGTAACATCAGTTCAATACTAACATATCTCCCTTGTTTATCTGATTCAATTAATCTAGCCGAAAAATCTTTTCTTAGATAAATGACCACTCCAGCCTTCTTGTCCGGAGCACAGGCTGCAAAATGTGTTCCCAACCGGGAATTAACCAAAAACTTTTGGTCCTTTAATGCAATATGAGTCTCTTTTTTTTTTATTAAAGAGTTTTACAAAATTTTACAATATATCCCCAAATCCCTCCCACCCCAACCCCCCCAATTCCCCCCCCACTTCCCAGAGCTAAATACAGGATTATAGTTACAACAATCATATTCTAAATAAAAATTTACACAATATACAATCAACCAAATTCGTACTGCGCTTTAACTCTCTCTTAGCATAACTACTAACAATAACAATATCCCACTAAATTCTACTCATAAGCTAAATGGAACTTTTTGGTCCCATATTTGTTTTCAAAATAATTTATCCATCTCCTCCAAACTGAAATATATCTCTCCTGTGAGTGATCCTTTAAATAAGCAGAAATCTTGGACATTTCTGCAAGATTAGAAACTTTAAACACCCATTCTTTCTACCGTGGGCAGATTGTCCTTCTTCCAATATTGTCCCACCAGTAACCGTGCTGCCGTTATCATATTCAACATCAGATTAGTCTCTTTGACATCACAATTTACAACAATACCCAGTAAGAACAATTGCGGGGAAAACTTTATCTTCCTCTTAAAAATCTTTTGAATGTTCCACCAAATTTTAATCCAGAAGGCTTTTATGTTTCTACAAGTCCACCACATGTGGAAATAGGTAGCTTCTAAGCTACCACACCTCCAACACTTAGACTGCAGATTAGGATACATGTTCTTGGGATCCAGATGCCATCTATAAAACATTTTGTAAAAATTTTCTCTTAAATTTTGAGCCTGGGTAAATTTAACATTTCTAACCCAAATTATCTCCCAGGTGTCCAACGAGATTGGTTCCTGAATATTTTGTGCCCACTTTATCATGCAATCTTTAACCAATTCCGTTTCCGAATCCAATTCAATTAAAGCATTATATATCCTCTTTATATGTGCACAATTTGAATCTCTAATTTGCTTTACTAAATTTTGATCTGTAATTGTGATACCAACCTTTTGATCTGACTTCCACCTAGCTTTCAATTGGGTATATTGAAACCAAGAGTAATTTATGTTTTCTTGTCTTAACTCCTCTGCTGATTTAAGTTGCCAATCATTCCCTTGCAATTTGAGTAGTTCCTTATAAGAAACCATATCCATACTCACTCCCATAGATACACCCTCTATCGCGTGTCCAGGAATTCCCCAAATCGGTATTTTATAATTTAACTTATTATAGTACTTTTTCCAGACACGCAGTAAAGCACTTCTAAGAATATGGGATTTAAAAGCCCTGTCTACCTTCTTATCATAAAGCAAGTATGCATGCCATCCATATATCAAATCCCATCCCTCAAGATGAAGTATTCTCTTGTTAGTTAAATTAAGCCAATCACTAACCCAGGTCAAAGCAGCCGCATCATAGTACAATTTCAAATTCGGCGCCTTGAGTCCCCCTCTTTCCCTGGCATCCTGTAAAATCTTGAATTTAACTCTTGGTTTTTTCCCCGCCCAGATAAATTTGTTAATACCCTTCTGCCATTGATCAAGGTTGGCATCCTTTTTCAGTATAGGTATCATCTGAAACAGAAAGAGGAACTTTGGTAGAACATTCATTTTAACAACTGCAATTCTTCCCAGTAGTGATAATTGTAATTTTTTCCAATTATTTAAGTCCCTTTGTACCTTCAACCATAGTGTTTCATAATTATTCTTATACAATTTTACATTTGAGGCTGCAATATGCACTCCTAGATATTTAACCTTCTTCACTATTTCAAAACCTGTTAAGTTAGATAACATATCCCTTTCACTCGTAGATAAATTCTTGGATAATATCTTAGTTTTATTACTGTTCACCTTAAACCCAGAAACCTTACCATACTGAGTTATAATTTCCATCAAGTCTACAACCGACTGTAGCGGTTGGGATACTGTCACAACCAAGTCATCAGCAAAAGCTCTCAGTCTATAATCATTCTGTTTTATTTTAATTCCCTTTATCAAAGAGGACTCTCGAATTTTAATTAGTAAAATCTCTAATGTTAAAACAAACAATAGTGGTGATAGGGGGCAGCCCTGCCTTGTACCTTTTTCAATTCTAAAAGTCTCTGTTAATCCCCCATTAACTATAATTTGTGCAGTTTGTTGTTGATATATAGCTTTAATAGCATGTAGAAAACCTTCTCCAAAATTCATCTCCTCAACAACTCTTAATAAAAACTGCCAATTCAATTGGTCAAAGGCTTTCTCTGCATCCAAAAATATCAGTGCTGCAGAGACTTGGTTGTTCTTATCCAAATATTCAAGCAAGTTAACAATTTGTCTTACATTATTTTTCATATACCTCCCAGATATAAATCCCGATTGGTCACTATGAATCATTTGTTTCAAAACTTGCATTAATCTATTAGCCAATACTTTAGCAAAGATCTTATAATCTGTATTTAAGAGCGATATAGGTCTATAATTTTTAGGTTGGGTAAGATCTTGATCCTCCTTTGGGATCAACGATACAAAAGCTGTCCTCCATGATGGAGGAACTGCGCCTCCAATCTGAATTTCATTAAACAAAATCTTTAAGGGTTCAATCATTTCAGGCAGCAACTTTTTATAATAAATTGCTGTTAATCCATCTGTTCCTGGAGTTTTGCCCAATTTCAACTGTTTAATAGCTAAAGAAATTTCTTCTGGTGTAATTGGGCAATTCATCTCAAATTGTTGTTCTTGTGAAAGTCTTGGAAAATGAGCTCCCTGTAGATACTTATCTATATCTAGAGAATGCAATATGAGTCTCTTGTAAGCAAACAATATCATTTTTGTGTTGTTTCAAATAGTAAAATACTTTCTTTCTTTTCTGTGGTGAGTTTAAACCATTAACATTCCATGTCAGGAACTTCACCATCTCTGGTGACCAGGAGCCTTTGGAACATGACCTGAAGATCACCTGTTGCTCTCTTCAGGCGTGCTCCTCCCACAGGCTCTGAAACAGCCGCATCTTGCATAGTTAAACCAGATACAAGCTTCTGTTTTTGCTCTTTTTCCTTATGCTTGTATGCAGCCCTAGTCATCCTCTGTTCTCTCGGGTCCTCCTTTAACACCAAACTCTGCTCCATAGTCTCAGCCTGCTGCATCTCCTCAAGAGGCAGTGACATTGCCCCTTCACTCAACTGTTCTTCTGTTCTTTTAACTCGAGGAGACGGTGGTGAACCTGCTTTAAGGACCTTAGTATAAAATCTTTTGCTTTTAAAATTGTGTTCAGCCTATACCTCGTACCTGCATAATTTACCACAATTCCAATGGGTATTTCCCATCTAAACTGAATTTGTCGCTTCTTAAGCTCATCAGACAAAAAGGCGAAGTCTTTCCTTTTTCTAAGAATTTTTGGGGGTATCTCCTTTAAAATTATAATATCTTGGCCTGCAATTTGGAGTCTTTCCCGGTAAAAAGCTTGGATGATTGCATTTCTAGTTGATCTCCTGGAGAAGTAAATCACTACATCTCTAGGTAAATTTTTCTGTTTAGCAATCCAGGAATTAACCCTAAATGTTTTATCCATCTCTTTAACTAATTCTTCAGGTTCACATTTCAAGACAGGAGCCACTGCCTGCACCACTTCCCATTCCAAATCTTCTTTAGGGTTCTCTCTCAAACCCCTTATATGCAATGCAAACTCCATGTATCTATATTGGGAAAAATGTTTTCATCCTCTATTCTGTAAATTTTAATCTCTGCCTTGTCCAGTTTCTGTTCAGCACTGATAATTTTATTTTCCAAATTTTCAACCTCATTTTTGAAAAGCAAAACAGTTTAAAGGGAAAGGCTGTCTCTTATATTGTCAAGACAAAAATGTCCAGTGTTTGCTGTGTTGACACAGTGACTTCAGACCCAAAAAGGAATCAGCTCTCTTCTTTAGCAACATCCCATATTCGTCACCACTATTATGTAATGGGTTCTTGGAGACATTAACCAGACAAAGTTAATGCAACAGGTTTATTTGCAGAAAAACAGAACTGAACTTAAGAGACAGACTGACACCTATTTATACATGCCGCCACTAGGTGGTGACCAATCAAATTGAAAGCTGGTTTCCTGCTCAAATACAAGTGTCATGGTTCTGATTAATGAGACAGATCAAAGAACACTGCATGATGGTTTATTCCAAAAAAGTCTATAATAATGACAATGCAGCATTGGCACTCATGGATGGATGCCAGAATCTGAATTCTCCTCTCCTTAACCCATCGTATCACAAAGAATCTCCCTCCCTTAATTACACATCATGAATCACATTCACCAATTAGTTTAACACACAAGGTTTCACTTCCCTTCTGAAGCATGCTCTTATCTTCTCAAAACCTCTGGGTTGAATTCCTCCCACACTTTAGTGATTCAAAGCCAAACAGTTAAAGCAAAAGGCTGCCTCTTATATTATAAGCGCAAAAACATGTCAATGTTTGCAGCATTGACATTCGGCTCTCATTACAAAAAGGAGAGATCCTGTAGTGTAAAAAAAAACACAGGTTAGGAGCTGGCTTTTGGTTTGTTGGGGTGTTTTTCATAAAACCTTTTGATAAGTCTGTCAGCTTTCACATCGCTAGATTTCACCCAAATGGCTTCAGACAATGGATACCCCTTCTATTGTACTAGGTACTACAATTTTCCCTTAAAGATTCTTAGAGTCAAGAATATGTTTCACTTCATAATGGGTCTGACACACTACTACGAGGGGTCTGGGTACCTTCTTAGGGGGATGTCATAAAGTGGAGGCCCGAAAAGTTTTCAGTATGCTACAATGGAAAACTGGGTGGATTTTCCCCAAAGGTCTGGGGAGTTTCAATTTTACTGTGACTGGGTTGATGATTCTCACAATGGGGAAAGGCTCCAAGAATTTTGGTCCTAATTTCTTGCTGGGTAATTTTAGCCGTAAATATTTTGTTGACACATAAACATTTTCCCCAACTTGGGGAGCCCTTTTTTCCAGCCTGTTTTTTTATAAGTCTCAGAACTCTTTTTAAATACCATTATCATGTTTCTCCAAACCTCTTCCCACCCCCTCACTGTCAAGCCCCGTGTGCTCGACATCACGAGGGGAGCTGGGGGAACACCGCGCACACCGCCCGCCCAAGCCTCATGGCGGAAGCTACCCAGAAGCAGCACAACCGGCAGCAGAATGGCTGCCAGCCACCATGGGCAGCTGCACAGAGCCCACAGCCACATCCCCGAAGGGCAGCTGCTCTGGGACTTTGTGGCACGTCTGCGCCGACGGAGCTGCCGAAAAGATCCTCAGGCAATCAGAAAGACAGCCACAACTCGTTCTGGGGCTTCTCAGCTACCTGCTCTTTGGCGGCAGCGGCAAGCGGGCCGGAACCAAGCCCGGCTGGCAGGGCGTTGTGGGGGGTTGCAGCACTGAGACACTGGATGGTGGAGGGGAGCACAATAGGGGCCCAAGGGAGCGCAGCAGGGGGATTTAGGGCACATACTTACCTGCAATCCGTGTGGGGCTCGGGAGCAGAGGGCGGGACACTGCACGAGGAGATGGGAAGGGGGCGGGATTTAGGCAGGCTCAGCTGGATACTGGTCTGCCCGGGGGAGGGTGGGGCCGATTACCCTCTGTGTTTAAATGACACGTTGGGATGACTAGCTCCCAACGCTCACTTTGTAACTGCTTGGAAATTTCTGGAGTAAAGAGATCCTTGCCGTCAACCGTGCCACGTTGTCGTCGTCTTCTTTCCAGCGCGGACGGGTTTTGACAGTAAGTCAGCATTGCCCAAAGCGTTTCCTCATTGTTGTGTTCTGCTCTGGACTTCGAAGCAGCCAACATGGCCGAGGGAACTCAAGGGGTTGTGCCTGCAGCAGTGGGAAAGGAGCCAGCTGGGACTACAGTGCCTCTGGATGTGGGGGAGTTAGGAGAGGCTCCACCTGTAGTCCGGCCCAAGGTCCGGGACTTGTTCCCAGTGGTTGAAGGCGCTGGGACCCAGGGGACGGCTGCTCAGGAAAAAACCAGAGAATGGTGGCTCAGTTCGGTACTGGGACAGACGGAGGCTGGCCAGGAGCGGCCCCCTAGGCAGAGGGGGTCATTGCTGGAGTGGAGAGAGCATTGCGTTACCGATGAAGGAGGGGAGGAATGGAGCTACTCCACAGCTCCTGGAAGCTACACCATGGATGTCCTGAGGGACCAGTTATGGGAGCCTCGGCTGTGGATCCCCATTGATCCCGAAGTGGAGACTGGCCATTGGTCTCAGGACAGGCCTGGCCCTGAGCGGCAGAGCCAGACCTGCTTCCATCTGGCCAGCCCCCACTTTCAGGGTCTGCAGGGCCCTGGCACCCCGCAGGGGCCTGCCCCTTCACTACCGGCCCCAGCGGCTGCTCTGGGTCAGGGGCCCATGGGGGTGGGTGTCATGGGGCCCGGTGGCACTGTGTTATGCCCAGGACTGCTGGCAGGAGCACTGGGGTGGCAGCAACCAGGGCCTGTAGTGCAGGGTCCGGGTGCTTCAGCGGGGCTCTGGGGGGTACCAGCAGCGTGGGGACCACCGCCGTTGCCCATGACCTTCCATGGCCATCCCGACTGCTTGGCCCTCTTCCTTAGTCATGTGATCCATCACCTGGATAAGTACGGCCCTGTGTATGCATCCCAGTGGGCGATGGTGATGGCCGTCACAACGGCGCTGCAAGGAGAGGCGGCAGCATGGGTTGCTAACCTATATGTTGACTGCACCAGAGAGCTGGGGGACGTCGGGCTTTTCCTCGAGGCATTGCATGTTCGCTTTGAGGATGTTACCCGCGTACAGCGGGCTGAAGCCGAGATAGTCGGGCTTCGGCAAAACGGCCGTCCAGCAACGGCATTTGTCCAGGACTTCAGGGAAGTGGCAGGCAAACTCAGTTCGTGGCCGGAGAGGATGCTGATCCACCACTTCCGGGCCGGGCTGGACAAAAACCTCCAGAGAGCTTGTATCATCCGTGGAATCCCTCCCAGACTCCAGGAGTGGCTTCGGGTTGCGGTCGAGCTGGATGTCAGCTTACAGGCCTGCCAGCAGTGTGCAAGACCTTCAGCAGACCCCCGACAAGTCCCGCAGAGGCTGCAAGGGGAGGGGCAAAAACTAGTGTCACCGTTGCCAAAGCCCACAGTACCACCGCCCTGGCCCACTCCTTGTTTCCAGCGTGACCAACTGGGGCACCGTGTAGCCGACTGCCCCATACCAGCACCCCGGGCGGTGGCGGCAGCAACCCCAGCATGGGGTTCAGCCCCCGGGCGCTTTGTGGAGTGCTCTCGGGCCTCACGTCAGGCCTCAGACACAACACCGAGGAGGAACGTCCAAGCGGAGGCCGAGAGACCAACGAAAGTGGACGTAGAGGTCTATGAGAGCGGCGACGGACCAGAGGAAGACCCTATGGTAAGCGCACCAATCAGCCTGTTCATGGTTCCAGTAACACTAATGAACCCCGGCATGTGTGAGGCACTGGGGTTCAGGGCCTTGATCGACTCGGGTAGCATGCGGTGTCTCATCGGTCAAGAGGTGGTGGCCAAGCTGGGTGTTGGGGTGGTGCGACTGGAAACTCCGATATGCTTCCAGCAGGTGGATGGGTCCCTCTTGGGGGGAGCACCCATCACACATGTAACAAAACCCATACGTCTAGACATGGGGGAGCACTGGGAATGGTTGCAGTTCATTGTGGTGCCCTCCATGACGGAGGAGGTGATCCTGGGTCTTGCGTGGCTGGACAAGTGGGGCCCGATTATCTGGTGGGAGGGGGGGTGCCGACACCTTCTGGGTATCATCCTTGCACAAATGGAGCAGCTGAGCGGGCCAATGCTGCAGTAGAGCAGTATCTCCGCAGTTACATCTCGTATCAGCAGACGGACTGGGCGGACCTGCTGGCATTCGCGGAGGTCACCCACAATAACACAGTACACAGCAGCACCGGCTACCCACCGTTCATGGTGGTGTCGGGCTATGATTTCTCCCCCATCCCAGAGTGTGGCCAGGGGACGGCTTTCCCCTGCCAACCCAGGGAGTGGATGTTGCAAATGGAGGGGATGTGGAAAGCAACTACAGAGTCGTTAAAGAAAACGGCCAGCATTTCTAAGGAACAAGCAGACAGGAAGCGTCAACCCTTTCACACCCCAGGGGTCGGGGACTGGGTATATCTGTCTACCAAATATTTATGTCTGCAGATACCAAGCAAGAATCTGGGCCCCAAATTCATAGGACCATTCCAGGTCACCCAAGTCATCAACCCGGTAACAGTATGGCTCAGATTACCCAAATTCCTTGGCAGGGTACACCCTGTATTTCACGGAAGCCTGTTGAAACCAGCGTCCGTTCCCGTGGGGTTGGGGAAAGGGCCCCCCCGGTCCTGTTCGTAATGGACACTACGAAGTACAGGACATTTTGGACTCCAGGGTGCGGAGGGGAAGGGTACAATACCTGTTATTATGGAGGGGGTATCTGGCAACTGAGGCATCGTGGGTGGCGGAGCGGGACGTTCAAGCAACATGGCTAGTCAGGGCATTCCATCCTAGGCACCCAGGTAAACCCAGGGGGGGTCAAGTGGAACCCGTTGCTCATACTGGTACCTATGTAACATCTCCTTCTTGCCTTCCAGGTGGAGCCCTGGTAGGAGGGGCCGCCTGTCAAGCCCCGTGGGCTCGACATTACGAGGGGAGCTGGGGGAACACCGCGCACACCGCGCGTCTGTGCCAATGGAGCTGCCGAAAAGACCCGCAGGCAATCAGAAAGACAGCCACAACTCGTTCTGGGGCTTCTCAGCTGCCTGCTCTTTGGTGGCGGTGCCAAGCGGGCCGGAACCAAGCCCGGCTGGCAGGGCGTTGTGGGGGGTTTCAGCACTGAGACACTGGATGGTGGAGGGGAGCACAATAGGGGCCCAAGGGAGCGCGTCAGGGGGATTTAGGGCACATACTTACCTGCAATCCGTGTGGGGCTCGGGAGCAGAGGGCAGGACACCGCATGAGGAGCTGGGAAGGGGGTGGGATTTAGGCAAGCTCAGCCAGATGCTGGAATGCCTGGGGGAGGGTGGGGCCGATTACCCTCTGTGTTTAAATGGCGTATTGGGACGACTAGCTCCCAATGCTGACTTTGTAACTGCTTGGAAATTTCTGGAGTAAAGAGATCCTTGCCATCAACCATGCCACGTTGTCGTCGTCTTCTTTCCAGCGTGGACGGTTTTTGACACTCACCCATTGATCAAGTGTTTGGAAAGTGGAGGGCATCTGAGGGTAGTCAGGCATTGGGCTGAACTCTTTTCCTGTGGCTACTCTGAAAGGTGTGTAGCCAGTGCTGCTGTGAACAGAATTCTTGTAAGCCACCTCGGTGATAGGGAGGAGGTCAGTCCAGCTTGTCTGTTGGTAGGAAACATAGCATCTGAGATATTGCTCCACCATTTTGTTAGCGGATTCTGCAACCCCATTGGCAGCTGGATGAAAAGCAGATAATAAGCCTTGAGATGATCCAATTAATTTAAGGAAACTCCTCCAAAATTTCGCTGTGAACTGCACTCCTCTATCTGAAATTATTTGCTTAGGGGTGCCATGCAGTCAGTAGATATGTTTCAGGAACAATTTAGTCAGTTGTTGTGCAGATGGGAGTCCTTCACAGGTGATAAAATGAGCCTGCCTCGAAAACAGATCTATCACAGTCCAGATGACAGTATTTCCTCTACTTTTGGGTAGGTCTACAATAAAGTCCATAGCTATTCCCATGACTGAGAAGGGTCTGCCACCACCTGCAGTAACCCAGGGCTTTTCCCTGGAATTCTTGCCATGGTGGTACATATGGTACAACTTGTGACATAGTTTTCTACATCTCATTTTAGTCCCGGCCACCAAAATTGCCAGTGGATGAGGTGTAGAGTTTTTAAATATCCAAAGTGTCCAGCCTGTTTTACATCAGGGCTGTTTGAGAGCATTGAGATGGAGGGCTTCAGGTACATACAATTCCCCCCCTTTTTATGCCAAACCATCCCTGTATGTTAGGGAGGTTTGATTATCTTTGAACCATTGATCAGTGAGGAGCTCTCGTTTTATCTTCTTTGCTCCTGGGTCATCAGGATTAAGAGTTCTGCAAAGTGTGAGTTGTACCGCAGGTTGTGAATTGGTGATAATTGCCTTGTAGACCTCTCCTGTGGCAATTGGGATAGTGCATCAGCTAGGAAGTTTTTTCTTCCTGGCATGTATTTTAGAGTAAAATTATAATGGTTATAGTATTGTGCCCATCGCATGTGCTTTGGGGACCATTTGCAGGGAGTTTTTAATCCATCTAAATTTTTGTGATCTGTCCATACTTCAAAAGGCACCTTGCTCCCTTCTAAATAGTCACTAGTTTAATAGCCCCCACCTAATTGCAAAGGCCTCCTTCTCCCAGACTGCTCATATTTTCTCGCCTTCAGTGAATTTCTTAAAGGTGTAGGCATAAGGTTGCAGGACCCCACTTTTATTCTTTTTTAGTAACACAGCTCTGACTGCCACGTCGCTGGCGTCTGCTTGAATTACGAAAGGCTCCCCTGGGCATGGGTGCTTTAGGACTGGTTCAGCCACAAATAGTCTTTTTAAATTCTCAAAAGCTTTCTGACAACTCATAGTCCATGCTAGTGGTTGGCCAGATCGCAGTTTTCCCCCTCCCTTGCCCGTTTTGAGTAGTTCTGTAAGGGATAGAGCAATCTCAGCAAAAGAGGGAATGAAGTTGGCAAACCCTAGGAAGCTCTGGAGCTGTTTGCGAGTCTTTGGGGGCTGCCATTCAATTATAACTTTCACTTTGGCTGGGTCCATTTCAATGCCCTCATTGGAAATTCTATAGCCAAGATAATCTAATTTTGGTGAAATTCACATTTTGACAATTTGACATAAAGTTTGGCATTCAATAGTTTCTTTAATACTTCTCTGACCAGTCTTATGTGTCAGAACCCCTTTGTATAAATGATCATGTAGGACCTCATTAATCACTGCAGTCCAAATGACATGACTTTGAATTGGTAGCTTCCCAAGGGTGAGTTGAAGGCCGTTTTCTACTCATCCCCCTCCTTTATTCTCACCCGGTAATATGCTTCTCTCAGGTCTAATTTAGTGAAGACACTCCCCTTCGCCAGGTGGGTTAGTAAGTCTTTCAGGAGGGGGAGAGGGTATTTATTTTTCACACTCACGGTATTAATTAATTAATTTAATTTATTAATATTTCTATACCGCCCTTCTCCCAGAGGACTCAGGGCGGTGTACAGGGCAAGAATAAAACACAGAAATTTACAAAAACTAAAAGATAATTAAATACATGCCCGATTAAAAATACAGTTGATACATGGTAAAAAACCCCAATAAAAATAGTAAAAAACCCCACCAATCCCCCCTCAGGCCAGGCCGGCTTGCTCGAACAAGTATGTTTTCAGATCGCGGCGAAAGGAGCACAGATCGGGCGCCGTCCGGAGCTCAACCGGTAACTGGTTCCATAGCTCCGGGGCACCCACAGAGAAGGATCTCCCCCTGGGGGCCACCAGTCGGCATTCTCTGACCGGTGGCACCCTGAGGAGGCCCTCTCTGTGGGAACGCACAGGGCGGAGGGAAGTAGACGTCGGCAGCAGGTGTTCCCTAAGGTGTTTGAAAGAAAGTAGATTCTGCCATTAAGACCCTTAGAGTCCATACAGAGATGAAGAGACCCGTCTTTTTTTTTCTTTGAACAACACAGCGGCTCCCAGAGTAGACTTGGCCCATTCAATGAATCCCCTCACTAGGTTTGTATCCACATATCGCTGCATTTCCTCCATTTCAAGGGGGGACATAGCGCACATTCTTGATCGTGGAAGTTTGGCCCCCAGCAACAGTTCAATGGAACAATCATTGGGTCAGTGAGGAGGCAAGGTATCCCATTCTTTCTCACTAAATGCCTCCTCTAGGTCCTGGTACTCATTGGGGATGAGTGGCTCACCTGGTGGCCCTGAGGCAGCCATGTGTGCTCGCTCATTGGGTGGACTAAAATCTCATATAACATCTGTTGAATCAATGGGGGTATCAGGCCCTATGGGTAATCTCACAGTTCTCATTCCTTTCTCCCACTAGATAAATGGCTTCCATTTGTCCAACCAGGCTAATCCTAAGATCACAGTCCCAGTCATTTCTTTGACCACCATGAAGCAAATAATTTCCCAGTGCTCATCTATTTCTAAGCATAGGGGCTCAGTTTATTGCCTGATTAAAGTCCCTCCCATCAAGGATCCATCAGCTTGCTCGAACCTCACAGGTTTGGATAGCAGTTTTGCTCGTGTGCCCAGTTTTATGGCAAATGGCAAGTTAATGATTCATTGGGAGCATCCAGAATCAACTAACAACTTTAAATCTACCTGCGTAACCAACTTAGGGATTATGAGCTTGGCAGGTAGTAAAAAAGGGGGGACATGTCGGCTCACCATCGGGTCATTCTCTCTTTCATCGTTGCTGTCAAAAAAGGGTAGAACGGGGGTGGATCCAGCCTCAGTTCCAGTGTCCTCCTATGTGGGGTATGTGACCTGGGCAACAGGTTTCTGCATCATCCATTTGGATTTCTCTCCCATTAGCCTCTGTGCAGGTTTCTTTCTCACTGCTGGTCCTGGTCTGTTCTGCTGTTGGGGTAGGAGACTGGGCATTTCGCTCCTCGATGTCCCTGTTGTCTGCACCAGAAATTTAATTGCTGGGCCTACAGGTGGCCTGGGTCTTTCAGCCATCACATTAGCTAGAGATTTTTGTGGGGGTGATTGACATTTGGGTTGTTCTGACCTCAACTCAGCTTCACATAGGAGAGGCTTCTTATAGCGGGTGAGCTGAACATCTAATCTTACCATTGCCCGGTACCATTTTTGCAACTGGTCAGGTACAGCTCTGTATATGCAGGCCTGAGATAGGTGGTCATCCAATCCTTCCTTGAAATGATGAATTATGGATTGCTCAGGCCATCTCCCTATCCGACCGGCTATTTTGCAAAACTCCCGCATGTACTCCAAGGCAGGCCGGCCAGCTTGTTTTATCTTGTGGATTTGTTCTTCCACTTTGAGGGCAATGGATGGGTCCTCAAATCTCTCTCTCAGCCCTGGTAGGAACAGGTGGGGGTCCTCCAATTCAGGGGCTTGCTCATTATGTAATGAGGGATGCTTCTCCCTCTAGGCATCAACCACAGCACCTGGGTCTGGATAGAGATAGGCCCAGCAATTCAAATGAGAGTGTACATGATTTAGGAAAAAAATACTGTATTTTCTCTGGGTCCCCATCGAAGTTTGCTCTGAAGGGTGGGGCCATCACTGATTGCTGGGCCCCCCACTGCTGCTGGCCCCACAGGTACCCAACCTCCCATTGATGCAGAGGCCCCAGGCTGAGGTCCTCTGTCTCTGTGGTGCTGGAGGGCCTGGCAGGGGACTCCTTAGGCTTGCAGGCTGTCTGGTCTGAAGACAGGATTTTCCACTCACCCAAATTCTCAGTGGCAGATGGTCTGGCAGCTCTCCACCATTCTGCTTTTGAAGGCTCTGGCAGTGCAGTCTCAAGGCATCTGTAGTCTTCGCTGGAGTGATTCCAGCCTGATGACCAGATAGGCTCACTTAGCTGCTGAGGGTTGGAGATTTGCCCAAACTCATCTTCCCACAGCAAGCCGTCTATTACTCCTCCTCTGAGGTTTCATCAGCAGCCAGGCTTCCTCTTCCAATGATGAAGATTCTTCTCTGAATCTTTGCCAGCTGCTCTCCCTTACTAGAGACAGCGGCGGGGGCTCAGGACTCCCCAGGATGTTTGAAAGAAAGTAGATTCTGCCATGATGTCATGGTTCTGATTAATGAGACAGATCAAAGAACACTGCATGATTGTTTATTCCAAAAAGTCTATAATAATTAGAATGGAGCATCGGCATTCATGGATGGATGCCAGAATCTGAATTCTTCTCCCCTTAACCCATCATATCATACAGAATCAACCTCCCTTAATTACACATCATGAATCACATTCACCAATTAGTTTAACACACGGTTTCACTTCCCTTCTGAAGCGCGCTCTTATCTTCTCAAAACATCTGGGTTGAATTCCTCCAGTGCTTTAGTGATTCAAAGCCAAACAGTTAAAGCAAAAGGCTGCCTCTTATATTGTCAGTGCAAAAACATGTCAATGTTTGCAGCATTGACAACAAGCTTCAGTTTCCCTCCAAAACAGCTGGATACACATTTAAATCAAATACATTAACTGTTAATATCAGTACATAACAACCACATCTGGAATACTGCAAACAATTTTGGTCACCATACTACAGAAAAGATGATGAAAACTTGGAAAAAGTTCAGAGAAGAGCAACTAAGATGATCAAAGGCCTGGAGACTAAAACATATGAAGAATGATTGCAGGACTTGGGTTTGGCTAGTCTAAAAAAAGAAGAAATAGGAGTGACATGATAGCAGTATTCCAGTATTTGAGGGGCTGCCACAAAGATTTAAAAGAAGTCAATTAGTAAATCTCATTTGGTATTAATTACAACTGCAATCCTTATCTTAGTTTAATCAATACTACAGAAAAGATGATGAAAACTTGGAAAAAGTTCAGAGAAGAGCAACTAAGATGATCAAAGGCCTGGAGACTAAAACATATGAAGAATGATTGCAGGACTTGGGTTTGGCTAGTCTAAAAAAAGAAGAAATAGGAGTGACATGATAGCAGTATTCCAGTATTTGAGGGGCTGCCACAAAGATTTAAAAGAAGTCAATTAGTAAATCTCATTTGGTATTAATTACAACTGCAATCCTTATCTTAGTTTAATCAATACCTCAGCCAAGCAATCTAAGAAGTCTGAAAGACAGACATCGATTTCATTCACAGCAAGAAACTCACTGACAAGTTTCATCCTCTAAGCCTCTTCCATTTCCAGGAAACTAAATTGTCACCATTACATTCAGAGTTCTTCCATAATATTTGGAGCGCCATAGCAACTGGAAAAAAGAAATAATGCCCCTATTCACACTTTTTGTCAGGACTTCATGCAGCAACATGCTCCCTCCTCTTTCCATCATACACTTAATGTGGCACAGGAATGGGCAACCTGCTATGGTCATCCTAATTTCAAAAGTGTTACACAAGCAATTAGCACAGGCCTTGGAGAGGAGGGAATTGTCTCTCCTTTGGCAATTGCTAGTAAATGAGACTGTTTGTGTTGGGGGTGGAATTGGGGGATCTAGGAAAGAAGAGAGAGAAAAAAGGTGAAAGAAAAAAGAATGATTTTTTTAAAAAAAGGCAGAAAAGGAGGGAGAGAATGGATTTCCCACTGTAGCCTTGTCTACTCTCTAACTCACTCCAGGTTAGCTTAGCCTCTTATTACTCAGAGACCTCACTTATTTGATTTTTCCTCCTAAATTGTCTTGAGAGAAACCCTATGCTTTGTCTTTAGTGAACTATACTAGGCACATTTATGAAGTAAGCAGGTATGTGTTTGCATGAGTGCATGCCCACAATGTGTTGTGTATTCCAGTGTTCCACTCAAGGCACAAATTAAGTGGAGAATCAAGCCATATATGCATGAGGATTGTAAGAAAGATAACTAATATTCTAGAACATGTCAAGGAAACTGTTGATGTAATGATGTCACCATTCAATATGGTAAAGTTTGAAATGCAATGATACCCTGCCTGAAAAATCCATGGTAAGGATTTTTCTAATCTTTGTCTTCCATAACTGCTGAACAACAATTTAAAGAACTTTTTTCTTGGATATTTACTTTAAATATGTGCCTATGGTTTCTCTTATCTCATATATATCAATGCATTAAAAAATTCAAAATTTAGCAAAATCAATAAAAGAACAAAGTCCAAACCAATAACCAAAGAGAGTCATAACTAAAATATATGTGATATTAGATATATTTCTCAAAAAGCAAATGGCAAGCAGACAATATGTCTTTCATGTATTCCTGCCTCTTGAGAGATGATGGAGGAAAAAGCTGCTTTGTTTTTACTCATCATATCATCATTCCTGTGGAATGTCTTGTCATGGCCTAAAGAGGCAGATCTAGGCTATTTTGTTAACAGGCTTCTTATTGTTCACATAGTTGAAAATGAATAACATGGAAAAATAATTTCATATTTAGTTCCATCTGTACTCTTTGTTTGCTTAAGGCAGAGATGGAAAATGTTTTGGTGCTAGACACTATTTCCTTTAGTCATTTTTATCAAGGCCCAGGGCCTGTCCTTGGGTTGCTCATCCTTGGCATAAAGCCACAGGTATTACATTTCAAAGGAAAGAAAAACAAAATATAAGTTGAATTCAGTTTGCTTAAACAAAAAAGAAAACAAAATTCCATGCTTGGGATTATTAGGAAAGGGACTAAAAAAAACTACTAGCACTTTAAAGCTTTTAAATATATTTCTAGTGCATCTGCTAATAGAATCTGCATGACACAGAGAGGGAAATTTGTATCAATAATGATGCCAAAATGATAACATGTAAATCATGATATATTTATGTAAAGGATGAACTTAGTACTTGCTTCACAACATGCAAATCATGTACTTTGTGTCACGTCAGAACACGACATAACTTGCTTCTACATGGATGTCCATAATAAATATGGGTAGACAGGAGAATTTTATCTTTCTCAAAATAATAGTACTAGGAATCATTCTATAAAGTTGATTGAAAGAAAATAGAAATGAATTCAATCAATCACATAGCACATAATTAACCTTTAACTTTTAAATGGTGTTACCTATAGGTTGGAAGCAGTTGCAGGGGAACAGCAAGGGAAGATGGTTACACTGTATCTCATTTGCTACTTGTGAGTAGTCCAGAAGTCTTGTCTGCTTTTAGAAACAAAATGATGGACTAAAAGGGCTGTAGTGTCAAAACCCACCTCAACCCACATCTTAAGAAAGAAGGACTCTTGGAGACAAGTTTTTCCAAGCAGCAACTTTTACTAAGAAATAGGAGATAGCAGGCATAATAGACAGGATCTGAGAAATCCCTACAAAGATTGATATTTTTAAATGTCCCCAAGCAAGCCCCACCCCACAGTTCATTCGGTTAGTTCTGGATCAGCCAAGTTCCATGTGGTAAGCCCCTCATAGGAAGAGGAGAGACATCAGTCCATTCATAGAAGGATCATTTATTTATTTATTTTATTTTATTTATTGGATTTCTATACCGCCCTTCTCCCTAGGGACTCAGGGCGGTTCACAGGGCATATATAAATAGGTATACAAAAATTAAAAGAAAATTAAACTGTGCCCAATTAAAATACAGCAATAGTAAAATAATAAAACCAATTAAAAAACCCATATTCCCCTTCAGGCCAGACCAGCTAACTCAAACAAGTGTGTCTTCAACCCGCGACGGAGGGATCGGAGGTCCGATGCCATCCGGAGCTCAACCGGCAGTTGGTTCCATAGTGCCGGGGCACCCACAGAGAAGGCCCTCCCCCTGGGGGCCACCAGTCGACATTCCCTGACTGGAGGCACCCTGAGGAGGCCCTCTCTGTGGGCACGCACAGGGCGGAGGGGAGTTGACGCCGGCAGCAGGTGGTCCTCGAGGTATCCCGGACCCATGCCATGTAAAAAGCCACCGAGAGGTCTAATAGGACTAGGTCAGAGGAATATCCCCTATCCCGAGCACTCCAGAGATCATTCACCAGAGCGACCAATGCCGTCTCCGTGCTGTACCCGGGCCTGAAACCCGATTGGTAGGGGTCCAGATAATCCGCTTCATCCAGGACCAGAGGGAGCTGATGCGCCACCACACTCTCAACAACCTTCGCAAGAAAGCGAAGGTTGGAGACTGGACGAAAGTTGTTCAATACAGCTGGGTCCAAGGCAGGCTTCTTGAGGAGAGGTCTCACCACCACCTCCTTCAAGATGGTGGGGAAATAACCCTCACTCAAAGAAGCAGATATGACCGCCTGGAGCCAGCCTCGTGTCCTCTCCCTAGCTGCATAAACCAGCCAGGAAGGGCACGGATCCAATAAACATGTGGTGGAGCTCAGCCTCCCCATAATCCTGTCCACTTCATCAGGGGTCACAGAATCAAACTCCTCCCAGATAACATTGACAAGACCGCCCGTGTCCTGATCGCCAGACTCTGCCCAGCTGGAGTCCAAACCGGTCCGAATCCGAGCGATTTTATCCGACAGATGTTGACTAAATTCCTCGGCACGACCCTGCAAGGAATCCTCCCTCACCTCCTGATTAAGAAGGGAGCGAGTCACCCTAAACAGGGCGGCCGGGCGATTATCTGCGGACGCGATGAGGGTGGAGAAGTAATTACACCTCGCCACCCTCATCGCTGCGAGATAAGACCTAATATGGGTTCTTAACCGCAACCAGTCGGATTTAGATCGGCTAGACCTCCAGCAGCTCTCTAGGCCTCGTTTCCGACGCTTCATCTCCCGGAGCTCCGCGGAGAACCATGGAGCTTGCTGGGATCTGCACCGGGTCAGAGGCCGCAAGGGTACAACCCGGTCAAGTGCCTCAGTGGCTGCCCTTTCCCAGGCTTCCACTAAGGCATCCGCCGAGTTGTGAGCAATAGAGGCAGGTGGGGACCCCAGCGCTGCTTGGAATTTATCAGGATCCATTAAGCGTCTGGGGCGGTACCATCTAATTAGCTCCGTACCCCCATGGCGGGGGGTGGCAAAACGGAAGACCAGCCACAGGAGGTGATGATCGGTCCATGACAGGGGCATAATAAATGGAGAGCCCCCACCAAGATCATCCAACCACCGTCCAGATAAAAAAATCAGGTCAAGGGTGTGGCCTCCCTCATGAGTTGGTTCAGAAATTACTTGCGTCAGGTCCATGGCCATCATGGAAGCCATGAACTCCCGAGCTAGCTCAGATGAGCCTCCCAGGGATGGTAGATTGAAGTCTCCCAAAACTATAAGTTTGGGAAACTCAACCACCAACCCCGAGAGGATATCGAGCAGCTCAGGCAGGGCTGCCACTGCGCGACTAGGCGAAATGTACACCAGCAGCAAGTCCAACTGCGCCCCGGAACCAAATCTCACAAAGAGAGACTCACACCCGACTATCTGAGGAACGGTGGTCTCCCGCGGACATAAGGTCTCCCTAATAGTCACCGCCACACCCCCACCCCTACCATGAGCTCGTGGCCGATGTAGCACCCGGAAGCCTGGTGGGCAGATGTCAACCAAAGGGACCCCACCCTCTGGGCCCAACCAAGTCTCCGTGATGCAAGCCAGGTCCGCGTGCTCACCCTCAACTAAATCCCTAACGAGGGGAGCTTTGTTAACCACGGACCTGGCATTCAGGTACACCAGCCGGAGGTCAGGAGGCTGCACATCCTCGCTCCCGGAACCTCGGGGAAGAGGCAGAGGGTCGGAGCGCCTCACCGCTTGCAAATAGCGGAGACGGCCCTCCCGGTAACGATACGGCCCTCTGTCTATCCACCTGCTGCCATTCCCCGTCGTGGGAATCGGTAATCCCACGACCCGCTCATGAGCCCCGGAGACAACCACACCCCGTTCTCCCCCCGAGCGGTCGGACCCAAGTCTGGCCTGAGCCATGGTTGATTGGCCACCCCCCATAGCCAGACAACCCCTATCTCCCACCCCTCTCCCTAACCCCATAAAAAATTTCGATAAAAAAGTAATCAGAGGCCTTCTATTAAATTTGTGTTGACGGCCCCTGCCCCTGCCCAGCCATCTCTCAGGGTCCCAAAACTCGGGCCCGTCATCGAGGTTAAGAGTGTTTAAGGAGGCGGGTCGCACCCAGGAGAGGGGGGCACCCCTAAGGGCGTACAAGTCCGTGCTGGTGTATTGTCGCATGAGTCTAGCAAGTCCAGGATAGGCATCCCATTAGTTATGTCCATGGGAGGATCGAAACATGGAGACAGATATCTGGGTCCCCACCCAACTACACTGCCACTCAGTCGGGTGCCCCCAGAGACAGGCCGCCCCCCGCCCTCTCACGATGGGTTGCAACTCTGTTCCTGGGGGTGGACCAGATATCCTCTGGGTAGGCAAACCCCATAGAGCTCCCACCTCTATGGGGCTGCAAATGGAAAAGTCAGGCTACTCTCCCACCATGGCCGGTACCCAGGTGTGTCCAAAATCCAAGGGGAGAGGGGGGGGGTAGGAAGGAAGATGATAAGTATATATGTCCAAGGCAAAAAGGGTAGGCAGGCCAGGATAGTAAAGATGGTCAAAGTCGCCGTCGTCGCTGCAGAAGCAGTCCAAAGGCGGTGCAGGAACCACATCATCTTTGCTCCATTAAGATGACCCGTGGTCGTCTTCTCCGCTGCTAAACGGCCCGAAGACGCCGTCGCCGCCAAGATGACTGACAGTCGCCCTCTCCACCGCCAAAACGGCCCGAGGGCGACACCGCCGCGGAAAGCGGCCCAAGGCGACCTGGGGCAACATGGGGACCCCACCGCCGGCGAGAGGGCCAAAAGCCCAAAAAGCGGCAAAGCCAGCCACCGGCCACCGCGAACGGGCCACACAGTCCCAGGAATGTTGGTGCCGCTGAAAGCAGTCCGAAAGCAGGCCCCAAAAACGTCCCACCAGCTGTTGGCCGCCGAGAACGGCCAGAACACACCACCTTCGACGTCGCCGCCAAACGCGGGCCGCCGCCGCCAAGCGCGGGCCGCCGCCGCCGCCAAGCGCGGCCCGAAGACCACCATAACCAGCGCCGGAGACGACGCCCACGCCGTCGCCGCCATCGCCGCCGCCCGAGCAGACTCGCGGGCATCCTCCTCACCGACCGGAACCAGTCTGGGAACGTCAAAGGTGGCCCACCCCTTCACATTCTATCCGGAGAAACAAACCAGATTCTGGAGGGTTTCATTCCTCACTTTTCCACCCCCTTTCTTAGCTGCCTGTAAGATGAGAGGGAAATGCCTAGTGAGAGAGTAATTGATTATATTGTGATGGATAGCAGGCAGGCAGAATAAACAAAAGGTTACATTTGAGAAACGAAGTGAAAGCAATAAAAACCCATGATTGTTCCCTCTCCTCCTTAGGAATGGAAGAAAACAGGTGTGTGTGTGAGAGAGAGAGATTTGGGTTTTGCACAGAAGATATAGTTAGAAATGAAATATAAATGGATTCTGACATCCTGCCCCCCTCTTAAAGATAGGAGAGATCCACCTGTAGAGGAAAAAATATATAAATGTTATCCTGGCCTGTTCGGATATTCTGTATGAAACTTCCTTAGCAGCTTCAGTGCTCAGATGTGGCGTTTATTGACTCACTCATTTTCTGAGGAGGGAAGGTATTTCCAAGCTACTTGGTATTGAATTCTCCCATGATTCCTTCTAGAATTTAGGATTTTTTTTTTTACTTCGGAGTGTTGTTCTTCTTCAAACATGATTGGAGGTGGTGGTGATGGTGGGGTTTTTGGATGTAAGGGTGACTGTGTTTCCTTTTTAGCAAACTGCAGTTAAAGATTGGATGTATTTGCCTACGGTTTTTGTGTAGTTCTAAGTCTACTGTTACTAGGTTTATGATTCTTTTAATTGGAAAAGGTCCTATATATTTTGGTCCAAGTTTTTTGCAGGGCTATAGGCATTTTAGGAGTTTTGTAGATAGATATATCATCTCTCCTACCCTTGATGGTGTGGGATCGACTCTCTTTTTGTCTGCCTGTGCTTTGTATGCTTGCCTAGCTTTGTCTAAATCTTTCCTAAAGATTGGCCAGGTGTTTTGCAATTGTGCAATCCATTCTTTCAGCGATGGGATTTCTGGTTCATTTGGGATTAGTTCTGGCATAGGGTTGAAACTTTGACCAGTGGCTATTTGAAATGGAGTGTAGCCTGTGCTATTGTAAGCAACTTCTGTGAAAAGGAGTAAGTCTGTCCAATTTGATTGTTGGAAATTAATAAAGCAACTTAAGTATTGCTCAAGTACAGAGTTCCTGCATTCCGATTGACCATTCCCCTGAGGATAATGACTAGATGACAGTCCCTGAGTAGTTCCTAAGAGAGATAAAAATTCCTTCCAAAACTTTGATGTAAATTGCACTCCCCTATCAGATATGATTCATTGAAGTGCTCCATGCAGTCTGTAAATGTGCTGCCTGAATAGTTTCACTAAGGTTTTTGCGGTGGGAATCTTTTGGCAAGGGGTAAAGTGCACCTGTTTAAAAAACAGATCCCTAAACCCCCAGATGACAGTGTTCCCCTTGCTTTCTGGTAATTCCACTATAAAGTCCATGGGGCTTCTTTCCAGGGGGGCTGAGGGGTTCACCACTGCTTGTAACAGTCCGGGCAACTTTCCCTTGCAGCCTCTTAGCCATTGTGCAAGTTGGGCAGCTGGCCACGTACTGTAGCCTTCTATGTCCTTTTTCATGGATGGCCATCAAAATTGCCTTTTAGTTAAATGTAAGGTTTTTACAAACCCAAAATGTCCTACTGATTTTGTATCATGGGACAACTACATCAAATTGATCCTCTGGGTGCCTAGTATATATAACTTCTCCCCTATCCAGGGTAGTCTGTCTTTGATTGTGCACACATGTCTATTTTTCTAGAACCATTCATCTGTTTCTAAGGACTTTCAGAATTTGATCCCAGTTTGGCTATCCAGCTGCGGCTTCATTTTAGCTTGGGCCCTGGTGGTTACTGCCACTGCCAGTTGTTGTCTGAGCATTAGTGGTTTAGAGTCAGTAGCCCATGTGCTGTTATGTTGGGGTATGCGAGACAGTGCATCCACCAGAAATTCTTTTTCCCCGGTGTTTAAGTGTGAAAAGGAATTGGTAAAAATGTTGAGACCAGCGTGCTTGGTTAGGAGTGAGTTTCCTGGGTGTTTTTAGTGCTTTCATATTTTTGTGGTCTGTCCAGATCTGGAAAGTGATTTTATTTCCTTCACAGAAGTGATGCCATGTAAGTAATGATCATCTCACAATGTAAGCTTCCTTCTCCCACATGGGCCAATGTTTTTCTGTCTCCATGAGTTTCCTGGACATATATGCACACGATTGCAGTGCCCCCTCATCATTTTCCTGTAATAATATAGCTCCCACCACCACATCATTTGCGTCTGCCTGTATTACGAAAGGTTTATCAGGATACGGGTATCTCAGTACAGGCTCGACAGAGAAAAGCCTCTTTAGCCTCTGCTTGATATAACATTGTCCATTTCAGGGGCTGTCTGGGTTTCACTTCCCTCCCTCATTTTCAACAAGTTCGTGAGGTGCAGGGCTACTCGGGCGAACGATGGTATGAATTGGCGGTAGAAGTTTGCAAAACCCAGGAAAATTTGCAATTGCTTCCTTGTGTGGGGTAGTGCCCATTCTAATACTGCCCTGACTTTCTCAGGGTCCATTTCAATGCCCTGCGGGGATATGCAATACCCCAGGTAGTCTATTCTTTCCTGGTGGAATTCATATTTTGATAATTTTGCATACAGGTGGGCAGCCCGCAGTTTTTTTAGAACTGCTCTGACTAGGTTAACATGCTCCTCTTTGGTCTCAGTGAAGATAAGGATGTCATCTAAGTAAACCAGGACCCCTTTAAATAGGTGCTCTCTCAGCAGTTCATTGATTAATTGCATAAAAACTGTGGGTGGCCCTTGCATTCCAAACGGCAGAACTTTGAACTGGTAGCAACCCATTGGACAATTAAATGCGGTCTTCCATTTCCTTGATCTTAATGCGGTAGTATACTTCTCTTAGGTCTAGTTTGGTGAAAATCCTTCCTTTCAATAGGTGGGATAGCATATCCTTCATTAGAGTAGGGGGTACAGGTTACTTTCACTAATTGCATTAAGGGCCCGGTAATCCATGCATCTTTCTTCTCCCGTGCCATCTTTCTTCTCCCTGAACAGGACTGGAGTGGCCATTTTGGGTTTGGCAGGTTCAATGAATCCCCTTTCTGACTTCTGGGTGGCAAGGATCCATCGATGGTGGTCATTCCGAGTGTCAGCCCCATTGATTCCATTTAAATTGCAAAAACAGCGACAATCAGCTGTTTCGTGGTTTGGGAACCCCCCTCAGGAGAAGAGGGGAGGGTGAGCATTCAGGTAGAGGTAGAGCTCCCCTAGACCCCCAGAATAATCAATCAAGGGGCTGAAGCGTGAGAGCTCCCTCGGAGCCTGAATTTAACTCCGGACTCTGGGACTCCTCTGTTTTAAGACTTTAAAACAGAGCAAGACGCTGCAACCATCCCTGCATTCAGTACTGAACTTCGGATTATTTGGGACGCAGGCAGAACTGAGCAGGAGAATTTTGAAATAGCAAGTATATGATCTTTAACTCTGGTGTGCTACTTATTTTTCTTCTCCAAAGCTTAATTTAAAAGACAGGGAGGAAGATGGTGCCAGAATGATTTTTTAGAGAAAAAAGATCAAGGAGGAAGACAGAAAGTGGTCTTTTAAACTTGTAAAAGACTCTTTTAAAACATTTGAAGCTTATATAAAAAAGATTTAAAAGATTTGGAGACTTCAAAGGGAAGTAACAAAGTTGCAACCTGGGTTTCTAAGCTTAACCGTGACTTTGATATAAGGACTGGGTGGAAAAGTGAAAGTGAGAAACAAAAGTTAATGGGTGTTAAAATGGCTTCTAAACCGCCCAGAGCTCCTGTTTCTAGAAGCGCAGGGGCATCACCAGTTCAACAACAATCTGCATTTCAGACCTTGATGCCATCCCCCACAGTACCTCCACCAACATTAACATTAAAAGAGTTACAAGAGGTTTTAAAACTTCAATCTGAGCAAATGGCGGAGCTCATCAATGAGAAAAATAAGGAAATGGCATTTCAGGGGTTGGCAGTTTGTATTGAGTGTCTGGATAAACGCGTGTAAGAAGTTAACCAAAGTAATTTGATACTGGAAGCTAAAATATGCGAAGCTGAGAATAAAATGGATAAGATTAATGATGAGGTGGTAATGATACAATATAGCGACATGGAGTTTGCCTTGAGGATAAGAGGTTTGAAAGAAAACCCACAAAAAATTTGGAAGAGATACTTGCAAAGGCTATGGGACCTATATTGGGTTGGCGAGATAAAGATTTTATATTGGAAATAGATAAAATATTTCATGTCAACTCCTGGATTGCTAGGCAAAGAAAATTACCAAGAGATGTGGTTGTTTATTTTACAAAGAGAACGATCAGAAATGCGATTATTCAAGTTTTTTATCAAAACAGATTTAAAGTGGCTGATCAAGAAATCTTAATTTTGAAAGAAATTCCATCAAGTATTTTAAGAAAAAGGAAAGAGTTTGTTTTCTTGGCAGATGAATTTAAAAAATGACAGCTCCAGTTCAGATGGGAGATAACAACTGGGATAGTGGTGAATTATGCAGGTACAAGATATCATCTTAATACAGTTCTGAAGGCACAAGATTTTTATTGTAATGTACTGAAA